>NW_025110986.1:0-625000 GCF_015476425.1 Leptopilina heterotoma
AATTTTTTCCTTAAATTTGTACAAAAACAAACAACTTTTCCTTTGAACACTTTTTTGTACAACAAAAAACCAAAGTTATGAATTTTTTTTTTTTGCAAACAAAGTGCAAAAATTGAGATTTATAGTGAGTGAAGCATTAGCCGAAACATAAAAAACATTAAAAACATGTCAAAACTTCACTTTTTTTCTTTTAGATCCAATTTAGGTAAATATACAAAATTAGGAACAAAAAAGAACTCAAAATATCCGAAAATTTTGCTGTTTTTGAATTTTTTCGTAATATTTGTTTTTTACATTCTCATCAAAATGAGAAAGTATTGGATTTGTGCGATTTTGAGAAATTTCTAATTTTGATATCTTTACGTTTCATGACCCCCTGATTCCAAAAATGGTTTTTAGAGAGGTGTCTGTCTGTCTGTCTGTCTGTCTGTCGAAAAATTTTGTCTCGACGATAACTCGAATAAATTTAAACGAATCGTCTTGCAATTTGGGGTGCTTTTTTAGTCCATTAAAATAAAGCCTGAGTTCGTTGGCCAGCTCATTTCGTCAAAAAACCACAAAAATACAAAACTTTTAAATTTCAAAATTTTGTATTTTTTTCCAATTTTCAAAAAATATTTTTTTCTAATTTTTTCCTTAAATTTGTACAAAAACAAACAACTTTTCCTTTAAACACTTTTTTGACAACAAAAAACAAAAAAGTTATGATTTTTTTAAAATTTTGAAATTTTCAAATTTTGGATTTTTGACAATTTTTAAAAAAAAAAAAATTTTTTAATTTTTTTCCTTAAATTTTGTACAAAAACAACAAGCTTTCTTTGAACACTTTTTTGTACAACAAAAAACAAAAAAGTATGAATTTTTTTTTTCCAAAAAAGTGCAAAAAATTGGATTTATAGTGAGTGAAGCATTAGCCGAAACATTAAAAAACATTTAAAACATGTCCAAAACTTTCACTTTTTTCTTTTAGATGCCAAATTTAGGTAAATATACAAAATTAGGAACAAAAAAGAACTCAAAATATCCGAAAATTTTGCTGTTTTTGAATTTTTTCGTAATATTTGTTTTTTACATTCTCATCAAAAATGAGAAAGTATTGGATTTGTGCGATTTTGAGAAATTTCTAATTTTGATAAATCTTTACGTTTCATGACCCCCTGATTCCAAAAAAATGGTTTTTTAGAGAAGTGTCTGTCTGTCTGTCTGTCTGTCTGTCTGTAGAAAATTTTGTCTCGACGATAACTCGAATAAATTTTAACGAATCGTCTTGCAATTTGGGGTGCGTTTTTAGTCCATTAAAATAAAGCCTGAGTTCGTTGGACAGCTCATTTCGTCAAAAAACCACAAAATACAAAACTTTTAAATTTTCAAAAATTTTGTATTTTTTCCAATTTTCAAAAAAATATTTTTTTCTAATTTTTTCCTTAAATTTTGTACAAAAAACAAACAACTTTTCCTTTAAACACTTTTTTGTACAACAAAAAACAAAAAAGTTATGAATTTTTTTAAAATTTTGAAATTTTCAAAATTTTGGATTTTTGACAATTTTTAAAAAAAAAAATTTTTTTAATTTTTTTCCTTAAATTTTGTACAAAAACAAACAACTTTTCCTTTGAACACTTTTTTTGTACAACAAAAAACAAAAAAGTTATGAATTTTTTTTTTCCAAAAAAGTGCAAAAAATTGAGATTTATAGTGAGTGAAGCATTAGCCGAAACATTAAAAAACATTAAAAACATGTCAAAACTTTCACTTTTTTCTTTTAGATGCCAAATTTAGGTAAATATACAAAATTAGGAACAAAAAAGAACTCAAAATATCCGAAAATTTTGCTGTTTTTGAATTTTTTCGTAATATTTGTTTTTTACATTCTCATCAAAAATGAGAAAGTATTGGATTTGTGCGATTTTGAGAAATTTCTAATTTGATAAATCTTTACGTTTCATGACCCCCTGATTCCAAAAAAATGGTTTTTAGAGAAGTGTCTGTCTGTCTGTCTGTCTGTCTGTAGAAAATTTTGTCTCGACGATAACTCGAATAAATTTTAACGAATCGTCTTGCAATTTGGGGTGCTTTTTTAGTCCATTAAAATAAAGCCTGAGTTCGTTGGACAGCTCATTTCGTCAAAAAACCACAAAAATACAAAACTTTTAAATTTTCAAAATTTTGTATTTTTTCCAATTTTCAAAAAAATATTTTTTTCTAATTTTTTCCTTAAATTTTGTACAAAAACAAACAACTTTTCCTTTAAACACTTTTTTGTACAACAAAAAACAAAAAAGTTATGAATTTTTTTTAAAATTTTGAAATTTTCAAAATTTTGGATTTTTGACAATTTTTAAAAAAAAAATTTTTTTAATTTTTTTCCTTAAATTTTGTACAAAAACAAACAACTTTTCCTTTGAACACTTTTTTGTACAACAAAAAACAAAAAAGTTATGAATTTTTTTTTCCAAAAAAGTGCAAAAAATAAAATTGAGATTTATAGTGAGTGAAGCATTAGCCGAAACATTAAAAAACATTAAAAACATGTCAAAACTTTCACTTTTTCTTTTAGATGCCAAATTTAGGTAAATATACAAAATTAGGAACAAAAAAGAACTCAAAATATCCGAAAATTTTGCTGTTTTTGAATTTTTCGTAATATTTGTTTTTTACATTCTCATCAAAATGAGAAAGTATTGGATTTGTGCGATTTTGAGAAATTTCTAATTTTGATAAATCTTTACGTTTCATGACCCCCTGATTCCAAAAAAATGGTTTTTAGAGAAGTGTCTGTCTGTCTGTCTGTCTGTCTGTAGAAAATTTTGTCTCGACGATAACTCGAATAAATTTTAACGAATCGTCTTGCAATTTGGGGTGCTTTTTTAGTCCATTAAATAAAGCCTGAGTTCGTTGGACAGCTCATTTCGTCAAAAAACCACAAAAATACAAAACTTTTAAATTTTCAAAATTTTGTATTTTTTCCAATTTTCAAAAAAATATTTTTTTCTAATTTTTTCCTTAAATTTTGTACAAAAACAAACAACTTTTCCTTTAAACACTTTTTTGTACAACAAAAAACAAAAAAGTTATGAATTTTTTTAAAATTTTGAAATTTTCAAAATTTTGGATTTTTGACAATTTTTAAAAAAAAAAATTTTTTTAATTTTTTTCCTTAAATTTTGTACAAAAACAAACAACTTTTCCTTTGAACACTTTTTTGTACAACAAAAAACAAAAAAGTTATGAATTTTTTTTTCCAAAAAAGTGCAAAAAATTGAGATTTATAGTGAGTGAAGCATTAGCCGAAACATTAAAAAACATTAAAAACATGTCAAAACTTTCACTTTTTTCTTTTAGATGCCAAATTTAGGTAAATATACAAAATTAGGAACAAAAAAGAACTCAAAATATCCGAAAATTTTGCTGTTTTTGAATTTTTTCGTAATATTTGTTTTTTACATTCTCATCAAAAATGAGAAAGTATTGGATTTGTGCGATTTTGAGAAATTTCTAATTTTGATAAATCTTTACGTTTCATGACCCCCTGATTCCAAAAAAATGGTTTTTAGAGAAGTGTCTGTCTGTCTGTCTGTCTGTCTGTAGAAAATTTTGTCTCGACGATAACTCGAATAAATTTTAACGAATCGTCTTGCAATTTGGGGTGCTTTTTTAGTCCATTAAAATAAAGCCTGAGTTCGTTGGACAGCTCATTTCGTCAAAAAACCACAAAAATACAAAACTTTTAAATTTTCAAAATTTTGTATTTTTTCCAATTTTCAAAAAAATATTTTTTTCTAATTTTTTCCTTAAATTTTGTACAAAAACAAACAACTTTTCCTTTAAACACTTTTTTGTACAACAAAAAACAAAAAAGTTATGAATTTTTTTAAAATTTTGAAATTTTCAAAATTTTGGATTTTTGACAATTTTTAAAAAAAAAAATTTTTTTAATTTTTTTCCTTAAATTTTGTACAAAAACAAACAACTTTTCCTTTGAACACTTTTTTGTACAACAAAAAACAAAAAAGTTATGAATTTTTTTTTCCAAAAAAGTGCAAAAAATTGAGATTTATAGTGAGTGAAGCATTAGCCGAAACATTAAAAAACATTAAAAACATGTCAAAACTTTCACTTTTTTCTTTTAGATGCCAAATTTAGGTAAATATACAAAATTAGGAACAAAAAAGAACTCAAAATATCCGAAAATTTTGCTGTTTTTGAATTTTTTCGTAATATTTGTTTTTTACATTCTCATCAAAAATGAGAAAGTATTGGATTTGTGCGATTTTGAGAAATTTCTAATTTTGATAAATCTTTACGTTTCATGACCCCCTGATTCCAAAAAAATGGTTTTTAGAGAAGTGTCTGTCTGTCTGTCTGTCTGTCTGTAGAAAATTTTGTCTCGACGATAACTCGAATAAATTTTAACGAATCGTCTTGCAATTTGGGGTGCTTTTTTAGTCCATTAAAATAAAGCCTGAGTTCGTTGGACAGCTCATTTCGTCAAAAAACCACAAAAATACAAAACTTTTAAATTTTCAAAATTTTGTATTTTTTCCAATTTTCAAAAAAATATTTTTTTCTAATTTTTTCCTTAAATTTTGTACAAAAACAAACAACTTTTCCTTTAAACACTTTTTTGTACAACAAAAAACAAAAAAGTTATGAATTTTTTTAAAATTTTGAAATTTTCAAAATTTTGGATTTTTGACAATTTTTAAAAAAAAAAATTTTTTTAATTTTTTTCCTTAAATTTTGTACAAAAACAAACAACTTTTCCTTTGAACACTTTTTTGTACAACAAAAAACAAAAAAGTTATGAATTTTTTTTTCCAAAAAAGTGCAAAAAATTGAGATTTATAGTGAGTGAAGCATTAGCCGAAACATTAAAAAACATTAAAAACATGTCAAAACTTTCACTTTTTTCTTTTAGATGCCAAATTTAGGTAAATATACAAAATTAGGAACAAAAAAGAACTCAAAATATCCGAAAATTTTGCTGTTTTTGAATTTTTTCGTAATATTTGTTTTTTACATTCTCATCAAAAATGAGAAAGTATTGGATTTGTGCGATTTTGAGAAATTTCTAATTTTGATAAATCTTTACGTTTCATGACCCCCTGATTCCAAAAAAATGGTTTTTAGAGAAGTGTCTGTCTGTCTGTCTGTCTGTCTGTAGAAAATTTTGTCTCGACGATAACTCGAATAAATTTTAACGAATCGTCTTGCAATTTGGGGTGCTTTTTTAGTCCATTAAAATAAAGCCTGAGTTCGTTGGACAGCTCATTTCGTCAAAAAACCACAAAAATACAAAACTTTTAAATTTTCAAAATTTTGTATTTTTTCCAATTTTCAAAAAAATATTTTTTTCTAATTTTTTCCTTAAATTTTGTACAAAAACAAACAACTTTTCCTTTAAACACTTTTTTGTACAACAAAAAACAAAAAAGTTATGAATTTTTTTAAAATTTTGAAATTTTCAAAATTTTGGATTTTTGACAATTTTTAAAAAAAAAAATTTTTTTAATTTTTTTCCTTAAATTTTGTACAAAAACAAACAACTTTTCCTTTGAACACTTTTTTGTACAACAAAAAACAAAAAAGTTATGAATTTTTTTTTCCAAAAAAGTGCAAAAAATTGAGATTTATAGTGAGTGAAGCATTAGCCGAAACATTAAAAAACATTAAAAACATGTCAAAACTTTCACTTTTTTCTTTTAGATGCCAAATTTAGGTAAATATACAAAATTAGGAACAAAAAAGAACTCAAAATATCCGAAAATTTTGCTGTTTTTGAATTTTTTCGTAATATTTGTTTTTTACATTCTCATCAAAAATGAGAAAGTATTGGATTTGTGCGATTTTGAGAAATTTCTAATTTTGATAAATCTTTACGTTTCATGACCCCCTGATTCCAAAAAAATGGTTTTTAGAGAAGTGTCTGTCTGTCTGTCTGTCTGTCTGTAGAAAATTTTGTCTCGACGATAACTCGAATAAATTTTAACGAATCGTCTTGCAATTTGGGGTGCTTTTTTAGTCCATTAAAATAAAGCCTGAGTTCGTTGGACAGCTCATTTCGTCAAAAAACCACAAAAATACAAAACTTTTAAATTTTCAAAATTTTGTATTTTTTCCAATTTTCAAAAAAATATTTTTTTCTAATTTTTTCCTTAAATTTTGTACAAAAACAAACAACTTTTCCTTTAAACACTTTTTTGTACAACAAAAACAAAAAAGTTATGAATTTTTTTAAAATTTTGAAATTTTCAAAATTTTGGATTTTTGACATTTTTAAAAAAAAAAATTTTTTTAATTTTTTTCCTTAAATTTTGTACAAAAACAAACAACTTTTCCTTTGAACACTTTTTTGTACAACAAAAAACAAAAAAGTTATGAATTTTTTTTTCCAAAAAAGTGCAAAAAATTGAGATTTATAGTGAGTGAAGCATTAGCCGAAACATTAAAAAACATTAAAAACATGTCAAAACTTTCACTTTTTTCTTTTAGATGCCAAATTTAGGTAAATATACAAAATTAGGAACAAAAAAGAACTCAAAATATCCGAAAATTTTGCTGTTTTTGAATTTTTTCGTAATATTTGTTTTTTACATTCTCATCAAAAATGAGAAAGTATTGGATTTGTGCGATTTTGAGAAATTTCTAATTTTGATAAATCTTTACGTTTCATGACCCCCTGATTCCAAAAAAATGGTTTTTAGAGAAGTGTCTGTCTGTCTGTCTGTCTGTCTGTAGAAAATTTTGTCTCGACGATAACTCGAATAAATTTTAACGAATCGTCTTGCAATTTGGGGTGCTTTTTTAGTCCATTAAAATAAAGCCTGAGTTCGTTGGACAGCTCATTTCGTCAAAAAACCACAAAAATACAAAACTTTTAAATTTTCAAAATTTTGTATTTTTTCCAATTTTCAAAAAAATATTTTTTTCTAATTTTTTCCTTAAATTTTGTACAAAAACAAACAACTTTTCCTTTAAACACTTTTTTGTACAACAAAAAACAAAAAAGTTATGAATTTTTTTAAAATTTTGAAATTTTCAAAATTTTGGATTTTTGACAATTTTTAAAAAAAAAAATTTTTTTAATTTTTTTCCTTAAATTTTGTACAAAAACAAACAACTTTTCCTTTGAACACTTTTTTGTACAACAAAAAACAAAAAAGTTATGAATTTTTTTTTCCAAAAAAGTGCAAAAAATTGAGATTTATAGTGAGTGAAGCATTAGCCGAAACATTAAAAAACATTAAAAACATGTCAAAACTTTCACTTTTTTCTTTTAGATGCCAAATTTAGGTAAATATACAAAATTAGGAACAAAAAAGAACTCAAAATATCCGAAAATTTTGCTGTTTTTGAATTTTTTCGTAATATTTGTTTTTTACATTCTCATCAAAAATGAGAAAGTATTGGATTTGTGCGATTTTGAGAAATTTCTAATTTTGATAAATCTTTACGTTTCATGACCCCCTGATTCCAAAAAAATGGTTTTTAGAGAAGTGTCTGTCTGTCTGTCTGTCTGTCTGTAGAAAATTTTGTCTCGACGATAACTCGAATAAATTTTAACGAATCGTCTTGCAATTTGGGGTGCTTTTTTAGTCCATTAAAATAAAGCCTGAGTTCGTTGGACAGCTCATTTCGTCAAAAAACCACAAAAATACAAAACTTTTAAATTTTCAAAATTTTGTATTTTTTCCAATTTTCAAAAAAATATTTTTTTCTAATTTTTTCCTTAAATTTTGTACAAAAACAAACAACTTTTCCTTTAAACACTTTTTTGTACAACAAAAAACAAAAAAGTTATGAATTTTTTTAAAATTTTGAAATTTTCAAAATTTTGGATTTTTGACAATTTTTAAAAAAAAAAATTTTTTTAATTTTTTTCCTTAAATTTTGTACAAAAACAAACAACTTTTCCTTTGAACACTTTTTTGTACAACAAAAAACAAAAAAGTTATGAATTTTTTTTTCCAAAAAAGTGCAAAAAATTGAGATTTATAGTGAGTGAAGCATTAGCCGAAACATTAAAAAACATTAAAAACATGTCAAAACTTTCACTTTTTTCTTTTAGATGCCAAATTTAGGTAAATATACAAAATTAGGAACAAAAAAGAACTCAAAATATCCGAAAATTTTGCTGTTTTTGAATTTTTTCGTAATATTTGTTTTTTACATTCTCATCAAAAATGAGAAAGTATTGGATTTGTGCGATTTTGAGAAATTTCTAATTTTGATAAATCTTTACGTTTCATGACCCCCTGATTCCAAAAAAATGGTTTTTAGAGAAGTGTCTGTCTGTCTGTCTGTCTGTCTGTAGAAAATTTTGTCTCGACGATAACTCGAATAAATTTTAACGAATCGTCTTGCAATTTGGGGTGCTTTTTTAGTCCATTAAAATAAAGCCTGAGTTCGTTGGACAGCTCATTTCGTCAAAAAACCACAAAAATACAAAACTTTTAAATTTTCAAAATTTTGTATTTTTTCCAATTTTCAAAAAAATATTTTTTTCTAATTTTTTCCTTAAATTTTGTACAAAAACAAACAACTTTTCCTTTAAACACTTTTTTGTACAACAAAAAACAAAAAAGTTATGAATTTTTTTAAAATTTTGAAATTTTCAAAATTTTGGATTTTTGACAATTTTAAAAAAAAAAAATTTTTTTAATTTTTTTCCTTAAATTTTGTACAAAAACAAACAACTTTTCCTTTGAACACTTTTTTGTACAACAAAAAACAAAAAAGTTATGAATTTTTTTTTCCAAAAAAGTGCAAAAAATTGAGATTTATAGTGAGTGAAGCATTAGCCGAAACATTAAAAAACATTAAAAACATGTCAAAACTTTCACTTTTTTCTTTTAGATGCCAAATTTAGGTAAATATACAAAATTAGGAACAAAAAAGAACTCAAAATATCCGAAAATTTTGCTGTTTTTGAATTTTTTCGTAATATTTGTTTTTTACATTCTCATCAAAAATGAGAAAGTATTGGATTTGTGCGATTTTGAGAAATTTCTAATTTTGATAAATCTTTACGTTTCATGACCCCCTGATTCCAAAAAAATGGTTTTTAGAGAAGTGTCTGTCTGTCTGTCTGTCTGTCTGTAGAAAATTTTGTCTCGACGATAACTCGAATAAATTTTAACGAATCGTCTTGCAATTTGGGGTGCTTTTTTAGTCCATTAAAATAAAGCCTGAGTTCGTTGGACAGCTCATTTCGTCAAAAAACCACAAAAATACAAAACTTTTAAATTTTCAAAATTTTGTATTTTTTCCAATTTTCAAAAAAATATTTTTTTCTAATTTTTTCCTTAAATTTTGTACAAAAACAAACAACTTTTCCTTTAAACACTTTTTTGTACAACAAAAAACAAAAAAGTTATGAATTTTTTTAAAATTTTGAAATTTTCAAAATTTTGGATTTTTGACAATTTTTAAAAAAAAAAATTTTTTTAATTTTTTTCCTTAAATTTTGTACAAAAACAAACAACTTTTCCTTTGAACACTTTTTTGTACAACAAAAAACAAAAAAGTTATGAATTTTTTTTTCCAAAAAAGTGCAAAAAATTGAGATTTATAGTGAGTGAAGCATTAGCCGAAACATTAAAAAACATTAAAAACATGTCAAAACTTTCACTTTTTTCTTTTAGATGCCAAATTTAGGTAAATATACAAAATTAGGAACAAAAAAGAACTCAAAATATCCGAAAATTTTGCTGTTTTTGAATTTTTTCGTAATATTTGTTTTTTACATTCTCATCAAAAATGAGAAAGTATTGGATTTGTGCGATTTTGAGAAATTTCTAATTTTGATAAATCTTTACGTTTCATGACCCCCTGATTCCAAAAAAATGGTTTTTAGAGAAGTGTCTGTCTGTCTGTCTGTCTGTCTGTAGAAAATTTTGTCTCGACGATAACTCGAATAAATTTTAACGAATCGTCTTGCAATTTGGGGTGCTTTTTTAGTCCATTAAAATAAAGCCTGAGTTCGTTGGACAGCTCATTTCGTCAAAAAACCACAAAAATACAAAACTTTTAAATTTTCAAAATTTTGTATTTTTTCCAATTTTCAAAAAAATATTTTTTTCTAATTTTTTCCTTAAATTTTGTACAAAAACAAACAACTTTTCCTTTAAACACTTTTTTGTACAACAAAAAACAAAAAAGTTATGAATTTTTTTAAAATTTTGAAATTTTCAAAATTTTGGATTTTTGACAATTTTTTAAAAAAAAAATTTTTTTAATTTTTTTCCTTAAATTTTGTACAAAAACAAACAACTTTTCCTTTGAACACTTTTTTGTACAACAAAAAACAAAAAAGTTATGAATTTTTTTTTCCAAAAAAGTGCAAAAAATTGAGATTTATAGTGAGTGAAGCATTAGCCGAAACATTAAAAAACATTAAAAACATGTCAAAACTTTCACTTTTTTCTTTTAGATGCCAAATTTAGGTAAATATACAAAATTAGGAACAAAAAAGAACTCAAAATATCCGAAAATTTTGCTGTTTTTGAATTTTTTCGTAATATTTGTTTTTTACATTCTCATCAAAAATGAGAAAGTATTGGATTTGTGCGATTTTGAGAAATTTCTAATTTTGATAAATCTTTACGTTTCATGACCCCCTGATTCCAAAAAAATGGTTTTTAGAGAAGTGTCTGTCTGTCTGTCTGTCTGTCTGTAGAAAATTTTGTCTCGACGATAACTCGAATAAATTTTAACGAATCGTCTTGCAATTTGGGGTGCTTTTTTAGTCCATTAAAATAAAGCCTGAGTTCGTTGGACAGCTCATTTCGTCAAAAAACCACAAAAATACAAAACTTTTAAATTTTCAAAATTTTGTATTTTTTCCAATTTTCAAAAAAATATTTTTTTCTAATTTTTTCCTTAAATTTTGTACAAAAACAAACAACTTTTCCTTTAAACACTTTTTTGTACAACAAAAAACAAAAAAGTTATGAATTTTTTTAAAATTTTGAAATTTTCAAAATTTTGGATTTTTGACAATTTTTAAAAAAAAAAATTTTTTTAATTTTTTTCCTTAAATTTTGTACAAAAACAAACAACTTTTCCTTTGAACACTTTTTTGTACAACAAAAAACAAAAAAGTTATGAATTTTTTTTTCCAAAAAAGTGCAAAAAATTGAGATTTATAGTGAGTGAAGCATTAGCCGAAACATTAAAAAACATTAAAAACATGTCAAAACTTTCACTTTTTTCTTTTAGATGCCAAATTTAGGTAAATATACAAAATTAGGAACAAAAAAGAACTCAAAATATCCGAAAATTTTGCTGTTTTTGAATTTTTTCGTAATATTTGTTTTTTACATTCTCATCAAAAATGAGAAAGTATTGGATTTGTGCGATTTTGAGAAATTTCTAATTTTGATAAATCTTTACGTTTCATGACCCCCTGATTCCAAAAAAATGGTTTTTAGAGAAGTGTCTGTCTGTCTGTCTGTCTGTAGAAAATTTTGTCTCGACGATAACTCGAATAAATTTTAACGAATCGTCTTGCAATTTGGGGTGCTTTTTTAGTCCATTAAAATAAAGCCTGAGTTCGTTGGACAGCTCATTTCGTCAAAAAACCACAAAAATACAAAACTTTTAAATTTTCAAAATTTTGTATTTTTTCCAATTTTCAAAAAAATATTTTTTTCTAATTTTTTCCTTAAATTTTGTACAAAAACAAACAACTTTTCCTTTAAACACTTTTTTGTACAACAAAAAACAAAAAAGTTATGAATTTTTTTAAAATTTTGAAATTTTCAAAATTTTGGATTTTTGACAATTTTTAAAAAAAAAAATTTTTTTAATTTTTTTCCTTAAATTTTGTACAAAAACAAACAACTTTTCCTTTGAACACTTTTTTGTACAACAAAAAACAAAAAAGTTATGAATTTTTTTTTCCAAAAAAGTGCAAAAAATTGAGATTTATAGTGAGTGAAGCATTAGCCGAAACATTAAAAAACATTAAAAACATGTCAAAACTTTCACTTTTTTCTTTTAGATGCCAAATTTAGGTAAATATACAAAATTAGGAACAAAAAAGAACTCAAAATATCCGAAAATTTTGCTGTTTTTGAATTTTTTCGTAATATTTGTTTTTTACATTCTCATCAAAAATGAGAAAGTATTGGATTTGTGCGATTTTGAGAAATTTCTAATTTTGATAAATCTTTACGTTTCATGACCCCCTGATTCCAAAAAAATGGTTTTTAGAGAAGTGTCTGTCTGTCTGTCTGTCTGTCTGTAGAAAATTTTGTCTCGACGATAACTCGAATAAATTTTAATGAATCGACTTGCAATTTGGGGTGCTTTCTTAGTCCATTAAAATGAAGCCTGAGTTCGTTGGACAGCTCATTTCGTCAAAAAACGACAAAAATATAAAACTTTCAAATTTTCAAAATTTCGTATTTTTTCGAATTTTCAAAAAAATATTTTTTTCCAATTTTTTCCTTAAAATTTGTACAAAAACAAACAACTTTTCCTTTAGACACTTTTTTGAATAACAAAAAACAAAAAAGTTATGAATTTTTTTGAAATTTTGAAGTTTTCAAAATTTTGGATTTTTTACAATTTAAAAAAAAAAAATTTTTTTTATTTTTCTTCTTAAATTTTGAATAAAAACAAACAATTTTTCCTTTAGATACTTTTTTGTACAACAAAAAACAAAAAAGTTATAAATTTTTTTCCCAAAAAAGTGCAAAAAATTGAGATTTATAGTGAGTGAAGCATTAGCCGAAACATTAAAAAAAGTTAAAAACATGTCAAAACTTTCATTTTTTTCTTTTAGATGCCAAATTTAGGTAAATATACAAAATTAGGAAGAAAAAAGAACTCAAAATATCCGAAAATTTTGCTGTTTTTGAATTTTTTCGTAATATTTGTTTTCTACATTCTCATCAAAAATGAGAAAGTCTTGGATTTGTGCGATTTTGAGCAATGTCTAATTTTGCTAAATCTTTACGTTTCATGACCCCCTGATTCCAAAAAAATGGTTTTTAGAAAAGTGTCTGTCCGTCTGTCTGTCTGTCTGTCTGTCTGTCTGTCGTCTGTCTGTAGAAAAATTTGTCGCCACGATAACTCGAATAAATTTTTATGAATCGTCTTGCAATTTGGCACACTTTTTTAGTCCATAAAAATGAAGCCTGAGTTCGTTGGGCAGCCCATTTCGTCAAAAAACAACAAAAATACAAAATTTTGAAATTTTCAAAATTTTGTATTTTTTACAATTTTCAAAAAAATATTTTTTTTAAATTTTTTCCTTAAATTTGGTGCAAAAACAAACAACTTTTCCTTTAGACACTTTTCAGTACAACAAAAAACAAAAAAGTTATGAATTTTTTTTTTTTTTTTTAAGTTTTTGGGCCAGATTTAGCCAAACGGTTTATCTAGAATTAAAAAATTTTATTTTCATATCAAAATATTTTTTTTTTGTCTCTCAACATTGTTTAGAAATATTGCTTTACATATTACTCAGAAATTTTTTTTTTAAAGTTATTAAAAATTTAATTTTTTAGTATTTCTAAATTAAACAAATTTTTTTTCAGTTCTGGTTAACCGATATAAAATTCGAAATATGATTTTTTCATTTTCAATTGCACTATTTGAATATATTTTTTGTTTTTAATCATTTTTACATTATTATCACATGAGAAAGTATTAGTTTTGGTCGAAAATTGACTTTCGCTAATTTCTTGAAATCTCGACGTTTTGGGGTCCCCTGAGTCTGTTAAACATGGTCTAGAAAAAGTGTCTGTCTGTATGTCTGTCTTCGTGTCTGTCTGTAGACACAATGGTGTCCCTACGATAACTCTTGAAAAACTTATTGCATCAACTTGCAACTTTGCATGCACAAAGTTACTGTTAAAATACAGATCGAGTTCGTTAGCCAGCCATTTTCGTCGAAAACTACACAAACTACAGTAGTTTCAAAATTTTGAAAATTCAATTTTTTCAAATTTCAATATTTTTAATTTTATATTACTTTCGATTAGAAAAATACAAACAACTTTTCTCTACAACATTTTTTCATAAAAAATTAATTTTTTTTTAAGTTTTTGGGTCAGGCGAGGTCAACTGGGTTAAAAAAATTTTATTGGTTTTCTAAAATGTTATAACTAAAATATATTCATAAAAGATATAACATTTTAGAAAATCAATGAAATTTTTTTAATACAGTTGCGCTGGTGTGACCCCTTTTTACATTTCAATTTTTGGTCCTATCTTGTTGGAAATGGTTTTTTACATTCTCATCACATATGAGAAAGTAATATACCAGAGTAACTTTTCTAGGAGATAAACACTTAATTAAAACAAAAATGTCTGAGTAAGTAAACAAAGAGTGAAAAGTTAGTCATTACGCTCCGGTCTACACTACACAAAAAATTTGATACTAATTCTTTAAAAATATTTTAGCTGCTTCTGCAAATCATGTTTTTACTAAGAGAGTTAGTATAATTAAAAATAACTTTACAATTTTAATCATCAAGACCAAAAATATACATTTAAATTCACATAATATCGCAATCATCAGCAAACTAAAACATGTGATGAGAATGTAATCCTTAAAGTCGTAGTAACTTTAAGAAAAAAAAATGTTTTATAAAACATATAATAGGAAACAAGAAAACAAATAATGCACAACAATTGCAGACCCCTGCGAGCGAAGCGAGCCACTTGCGCGCGAAGCGCGCAACAACACACGGAGCGCGAAGCGCGACGTGCGAAATAATCGCCGGAGCGCGAAGCGCGACGATCAATATTCGCGCGCCCCGAGGCGCGCTGAAACTTGCGAGCGAAGCGAGCCCCCGCGCGAAGCGCGGATGAGAATGTGTCCGCGCTTGCGCGGACAGATTTTTTTTAAGAATAATTGCATTTTTTAAGGAATTCCCCTAAAATTGTACTAAAAATAGTTGAAATTCTGCTATGAGTAAATTTTTGCGAAGAATTTTATAAACACTTTTTAAATAAATAAATTCCAGTAAACTTTTTATTACTTATGAAAATAATTGAATGTTTGCGTAGAATTTAAACAAAAATTTTTTTAAATAATTTTTTTTTTATGAAATTATTAGATATTGGAAATCATTAAATTCTGAAAAAATTTTGAAAATACAGGTAAACCTCGCTACGGCGGAAACTCGCCAGGTAGAAGTAGAAGGGATTATATCAGTGAGAGTTGTGACTGCGTTAGTGCCATGAAATTCAGGGCTGAAAAGTTTCGAATTGTAATTTTTATATGGATGTTTTTTTATTTAAATTATTTAATTTATATTTGATTTATAATTTTTGTTTATTTTGTGATATATTTTATATATTATAAAAAATAAACATGAAAAATAATAAAATAAATAGAATAACAAATTAAAGTAATTTAAAAAAAATTATTATATTTAAAATTCATCGCAAAAATTAAATTATTTTTTATAAATAATAAAATTCTCCTGAGGAATTCAATTACTTTCAAAATTTTCAATTATAGCTATTAAAGAAACTCCATTATTTTAAAAAAGTTTAAAGATATTCTTCAAAAGAATTTAATTAAGATTTTTATAAATTTTAATTAAATTTTTTGCGAGAATTCGATTATTTTCATAAATAATAAAATTCTTCGAAGGAATTCAATTGTTCTCAAATTTTTTGACAAAATTCTTTGCAAGAATTCAATGATTTTTAGTACATATTTTTAAATAAGGTAATTAATAAATTATCATAACTTCTATTTCATATTTAAAGATCATATGATTGATCATATGATCCCTGATTATTTTGAGAAATTTAATTAGAATTGTATTGAGAATAATTTAATTCTTGTTATTAAAATTTTTGAAAATAAGTTTTTCAGAAATTCAATAAAAATTGTATATAAAAAGTAATTGAATTCCTAAAAAGAATGTTATCATTTATGAAAATAATTAAATGTTTGCGTAGAATTTTATCAAAATTTTATTAAAAAAGTAGATTTTAAAAATCATTGAATTGAGGAAAATTTTTGAAAATAATTGTAATTTTCCCAAGAATTTGATTAAAATTTTTGGAAATAATTAAACTTCGGAGAAGAATTTAATTATTTATAAAGATAATTGAAATTTTGACGAGAATATTTAAAAATTTTTGAACATAATTGAATTTCTGCAATTATTTGTATAAATTCTCCAAAATTCAATTTTAGTTTTCTTAACTAAAAATTTTCTAGAAATTCATTATTTTTAGTATTAAAATTTTTAAAAATAATTGAATTCTTGTGAAAATTTTTATTATTTATGAAAATAACTGAATTTTGCAAAAAATTTTATTTAAATTCTTGAACATAATTTAATTTCTACGAAGAATATTGTTATTTATCAAGGTGATTAAATTCTTTTGAAGAATTGCGTTAAAACTTTTGAAATAATTAAGTATATTTTAAAAGAATCAACTAATTTCAAAAGAATTGAAATTAAAATTTTTCAAAAAAAATTAGTTCTTTTTCTTCAAAAAAATTAATTTAAATTATTAATTTAAAATATGAATAAATCAGATTTTCAAAGGATTGAATTTGAAACCTTTTCAAAATTCAATTATTTCTAAGAATTGCTATTATTTGTAACTTATCCAAAATTAAATTATTATTTTGGAGTTTTTACCTGAAGTTCTTCTATAAATTAATTATCTTTAATAATTAATTAAATATGTTAAAATAAAACTAATTTCAAAACAATTTAAATTATTAATATTTTTCAAAAATTTACGTTTTTTAAAATATCTGATTAAATTTATTTAAAATTTTAATTTTCTAAAATTTTAAATTGAAACCTTTTGAAATTCATTTATTTATGAAAATTGTAAACGCAAGTTTATTAAAATTCAAATAATTTTGAGATATTGAAGTAAAATTATTCATTAAATAATTTCCAAGTAATAATTTTATGATAGTTTTTCAGGAATTAAGTTATTTAAAATAAATTATTGTCAAGAATAGAAAAAATTGAAAGTTTTGTATTTGAATTCGTGGTATGTAATTTCATAGTTCATGAGGCAAACAAAAATGACACAAAAATTCAGAATTTTGTTATGAATTCTAAAAATTTAATTTTTTTCCAATTCCTTTTAATAAAATTCCCCGACTTCTCCCTGATTTCCCTGACCAGTAAAAACCCTGAATTTCTTTAGAAAATAATAATAATTTAATATATTTTTCCTTTGCTGATTATAGTTTTGATCAAGGACCACCTGACAGTGTGACTCAACTTTGTCATTTCGAATGGACAGCTCAGGACGATTTAGTTGCAAAAGTCGACATCGAACAGGTTCCTTATTTCAACGCTCCAATTTATTTGGAAAACAAACAACAAATTGGCAAAATTGACGAAATTTTTGGAAACATTAGAAATTTTTATGTCTCTATTAAATTATCAGACAATATGAAAGCGTCAAGTTTCGAAAAAGATGCTCAGGTATTATTATCAATATTAATATCAATGAATTATTGATTTAATTTAATTAGAACATTTTGAATAAAATATTTGTTTTCTCTTTTCAGTTCTTTATTGATCCGGCGAAACTTTTACCACTTCAGAGATTTCTTCCCAAGCCTCCAGGTTCAGTTCAAAAGAGAGGAGGCCGAGGAGGTGGTGGACGAGGTGGAGGACGTGGCGGATCTTTTGGTGGTGGCCGCGGAGGCGGTGGTGGATTTAGAGGAGGACGAGGCGGATCTTTTGGTGGTGGCCGTGGAGGCGGTGGTGGATTTAGAGGAGGACGAGGAGGCGGTGGAGGTGGTGGTGGTTTCAGAGACTCCGGAAGAGGCCGAGGAGGAGGAGGTGGAAGAGGTCGATGGTAAAAACTAAAGATATTTAATTTCTTTTAAATATATCAAATAAATGATTCACGAAATCTAATGTTGTAATTGACTAAAAACGACTTTTTTCGAGACAAAACGAATTTAATCTTCTAAAAGATTATGTACAGTTGATTTAATTATAATTCAAAACAATAACTAGTTTTGTGAAATATACAAATAACGTTAAGAGAGAGAGATAGAGAGAAAAATGTATTCCATAATTTTACATCTATAATAAAGTTTTTTTTTAAATAAACTTGTTTTATACCTCGTCAAATTTTATATGTTTTCCAAGTTCCTTTTCCGCCTTCTTGAGTAATTTGTCTCTTCCTCTTTGTTTCACTCTTATATTATTTTCTATTTTGTCTTTTCTGTCACTTGTCATTTTGTCCCAGTAGGACTTTTCCTCGTCACCTGTGAATTTCCAAAGCAGAAAAAATTACAATTGTTAAATTTTTAAAACTTTAAGGAAAAATCTAAACAAAACTGTCATAAATTAGTGGCATTTAAATTAAAATTAAAAATTTTCTGTCAACAAGAACAGGGTTGTCACAAAAAGTTGATTTTATTTTTTCCTGACTTCCAGGCAGAACTTTTGACTCTCTCCCTGACCCTAAAGAATATTTTAATTCACTCTAAAAATAATTTGAAAAATGTTTGAATATCTTTTATTGTAAAATTATTCGAAACATCAATAGCTCTTTTTAAATAAATATTTAATTATTATTATTTTTACACAGGAATTGAGATTTTCAAAAATTTTAAATTTTAAATCCATTGAAATTCAATAATTTATATTAAGAATTGTTACTGTAATTTATCCAAAAATTATTCTCAAGATTTAAATTCAATTAATATCAGGGATTTTTAACTAAAGTTCTTCTCTAATTCAATTATTTTTAGTAATTTTTTAGAAAAGTTCCTTAAGAATTAAATTATTTATTTAAAGAGAAAAAAAGTTCATCTAAAATATTTCTGAAATCGACTTGTTTACAATTCAATTTCATGAAATTTCAATAATTTAAAAATTTAAAAATGAAATATTTATTCAAAAATACAACTTATTTTAGTAAATATGTTTTTAACAAATTATATTTTTTTGGACCTTAATTTTTATAAATAAGAAAACTGGTTTCATTTGTGGCCTTTGGTCCATGAAGTAAAAAATATCAAAGATTATTTATTCTTGAGGATTTTTATTAATACCACTCAAATGCATTTTCGCCATGTACATGGCTCATCAGGAACTACAATAACAAAAAAGATATCGGTCATAAAGGGAAATAATAATACAATAGTCGTATTTCAAAAAAGTGAAAAATAAAATAAAAATCAGGTAACATACCGCATATTTAAAGGGTTGGAGTTTTTACATTAGAGAAAATATATACATATTAAAAAAGGAGGCATGCTAGTGCATAACCTCACAAAACATGAAAAAAATCTGTACGTTGAATAGAAATGTCTCATAAAACAAAAGCTCCATCATAAAAACTGACACAGATCCACAGTCAAATTACATAAAAAACTTTTCCTTTGAAAACATTCTTTAAAAAAACATTTTAATATTTAAATTTCTCTTCTTCTTCTTAAATTTCTCTTCTCTGTAACCAAAATTTAAATATTAAAATGTTTTTTTAAAGAATGTTTTCAAAGGAAAAGTTTTTTATGTAATTTGACTGTGGATCTGTGTCAGTTTTTATGATGGAGCTTTTGTTTTATGAGACATTTCTATTCAACGTACAGATTTTTTTCATGTTTTGTGAGGTTATGCACTAGCATGCCTCCTTTTTTAATATGTATATATTTTCTCTAATGTAAAAACTCCAACCCTTTAAATATGCGGTATGTTACCTGATTTTTATTTTATTTTTCACTTTTTTGAAATACGACTATTGTATTATTATTTCCCTTTATGACCGATATCTTTTTTGTTATTGTAGTTCCTGATGAGCCATGTACATGGCGAAAATGCATTTGAGTGGTAATATGTTTTTAAAAAAATAACTTCATCAGAATTTTGAATCAGAAGTTTTTAAAATTCAACTTTTCTAAAACTTCAATTTAAAACTTTTTGAAATTCAATCTATATTCATAACATCAATTTAACATTCTAAAATGTAAAAATAGTGACTTATAAATAATCAAGAAAAATTAATTAATATTAATGCAAATTTTTTCGACGAATTTCATTAAAATTGAATTGAAAATAATTCAATTTTTATATAGAATTTTATTCAAATTTTTGAAAACAATTTAATTGTTTTGAAATATTTTATTCAAATTTGGTGAAACTAATTAAAATTCCTCTGAGGAATTCAATTAAAATCGTATGAAAAATAATTGAATTTTTATAAAGAGTTTTATAAAAATTTTACAAGTAATTGAATTACTTCAAGAAATTTTTGAAATTATTGAATTCTTGCAAATTTTTTTGCCGAATTTCATTAAAATTGTATTAAAAATAATTCAATTTTTATATAGAATTTTATTAAAATTTATTAAAAATAATATTGAATTCTTTGCAGAAATTTTATTAATTTTTAAAATAATTCAATTTCTGCGAAGAATTTTATTAAAACTGAATTTTCTTAAATTTCGAATCTCAAAGAATTCAAAACTTAAAGTTGTTCAAAACTTGAAGTTGATATTTGAAAATAAAAAATTTTATAATATTCATAATAAAAAATTGAATACTGCGTTCAGCGCAGAACATTTGCTAATCATTTATATTATTTATAAAAATTGAAAGCACCACTTTTATAAAATTCAATTATTTTTTGAATGTTTAGAGAAAATTATCCATAAAGCAATTTATAATTATAATAATTTTTCGATAGTTTTTCAAGAATTAAATTACATTTAAAATCTGTAAAGTTCAATTATTTGTTAGAAATAGAAAGAATTTAAAATTAAAGTAAATCTTTTCAATATTTTTAAAGACTGACTGCTGGGCAACAAAATTTAGAATTTTTTTAAGAATTCTAGAAATTGAATATTTTTTCAGTACTTTTAATAAAATTCCATGACTTTTTCCTAACGTATCGACAGTTATTTTTATTCAAATGCAACTTTCAATTGTTTAAAGTGTTGAAAAATAAATTCTTTCCGCTTCCACTAGAGTTTAAAATTGATCTTTTTCATATAAAATACGAAATTATGACATTGAACTAACGTACGATAATTTTGTTCCGATTCTTCGTTAAAAATTATTTTTTGATTTCTAATGATACCCACCTTCTAATATTGTCATTGTTCGATCGTCTCTGGTTTTTTGCGTAAAAGACTTCGCCGATTCTGACGAATCAAATCGTACAAATGCAATATTTGAACCCTCACGAATGTCAACATATTTTATCGAACTGGAAGAACTGCTTCCCTTTATTTCCATCTGGAAATTTGTTTTTAAATTAAAAATTAAACATTTACTCATGAATAATTTGAAGAGAAAAGTGAAAAGAAGAAAAGAAACTATTTTTAACTTAACTAAAGAAAGAAAATAACTCACTTTGAAATTTTGTGGATCACTGCAAGGAGATTCCATCTCTATTTGAACAATCAATCCGGGCGAGAAACTAAATCTCGGAGCATCTTTCTTTTCGGTTGTTTTTTTATTCATTTCTTCTTTCTCGGTTTTATTTCTCTCAACATTTTGCCATTGATTCCACATTGCTCGCTTCAAATGTTGTTTTAATTGTTGCATTTTCGCTTTTTGCATATCAAGATATTTATTTCTCAAACGTTTCCATTCTTTTTTCGCCATTATTTCTAGTCCCGTGTCCGGTGCTTCAATTTCATCTCTTCGCTTTGAACGCTTTCGTTTACGTTTCTTCTTTTTTTCGATAATTTCTTTATCGACAACTTTAATTGATTTTGCATCTTTATTAGTTTCCTCAGATTTTTTATCAGCTTCATTATTTTCATCAGATTTTTTCACCTTCTTGGGAACAATTTCCGTGTCGGATTGATTTTCCGTTTCTTGATCTGATACTTTTGATTCTAATTCAGGAGCTTTTCGCTTTAATTTCTTCTCTTTTTTCTGCTTCTTGTCACACTCAGTAACGATTGATTCATCATTTACGTCAGAGGGATTAATACTGTCGGTACTTTTTGTTTTTCGTTTCTTTACTTTTTTCGATTCTTTCCCTGTTGAATCGGATTGATCACTTTCATTGTTTGCGTATTTTTTCTTCTTTATTTTCGAATTTTCATCTTCGTCATTCGTTGAAGTATCCTCGGTGGAGAGGCGTTTTTTCTTTTGAGAATTATCGATTTTCTCTTCTTTGTTTTCAGTTTCCTCTGTTTTATTTTCCTTTTTTGTTATGATTTGTTTTGCGATTTCGTCATCGCAATTCTCATGTGTTGTTATACTGAGAAGAGTATTTGGAGTCGTTTCCGAAGGAAGAAGACCACCTTTTTCCTTAAATGCCTAAAACAACAAGAATTAATGAATGACATAGTTTAGAGTATAAATGTGTCAATCTAAACTTACCGTTATACATTTAAAAACATCTTTAGGTGTTTTGAATTCAACAAAAGCAAAACCCTTGATTGCTTTATTTTTATATTTTGGAATCGATATATAATCAATTTGTCCGTATTGGGAAAATATTTTTGAAATCCAATCGTGATCGGCTTCTGACGGTAATTTTTGTACGTAAATTGTACATTCATCGGAATTTTCTTTCTTACAAATGGGAGTTGTACGACAAACTTTCGTCCCATCTTCAGAAACTGACAGCATTGTTGAATCCCTTAGTGCTTTGGCTATTCTACTGACATCCGTTGTAAGTGCCGCAACTTTATTGAATTTTATGAATATATCCAAATCGATCCCTAGAAAAAGTTTAATTTTCCAAATACAAGGTTACCACAAAAATTTAATTTTGTTTTACCATGACCTTTCCCTGATTTACAGACAAAATTATAACTTTTTCCCTGACCCTAAAGAACATTCTGATTCTGATTCTGATTAGATACTCCAAAAAATGTTATATTACATTTATTGTCGAATTTCTTTAATTGTAAAATTATTCAAAAACATCAATAACTTCTTTTCAAATAAATATTTTTAATCATTATTATTTTTCGATAGGAATTAAGATTTTCAAAAATTTGATAATAATATATCATAAGAATATTGTTACTGTAACTTTTTAAAAATTATTTTCATCATTTCAATTCAATTATTATTTTCTAGGATTTTTAACTAAAATTCTTCTTTAATTCAATTATTTTTTATAACTTTTGACAAAGTTGCTTGAGGATTTTCAAATCTATTTGCTTAGAACTCAGTTTCACGACATTTCGATTATAAGAAAATTCTTCAATTAAATATAGATTAGAAAATATAAAATTCAAATTAGTTTCAAAAAAATTAGTTTGACAGAATTGTTAATTAAAATATGAAAATTTCCATTTGGAAAGATTTTAATGTGAAACATTGGCCAAATTCGAAATTATTTCAAAAAATTGATTAGTTGAAAGTATGAAAAATTAAAATTCTAAAAGATTTGAAAATAATTGAATTTCTGCAATCATTTGTATAAATTCTCTAAAATTCAATTTTTTTAGTGTTTTTAATTAAAATTCTTCTATAAATCCATTATTTTTAGTAATTAATTAAATATATAATTAACAAATTTAACTAATCTTAGAAGAATTTAACTAAAATTATGTTTAAATTAATTAAAATCTTGTAAAGAATTGTAATAAAATTTTTTTAAATAATTTAATTTCTACGAAGAATTTTATTAAATTCTGCAAAAATAATTGAATTCTTGATAAAAATTTTCAAAAATAATCTTTTCAAGGATTTAATAAAAATTTGATTGAAAATAATTTAATTTTTACGAAGAATTTAATTAAAGTCTTTAAAAAGAATTGAATTATTTTAAGAAATTTAATTAGAATTATATTGAAAATAATTAAATTCTAATTTTGTTATCAAAATTTTTGAAAATAAGTTTTTTAGGAATGCAATAAAAAATGCATTGAAAATAATTGAATTCCTATAAAGAAACTTATTATTTATGAAAATAATTAAATCTCTTAGAAGAATTTTAATGTTTATGAAAATAATGGAAATCATGCGAACAATTTAATTAACCATTTTTAAATAATTGAATTCCAGTGCAAATTTTTATTTTTTATGAAAATATTTGAATGTTTGCTTAGAATTTTATTAAATTTCTTTTTAAATAATTAAATTCTTTTGCAATATTTTATTAAAATAGTAAGTAGATATTGAAAATCATTAAATTAGGGAAAGTTTTTTGAAAACAATTGAAATTTTGAGAATAATTTTATTAAAATTTATAAATATAATTAAAATTCAGATGTGAATTTTAGAAAATTTTTAAACATAATTGAATTTCTGCGAAGATTTTTTTTTGAAAATAATCTTGCCATGAATTTAATGAAAAATGTGGAAAAATAATACATAATTGAATTCCTGTTCATTATTTGTAACTTCTCCAAATTTCAATTTTTTTTTGTGTTTTAACTAAAATTCTTCTAGAAATAAATTATTTTTAATAAATAATTAAATATATATTAAAAAGTTTAACTAATTTCAGAAGAGTTTGAATTATTAAAAATTTTCAAAATCTAAGTTCTTTACAATTTCTAATTAATTCAAAATTGAATTTTTCTAAAATCTCAAATTGAAACCTTTTGAAGTTGATCTATTTATGAAAATTGTAAACGCAACTCTTTTAAAATTCAATTAATTTTGAAATATTTAAGTTTTAATTCTTCAAGAATTAAGTTATTAAAAAAATATTGTCAGAAATAGAAATAATGGAAGGTTTTGTGTTATAATTCATGGTAATATCATAGTTTATGAAGCAAACAAAAAAGACAACAAACTTCAAAATTTTCTTATGAATTCTAAAAATTTAATTTTTTCCAGTACTTTTAATAAAAATCCCTGACTTTCCTGATGAACTCGACTTCCCCTGAATTTGATAACTTCCCTGAGCTGTGTCAACACTCAAATAATTAAACGTTAATGGATTTTGAATGTGAAAAATAAATTTTATACTTACAAGGATCTTGTGATATAAGTCTTCCTAAAAATCTGTCTTTGCTTAAATTTGCATCGCCAAAGTAAAATTCCATTTGTTTCAAAATTGATGCATGCAATTCACGATGACGTTTTCGTGGTTTTTTACGAAAAATCTCAGGTTTTTGTTCCTCAACAACGACTGGTTCTTCAATTACATTTTCCACTGGAGGTACCGGAATTGTTTCCGACGCCAACTCCATTTCTGATTCTTGCTCTTCACTCACCATTTTGGTGAATTAATTCTAAAAAGAAGAAAATGATAAATAATTCTTAGAATAAAAATCCGCATTAAATTCTCTCTCTATATTTAATCTCATTTAAAATAGAAATTCAATATTTGAAGGATTTGAAGGAAACAACATAACCTATAAGATCATTTTCTAGTTTCGAAAAATTTGCTCTTGTGTAGGTGACAATATTATTTTAATTAAAAAAAGGGTTTATAAAAGTGAAAATAATTGTAAAAATACTTACAAATTGCGATTTTTTCAAAAGAAACGCTAACTTATGTTTTACGATAGCAAAACGTTCCTCCGGCAAGTCCGTCAAAAAATGGTCAATTCTTCAAAATTACTATTAGAAAATAGCTTCACATGAAATTAACAAGATAAAAAGCAACTATAGTTTATATTTCTATTTATTTTCCCTGTTCCGTAGAACACTTATTATTTATTATATTTCAGATACAATTTAAATTGATTTTGATACTTGTCAAAATGTCAACAACGAAGTAGCCTTCGATTGTTTCGATATTTTATATCGAATGCGTTTACAACCAATCAAAAGCAGCCTACATTCAAAACTTTATCGTTTCTATTTTAAAAAAATAAAAAAATACTAAAATAGAATTGTTTTATTGATATAAATTGGAAATAATTTATAAAATTTAACAAAAATTGTAAGAAATGGAATTTTTGAACAATTATACTATGAAAAAGAAAGATTTGATTCTTCTATGTTTAAAATACCCGCTAATTGTGAGCAATGACCTATTTTAACCTGAGTGCATTTGCGCTGACAGTCTGTCACAAAAGGAATTCTTGCTCAAAAAGTTCGAGTCATTCGTAAACCTCAATTTTTTAGAGTAACATTTTAATAGTGATAATTATTAATGGAAGAAATAGGAATTATTTTACCAGACAAGGTAAATTGTTTACTATTTTAAACACTACTGACCTGTGTCAAAATATATCCTCTTTTCTTGTTTTTTGATTCTACCACTTTTTACAATTTTGACAAATTTTTATAAATAATACTCAATTTAAACAATTGGGATACTTTTGTAAATTTATATTCTTGCCTATAAACGATAATGCTATTGAAAAGCAACAATTTATTTCGTTAAATACGGTTATTTATTTATTTTTCCCTATGGGTGTTACTTAACCTCAAAAATAACAATAAGAATAAACCTATGGAGAAGTCAGGGAATTTTGATCGGTATCCTGGAAAATTGTTGTTTTCTAAAGTTATTGTTTTTATTCTTGAAATCTAATACAAAAGTTACAAATTTTTCTATTTCTGGCAATAATTTATTTTCAAATAACTAAAAAAAATTAAATTTTAGAGAAGTTATCAGTGGTTGTAGAAATTCAATTATTTACAAAAGTAATAAAATTCTCCGCACAAATTCAATTATTATGTTCCAAATTTTTAAAAATTCTAGTCAAAATTTCAATTATTTTTGAAAGTAATAAAATTCTTTTCCGAAATACAATTATTTAAAAAATTTTTAATAAAATTCTTCACAACATTTCAATTATTCAAATAAAATTTTAATAAAATTCTGCGAAAACATTTTATTATTTTCATAAATAATAAAAATTTTACAGGAATTCAATTATTTACAAACTTTTTATAAATTTCTTCGCATGATTCAATTATTTTCATAAATAATAAACTATTCTTACTTTAATTATTTTTATAAATAATAAAACACTTCTTCGAAATTCAATTATTTCCAAAAATTTTAATAAAATTCTTGGCAAAATTTAAATTATTTTCAAGAATTTTCCAGAAGAATTCAATTATTTAAAAAAATTTTTGATAAAATTCTACACAAACATTTAATTACTTTCAAAAATAATAAAAATTTTCCAGAAATTCAATTATTTAAAAATTTGTTCCTAAAAGTCTTTATGAGAATTCAATTTTAAGAAATATTCAATTATTCAATAAATTATTTATTTATGTAATTGAATTCTCGTAGAATTTTCTAATTAAAAATTGATTTAAAAATGAATTTTTAAAAAGTATCAAATTAAAATCTTTGAAAATTTGAATCTTTTAATCTTTTTACTAACATTTCTGTAGAATTAATGTTTTTGAAAAAGTTTAATTGAATTTTTTTTTAAAATTATTTGATGTTTTATTTTGTAATATATATTTAATTGAAGAATTTCCAAATAATCGAAATTTCGTAAAATTAAATAAAACAAATGGTTTTGAAAATTCTCTAAGAACTTTGTCAGAAATTATGAAAAATAGTTGATTTAAAGAAGAGTTTTAGTTGAAAATTTTAGAAAATAATAATTGAACTAAAATGATGAAACTAATAATGACTTTTGGATTATAGGACATGTGTGAAATCGAGTCCAAACCAGCAATTGGTCATTATGCTGCTTTGGAAGAGTTGGATATTGAAGATCTTTACACCAAGTACAAGAAACTACAGCGAATGTTAGAATTCCTGGAGGTGCAGGAAGAATATATAAAAGATGAGCAACGAAATTTGAAAAAGGAATATCTACACGCTCAGGAAGAGGTGAAACGAATTCAAAGTGTTCCATTAGTAATTGGACAATTCTTGGAGGCTGTCGATCAAAACACCGGAATTGTTGGTTCGACAACTGGTTCAAATTATTATGTTCGCATTTTATCAACAATCGATCGGGAATTATTGAAGCCATCTGCCAGTGTTGCTCTCCACAAACACAGTAATGCTTTAGTAGACGTTCTTCCTCCGGAGGCAGACTCCAGTATTTCGATGCTTCAAGCTGGCAAGTGTTTTGTCATTTTATTTTTTTATTATTAAATTTGCTTTTGATTAATTAATGTTGGTTTATATTAACAAACAGATGAGAAGCCTGACATTCAGTACAGTGACATTGGAGGAATGGATATGCAGAAACAAGAAATTCGAGAAGCTGTTGAATTGCCTCTTACACACTTTGAATTATATAAGCAAATTGGTATCGATCCCCCAAGAGGTGTATTAATGTATGGACCACCAGGATGTGGTAAAACTATGCTCGCTAAAGCTGTTGCAAGACACACGACAGGTGCGCTGTTTTTTATTATTAATTTTATTCAAATTTCTTGTTTTTTTCGAATTATAATACAGGATTGCCACACGTTAGGGTAAAGTCAGGGAATTTTATTAAAAAAAAACTGCAGAAAAATTATATTTTTAGAATTCATAAGAAAACTTTGAATTTTTGTGTCTTTTTTGTTTGTCTCATAAACTATGAAATTATCACAAATTCTAAAATAAATCCTTCAATTTTTTCCTTTAATTTTATTTTCATAAAATTATTGCTTATAAATTATTTAATGCATAATTTTATAAAAGAAGTTTTAAAAATAATTGAATTTTGAAGTTACAAATTCAAATCTTTGGAAAATATGAATTTTTACAACTTTTAATTAATAATTCTGTAGAACTAATTTTTTTGAAATTAGTTGAATTTTTTAATTAGGGGTCGTTCACAAACTACGTCACACTCCTAGGGGTTGGGGGGGGGGGGTGTTGAGCTGTGTGTGACGAAGTGTGGAAAAAATTTTTTTATGTATGTAAAAAATGTCACGAAGGGGGGGGGGTAAAAATCAGTCAAAAAAAGCGTGACGTAGTTTGTGAATGACCCCTTATTATGTTTAATATTATTTCAAGAAATTTCACGCAATTCTTCAAAACAATTCAATTATCATGCTATATATAAAAAAATTCTTTCCAGAAATTCAAATATTTTCAGGAATTTAAATAAAATTCTTTGAACAATTAAATTATTTTCATATATAACAATAATTATCACAAGAATTCAATTATTTGCAAAAGTAATAAAATTCTTCGCAAAAATTCAATTATGTTCAAAATTTTTTTTAAATTTCAATTATATTTATAGATAATAAAATTCTTCTCCGAAATCCAATTATTTTCAAAAAATTTAATAAACTTCTTGTCCAAATTTGAATTATTTTCAAAAGATTTTTCGCAATTTAATTATTTTCAATATCTACTGCTTTCATAAAATTTCCCAAAAGAATTGAAGTTATTTAAAAACATTTTGATAAAATTCAACGCAAACATTCAATTATTTTGATAAATAATAAAAAATTCCTTTAGGAAATCCATTATTTTCATCAATAATAAAACACGTAGCAGAAGTTTAATTATTTTTAATAAAATTTATAAAAATTCTCGTCAAGATTTCAATTTTCTTTTATAAACAAGAAATATATTCGTAAAAATTCAATTATTTTCATAGGTAATAAAATTTTAACAGGAATTCAATTACTTAAAATACAATATTCATAAAATTTTTTAAATAAAATCTATTATTTAATAAAAAATTTTATCAAATTCTACGCAGGAATTCAATAACAAAATTAATAAAAATTTTCACCAGAATTAAAAATGTTTTAATAAAATTCTTCGTTAGAATTCAATTTAATAAATTTTAATTAAATTCTTCGCAGATATTTAATTTTTTTCATAAATAATACAATTTTAACAGGAATTCAATTACTTAAAATACAATTTTCATAAAAATTTTCAAATAAAATCCATTATTAATAGAAATTGTTATCAAATTCTACGCAGGAATTTAATAACAAAATTAATAAAAATTTTCACCAGAATTAAAAACGTTTTAATAAAATTATTCTAAGTTAGAATTCAATTTAATAAATTTTAATTAAATCCTTCGCAGGTATTTAATTTTTTTCATAAATAATAAAATTTTAACAGGAATTAAATTATTATTACGGAATTTTCATTAAATTCATAAAAATATTATTTTCAAAAATTTTAATAAAATTCTTCGAAGAAATCCATTTATTTTCAAATATTATAAACTTATCGCTAGATTCAATAATTTTTAATACAATTTTAAATGAATTCCAAGTAAAATGCAATTATTCTTAAGAATTTTATTAAAATTCTTCGCAAACATTCAATTATTTTCACAAAAAATAATTTTTTACTGGAATTCAATTATTTAAAAAATTTTAATAAAATTCTTTGTAAGTATTCAATTATTTGAATAAATATTAAAATTCTTAACTGAGATTCAATTATTTTAATAAATAATAACATTCTTTTTAGGAATTGAATAAGTTTCTTTTAACAATAAAATTTTTCTGAAATTATTAGAAGTTTTTATTTTCTACTTATATTTAATTGAAGAATATTTCCTTATAATCGAAATTTCGTGAAATTGAATTGTAAACAAATGGATTTAAAAATTCTCAAAGAACTTTTTCAAAAATTGTTAAAAATAATTGAATAAAAAACCGTAAAAGTCATTTTCACTATCAATTTATTATGTGAAAATAACTCTTACGGTTTTTCGGAGTTGAGGTATCAAACTAAAATTTTTCTAAATCTAAACTTTCATACTTTTTATTAACAATTCTGTCAAACTAATTTTTTTGAAAAATTTTAATTCAAATTTTTTTGAAACTATTTGAAATTTTTATTTTCTAATATATATTTAATTGAAAAATTTCCGAATAATCGAAATTTCGTAAAATTAAATAAAACAAATGGATTTAAAAATTCTCTAAGAACTTTGTCAGAAATTATTAAAAATAATTGATTTAAAGAAGGGGTCGTTCACAAACTACGTCACACTCCTAGGGGTGGGGGGGTGTCGAGCTGTGTGTGACGAAGTGTGGAAAAAATTTTTTTATGTATGTAAAAAATGTGACGAAGGGGGGGGGGGTAAAAATCAGTCCAAAAAAGCGTGACGTAATTTGTGAATGACCCCGAAGAGTTTTAGTTTAAAATTCTAGAAAATAATGAAAATAATTTTGAAGAAGTTACAGTAACAATATTCTTATAATATAAAATAATTATTTTATCACTCGGTCATTTTTAATTATTATAAAACATAAGTCGAAGACTCGGAGTCATTAATGTCTTTATGTTTCATAATAAAATATTTTTATAAGTTGTGGAATTTCAAAAAGGTTTGAATTTGAACGTTTTGAAGAATTTTAATTTCTATGGAAAAATAATAATGATTGAATATTTATTTAAAAATGAAGTTATTGATGTTTTGGAATAATTTTACAATTAAAGAAATTCGCAAATAAGTGTAAAAGAATATTCTTTTTGAGTATCTAATCATTTTTAGAATGAATCAGAATATTTTTTAGAGTCAGGGCAAAAGTGAAAATTCTGTCTGGAAATCAGGGGAAATGAAAATTAAATTTTTGTGGCAACCCTTTCATTGCATAACTTTTATTGTCAACAGCTGCATTTATTCGCGTCGTGGGTTCGGAATTCGTGCAGAAATACTTAGGAGAAGGTCCTAGAATGGTTAGAGATGTCTTCCGTCTAGCGAAAGAAAATTCACCAGCAATCATTTTTGTCGATGAAATTGATGCAATTGCAACGAAACGTTTCGATGCCCAAACTGGAGCCGATCGTGAGGTTCAACGTATTCTTCTTGAATTACTAAATCAAATGGATGGTTTCGATCAAACGACAAATGTCAAAGTGGTCATGGCCACAAACAGGTAATTTACTCTTACCAATTAATTCTAATTTAATGACTATAATTTACTATTTACTATTAATTTCTCGCCGTCTTTTTAGGGCCGACACATTGGATCCAGCGCTTTTACGTCCTGGTAGATTGGACAGAAAAATTGAATTCCCACTGCCAGATCGTAGACAGAAGCGTTTGATATTTTCAACGATAACAACAAAAATGAATTTGAGTGAAGAGGTTGATTTGGAGGATTACGTTGCCCGACCGGACAGAATTTCCGGCGCTGATATCAATGCAATTTGTCAAGAGGCCGGTATGCATGCAGTGAGGGAAAATCGTTACATTGTTCTCGCTAAAGATTTCGAGAAGGGCTACAAGAATAATATCAAGAAAGACGAGTCTGAACATGAATTCTATAAATAAAAAATCAGCGTTAGAAAATTGAACCCCATTTTTTTCTGACTTACATATATTTTAAGCTATTGTAATTGATTTATACATTAAATACTAATTGATTCACAATACTGTGTATTTCAATTCCATATTCTTTTCTCTAAAGATAATTAGTTTTCCTTAAAAGATGCATAATTAAGAACAATTTTGTTTATAAAACTTAAAATTGTTTTTCTTTAAGCCACTCAGTAGTGACATCTGTATCAAAAGTAATATTTCCGCGAATATTTGAAAAATTTGCTATTTTATTTTTTTATACAAAAACTTTCTTTTGTATTATTTATTGAAATTTTTAGTAATAACCATAAAAACTAATAAATCATGTTCAACACAGATGCTTATATAGAAAACGGCCTTGGAATTTAGTTTGCAATTACCCAACAAGCGTTCTGGATCTTTCTACTATTTACTAACCCAACCTTGTGAATTTTAAAAAAAGAAATGAACAGCTGATTGAAAGTTTGTCAGCAGTTAGCTTTGTTAGCTTTACATTGCATAAAGTTAAATGTTTTAAACAGTTATTTATTAATTAGTGTTTATTATATTATGGTGATAAAGTTAGAGTGGTAACAAATGAAACGTAATCAGAATCAAATTATAAAATCGAATGCTGATTCAGCTCCAAAATCAGAATTAGAAAAACAGTGTCAATGTTGTTCGTTGGATTGTTATTGTGATGTATTTATTAGTAAGTTGCTTCAAAACGTATCTAAACCGTTTTTGTTTCTTATCTTATTTTTTAATTTAATTAATTATTATTACATATTATTGTAGTTTAAAAAATTGAAAATTTTTTTTTTGGAGTAAGTTAGTCATTGTAATTAAAGTTCGACGGATGTTATTTCAAAATATTTGGTCGATTTAGTCTATAACGTCTCTAATGATAATAATTGCATTATATTCATTATTCTTTGAGGTTATCTTTGTACTGATCCTGAAATTCAACTATTATTCCAATTTTTATTTCTGATTTTTAATTAAACTTTTTATGCAAGATGCATAAAAGTGCATAAAAGATGCAGTTTTTTTTAGATGACAATAAACTAAAAAAAAATTTTATTTCTAAGGCTCTAAAGCAGTGAATTATATTAAACTCCGAAAAATTTAATATATCTCAGGGTTGTCACAGGTCAATAAAGTCAGGGAATTCAGAAAAAAGTCAGGAAAAGTGGAATTAATAAGGAAAATCAGAGAAAGTCGGGGATTTTTATTAAAAGTACTGTAAAAAATTAAATTTTTAGAATTCTTAAGAAAATTCTTTATTTTGGAGTATTTTTTTGTTTGCCTCAAACTATGAAATTACCATGAATTCTAATGCAAAACCTTCAAATATTTCTATTTCTGACAATAATTTCTTTTAAATTAACTTAATTTTTGAAGAACCTATCATAAAATTATTAATTATAAATTATTTATTGAATAATTTTATTTAAATATTTAAAAATGAATGAATTTTCAAAGAGTTGAGTTTACACCTAGATGAACTTCCAAAGGTTTCAATTTAAAATTTTAGAAAATTTCAATTTTGAATGAATTTTATTAGAAATTTTAAAGAACTTAGATTTTTTGAAAAGTTTTAATAATTCAAATTTAACTTAGTTACATTTTTTAATATATATTTAATTAATTATTAAAAATAATGGATTTATAGAAAAATAATAAAAAAAAAATAATAATAATAATATAATAATAATTAATATATTTAATTATATAATAATTTTTATTTTTTTTATAGTAAAAAACACTAAAAAAATTGATTTTTTGAAAAGTTACAAATGATTGCAGAAATTCAATTATTTTCAAAAGTAATAATTGCAAGATTCAATTACGTCTAAAGATTCAAAAAGATTCTACTCCGAAATTCAATTATTTAAAAAAATTCTAATACAATTCTTGTCAAAATTTCAATTATTTACAAAAAATTTTTCTAAATTTAATGATCTTCAATATCTTTTATTTTAATAAAATTTTCCAAAGGAATTCAATTATATTTACAACAAATTTTTTTAAAATTTTAGACAAACATTTAATTACTTTAATAAATAATAAAAATTTCGTAGGAATTCAATTATTTAAAACATTTTAATAAAATTCATCGCAATAATTAAATTTTTCTCATACATAATAAAATTCTTCACTGCAATGCAATTATTTTCATAAATAATAAAATTCTTTAGATAAATTCAATTATTTTTAATATAATTTTAATAAAATTCCTCGCAAAAATTTAATTATTTTCTTAAATAATAAAACTTTTACAGGAATTCAATGACTTAAATTCTAAACTACAATTTTTCATCAAATTTTTCGAGAAAAATCAATTATTTAAACAAATTTTAATAAAATACTTCGCGAGACTTCAATTATTTTTATAAACAATAAAATGTATTGTAGAATTTCAATTATTTTCTATAAAATTTATAATAAATTCCTGGAAAAATGCAATTATTCTTAAAAATTTTATTAAAATATTGTTCTCAAACATTAAATTATTTTCATAAATAATAAAGTTTTAACTGAAATTCAGTTATTTAAAATACAATTTTCATAAAAATATTCAAAAAAAAATATCAATTGCTTAAGAGAATTTCTATAAATTTCTGCATAAGAATTTAAATATTTTTACAAAATATCAAATTTTTCCCTGGAAATAAAATTTTCACAAGAATTCAATTATTTAAAAATTTTTAATAAAACTCTTTGCAAGAATTCAATTATTTTCACAAATAATAAAAATTTTTACACGAACTCAATTATTTTCATAAATAATAAACTTATCGAAGGTTTTAATTATTTTTAATACAATTTAAAATAAATTCTAGGTAAAATGAAATTATTTTTAAAAATTTTATAAAAATTCTTCGCAAACATTGAATTGTTTTCACTAAAAATAAAATTTTTCACTGGAATTCAATTATTTAAAAAATAATAACATTTTTTACTGGAATTCAATTATTTTTACAGAATTTAATAAAATTCTTCGTAGAAATTCAATTATTTTCGAAAATTTAAATACAATTCTTTATAAAATTTCAATTAATTTTAACATAATTTAAATTAAATTCCTCTCGAAAGAAGTCAATTACCTTCATTATAAAATGTTTATTAAATTCCTAAAAAGATTATTATCAAAAATTTTAGTAATGTTCTTTTAGCAAGAATTAAATTGTCTTCATGAAATTCAAATTATGTTCAAAATTTTAAAAAATTTTCGTCAAAATTTCAATTATTTTCAATAGTAATAAAATTCTTCTCCAAAATTCAATTATTTTCAAAAATCTCTTTAATGATTTAATTTTAATGATTTTCAATATCTTTTATTTTAATAAAAATTTCCAAAAAAATTCAATTATTTAAAAAAAAATTTAATATATAATTCTACTCAAACATTTAATTATTTTCATAAATAATAAAAATTGATATAAATATGAATTTTAGTTACAATAGATAATAATTGAATATTAAAAGCAATATGGCGTGAATTTTAAAAAGATTTCAAATTAAAATCTTTGAAAATCTGAATTTTTCATACGTTTAACTAACAATTCTGTAAAATTATTTTTTTTGAAAAAGTTTAACTGAAGTTTTTTTAAATTATTTAAAGTTTTTCTTTTGTAATATATATATATATATATATATATATATATATATATATATATATATATATTTAATTGAAGAATTTAAAAATAATCGAAATTTTGTAAAATTGAATTTTAAATACATAAATGGATTTAAAAATTCTTAAATAAAATTTTGAAAAATTATTAAATTAATTGAATTTTAGTTAAAAATTCTAAAAAATAAAAACTTGTTTTCTTCTATAGGACATGAGTGGACATGGGACTCGTCGTTGGCGTCGACGAAAGTGAAATTATTTAAAGACAATTTGGCAGTAAAATTCAATCCAGGTTACAGTAACGGAACGACTGCAATACGTGGATCAGAATGTCTTCCAAAAGGAAGACACCATTATTGGGAAATAAAAATTCTAACACCTGTTTATGGTACAGATATTGTAAGCATCACATCATTTTCTGTTTGTAATTCAATCGACTTTCATGATTAAAATTTCTGGGAATTAATATTTTTTGTTCTAGATGGTGGGAGTGGGAACGAAGAACGTTAAAACGAGACTAGAAACGTATTGTTCACTTTTGGGTCGTGATTGTGAATCGTGGGGACTTTCGTATCGAGGATATATTCAGCATGGAGGAGTGAGGAGTAAATATTGTGGAGGTTTTGTTAATGATAATGTAGTTGGAATTCATTTAGATACATGGAAAGGAACTCTTCAATTTTTCGTCAATAGAATACCATTAGGTATGTGTAAATTTTAATTGTATTTTTCCGTCTTTATATTCGAAATTATACTTTGAGAGAAAAATATTTTCTTCTTCTTCTTGTCAATTCTTCAGGAGTTGCTTTCACTGGCCTTAGAGATAGACAATTGTATCCAATGGCTTGTTCAACGGCTGCAGAAAGTAATATGCGAATAATTTACAATTCATCCGAACCAGCTTCCCTGCAAATGGATTGTTTGGAAATTCTCAAACCGATCCATCGAGCTTATCTTTGCGCTGCATTTCCAGGAATGAGACACATTTTTAAAAGTGTTTTCGCTGATATTCTTCGAAAAAATCACGGTACGTTTGGTAATCTTTACAAATTTTCTAAATTCATTTCAATTAAAGTCACAGGCTTCGCACTCGATAATTAATTTTTTTAAAATATCAAAAAGTAACTTTAAGTCTGTAAAAAAGTAGTAAAAAAGAAGTTATTGAAAAATTAAATACTTAAATACTAAATCTTTACAAAATTGAATACTTTTCTAAATTTCAATTTGAAATTCTTCAAAAATACGATTATATTTAAAAACTTTTGTACGGATTGAAATAATGATAAATAATAATAAAATAAAATAAAATAATAATAATAAACAAATAAATAAAGGATTAAATTTAACAATAATTAAATATAATTTAAAATCTTCTTAAAAATTTAACGCTTTCTAAACATATTGTAATTCTTTTAAAACACAATCATTTTTCTGTTAAAAATTCTGAATAAAATCAGTCAAAACTTTAAGTATTTTTTAAGAGAATAATAAATTAATATTTTTTTTAAATAAAAATTTTAGTACTATTAGTTTTACAACAATTAAAATTTTCAAAAGTTTCAATTTAAAAATCTTTTGAAACTTAATTATTTCTAGAAATTCATTATAATAACGCTTTTAATATTCAATTAATATCTAAAATTTTAACTGAAATTCCTTTTTAAATCAATTCTTATTAGAAACTTTTACAAGAACTCAATTTACTTAAATGTAAAAATAAATAATTTTTTGAAAAATTTAATATTTCTTAAAATTGAATTCTTACAATGAATTTTATCAAATTTTTTTTTAAATAGTTGGATTTTTTCGAAGAATTTTAATAAAATTTTTACGAATAATTGCATTTTTCAGGAAATTCATTTAAATTACGTATTAAAAATAATTGAAATAATTGGATATATATTTATTATTTACGAAAATAATTAAATATATTATGCGAAGAATTTTATTAAAAGTTTTGAAAGTAATATCAGGAATTTAATGAAAAATCTGTTAAAATCTGTTAAATCCTGTTAAAATTTTATTACTTATGAAAATCCTTGAATTTCTGCGAAAAATTTCATTAAAATCTATTAAATTAATTGAATTCTTGCCAAGAATTTTATAAAAAATCATTTAAATAATTATTATTTAAAAATTCATTTAAATAATTATTATTTAAAAGTTCATTTAAATAATTATTATTTTATAAAATTTTTATAAATAAGAATTTTATAAAAAATCATTTAAATAATTATTATTTAAATGAATTTTAATAAAATTCTTGGCAAGAATTCAATTAATTTAATAGATTTTAATGAAATTTTTCGCAGAAATTCAAAGATTTTCATAAGTAAAAAAAATTTTAACAGGAATTCAATTATTATTTTTCCAGATTTTAAAAATATTCGTAAATAATAAATTTATCGAAATATTTTAATTATTTTTAAAACGTAATTTAAATGAATTTCCTGAAAAATGCAATTATTCGTAAAAATGTTATTAAAATTCTTCGAAAAAATTCAATTATTTTTAAAAAAATCAATTATTGATTTTTTTTAAAAAGAATTTTGTGAAAATTGCATTTTAAATGATTGAATTTCTGTTAAAATTTTATGAAGTTTTTTGATATATTATATAGACCTTTATGGAGTTTTTTTTTAAACTTAAAAATTCTCAATTTCTTGACCAAAGGCCACAACAAAAAATTCCAAACAGTTAAAATTTTATTATCTATGAAAATAATTTAATGTTTGTGAACAATTTTAATAACATTTTTAAGAATAATTGCATTTTTTGGGGAATTTATTTAAAATTGTATAGAAAATAATTGAATTCTTACAATTTTATCAACAAATTTAATTAAAATTTTATTGAAAACAATTCAATTTCTATATGAAATTTTATTAACATATTTGAAAATAATTGAATTCTTTTGGGTAATTTTATTAAAATAATAGATATTGAAAATAATTGAACTTCTGCGAAGAATTTCATTAAAACATATTAAATTAATTAAATTCTTACGAAGAGTTTTATTAAAATTTGTTTAATTTTGGTGATAAATTTTATTATTTTTGAAAATAATTGATTTCTTTAGAAATATTATATAAAAATTTTATTCCATTTTAAATAAATAAATGACTTCGAAGAATTTCATTAAAATTCATTAAACTAATTAAATTGTTATGAAGAATTTTATTGAAATTTGTTTAATTCTAGTGAAAAATTTTATTATTTGTGAAAATAATTGAATTCTTGCGAAGAATTTTATAAAAATGCTTTCAAATAATTGAATTCTTTAGGGAATTTTTTTTATAATAGTAAATATTGAAAATAATTGAATTTCTAAAATCTTTTAAAAATAATTGAATCGTTTCAAAGAAATTTTATTAAAATGTTTTGAATTGTTTTTACGAATTTGATTAAAATTTATAAGAATAATTTGTTTGTATTAACTATTAGCGCTTTTAAAGTAGTGCAAATCTAAAGAAAAAGAGGAATGTAGATTTTAGTGTAATAAATCAAAAAAAAAAGTATCCAAATGGTAGCAAATCTTAAAAAAGTAGTAAATAGTAGGTTTTAGTAGTTAATTAATTAATTAATTTTAATTTTCGTAAGTGCGAAGCCTAAACTCAATTAAATGTTATGAATTATTTGAATATAAATATTATTAATAATTTTTCAGATGAGGATGACGAGAATGAGGATGAATTTCTCAAAAAATTCTCATCTCTTGAGAAATTTGATAGTTCATTTACGTTTGAAACCGAGGAATCAAAACGTAGTCGTTTAGACAATTGGCAACCATCTACACTGCAAATTGACTCTTTGAATATATAAAATTACAAATTACATTTAGTGACTTAAAAAAAAATTTTCGTTCATTTTTTACTTTTTGTGATTGAATTCGTCTCATCAAAATAGTGTAATGATCTCAATGATTATAATTTTTTAACTAATGAATGGAAATTAATTTTAAAAATTTTAAACAATCTACTTCGTAATATTTTACAACGAAAAAAATGTTTTAGAAAAAAAAAAATTTTATTGTATCAAAAAATAATTTATAAATTAATTTTAAATAAGAAAAACAGCTGTTATTATTTTCTTTTCCTTTACCTCTAATATTTGAGTTTGATTCAACTTTCCTTAAGTTTCTTCTTCGCTTTCTTCAATACACCGCCACTTTTTCGTTTTGTCTTCTCCTTTGACTGGGACGATGATTGATTGTTGATTTTTGCACAAAAAACAATTGCCTGAGCCCATCCGGCGAGAGGACCCCATAATTCTCGTAAACATTCGCTGACTTCTTGATGAACTTTCGGCGTGACGCTTTTTTGCTTTTTTAAATGAGGCATATAATTAGCCATGGCGACTTGATAAATGTGTGTGTCAACTGGAATTGCCTCTAAATGTCCCAGAGACATTAGGCAAATGCAATCGGCAACCTTTGGACCAACTCCAGATAGAGTTACGAGATTTTCCTTTGCCAATTCGTACGTTGAACTGTCTTTATGAAAATCTGTCAGCCATTTACGTCCGCCTAAAGTCAATAATTGTTTCGCCGTATTCGCAATATAAGATGCTCGATATCCAAAGCCCTCTTTTCGCAATATCGATTCAACATTGTCCGCAGCAAGTGAATTGATTTTTGGAAAATCGTAATATTCCTTACCGTCGAGATCGCAGATTTTTTCACCAAAGAAACGACTTAGTTTCTCAACCATACTGGAAATTCTAAACAATAATTTAGATTAGTAAATATTTCAATAAATTTAAATACTTAAAAGATACTTTTTTCAATTTATTGATTTTAATAGATTTTAATTAATTTCACTTTATTTCACTTACCGAACGATATTATTATTTGAACTACAGATAAAAGAGAAAAGATTCTCAACGACATCTTGATTTAAAATTCTCACTCCATCAACTTTTTCAAGGGCTTTTTTGAAATGTTTATCGGTAGCTGACCATTTTTCTAGATTCTCCTTCAATGACACATCGAAACGAAAATAGTCTGATAATAGTTTTTCGCAATTTATATCTTCCGAAAGTCCATGTATTGTGTAATGAAGATTATAGTCATCTTGTGCTAAAGTCCAAACTTGTCCCGCGAAAACTCCTCTAAAAGCTTTTTCATTTTCCAAACTGACCCACCTGTGGAAATTATAATAAAACTTAAAAATTATTCGTAATACATTTAAACAGTTTTAAACATTAATTTAATTCAAATTCGGACTTTTTCCCCGACCCTAAAAACAGGGCTCGGATCGTCTTTAAGACACAAAAAAAGTCGCTTTAGTCGCAAAAATTCACAACAAAAGTCACGAAAACTCGCATAAAATCTCTGAAAAAGTCGTAAAAAAGTCGCATGAAATTTTAGAAAAACGACCAAAAAGAAACAAGAAATTGTAAAAATTGTAAAAAAAATCACATTTCTCGACGACTCATACCTTAATTTCAACCAATCCGGAATTCAATTTTAATAAAATTCTTAGCAAAATTTTAATTAGGTATTTTTAACATTTTTTTAAAAATTCTCTTTAAAAATGTAAATTATTTTTATAAATAATAAAATTCTTCACCAAAATTCAATTATTCTAAAAAATTTTAATAAAATTCTTGTCAAAATTTCAATTATCTTTATAAATAATATAAAATTCATCCTAGAAATTCAATTATTTTCAAAAGTAATAAAATTCTTCGTAGAAAATCAATTTTTTTCAAAAGTAATAAAATTCTTCGCAGAAATTCAATTATTTTCAAAAATTGTTTTAAATTTCTCAAAAATTTCGTCAAAATTTTTATTATCTTCATAAATAATAAAATTCATCCTGTAAATTTAATTATTTTCAAAAGTTCTGATAAAATTTCCTGCAAAATTCAATTATCTCCAAATGTAAGAAAATTCTTCGCAGAAATTCAATTATTTTAAAAAAAATTTTTTAAATTCTCGTCAAAATTTCAATTATCTTTATAAATATCAATATTCTTTAGCAAAATTCAATTACTTTTAAAATTTTTTTTAAAATCTGTTTAGAATTTCAATTATCTTTATAAATAATAAAATTCTTCTTTGAAATTCAATTATTTGCAAAAATTTTAATAAAATTCTTGTCAAAATTTCAATTAAGGAGCATTCACAAATGATGTCACGCAATTTTTCGGGATCTTAGACCCCCCCCCCTCCCCCCTGTCACGCAATTTCATGCAATTTCACATGTAAAAATACATTGTGTCACGTTTAGTAGAGACCCTCCACCCTCCCCTCAAAAAACGTGACATCATTTATGAACGCTCCCTTATCTTTATAAATAATAAAATTCATCCTGTAAATTTAATTATTTTCAAAAGTTCTGATAAAATTCTCTGCAAAATTCAATTATCTTCAAATGTAAGAAAATTCTTCGCAAAAATTCAATTATTTTCAAACATTTTTTAAAAATTCTCCTCAAAATTTCAATTATCTTTATAAATATCAATATTTTTCTTCAAAATTCAATTTACTTTATAAATTTTTTTAAAAATCTGTTTAAAATTTCAATTATTTTTATAAATAATAAAATTCTTCTCTGAAATTCAATTATTTGCAAAAATTTTAATAAAATTGTACGCAAGCATTTAATTATTTTCATAAATAATGAAAATTTTACAGGAATTCAATTACTTACTAATTTTTTATAAATTTCTTTGCAATAATTCAATTAGTTTCATAAAAAATAATTAATAAAAATTTTTTTTTTATAAAGTCTTATAAAATAATGATTTTATCACCCGGTCATGTTTTATAACAAGTTTTTATAAGTTGTTTAATTTCAAAAAGGTTTGAATTTGCATGTTTTAAAAATCTTAATTCCTATGGAAAAATAATTATAATTAAATATTTATTTAAAATAGAAGTTATTGATGTTTTAGAAAAATTTGAAAGAAATTTGTAAATAAATGTAAATTATTTCCATATGAAATTGAGAATTTCCTAAACAAATATTAAGAAACGGAAATATGTTATGTTTTTTCCTCAAAGAGAAGAATGATTTTGTGAACAATATTTTTTACAGAAAAAAATTTCTGCTATTTAAAATTTAAGTCGAAAAGTAATTGTAAGATGTGAAAAAAGCCAATAAGTCGCATTTTACTAAGAAAAAACATCTCGAAAAAGTCGATTAGTAGCATTTTTTCACAAAAAAGGTGAAAAAACATTTATCCGAGCCCTGTAAAAAATATTCTGATTCACTCTAAAAATTATTAAGGCTTCACACTCATCTACTAAAACCAACTATTTAGTATTTACTACTTCTTTTTAATTTATGACACTAAAAGCTACTTTTTTCTTGAGAATTCGCACAACTTTAAATTCATTTAAAGTTGAAAAATAAAAAATTATTCTCAAAAATTGTAATATTTCTTAGAAACGATTCAATTATTTTCAATATCTAATAATATAATAAAATTTTCCAAAAGAATTCAATTATTTTCCAGTATTTTAATAAAATTATATATAGGAATTGAATTATTTTCAATAAAATTATAATTAAATTCATCGAAAAAAATTGTAAGAAATCAATTATGTTTTCTCATACATAATAAAATTTTTCGCAAGAATACAATTATTTTCATAAATAATAAAATTCTCTATATATAAATTCAATTATTTTGAATATAATTTCAATAAAATTCTTCGCAGAAATTTAATTACTTTATTCTTAAATAATAAAACTTTCATAGGAATCCAATGATTTAAATTACAATTTTTCATAAAATTTTTCGAACAAAATCAATTATTCTAATAAATTTTTATACAATTCTTTGCAAGACTTCAGAATTTTTAATTACAATTATTTAAAATTAAAAATTTCTAAAATTTTAATTTGAAACCTTTTGAAATTGAATTGTTTATTAAAATTGTAAACGCAACTTTTCTAAAAATCAACAATTTTTGGACGTTTTAAATATAATTATTCCTTAAATTATTTATAAGTAATAATTTTATTACAGTTTTTTAAGAATTAAATTACATAAATTGCCCTAAACTGAATTTAATTTCATATTCTGTAAATAGTTTAGTTCATCGTTCAATTATTGTCTGAAATAGAAAAAACTTAAGGTTTTGTATTAAAATTCGTATAGGAACGAATTTTTTTCCATATGACTTTTGTTGAAATTCCCTGACTTTTCCTTGATTTCAAAATTTGAAAAATTATTGCTACACGCGCAAGCGCAAATATTTAGCCGAATTTTTTTATAGGTTATGTTGATTCTAATCATTTAAAAATTAATTTTTTTTCTGGAAAAAAAGAATGAAACTTACCTGAAACTTTGTCCACCGTTTAATGTAATTCCAAGATCTAATTCTTCCTTTCTGCATTTTATTTGTCCTGTCTTCATTTTTGTTTCATTTGATAAAATTTGTTTATGTTGAAATTTTAAAAACTTTCTGTTTTGTACAATTATTTTAAAACATTCCTTTCCGTGGAACGTGATTTTAATGTATTTAAAAAACACTTTATAACGAAATAAATGAAATTATTAGTTTTATTTTTTTGCTATTTCACAAACACAAAGAACACAAAGGATACAAATTGTAATGTTTTGATTTTGAGAATTTCAGAAAGGACAGCATGGAGTCAGGGGCGTATATATTATGTGGACGCAGTTTGTGGATTTCCGCATGGATTTCTTTATATTCTTAATAAACACAAAATATGAACGAAAACCTCTTTAAAAATGCAGAAAGTAGTGAGTGAGACCCTTTGGGGTCTCAGAATTCGAATTTGATGTTTATTTCTAAAAATATTTAAAAATTGAAAAAATAGAAAATTTCCATGTGAATTATTTCAAATCTCCGCATGGATTTCTGCGTAAATTTCCATGTGGAAAGTCCAGGCGGACTTTTTTAGTTGGGGAAGAACAAGGAAAGTAAAGAATCAGAGTAGTATAATGATTAATAATTAGTAAACCGAGCTTGTCTAAAACTTACAAGTTTTTCAATAAACAGGCCGGGGACACAAAATATATTCATAAAATTTAAATATAAATAAGCAAATAAATAATTTAAAAATATACATATTATAAAATACGGAATCAAAAAGGTTATTATAAACCAATTTTTAAATTTGTAAAATATCCTCAGGTTATACTATACCCAGCTTAATTAATTACAAAATTAGAAAAAATCTTTAATTTTCTGGGTGCTTTACGTCAAAAGTTAGTTAATAACCACAATTATTTGTTTAAACAATAATTAAATTGTCAATTGCTTCCTCATAGAGGAAGGATTGTATTAGCAAAATTTTCTATTGCGATTTTTTTAAATATTTATAAACTTATTTCCATTATACCTAATCTTTTATTACTTTATGTACGAATGGGCTTCGATGTAATTTGACCTCAGAAGTCCAAAAAACGGATTTTAAAAAATGCCCCTTTTGTGTCAATTTGCCTCAATATCTCAGAACGAGAAAGAGCTAAAGGCTTCAATTTTTTTAAATTGTAGGTCTCCCCGGGGGACATAAAATGAGAGTATTTTCAGCCCAATTCATAAAGTATAACTATATTTTTTTTGCATTTTTCATTTTGAAAAAAAAAACATTTTTTAGTCATAACTTAAAAAATGTTAGGACACCGATAAATGTTTTTCTTTAATTTTATAGTGTTTTTTCAGACGCATCATTTGAGCCTTCAATGAGCATTTTTCGTCCATATTAGCTAGAGATATTAAAGTTTTAAAAATCTAAATTTTTCAAAAATAATACTTTTTTGAAAATTTTGTTGAAAAATGTAAAAGTAACTTTAAAAGTATCATTACCAACTTGTAGAGCATTAAAAAACGCTTCGATTGACCTATTTTTGAACCTGATGTGATCAGAAATTATCAAATTATTGGTGTTTAAATATATAAATAAGCAAAAATTTGTGGAAAATATCATTTTTTTAACATTCTTATTTATTAACTTATGTGTAATTATTAAACTCTTATAACCATCTTATAGAATTTATAAAAACACATTTTTTGGACCAAGATTTAATGATTTTTAACCCTTTTATAAAAAGTAATTTTTATATTTCAATTATTATTATTTCTATATTATTTCTATAATAAGCAAAGTGTTCAATAAATAAACACCAAAATTATAAAAATGTACAACTTGGCAACGGTTTTTTATATCCTGTAACTCATCGAATTTTTCACCAAAACGGTTCTAAGACCACTCAAAATTTCCCAAAATTAACAAGGAATACGCCCATATAAATAAGCCCAATAGTGCCAAAGTGGTCCCTTTTCATGCGGACGTCCTTATATAGTAGTCTGTTTAGGTTTTCCCGCTAAAAATTCTAATTATAAATTGCACACAATTAATTCGTTTATTATATTCTTATGCATAAAATATTATTTTACATATTTACAAATAAAAAGTACTTCACCATATTTTTATTATATAATGATTTAAATACCTGAAATATTATAATTTAAAATTTTTCTGTAGGGATCTGTAGTAATTACTAGTATGTAAAACAAGTTGCATACTATTAGACGAAAAGAATAATTAAAAACTGAATAAAAAATTTCCAGTTCTTTTTTAAAACATTTCTGGACTATAGGTATTTGTATTTAATTTTTCTACATTATAAAAAATGGTTACAAATTTTATTAATAGTAATTTTAATGTAATTTTATAAATTTCTTAACTATCTTATTTTCTTTATTTATAACTAATATTATATTTTATTTTTATTTTCTTATTTTATTAAATTTAATTTTTTTATATTAATTTTTTATTGATATGTTTCTATTAATTCGTATAAAATTTGTGATTTTCAAAAAATGCGATTGTCTTTGGTATCTATAATTTACTCTAAGTAGAAATTTTTCTTTTCGTTATTGATAATCTTTTTCAGATATTTGTTAAAAATTTAAATTAATTACCTATAGATTTAAAAACAGATAGAAAAAAATAATCTTTTAAAACTAAATTTTAAATTATAATCCAATGGGTAGAAAAACAAATTTAATCAAAATAAAATAAATAAAATGAAGAGGTTGTTCTGAAAATCTGGAACTTGTTACATAAAAGTCATCAAATGTCATCAAAATCATGAAAACGGAAAGTAACAGTAAAAATGTACGAAATGTTTGTAAATATTATATTAGCACTTTAAAAAAAGATTACTTATCAATCGGTCATGCGATAATTTTTTTTATTTATTATCATTTCCCTCAAAATAATTAGATGATAATTTTCAATATCAAAATTTAAAAAAATCGGGAAATAAATTACAAATTAGTAATAAATATTATTAGATAAATCAATATAAAAAACAAATTGATAAAAATATAAACAATAAAATTTTATTAAATATAGAAAATTAATATCTATTATCACATGGTTCATGTATAAATTAAACAATTTATAATTATAATTATATTTTCAATAACAACTGTAATTGTAAATTATTCGTAATAATCACAATCATAATTTTATTATTATAATCACGACAAATAGAAATATTATAATTATAATTTGTCTGATTATAATAAATTTATAAGTAAATAATATTATGATAAAAAATTCTATAATACTAATAGTAGTAAAATTTTCTTTTATACTAAATTATACACATTTATAAATGAGTTCTGTACTTGGACTTTTTAAACGAATGAATCGCATTTTTTGAATAAGATATTCGCGATATTTTTAAAATAGAAAATTCGATCTAAATACTATTGATTGCAATTCAATTCAAATGTTCGAATTTCTATCTATTTATGGAGTTCAAAAAAATCTGTTTCTTCACTTGGAAACAAATTACATCCCTGAGAACTACTATTGACATATATTTTTGGAAGATTTTTCTTTCTTTTTTTCCTATAAAAATCTAATAATAAATTATTATTTACTAATAGTAGAGATTCTTTTTTAAAACTGCTTTATATTTGTCATACTCGAGACATTTGCCCTTTGCTGCCCATTTCTTGCAAAATTTCTTCTTTCTTTTTTTCAAAATAAAACACTTCAGTCGGATAACATTGAAGAAAATTTTTCCCACCACATTTGCCGATGAGGACTGGGCCATTTTCAGGCACGTTCGAAACCTAAAAATATAGAATAGTTTTTAGAGAAGCTTATGCAAAAAACGGGAGAAAAAAAATTCGCGAATGGATCTTAAAATAGCTGGACTGTCAACGTGTTTTAATTTTAAAATTTCAAAGAGTTTAAAAAAAAAATTGAGGGAAATTTTGTAGCAATATTTGGATCGGCTTTTGAAAGTGAATTCAAATCTGTACACCAGATGCGATGAAATGTTTAAAGGTACATTTGTTTTCATATACGATCTTTGACGTTATGAGATCTTATGTAATATTTCATTTGCTTATCGTTTTTCGTTTTATGATCTCTCATTAAAGTTTATTTATAATCAGCCGGCTATTTACTTTTTTTTACTTATGAATGAATATAAATTTAATTTGATTATAATTCAAGAATGAGTATTCTAATTTAATTATAATTTCTAAATGAATTGTACATTAAGTTGAATTATAATTTATAAATTAAGTTAACAATTTAAATATATTTGTAATAATTTGATATTAGTTTATAAACTAATTGTGACGCTCACAATTAAACATAAACTTTTAATCATTAAAATTTTTTGGTTTTTAAATAAAAAAAATAGCGTCACAATTAAAAATTTGATATTATAGAGTTGCCACAAGTCAGGGAAATCAGGGAATTTTATTAAAAATATTGGAAAAAATTTAAGTTTTCAGAATTCATACGAAAATTGTGAATTTTGTTGTTTGCCGCATAAACTATGAAATTACCACGAATTCCAATACAAAACCCTCAAATTTTTCTATTTCTAACAATAATTTCTTTTCAAATAACTTCATTCTTGAAGAACTATCATAAATTTATTACCTAGAAATCACTTAATGAATATAATTTTACTTAAATATTTTTAAAATAATTGAATTTTATGAGAGTTGCGATTACAATTTTTATAAACAAATTAACTTCAAAAGGTTTCAATTTAAAATTTTTGAAAATTTAAATTTTGAATGAATTAGATATTATAAAGAACTTAGTTTTTTGAAAAATTTAAATAATTCAAATTCTTATGACATTAGTTACATTTTTAATACCTATACAGTTTAATTAATTATTAAAAATAATGGTTTTATAGAAGAATTTTAGTTAAAAACTTAAAAAAGAAAATTGAATGTCGGAAAAGTTACAATTACTTAGCGAAATTCTTCGACAAAATTCAATTATTTTCAAAAATGTTAACGTAATTCTTCGAAAGAATTCAATTATCTTGAAAAATAACAAAATTCTTCCCAGAAATTCAATTATTTTCAGTAATTTTAATAACTTCTTTGTAAAATTCAATTATTTTCAGGAATTTTAATAAATTCTTTGTAAAATTAAATTATTTTCCTGAATAATAATACTCATCCTTTTAGGAATTCAATATTATTTATATAAACAACAAAACTCACTGCAAAATTTCAATTATTTTTAATCCAATTATTTAAAAAAAAATTGGAATAAATTTTGTCGAAAAAATTCAATTATTTAAAATTTTTTATAAAATTTTTTGCAATAATTCAATTATTTTAATAAATATTAAAATTCAACGCAGAAATTCAATTACTTTCAAGAATTTTAATAAAATTCTTTGCAAAATTCAATTATTTTTATAAATAACAATATTCATCACAAGAATTCAATTATTAAAAAAAATAATAAATTTTATAACTGGAATTCAATTATTTAAAAAAATTTAATAAAATTCCTCGAAAACTGCAATTATTTTTAAAAATCTTATTAAAATTCGTGGAAAGAATTTAAATATTTAAAAATATTTTGAAAAAAATTCTTTATGAGAATTGAATTTTAAGAATTTTTCTAATAAAAATTTATTTAAAAACGAATTTCAGTTTAAATTTTAGATAATAATTGAATTATAAAGGATTATAACGTAAATTTTGCGAATAAATTGAATTTCGAAAATGTTTCGAATTAAAACCTTATAATCTGAATTTTTCATACTTCTAATTAATAATTTTGTCAAAGTAATTGTTTTGAAAAATTTTAATTTCAATTTTTTTGAAATTATTTGTAATTTTTATTTTGTAATATATATTTAATTGAAGAATTTCCGTAATCAAAATTTGGTGAAATTGAATTGTAAACAAGTGGATTTGAAAATTCTCAAAGAACTTTTTCAAAAATTATTAAAAATAATTGATTTAAAGAAAAATTTTAGTTACAAATTCTATAAAATAATAATTGAATTGAAATCATGAAAATAATTTTAAAGAAGCTACAGTAACAATATATTTTGAAATTATATAGTTGAATTGTTAATATATTTTTAATTATTAAAAATAATTGATTTTGAGAAGAATTTTAATTGAAAATTCTAAAAAAAATAATTGAAATTTTGAGAAGTTATAAATAATAATAAGTTAATAATATTGATGACTTTATCGATCACTCCAAGTCAATTCAATAAGTGAATAAAATTATAAAAAATTTGTTTTACGAAGAGGACGGCCGTGGCGTTGAAACGTAAAGAATAATTTTCTTTTAATTTTATTCACTTATTAAATTGACTCGGAGTGATCGATAAAGTCATCAATACTATTTGAAGTTTTTACTTTCTAATACATATTTAATTGAAGATTTTCCGAATAATCGGAATTTCGGAAAAATGAGTTGTAAACAAATGGATTTGAAAATTTTCAAAGAACTTTTTTAAAATTTATTAAAAATAATTGCTTTATACAAGAATTTTAGTTAAAAATCCTAGAAAATAATAATTGAATTGAAATGATAAAAATAATTTTTAAGAAGTTACAGCAACAATATTCTTATAAGTTGTGGAATTTCAAAAAGGTTTGAATTTGAACGTTTTGAAGAATTTTAATTTCTATGGAAAAATAATAATGATTGAATATTTATTTAAAAATGAAGTTATTGATGTTTTGGAATAATTTTACAATTCAAGAAATTCGCAAATAACTGTAGTAGAATATTTTTTTTGAGAATCTAATCATTTTTGGAGTGAATCAGAATATTCTTGCGGGTCAGGGATAAAGTCAAAATTTTGTCTGGAAATCAGAGAAACGTTAGGGAAAGACAAAATTAAATTTTTGTGGCAACCCTGTATTAGTTTCAATTCTATTAAAGTTATTTTAGTTTAATTAATACTTTTTAGTTTTATAATTTTTGAGAAAAGGGAAATTAGTACTCGAAAATACTGTATATTTACCGTTCATCACAAGCGCAATGCATCATTGTTGAAACGCCCCAATTGTAGAGGCCATAACGTGATTCAAAAGCGGGAATCCAGAAAGGACAAGACAAATCATGTTTTCGACAACAAGAATCAGCTGTTCCAAAACCGCCCAAACTTGTGTATTTTGTTGCCGAGTAACCTTTGCCACACCATTTGGTACCAGGAATTAAGAAAAGATCCCTTCTCGATCGAATGTGATTTCCTTCGAATTCCCTGGACTTTTCCACAAGTGACAGTTGATTCCTGCAAAACATTATTATCATTACTTTCATTATATTCTATTCATTAGATTAATATAATCATCTATTCACTATTGTTTATTCATTTTTAATTATATACAGTGGAACCTCGATTATTCGAACGGTAAATGTTTTGAGCGTTCTCCCGAAACTGTAATTTAAAAAAAATCATTTATCCTTAAATATAAACGAAAATATTTGCGATTTCTATTATCAAAACGAATTCTGTCCGAATTAGTTTGTATAATCGAGGTTCCACTGTATATTATAAAAATTCTCCTACCATTGTCGATGCTGGTAAATAATTTGATTCTTATTCCTAGATTTCACACCATTACAATGCTGATACAGATTCTCGATGTCCAAAAGCCAAGTAAATTGTTTAACTATCGAACTATTATTTTCCTGTTTGTGAAATGAATCCACATTTTCAAGAGACGAAATTTCTTCAGTACACTGTTCGGGAGATTTATTCTCATCGTTGCAATCGGTTAAAATTCCGTTTTCAAATAGAAGGAGAAGTTTTCGATTTTTCTTCTTCAGACAGACCTCACGTAAAGTAACTTCCGCGTCTCTGTAAAAAGATTTCTTTTTTATAGCAAATAAATATGTAACATTCATCTCTGAAAAAGGTATTTTCTTTTGCAATAATTAATTATTCGCCAAAAAGCGAATAAAGACAAGTAAATAAAATAAGCGAATAAAAGAAATCTATTTTCTTCTTATTAATAATCGTTGCATTCCGGAAATATGTTCGCAGTTTGAACTTAGTTGCTGTTTGCTTTTTTGTATCCTAACTTTTCAAATAATTTTTCTTTTTCCGTTTTCAATATTAAAATTAATGTACTGATACAAAAATTTGAAAATAATTGAATTCATTTCAAGAATTTTATTAACATTTTTTTCCATAATTGAATTCTTTCAAAAAATGTAATTAAAATTGTATTGAAAATAATTTAATTCTTGGCAAGATTTTTATTAAAATTATTTAAAATAATATGGGAGCGTTCACAAATGATGTCACGCTTTTGGGGGTAGGGGGGGGGGAGGTCTTACTAAACGTGACACAATGTATTTTTCTCATGTGAAATTGCAAAAATTGCGTGACAGGGGGGAGGGGAGGGGTTGAAAATCTCCAAAAATTGCGTGACATCATTTGAACCGTTCGCTCGAACAACGGCTTAAGTTGATTTAAGCCGTTTTTCAAAAGACGCTTACCATCCTGTTAATTAACATCTAAATTATAATGTTTGATTGGAATTGTTTAAAGCAAAACCTATTAAATTAAATAGTAATGCTTTAAATTACCTATAATTTATAAATTAGTGTTAATTTTAAGACTTTCCAAAATGCCTCAAAAACACTTAAGCCGTTATTCGAGCGAACGGTTCATTTGTGAACGCTCTCTATAATACTTTTTCCTACAAATTTTATTAAAATTTTATTGAAAATAATTGAATTTCACAGAAGAATTTTATTATTTACAAAAATAATTAAATTCTTGACAAGAATTTTACAACAAAAAATAATTAAATTGTTTCGAAGAATTTTTATCAGAATTGTAGAAAATAATTGAATTTTTATCAAAACTCTTGGAAATAATTGAGGCCTTGGATCCAATAACTCGCCCGACGCTCGGAGGAACGCGCAACTGCCAGTCAGTGAGCAGTGAGCGCCTCTGGGCCACTCACTGCTACTCGACTGGTATTAGCGCGTGCCTTCGAGCGTCGGGCGAGTTATTGGATCCAAGGCCTCAATTGAATTGAAATAATATGTTTAAAAATAATTGTATTTTTTCGAGAAATTTTATTAAAATTGTTTTGAAAATAATTAAATTCCTCCGAAACATTTTATTATTTATGAAAACAATTGAATTTCTTTGAAGAATTTTATTACGTATGAGAATAATTGAATTTTTACAATTTTTTTCGACGAATTTAATTAAAATTTTTGAAAATAATTGAACCTGTTAGAGAAATTTTATTGAAAATATCTTAAATGTAATAGAATATTTTCCGAGTAATTTTATTAAAATTGTATTAAAAATAATTGAGTTTCTCAGAAGAATTTTATAATATACAAAAATAAATGAATTCTTGACAAGAATTTTACAATTTATAGAAATAATTAAATTGTTTTCAAGAATGTTTTATCAAAATTGTTGAAAATAATTGAATTTAGATAATATTTTTAAAAATAATTGTATTCTTTCGAGAAATTTTATTAAAATTGTATTGAAAATAATTGGATTCCTCCGAAAAATTTGTTTACGTATGAAAAAAATTGAATTCCTTTGAAGAATTTTATTATTTATGGTAATATTTTCTTTCCTGCGAAGAATTTTCTTATTTATGAAAATAATTGAATTCTTTAGGAGGATTTTACAATTCATAAAAATAATTGAATTGTTTTGAAGAATTCTATCTGATTTTTTGAAAATAATTGAATTTTTTGAAGGAATTTTATTAAAAATTTTGAAAATAATGATTTTTTTCAAAGAATTTCATGAAAATTACCGAAGATAATAATTGAATTTATATTAAAATTTCTGAAAATAATCGACTTTAATTAATATTTTTAAAAATAATTGTATTCTTTCGAGAAATTTTATTAAAATTGTATTAAAAATAATTGAATTGCTCTAAAAAAATGTTATTATTTATGATAATAATGAAATTCTTGCCAAAAATTTTATAAACAAGAATATTTAATATTATGTACTGAATAAGTGGATTCTTTAAATTTTGAATCTGTAATCATTTCAAAAATTGATGTCTATTCTTGAAAATATGAAATTTTAAAATTTACAAAACAAAAATAAATAAATGGAATACCGCGTTCCGCGCACGAATGAATCATTTTCCAGTAAACAAATAAAGGGTCAATAAAAAAAGTTTTTTTTTCCTTTTTTAAGTGTCAGGACACGGAAGAGGAGCAAAAGACTATAAGACATCCTCGTGAGAACATTGACAGATGAAATACCGTGAATGCTTGGATCCTAATCCTTGCTTACTTAACTTTCCGCTTTTCGAAGCTTAAAACCTTGTTCGCTCTTGCGGTCATTACCGACAGTCTGAGGCTTTTCGCGAGAGCGTTTTTCTTTTCATTCCTTGGCACAAATCCCATCTTGTTTTTGCGCCTCTCATAGACAAAATCAAATACGTGCTGGGTACTTTTTCCTTTTTGCCTTCCTCGTAATCTGCAGGATCTCTAAATACCGCATCGGACCTTCCATTAAGGGGCACACAGTCCGAAACGCGCAATGGAAAGGGGTGCCCATAAAGTATAACTTAGATTAAGAGACTATACTGCTATCGTCATACACCCGCACTCGTAGTATATTTATCGAACCCATTGCAATTGCAAATTAGGGATATTAGCGGATTAATCGAGTCAATTTTTCACTTCAACCCATTTTCTTTTATAATCTTTTTATATACAGATTTAGAAACTAATTTTCTTCAGTCACATATAGTCTTTTAGTATAGATTTAAAATGTAATCGCTTAATTCTTATAGGATTTCCTGGTGAATTAAAAACATTAATTATAATTTGCTTGAATGTTGGTTTACTTGAAAGCAAATTCTATTTTTTTAATCAATGTCATCAACGTATGTTAATCATTTTTTAGAGTTTCCATAAAAATTTCATTTTCCCAGACTTCTTCCTGATTTCCAGGCTAAAATTTTAACTTTTTTCTTGACCGAGGGTTGCCACAAATGTTTAATTTTAATTTTCCCTGACTTTTCCCTGATTTCCAGACCAAATTTTCACTTATTCCCTGACCCTAAAGAATATTCTGATTCACTATAAAAATTATTAGTTACTCAAAAAAAAAATGCTTTATATTACATTTATTTACAAATTTCTTTAATTGTAAAATTATTCAAAAACATCAATAACTTCTTTTTTAAATAAATATTTAATCATTATTATTTTTCAGTAGGAATTAAAATTCTTCATAACATACAAATTCAAACCTTTTTGAAATTCAACAACTTATAAGAATATTATTACAAAACATGAAGAAGGCGATTACTCCGAGTCGAAGACTCGGAGTGATAGCCTTCTTCATGTTTTGTAATAATTTAAATTACCATAAAATTTTTCAAAAAAAAAAAAAATTAATTATTTACAAAAATCCTAATAAAATCCTTCACAAGAATTCAATTATTTTTACAAGTAGTAAAATTTCTCAAAAAATTCAATTATTTTTAAAAAAAATGTTATAAAATTCATTGCAATAATTTAATTATTTTCATAAATAATAAATCGATTTTTCGGTAATTCATTTTTAAATCAATTTCTATTAGAAAATTCTAGAAGAATTCAATTATTTAAATTAAAAAATAAATAATTTATTGAATAATTGAATTTTTCTTAAAATTGAATTCTCATAAAGAATTTTATCAACAAATTTTTAAACAATTGAATTCTTTTGACAAATTTTAATAAAATTTTTAAGAATAATTACATTTTTCGAGGAATTTGATTAAAATGTTGTATAAAAAATAATTAAAATCCTGCGATGAGTTTTATTATTTATGAAAATAATTCAAATTTTCCCAAGAATTTTATAAAAATTTTTCTAAAATAATTGAATTTCGGAGAAGAATTTTTATTATTTATAAAGATACTTGAAATTTTGACTAGAATTTCTTTTTAGTTTTTGAATATAATTTTTCAATTTCAGCAAAGAATTTTTTTACTTTTGAAAATAATCTAATTCTTCCAACAAATTTTATTCAAATTTATAAAAATAATTGAATTTCTGTGAAAAATTTTATTATTTATATAAATAATTTATTGAATTCTCGCAACGAATTTTATTCAAGTTTATAAAAATAATTGAATTCTTGAAAAGAACTTTGTTAAATTTTTTTAAATAATTGAATTCTTGGGACGAATTTTATAAAAAACTTTTTAAATAATTGATATTTTTCGAAAAAATTTTATGAAATTTTGTATTTTAAATAATTGAATTCCCGTGAAAGTTTTATTACTTATGAAAATAATTAAATTATTTTGAAGAAATTTATTAAAAATTTTGAAAATAATTGAATTTCTGGAATCATTTGTAACTTTTCCAAAATACAATTTTTTTAGTGTTTTTAACAAAAATTCTTCTATCAATCTAGTATTTATGAAAATTGTAAAAATTATTCATTAAATAATGTCTAAGCAATCATTTTATGATAGTTTTTGAAAAATTAAGTTATTTAAAAAGAAATTATTGTCAAAAATAGAAAAAATTGAAGGTTTTGTATTAAAATTCGTGGTAATTTTATAGTTTACGAGGCAGACAAAAAAAAAATGAAAATTCAGAGTTTTCTCATGAATTTTAAAAATTCAATTTTTTTCAGTACTTTTACTAAAAATCCCTGACTTCTCCCTGATTTCCCTAACCAATTTTACTTTTCCTGACTTTTTCCTGAATTCCCTGACCTGTGGCAACCCTGATGACCGTAAAGAATATTCTGATTCGCTCTAAAAATTATTAGATACTCAAACAAATTTTCTATTACATTTATTTACGAATTTCTTAAATTCTAAAATTATTCGAAAACATCAATAACTTCGTTTTTAAATAAATATTCAATCATTATTATTTTTCAGTAGGAATTAAAATTCTTCATAACATTCAAATTTAAACCTTCTTGAAATTCAACAACTTATAAGAATATTATTACAAAAGATCACTCCGAGTAATTTAAATTACCATAAAATTAAAAAAAAAATTAATTATTTACAAAAATCTAAACTGAAATTCGTTTTAAAATCAATTTTTATTACAGAATTCAATTATTACCATATAAAAATAAATATTTTATTGAATAATTTAATGTTTCTTAAAATTAAATTCTCATAAATTTTAATAAGATTTTTAAGAATAATTATATTTTTCGAGGAATTAGATTAAAATTGTATTAAAAATAATTTAAATTCTGCGGTGAATTTTGTTATTTATAGGTATAAATAACAATGAATTCCAAAATGAAATGTTATTTTATTTATAAAAATAATTGAATCCCTATTAAAATTTTTTAACTATTTTAATTATTTAGAAACTATGAAAATAATTTATTAAATTTTGTAAAGAATTTTATAAAAATTTTTAAATAATTGCTTTTTTAAAAAAAATTATGCAAATTCTATTTAGAATAATATAAATCCGTGAATAATTTTTATTATTTATGATAATAATTGAATGTTTGCGCAGAATTTTATCAAAATTTTTTTTAAATAATTGAATTATTTTAGGAAATTTTATGAAAATCGTAAATATTGAAAATCATTGAATTTTGAAGGAAATTTTTGAAAATAATTTAATTCTTGTGATGAATATTGTTATTTATGAAAATAATTAAATTTTGCAAAGAATTTTATTAAAATTCTTGAAAATAATTGAATTTCTGGAAAGAATTTTAAAATTTGAGAAAATAATTGAATTATTGCAAAGAATTTAAGGGAGTATTCTGGTCTATTGGCCTCAATTTCAGGCGTTTTTCCGAGTAGAATAAAATAGAAAGTTTAACATTTTTAGTATTTACTTTTCTTGCAAGTTGTTTATTAATGTTTAAAGAGTACAGAAAAAAATTAGGAAACAAAATAATAAAAATATTTAAAAGTTATAAACTGATGAAGTGGGGACTGAAAAAAAGAAAGTGCGTACTGGTTGACAGTGTGGAGACTTTTGTAATGTTCTAAAACAAAAAACTCAAAGAAATTCTTGATTATTAAAGGCTTCGCTATGGTCGGTACCTTGGAAAAGAAAAAATAAAAGTTTTTAGCAAAATGGCGACGATTTAAAAAAAATGGTTTTTTGATTCTGTTTTTTAACTTTTTTGAATTTTTTAAAAATAGTAAAAAAAAATATTTTTCAAAATCCAAGGTTCCGACCATAAAGAGATATACAAAGAACATTTCTGCAAAATTTGAAGTAAATCGGTTGAGTAGATTTTGAGTTATCGTGTCAACAAGAATTTTTTTCAATTCCCACTTCACCAGTTCATAACTTTTAAAATTTTTGATTATTTCTTTTCCTAATTTTTTTCTGTATTCTTTGAACATTAATAAACAACTTGCACAAAAAGTAAATATTAAAAATGTTAAACTTTCTTTTTTATCCCACTCGGAAAAACGCCTTAAAATTGAGTTCTCTACACCAGAATACACCCTAAAAAAATTAATTTTTTCTACAAAATTTATTCCAATTTTGTTTAAATAATTGGATTTTCCGTTAAATTTTTATTATTTATGAAAATAATTAAATCCTTGCGCAGAAAATTATTAAATTTGTTAAAAATAATTGATATCTTTTGGAAAATTTTATTAAAATAGTAGATATTGAAAATCATTGAATTTTGAGGGAAATTTTGCCAAGAATTATATTAAATGTTTTGAAAATCATTAAAATTTCGGAGAAGAATTTTATTATTTATAAAGATAATTAACATTTACACGAGAATTGTTTTTTATTTTTGAACATAATTGAATTTCTGCGATGAATTATTACTTTTGAAAATAATAATTGAATTTCTGCAATCATTTGTAACTTCTCCAAAATTAATTTTTTTTCAGTGTTTTTAATTAAAATTCTTCTATAAATATATTATTTTTAATAATTAATTAAATAGATATATATTAAAAAATTTAACTATTTTTAGAAAAATTTGAATTATTAAAATTTTTGAAAAAACTAAGTTGTTTAAAACTTTAATTTAAATTCATTCAAAATTGATATAAAATTTTCTAATTGAAACATTTTCAAGTTTATCTATTTATGAAAATTGTAAATGCAACTATTTCAAAAATTCAATTAATTTTGAAATATTTAAGTAAAATTATTCATTAAATAAATTCTTAGTAACACTTTTATGATAGTTCTTCAAGAATTAAGTTATTTGAAAAGAAATTATTGGTATAAATAGAAAAATTTGAAGGTTTTATATTAGAATTCGTGGTGATTTCACAGTTTCTGAGGCAAACAAAAAAGACACCAAAATTCAGAATTCTCTTATAAATTCTTAAAATTTAATTTCTGACAGTATTTTTAATAAACATCCCTGATTTTTCCCTGCTATCCCTGACAAATTCTACTTTCCCTGACGTCCCTGACTTCCCTGACCTTCGGCAATCCTGTTTTTCCTTTCTTGGTTTGAATGTTTTTATATCTTGAAAAAGCAGATCGTCTTAAATTTACAAAATTATTTTCCATCTTCTTTGATTTATTACCCACTACAGGATAAAATTCGTCATATTTTATTTCATTATTCATTTATTTATTAACTTTAAACATATGCTTTAAACACTTGAAACACTTTAAAATTTTTAATAGTTTTTACAGGTTATGTCATCGTTATGTTGTTTACTTTTAACGAAATAAAGTTAGCTGCTTCTCGTTCTCGATATATCGATTTCATATTGAACTCATTTCAGACTGGTCTTATTTTTGCGTTTTCCGCATTGTTGCGCGCCTTTATTCTGTTTTCATGAAAATAAATATTGTCCGAAATTAATATATCTTCACGAAACATTTGTTATTTATAGTCGAAAACCTAATTAATAAGTTAATAAATAAATTAATCCGTTTTGCTAAAATTTGGATAAATGAATATTTTTGTCTGCTTCAACTTTATTGCGCCGATCGGATCAAGCCCCGTGAGTTCGATGTTTATTTACTCTTTTTGACGTGTTTTATCATTTATTTACAATTCTATTATTTCTGAATCTAAAAATAAATTTTCCTGAACTTAATAAATTAATTTGGATGAGTTATAGAATCGGTTTTAAAACTTTAAACCCTTTAAAACGCTTTGAGGTTAGGTTCTTAACTCTTGCGCGAGCGAAAAAATTGAGAAAATATTTTGTTTTAATCTTTTTTTATTTTGTTAAGAAGATACGTATTAAATATTTCTTTCCTTTTTGTTGTAAGAAAGTATACTAAATGATCGAGTCATCGAAAGATTAAAATACTTTTAATATTTTATGTTTAAAATTTTGATTCATTACAAAGTGTCCAATTATTTATGTATGATAAAATTTGCATATCAGCGAATTTGTACCAAAATATATCATTTATTTCTGGTTCACATATTACGTTAATTGAGCGATTTCCGAAGAAATGGTTTAATCGCATTGAGATTACAAGTTTTTTCTTATTATAATAATAGCAAATTGGTAATTATAGTTATGCTTAAGGGCATTTGAACCTTGATGACGACACACATGCTTTGCACAAACTGTAACGTCATCAAGGTTCAAATGCCCTTAAAGTTTTTCATACATTGTGACATAATTTCACAAAACCATTTTTTTGCTTGTATTTCAAAATAATAAGCAATTAAGTTAAAAAAATTCGTGAATAGTCTGACAATTAGCGTCTAGTTTAAGCTTCTCGTAAGCACAATAAATAATACTTGTTTTTTTTAAATTGTTATAATTTACAGGTCAGTAAAAATGTGTAACACGTCACTTATAATACACGCAGGAAAAGCATTAGGAAGACTTAAAGGTTTAAAAGAAACAGGTTTGTTGAATCATCAAAGAAGGAGTCAAAACATAAAATCTCTGATTTACTGTAAATAAAATTGGCATCGTTAGCAAAGGAAGTTTCATTAAAAGAAATCTAATTCTACAGTATATTCCTTCGATGACATGTGCGGTAAGTTGGTATTCATTTAAATAAATATGAATCAGTAAAATTACACGGAGAGAGAATATATATTAAATTTTGTAAAAGTATTTTACAATTTGAGGAAAAAGTGCGACAAAGCGAAATTTTTATACAAAAAATACTAAGATTTTGTGAAATTTATTATAAATTTATAATTATATCAAATATCAAGAATATTAATTAAATTCTAAGGCGTTTAGCGAAATGACTAGGCAATTGTCTATTTGCCTAAAACTGTTCAGGCAATTAGAAGAAAATATCTATTACCAACAAATCGTAGCTAGCGAAATTCTCCATTTATTTTTTATGTAATAAATCATCCTGTCCCTTCCACCGTGTCCAGTTTGAGTGTGAGCCTCCTCTAATTTTTCAAAATAATCCTCAATTGACAAAACATAAATTAACGGATCGTTTTCGTTTTTTCTTTTTAAAATTACATGGTTCTCACCACCAAGTCTTACGAGTTCATATAATTTAAAACAATGATAATATGCACCACTTTTCGTCGATTTCACTCCTTCGAATTCTGACAATACTTGAATAACTTCGAGTAGCCGTTTTTTATTCCATATTGTTCTGTTACATTTTTGCTCGGAGTACAATATTTTTAATTTTTCTTCAAAATCACTTCGATTTACACTCATTTTATATAAGAAAAAAATCTAGATTTCAATTAAATTTCGCGTTTGCACGTTAATTTTAATTTATATTTCGAGTGTACGAGCAGTATGAAGATACTAAATTAAATTATGTTTTCTAACGAATATTCAAGTTACTAAAGTAATTTTGTTTTGATCTTTTGTTTATGGATTATGACGAAATTTATTTACACTTTTAACTTTTATATTTATAAAATATTTTTTATTTTTATTTTTTCAAGTATTCAATTTATTTTTCCATTTTCTTCATTACGATTTGTTGGTAATAGATATTTTCTTCTAATTGCCTGAACAGTTTTAGGCAAATAGACAATTGCCTAGTCATTTCACTAAACGCCTAAGCTTTTTAGGCAAATAGACGAATTTAATCATTTCTCAAGTCCATTCGTCTATTCGGCGCCGCTAGGCTAAACGCCTAGGCATTTACACGGAGAGAAGAGTTGCAGTAAATGTGACAGAACGCGTTTAGTAAATCATTTAGTGCACCGGTTAGTGCCACCAACTGTATGTTTAGTATAATACACTACGACACCTCTCTGTTTAGTAGAATATAATGTTTGCTCAGTGTATCTTACTATCTTACTAAACAGTGCAGTAGATGGCACTGTCTGTACCGTCAGTCCAAACCTAACGATTCTGTTTAGTAGATTTAACTGCCATGTCAGTAGAATCTACTACGCCCTTCTCTCCGTGTAGCTAAATGACGGATTCTTCTATTTGCCTACGACATATATATATATATATATACAAGTAATTACTTGCAAGAGTAATTTTAACTAATACATAGATAAAAAAAATCGACTCACCCCCTGTTAAATGTGGTTTCTTTCACACTGAATTCCGGACTTTCAATGAAAATTTCCTTTCCTTCATTAGACGATGTTTCATTTAAAATAACATTCCCTTGATAAAAGCTGTCCATTGAATGGTTTTCGAGAAGAAAAAAGTCTTTCGTTTGCAAACTAGATCCAGCAAGCTGCAGAAACAACAACCCCAATGTTAGCAACATTGTGCACTGCTTTCTCGAGAATTTTCTATTTTATCCAAAAGAAAATTCAAATCATTACGATGATTATTTCATTAAATTTAATATATTAAATTAATTTAAATAAAATCAGTCAGTAATTCAATAGTAATAGTTTTTTTTTACTAATTCATTTGACTAATTTTACTAATTACTAATTTATTAATAATTATTATTACTAACTGGCAAATGTTACGCGCAGAACGAGATATTCAATTTATTATTGTTATGCAAATTACAAAATTTTTTATTTTCAAATACTTATAAATTTTTTAAATAATTTCATATTAAGTACAAAATTAATTATTACTGTTCAATATTTTCAAAAATTTTAATAAAATTTCACGAAAGAATTCAATTATTTTCTAAAATTTTAATAAATCCTTCTAAACAATTCAATTATTTTTTTAAATAGTAAATTAGGTATTCTTTACAAAAATTCAATTATCTTCAAAACAATTTTAATTAAATTCCTCGGAAGAATTCAATTTAAAAAATTTTTTTTAACACTTTTCAAAAAAATACAATTTTTTTTCTAAAATTTTAATAAATCCTTCGAAAAAATTCAATTATCTTTACAAATAGGTAGTAAAATTCTTCGCAAGAATTCAATTAATTTTATACATAGTAAAATTCTTTGCAGGAATTCAATTATTTTTAATACAATACTTTTAATAAAATTCTTCTTCATAAAATTCAATTGCTTTTAAAATTTTAATTAAAATTATTAAAGAAACTGCATTAGTTTAGAAAAAATTCGCAGAAATTCTTCAAAAGAATTTAATTAAGATTTTTAAAAATTTTAATAAAATTCTTCGCGAGAATCTTTTGAAGGAATTCTATTATTATCAAGTTTTTTGATAAAATTCTTTGCAACAATTCGATGATTTTCAATACATTAATTTTAAAATTGAAAATATTTGAAAAAAGAAATTATGTATAAAAATGTTAAGAAACAAAAAAGCAAACAACAACTAACTTAAAACTGCGAACAGTTTACCGAAACATGTACTTTATTATTATTAATTAATTAATTACTACTTCAGGCCTCGGATATTAAGACTTTTTCGACTCTTTTCGATTATTTTCAAAAAATGCGACTCCATTTTATTTCTTTTCAAAAATTGCGACTATTTCAACTTTTCTTCTAAATGTTGCTTTTTTTAAACTCTTAAATGAAAAAAAAATTCAATTATTTATTTTTGTATTTAAATAATTGAATTCTCGTAGATTTTTCTAATAAAAATTGATTTAAAAATGAATTTCACATAAAATTTTAGATAATAATTCTATTATTCTATTATTATCAATTATTTTCGAAATATTACATTACAATGACAATTTTTAAAAAACTAATCCTTAGAATTGTTTTATCAAAATTTTTTAACATTCAATTATCTTCGAACAAAATACATTAAAATTTTTTTAAATTTACTTGTTTAGACCTATTGAAGTTTCGGAGGAGTCATGTTCATATTTATAATTAAAATTCTTCAAAATATGATTTTTTTTATATTTTACATAAATTCAATTATTTTCAAAAGACTTTACCAAATTTCAATTACTTTAAAAAAATTTTACCAAATTTCAATTTTTTGGAAATTTTTCGATTGTATATAATTTAAAAACTATTATTATTCAGAAATTAATTTAAAATATTTTTAAAAAATTAATTTTTCAGGATTGCCACAGATAAGAAAATTCAGTTAAAAGTCAGAGAAAGTAGAATTGGTTAGAGAAATCAGGGAAAAGTCAGGGAATTTTATTAAAGTTATTGAAAAAAATTAAATTTTTAGAATATGTTCGTCTTATAAACTTTCATATCACAAAAAAAACAAAAATTAAAATTTTTTTATATCTAACAGTATTTGACCTTAAGAAAATATAAGAATGAATTTATTTAAATTAATTTAATTCTTGAAGAAGTATTGTAAAATTATTAACTTATAAATTAGTAATTTTACTTAAATATTTCAAAATTAATCGAATTTTATAAGAGTTGCATTTACAATTTTTATCAATAATTCAATTTCAAAAGGTTTCAAAATTTTAGGAAATTTGAATTTCGAATAAATCTATTTAGAAAATTTGTTAAATTTAGTTTTTCGAAAAATTTTAAATCATTTGAATAATAAATTGTATTCTAAAAGAACTTTATCAAAAATTATTGAAAACTAACAAATGTTACGCGCGCTGGCGCGCGGATCCTTATGTTCGTAGAGAATTTTTCAATAATTTCAAATTCAAACTTAAAAAAATTAAATTTTTAAGTAATTTACTAATTAATTATTTATTCTTGTTTATTAATTTCAAGAATTTTAATTAAATTCTTCGCAAGAATTTAATTATTTTCATTAATAATATCATTTTTCATAAGAATTCAATTATTTTTATAGAAAGTAAAATTTTTTACAAAAATTCAATTATTTTTAAACAAAATTTTAAAAAAATTTCACGAACGAATACAATTATTTTCTAAAATTTTAATAAATCCTTCGAAACAATTCATTTTTTTAGATAGTAAAATGTTTGCAAAAATTTAATTATTTTCAAAAAAATTTCACGAAAGAATTCAATTTTTTTCTTAATTCGTCATGAAATCTTTGTAAAAATTCAATTATTTTCAAAAAATTTTCACAAAAGAATTCAATTTTTTCCTTAATTTGTTATAAAATATTTTGAAAATTCAATTATTTTCTAAAATTTTAATAAATTCTTCTAAACAATTCAATTTTAATAAAATTTCATGAAAGAATTATATTTTTCGAAAAAATTCAATTATTTTATAAAATTATAATAAATCCTTCCAAACAATTCAATTGTATTTAGTTTATTTAAAATTGTAGAAAAAATTTAAATTTTTTTGAAGAGTTGCAGTTCTAATTTTTAAAAATTTTATTAAATTTCAGAAGGTTTTAAATTACTATTTTTTAAATTTTATTTCTCGTGGAAAAACAAATACGAAGTATATTTTAAATATAAATTTAACAAAATTATTCAAGTTTTAAAGAATATAATTTGGAAATCAGTGAAAGAGGAAAATGAGGGAAATATAAAATAAAATTTTCCTGACAATTCAATTAGATTAAAAAAAACAAGTTTTTAAGACTTTGAAAAAGAAAAATTTTTTCAAAAAGTTTTCCTTTTAATAAAAACCAGTGAATTGTATTCTATTTATTTCCGCATAATTTGTCAATAATTTTCTCTGATTTTTAAACAATCTGATTAATTTTATTTAACTGAATCATCAGACAGTCTGGCGAGGAATCACGCCACCCGCGTAATTCTGTTATCGCATAAATAACATTATATTTCAGAATTCAAATATTGTGATTATAAACATGAAGGAATATTTTTTATATTTAATTTAGATGTGTATATATATAGAAAGAAGGAAAGTATTTTATCAATTTGTTTATATTTACATGTGTAAATGAGCGTTCTTTTTGTAATTTTAATTATTGCAATTTTTTAATTTTGTATTTAATTTTTCAAAAGTTAATTTAATGTCTCAGTTGCATATATATAAAGGTGTGTCCTATAATGAAATTGACAATCGTTTCCTGATACATTCATCCGTGAAGAAATTTTATTGTTGTTTTATGCTAATGATACCGTATATAAAGTTTAAATGAAACGTATATATGTGATTCGATTTTTTTAATTTATTATTTTTTACTTCACTGTATATCAATTTATAACTGTTAATCTCATCAGGAATGAATTTTTAATATCCAAAAAGAGCTAATTTTTAATTTTCTTTCAAGTAACGGACAACGGTTCACGCAGTGAATAAAAGAATTTTCTTAAAGAAAATATTCATAATGCGAAAATTGTTTTAAGAATCAGAGAAAAATTTAGAAAGAATAAATAAATTTATATTTATTATTTTATTTATAGATAAATTTTGTTTTTTTATTTTATTAAAAGCGTTATTCTAAATAAACGAAAAATGATAAATTCGAAAATAATTTACAATTGCTGATGAAGTTGCTGACAACATTAAATATTCTCGTATTTATTCCATCACATTAAGCACCACTTGCACATTTTTTAACAAATGTCGCACTTTTTTTACCACCACAAATAGTTTTTATTTTTGAAAAATTTTAAAATACTTTTCTAAGTTTAAAATAATGAATTAGTTTATTAATAAATATTATATTAATTTCTATTTATAAATAAACTTGACAACATTTTTTTTTATTTTCACTTTTTAGTTATTTTTCAGATTTGAATTTATTTTTTTTCGCAAAATATTTATAATTTTTATAATTTGAAAAATTATTTTTATTGGGGGGAGAAATTTTATCACTGCGGAAAATTAATTAAATTTAATTGGAGATTAATTAAAATTTTAGAAATTAGACGAACCTATTTCAGGAGAACTTTTTTTTTAATGTAATTGAGAAAAAAAAAGTGATAATGAAATTTCTTCTCTCGTAATTATTCAATGTCACGTGGCGAAATGAACTTTTTGTTTATATGTTATTTTATTCTTTTTTTAGGAGTAAAAAAGATGAACCTCTCGGGGGCCAAGCGGCCGCAGAACTGGCGCGCGACTATCGCGAGTCACCCTTAAATACACGGCACGAGATTCTGGTTATCCATTCGTTTTAAGCTATCCCCCCTCGATTCTCACTTTTTCTCTTTTCTTCCCTTATTCATCCCTATCACTCGTTCTACGATGAACCAAAAAAAAGAGAATATACCCGAGTTTTACTAAAACCAATTCAGTAATCATGAATTCATGCACTCTGTGTACTTTTGTATTACATATCAAATATCATCCCCCTGATAATCCAAATTTTGCGTGATAATAAAAAGAAAAAGGGATGATAAAGTCAGTTTCAAATTGATTCATTTTTATGGACCTGTTTTTTTTATGAATTCATAGTTATAAAAAAAAGGGGGGAAAAAATATGAAATCAATGGACGGTGGTGTGATAAGAAATTTTACGACTCAATTTTTCAACGGTCATACAATAATTATCGAACCTTTTCGCTATTTGTGTATTAATTTTTTTTTAATTTGGTTGTAGTTGATTTTATTTAAAGCTGATTTAAAGCATTTTTTCTATTTATCGTTACATTTGTTTAAAAAAACAATGTGAATGTAAAAATATACTGGATCGCCACAGTCAGGGAAACTAGAATTGGTCAGGAAAATCAGAGAAAAGTCAGGGATTTTTCTTCAAAGTACTGTGAAAAAGTAAATTTTTAGAATTCATAAGAAAATTCTCAATTTTTGTGTCTTTTTTGTTTGCCTCAAAAACTGTGCAGAAATTTCAATTTTCAATAAATTTGATTAGAAATATCGTAAAAATTTTAATTATCTTTATAAAAAGTAAAATTCTTCTCCAAAATTCAATTATTTGCAAAAATTTTAATAAAATTCAATGATTAATTCAATTCAATGATTTTCAATATCTACTATTTCAATCAAATTTTCCAAAACAATTCAATTATTTAGAAAAATTTTTTTGATAAAATTCTTCGCAATAATTAGATTATTTTCATAAATAATAACAATTTTACAGGAATTCAAATATCTACCAATTTTTTATAAATTTCTTCGCAATAATTCAATTCTTTTCATAAATAATAAAACTCATCGCAGAATTTCAATTATTTTTAAAACAATTTTAATTTGACTTGGAAAATGTAATTTTCTAGTAAAAACTGCATTAAAAATGAATTTCAGTTATAATTTTGGATAATAATTAAATATTAAAAGCATTATAGCATGAATTTTTCGAAATAATTGGATTTTGAAAAGATTTCAAATTAAAATCTTTGAAACAAGAATTCAATTATTTTCAAATGTAATAAAATTCTTAACAGAACTTCCATTATTTAAAAAAATTCCTTCTTTGCTGAAATTCAAATTATTTTCACAAATAATAAAATTTTTTAGTGGAATTCAATTTTTTAAAAAGTTTTATAAAATTCTTTGCAAGAATTCGACATTTTCAGAATTCATTAAATTATTTTTAGGAATTCAATTATTTTCATAAATAATAAAAACATCGCAGAATTTCAATTATTTTCAATAGAATTTTAATCAAATTTCTAGAAAAATGTAATTATTCTTGAAAATTTTATTAAAATTCGTCAAAAGAATTCAAATATTTAAAAATTTGTTGATAAAATTCTTTATGAGAATTGAATTTTAAAAAACACTCAATTACTCAATAAATTATTAATTTTTCTATTTAAGTAATTAAATTCTTGTACAATTTTCTAATAAAAATTGTAAATTTTGAAAATAATTGTATTCTCAAAAACTTTAATGTGAAAAATTTTCAGATGTTAATTTAAAAATGAAAATTAAAGAAAATTAGTTTCTAAAAATTATATTAAAACATTTTTGACAAAAATAATTCTTCGAATTTTCTTCATTCTAATTTTTTAAAATTTAATTATTTTCAATATTTTCAATTACATATTTTCCGAAATGTCAAATTCAATTATTTACAAATTTTTTAAAAATTTCTTCGCAATAATTCAATTATTTTCATAAATAATAAAATTTTTTATAGGGATTCAATTATTTTTATAAATAATAAAACTCATCGCAGAATTTCAATTATTTTTAAATTCTTCGCAAGAATTCAATTATTTTCAGAGATAATAAAAAATTTTACGGGAATTTAATTATTTAAAAAAAATGTAATAAATTTCTTCTCAAGAATTCAATTATTTTTATAAATAATGAAACTCATCATAGAATTTCAATTATTTTTAATACGATTTTAAATAAATTTATCGAAAAATGCAATTATTCTCTAAAATTGTATTAAAATTCAATTATTTTCACAAACAATACAAATTTTCTCTGGAATTTAATTATTTAAAAATTTAAAAATTTGTTAATAAAGTTTTGTATGAGAATTAAATTTTATGAAACGTTCAATTATTCAATAAAATAATTATTTTAGTATTGTAATAATTGAATTTTCTAATAAAAATTGATTTAAAAACGAGTTTCAGTTAAAATTTTAGATAATAATTGAATATTAAAAGCATTATAACGTCAATTTTTAGAAATAATTGAATTTGGAAAAGGTTTTAAATTATTATTAAAATCTTTGAAAATTTGAATTTTTCATACTTTTAAATAACAATTCTGTAGAATTAAGTTCTTTGAAAAAGTTAAATTGAATTTTTTTTTTAAATTATATGAAGTTTTCATTTTCTAATATTTGAAGAATTTTCGAATAATTGAATTTTTTTAAAGTTGAATTGTAAACAAATGGATTTGGAAATTCTCAAAGAACTTTTTTAAAAATAATTGATAATTAATTTAATAATTTTTAAAGATATTTGATTGAAAGAAGAATTTTAGTTAAAAATTGTAGAAAATATTATAATTAAATTGAAATGATGAAAATAATTTTGAAGAAAGTTACAGTAACAATATTTTTTATAATATAAAATACTGATTTTATCACTCGGTCATCTTTAATTTATTATATAAAACATGAAGAAATCGATTACTCCGAGTCTAAGACTCGGAGTGATTGATGTCTTCATGTTTTATAATAATATTTCCTATCAGTTGTTGAATTTCAAATCTTAAAATTTTAATTCCTTTGGAAAAATAATAGTGATTAAATATTTAACTAAAAGTGAAGTTTTTAAAGTTTTTGAATAATTTTATAATTAGGTGAAGAAATAGAACATTTTTTGAGTATCTAATCATTTTTAGAGTGAATCAGAATATTCTTTAGGGTCAGGGAAAAAGTCAAAATTTTGTCTGGAAATCAGGGAAAAGTCGGGGAAAAACAAAATTAAATTTTTGTGGCAAACCCGATGTGAAATTTTGATTTATATTTTGATGAAACGAAAATTTATTTTGTTCGGAGATATTAATTGGGATCTGATTGAAAGAAAATGGAACAAAGAAAAAATAGGTTCATATTAGAGGCAATTTGAGGCTAAATTGTTCAATTTGATTTCGTACGATTCCCTCGTAAAGTGTGAAGGGATATAGTCAAGATTAAATTGTGGGTGATAGAATTGAACAAGAAAATCCAGTATCTTCGATTCTGTTCATTGTTCACGCTTATACCATGTGCTGATTTTTCCCTTTAGAATTCACAATTCGATAATTTTTTTCCCCCCTAATTTTTCGAATTATGTCAGATTTAATTTATTAACGCAAATACTCTTAAATTCTTACAGGTTTCTTTCTTCCTGAATGGAGTGAAATCCAAGTCACTTGAATAAGAAAAGAATTTTACTCTTATAGATGTGAATAGAAAACTGTGCACCAAGTTTAAACTGGTTTTAACTTAAAGAAATTGTTCCACTGATGGAAAAAAAAAATTGTTATTTATTATACACAATGAAAGTAAAGTATTTACTTGACAAAAAATATTTTTATTTGTTTATTATTGAAAAAGAATAATAAAAAGCATTACTTTTTATTCAGTAATAGTAATGGAAAATACTCGATTAAAAATAAAATTACTGCTAACTAAAGAATGTTTGGAAAGAAAATCATGATCCACAAGTTTTGAACGTTCAAATGAATAAATAATTTTTATTAGAAATATTTTTATAAATTACTGTTCGCAATAAAAATTAAAAACTTAAATTTTACACTTAGAAACTTTATAATTAATTTTTTTTATAGTGACACAAAATTATTGTAACAAAAATTTAAATTGAAGAAGAAATAAATAAATTTCGTTCATTTGAACGTTCAGAACTTTAGAATCGTAGAATTTAGATTTTTGTTTCAAGGATGGCACTTAAAATTCTTTACTAAGCATTTTTTAAATTTTCTCTATTAGTTTATCATTTCTCAGCATAATTTCTCAACAGTATAGTTATAAATTCTTCTTAAATGCATCTATATAATTTAGTGCGACTATTGTTAGCCTTCGAACAGGTAAAGGACTTCTTCATTCTTCGACGAGTTGGTAAAAAAAAAAAATTGAACGAGGCATTCAACATCACTCCCGCCTCTCTTTCTATTAAAAAAAATCTATTTCTTTCACGGTCAATAAATTTTCTCCAAAATATTGTTTCCAAAATTAAATGAACTCTCATCTAGAGCAACTTTTTTCATTATCAATCATCATTTTTTTTTGTGAAAAATAACTCATTTTTTCCAAAGGAAAAAAAATAAACAAATGTAAAAAATTTTTTCAAATTACAAAAATAGTTCTTTTTTTTAAATGGATATAAAAGTTCATGAAAATTAAAAATTGGAAAATTAGAGAAATAATTAAAAATAAAATAATGTATTTGTTGTAGGTCAATGGAAGACGAAGATCGAAAGTATAATGAAATTATAATGATGAGACAATTGCAACGAGACGAACGAGGCAAATATTGTTTGAATCAAAATTCACAAACTGATACCATCAGGGATTCTGCTAATCAGGAATTGATGTCTACCGCAATACTGGGAACAAAGAATAGAGCCGAGACTAAACAACAGACACTAATTAGGTATAATTAATTTTTATAGCTTTAAACGAGTCGCGCTTTTCGGGCCCAAGAATTCTTTCTCCTTTTAGGGCGAAGAACACAGGGAATCGATGAATCTAATTCTAAATCTGTGTTTTTAATATTATAATTTTATTAATAATCATTTTTTATTTATTTCTTAAATTTAATTGTGGATATTTTTTAATAATAGTAATAATAATAATAATTATAACAAAAATGATAATAATAATATAAACAATAATAATAATAATAGAAGAGGATTATGAAAAATAATAATATTAATAAAATTATTATTATTTTTTAAAAATTATAATTTTTCGAAATGTAATTCTTCAAAAATACGATTAAATTTATTTATTTATTTACAACATAAGATATTTGAAATAATTTTTAAAAGTAATTAAATTAAATTTTTTCAAATATAAAATTTATTTAAATGAAGTTTGACAATACTTTTAATTGTTTCAGTTTTTAAAATTTTTGTTCTGGGAATTCAATTATATCTTCAAAAATATTTTCATTGCAATTTTTTAAAAACTTAATTTATCTTGGATTTTTACGATAAAGTATTCAAAACTTCAATAATTTTTGTTAAACAAATATTTAAAAACTTATTGTTATTTATTTTAATTGAAATTTTAAATAACTTCAATGTAAGAACTTTTGTAATTTAATTATTTCTAAAAATTACCAACTGCAATTTTTCCAAAAGTCAATTATTTTTTAGAATTTTTGAATAAAATTATTCAAAACTAAAATGAATTATTTTTCAAATTTTTAGTTACAATTCTTCAAAAAATACAATTATATTTAATAAAAATTTTTTAAAGTGAGAAAATAAAATTCTTTGGAATGTAAAATATATTTTAATAAAATTTGAGAAAATTTCTTATTTTTTCAATTTTTTAGAATTAGTTTTTGGGAATTCAACTATTTTCAAATAATTTTAATTACGGTTTTTTAGAAAACCTCATTTTTTCATAATTTTTAAATAAAATTTGAGAAAATTTCCTGTTTTTTCAATTTTTTAAAAATATTTTTTATGAATTCAACTATTTACAAATAATAAATTTTAATCGAAACGAATTGTTGCAAAAAATTTTATGAAAAAATTTGATAATAATTAAATTCCTTCAAAGAATTTTATTATTTAGGAATATAATATAATTCTCGCGAAGAATTCTGTTTAAATTTTCTAAAATTCTTATTAAATTCTTCTTGAAGAATTCTTTGCATTTTTTTTTAAATAATTGAGTTTCTTTAATAGTTAGGTATAATTAAAAATATTGAAAATAATTTTATTTTATCAACAATTTCTTTCGAGTTTTTAAAATAATCGTGTTTGTTAATAATTAATTCAAATTATAATTTATTTATTAAGTTTTATTAGAATTTTAGAAAACAATAATTGAATTCTTATGAAAAATTTTATAACGAATTATGAGAAAAATCGAATTTTTTTGTGAAATTTTTTTGAAAATAATTTAATGTTTGCAAAGAATTTTACTATTTATAAATGAGGGGCTGGATGCTATAAGGTGTTACGCGCCATTTACTTAACATGGCGCGTAACACCTTATAGCATCCAGCCCCTCAAATATAATTGAATTGTTTCGAAAGATTTATTAATATTTTAAAAAATAATTGAATTTTTTCGAAAAATAATTATATTAAAAATTAAAAACAAAATGGAATTCTCTTAAAAATGGAAATTCGAAATGGACTTCTATTTTATTAAAGTTGTATTAAAAATAATTGAATTTTTGCAAAGAATTTTACTATTTATAAATAAAATTGAATTGTTTCGAAAGGATTTATTAAAATTTTAGAAAATAATTGAATTCTTTCTTGAAATTTTTTTGAAAATAATTGAGTTTTTGCAAAGATTTTATAACGAATTAAGAAATAAAATTGAATTCTTTTGAAAATAATTGAATTGTTTTTAGGGATTGTTTATTAATTGTTTTCATTCCGTGAAATTTTATTAAAATTTTGTTTAAAAATAATTGAATTTTTGCAAAAAATTTTACTATACCTATTTATAAAAATAATTGAGTTTTTACGAAGAATGTTATTATTTATAAAAATAATTGGATTCTTGCGAAGAATTTTATTAAAATTTTTGAAATTAATAAACAAGAATAATAAGTAATTAGTAAATTAATTAATGATTGGATTTTTTTAAAGTTTGAATCTGAAATTATTCAAAAAGTCATTTTTAAAAATAGAAAATTTTGTAATTTGCACAATAATAATAATAGATTGAATACCACGTCCCGCTCGCGTAACATTGCTTTCATTATTTTGAAAAGTTAATAAATATATTTGTTTAAAAATGAAGTGCGTTGTAAATACGTAATGGAATCTTTGACGCGATTTATTAAATTAAAAATGCTTTATCGATACCTTTTTGTAGAATAAGTAGCAAAATATTCGTCACTATTAGAACGTATACGTATATTTTGTAAATGGAGAAAAACTTTCTGTTATTTTTCTTCTGTTTCTTTTTATATATTATACATACGTCAAGTGCGTCTATATGCTGCATGAATAGAAGCGTACGTAAGCAAAAATTTGTAAATAATCTCTATGTGCGTGTAAATATATATTTATATATATATTGAAAAAAGTTTCGACTCTCATCAGTTAACATGTATAAAAAGCTAAAAAAGCAAAACTGTCATTCGTAAAACGAATTCCTGAATGTCACAAATTGTCTTCCACGAGAGACTATATTTTTTCTTTTTTCACTTCTTTCTCCTCTTTATTTAAATCTCATTGTTTTTTAACTTTTTGTCACTTTTTTCTATTTTTCTTTCTCGGGGATAATTTTTTTTTAATTTAATTAATTAAATAATTTTTTTTTAGAAAATGTAAAAATTACAGATTCTTAATTATTGTATAGAATTCTTTTGTTTATCAATGTAATTAACGCACGAATTATAAAATTATAAATTTGTAACAGAGTAAGAAATAGTAAATTTATCTATAAAAAAGGGAAGTTCACATTTATGAGTTAATTTTCGTCTCAATTATTAATATTGATTTGGTGTCGCCCCTAATCAGGGCAATTGGAACTTATATTTCGAAAAAGGGATTGATGAGACAAAGTACAAGTGACATTGGGTTTTATACATAGAGAGAGAGAGAGAGAGAGATGAACTAATGTCACACATCCCCGAGGACATTAATCTACATTTTGGGAATTCATCAGGGAATCGATAATGAATTTTCTTCCTACAAAATGAAACCTTTTGATCTGCCAGTGTATTTTAATAAGTATTACATACTAAAGTGCTGTCCGCGAAAGAACAGATGTCACTTGTAATTTGATTCATATGTAATATGTTTTCATTAAAAATGGGAGTGCGGATATCAGCGTTAGAGAAATTCAATCAAGTTGTTATTTTTCCCCGATTTATGGAAAAAGAAACTATGCGCTCACTGTAGACGATAGGAAAAATTTATTATTATTCCAAAATCTTTTACTCTGTATTTTTATATTTCTTCACTTCTAATATCTAATTTATTATTATTATTATTATTATTATTTTTAATATTATTAGTTAAATAATCTTTAACGTCCGAGATCTTTCATTGTTCAAATGTTTTCGCTTTATTTGCCTTATTTAATATTATTATTATTGTTATTAGCATTTTTACGCGCGCTCCAGCTATCGCGAAACATGGTAATTCAATTTATTATTATTACTATGCAAATTACAAAATTTTTTTCTTTTAAATAATAATTTCAATTTTTGAATAATTTTAGATTCAAAATTAAAAAAAATTAATTATTAACTTATTTACTAATTAATTAATTATTATGCTAATTACTCTCAAAAAGTTTAAATAAAATTCTTCGTAACAATAAAATTACACTGTTCGACAAAATTTTGCTACATGAATAAACGAAAGTGATTCTTACAGGATTTTCGACGTAGATTACGAATCTGTAAGTGAAATTGTCCCATCACGTCTCAATTTTGATAAAAACGGGGTCAAAGTGCCAAAAAATGGCTTTTATGGCACTTTTTGAAGTACAATAAAAAAAGAACGCGACGTGATAAAAAGCTCAAATGTGGCTTAAATGAGAGCTCAAACCCTCAACTTTAACATCCAAAAGTAAAAAACCATGTAGAAATAACTCAAAATTGTTGGGAACAACTTTTTGCCGCATGCGCGTAAAACAGCTATTATTTTAGCGATCATATAGGGTAAATTGGTAAAAAGTTGTTCCCCACAATTTTGAATTTTTTCTACATGGTCGCGTTCTTTTTTATTGTACTTCAAAAAGTGCCATAAAAGCCATTTTTTGGCACTTTGACCCCGTTTCTCTCAAAATTGAGATGTGATGGGACAATTTCGCTTACAGATTCGTAATCTACGTCAAAAATCCTGTAAGAATCACTTTCGTTTATTCTTGTAGCAAGAAAAAACCTTAATTTTGTCGACCAGTGTTATTTTCATAAATAATAACATTCCTCGAAAGAATTCAATTACCTTCAATAAAATTTTTATTAAATTCCTAAAAAGATTATTTTCAAAAATTTTAATAAAGTTCTTAGCAAGAATTAAATTATTTTCATAAATAATAAATTTTATCGCAGAACTTTTCAATTATTTTCATAAATAATAAAACTTTTCGCAGAAATTCAATAATTTTTTAATTATTTTAATTAATTTAAAAAATTTTTTTAGAGTGTGCTGAAAGAAATTTGAAGACGGGAGAAGAATTTAAAATTAAGACAAAAGGATTACATTGGATTACAGGTAGAAATTTTTACGATTGTTAGAGAAAAGACTATTTCATAAATAGTTAATGTTGCCGAATTAGAAGAGGAAATGGAAATTCATTGTTTACTCGATAAAATGAAGCGATGATTGTCAGTTGATTTTGATGATTTCCAGTTGAAAAATAATAGAAGGTATCATAAATTTACACTACATTTTAGTTAAAAACACTAAGAAAAATTAAATTTTGAAGAAGTTATAAATGATTGCAGAAATCCAATTATTTTCAAAAGTAATAAAATACTCTGCAGAAATTCAATTATGTTCAAACATTTTTTTAAATACTTGTCAAAATTTAAATTATCTTTAAAAATAATGAAATTCTTCTCTAAAATTCAATTCTTTTCAAAAATTTTAATAAAATTTTTGACAAAATTTCAATTATTATCAAAAAATTTTCCTCCATTTAATGATTTTTAATATCTACTATTTTTTATAAAATTTTCCAAACGAATTCAAATTATATTTTTAAAAAATTAATTAAATTCTACACCAACATTTAATTATTTTCATAAATAATAAAATTCATCGCCAAATTTCAATTATTTTTAATAAAATTTTCATCAAATTTCTCGAAAAATGTAATTATTATAAAAATTTTTATTAAAATTCGTCAAAAAAATTTAATATTTAAAAATTGGTTGATAAAATTCTTTATGAGAATTTAATTTTGAGAAACATTCAATTATTCAATAAATTATTTATTTTTGCATCTATTTAAATAATTGAATTCTCGTTGAATTTTCTAATAAAAACTTATTTAAAAATGAATTTTAGTGCAAATTTTAGATAATAATTGAATATTAAAAGCATTGTAGGATGAATTTTTTTTAAATAATTGAATTTTGAAAAGGTTTCACATTAAAATCCTTGAAATTTTTAATTTTTCATACTTCTGAAGAATATTAATTACAAATTTTGAAAATAATTGTATTCTCAAAAACTTTAATGTAAATAATCTTCTGGTGTTAATTTAAAGATGATAATTAAGGAAAATTATAGCTTCTGAAAATTATATTTAAATATTTTTGAATTAAGTAATTCTTCGAATTTTCTTCATTTTAATGTTTTAAAATTTAATTATTTTTAATATTTTCAATTACATATTTTCTAAAAAGTCAAATTCAATTATTTGTAAATAATTGCGAAGAAATTTTTTTTATAAATTTCTTCGTAATAATTCAATTATATTCATAAATAATTAAATGTTGTACAAGGACTCAATTATTTTCATAAATAAAAAACTTTTATTTAGGAAATCAAATATTTTCATAAATTTCGCAGAATTTCAATTATTTTTAATAAAATTTTTATCCAATTCCTCGAAATATTTGGTGTATTCTTAAAAATTTTATTAAAATTCGTCGAAAAAATTCAATTATTTAAAAATTTTTGATAAAATCCTTTATGAGTATTTAATTTTTATAAAAAATTGAATTTTAAAAAGGTTTTAAATCAAAATATTTTAAAATCTAAATTTTCCATACTTTTAAAAATAATTCTGTAGAAATATTTTTTTTTGAAAAATTTTGATTTCAATTCTGTTGAAATTACTTGCATTTTTTAATATTACATTTAATTTTACAATTCAATGGTTTTCAATATCTACTATTCTCATCAAATTTCCTAAAAAAATTCAATTATTAAAATAAAATTTTATCAAATTCTACGCTATATATTCAATTCTCTTCATAAATAATATAAATTTCATAAGAATTCAATTTTTTAAAATAGAATTTGCATAATTTTTATGAAAATAATCAATTATTTAAAAATGTTTTAGAAAATTCTTGCCAAAAATTAAATTATTTTCACAAACAATAAAATTTTTCATTGGAATTTAATTATTTTAATAAATTTAAAACATATCCTCGTCAAGATTTTAATTGTCATAATTCAATCATTTTCAAAAATTTTTCGCAATGCCATGATTTTCAATATCTACTATTTTCATAAAATTTCCCAAAAGAATACAACTATTATTTAACGAAAAAAAATTTTTTGATAAAATTCTACGCAAACATTAAATTATTTTCAGAAATAATAAAAATTTGACAAGAATTCAATTTTTTAAAATAGAATTTGGATAAATTTTAGGGAAAAAAATTAATTATTTAAAATTTTTTTTTAGAAAATTCTTCTCAAATTCAATTTTCTTCGGAAATAAAAATTCTCAAAGAACTTTTAAAAAAATTATTAAAAATAATTGATTTAAAAAAGAATATTAGTTAAAAATTCTAGAAAATAATAATTGAATTGAAATGATGAAAATAATTTTTAAAAAGTTACAGTAACAATATTCTTCTTATATAAAATAATGATTTTATCAATCGGTTATCTTTAATTATTATAAAACATGAAGTAATCGATCGAATCAGAATATTCTTCTAAGTCAAGGAAAAAGTGAAAATTTTGTCTGGAAATCAGGAAAAAAACAAAATCAAATTTTTGTTGCAACCTTGTAATTGCATGTGAAATTCAATTTTTGTGTGTAGAATAGAAAAGTTTTAGTTACCATCAGAAGTAGATTTTCACAAGAGAAAAATGTGTATTGAAAGGAAAAGTGAATTTTGAAAAAGAGAAATAGTATTGCCATTCACCCCTAAATATTAGGGCAAATGTACACGCTTTGTCATTTCTATTCGCCGCACCGTAAGATTATCGTCACGCTTAATATCCTATATTCTGATGTCATAAATGTCCATTAGTATCGTATTGTCCCCTTGATAACTTTGTTATTTTTACTTGTAACCAAAAAATCAATTCCTTTTTTTAATCTTCTTTTATTTTTCCCTTTTTCTCTTTCATTGTTTTTCGGATTTTTTAATCCATATTCAAAAAATTGTAAATATTGTATTTCATTTGTCCATACAATTTCTTTTTTTGCTATTTTTTCCCCTTGCCCCGTAAAAATTTCTTATTCTTCACTGTCATTTTTTCTTTCCCATTTATTTCCCCTATGCAACGTCTGGAAAACATAAGTGTTCTAGTACTTGAAAAAAAAGTGCTGAACTACTTCCGCTCTCGGGTTGTATAAGGATTATACGGTGTGGCAATTGAGCAATTAATGCATCACGGAAACAATGCGATTGAAGTAGAAAATACGTTGAATGTAAAAATTTCTTCTCGATTAATGCCAAACCAAAAAAGAAAGACTAAAGATAATCTTTTTGGAAAAAGAATTCGAAAATTAAAAAAACAGATTCTTTTGGATATTTTTGTTCTTTTATGCAAACAGGGCATATTTTTCGTTTATGATTGTGAAAACATCATGTGCGGGGGAATGTAATCGCAAAATGTACTTGCAGCTATTGTGATAGGTGATAGAGTATAAAAGTCATGTGTGCCTTCAAAAAGTGGGTGGTCGTGGCATTTTTTTACGACGAGGAGACGCTGAAATCAGAGGAGGGTGAATTGGGAGAATTGGAGGTGGAGGGTTGTGAACCATGAGGGCAGTCGACCGTGAATACGATACCATGGTCGGCATCATGAGCAGCACACCATACACACCATCGTCCTGCTGATTTTGTTGAACAACTATATAATTCTTGTTCTCGATGGGACGATTCTCTCTCGCACACAGTTTCCTGATGGCTCGACGATTTGTACATTTCAATTGCCTCGACAATCGTTTCAAGGCGTCGACTACATTGTTATCCCTTCCAAACCATCAAGAAAAGTCTGCTCCTTCAAAGAATTCACCGAATTCCCCTTCTTTCTTCATTCTATCTCGTCGAATAATAAATTAAGGACTCGAACCAATCCGATCTGCCTCAACCTCTCACTTTTCGTCTCCACAATTTATTCTAAGCTGAAAAAATATCTTTTTTTAATCCTACAAATTTGAGGAATGCTTTTAATTATAGGAGTGAAAATTAAGTTTCTTTTAAATAATCCTTTGTTCTTCTCCTTTATTCTTTCTCTTAATCGTCTAATTCAGGGCTCGGATTGTACGACTTTTTCGACTTTTTTCCACTCTTCTAAGGAAATGTGACTTTTTTCGACTTTTTTTGAAAAAATGCGACTAATCGACTTTATCGAGATTTTTTTTAGTAAAATGCGACTGAAATTTAAAATTTTTTTAAATTTAAAGAAAAAAGTTTGAGTCAAAAAAATGTTCTGTTACATTTATTTACAAATTTCTTTCAAATTTTTCGAAAACATCAATAACTTCTTTTTTAAATAAATATTTCATTATTATTTTTCCATAGGAATTAAAATTTTTCAAAAGATTCAAATTCAAACCTTTTTTGAAATTAAACAACTTATAAAAAATTGTTATAAAACATGAAGAAATCGATCACTCCGAGTCTTTGACTCGGAGTAATCGATGTCTTCATGTTTTAAAATAATTAAAGATGACCGAGTGATAAAATCTTTATATTTTATATTATAAGACTTTATAAGAAAAAAATTTTTTAAATTATTTTTTTATGAAAATAATTGAATTATTGAAAAGAAATTTATAAAACAGTAAGTAATTGAATTTTGCAGAAGAATTTTGATATTTACAAAGATAATTGAAATTTTGAGGATAATTAAAAAAAAAAATTTTGAAAATAATTTAATTTCTGCCAAGAATTTTCTTACTTTTTGAAGATAATTTAAATTTTGCAAAGAATTTTATCAAAACTTTTGAAAATAATTAAATTTCCAGGATGAATTTTACTATTATTTATGAATTTTATTATTTATAAAAATAATTTAAATTTTGACAAGAATTTTATTAAAATTCTATACAAATAATTGAATTTCAGAGAAGATTTTTATTACTCTCAAAGATAATTGGAATGTTGAACAAATTTTTTTAAAAATGTTTAAAAGTAATTGAATTTTATAGAAGAATTTTGATATTTACAAAGATAATTGAAATTTTGAGGAGAATTTAAAAAAAAAATTTGAAAACAATTTAATTTCTGACAAGAATTTTCTTACTTTTTGAAGATAATTTAAATTCTGCAAAGAATTTTATCAGAACTTTTGAAAATAATTAAATTTCTATAGTTTGAATTTTATTCTTTATGAATTTTATTATTTATAAAAATAATTTAAATTTTGACAAGAATTTTATTAAAATTCTATACAAATAATTGAATTTCAGAGAAGATTTTTATTACTCTCAAAGATAATTGAAATTTTGAACAGATTTTTTTAAAAATTTTTAAAAGTAATTGAATTTTGCAGAAGAATTTTGATATTTATAAAGATAATTTAAATTTTGAGGAGAATTTAAAAAAAAATTTGAAAATAATTGAATTTCTGACAAGAATTTTCTTACTTTTTGAAGATACCTGAATTTTGCAAAGAATTTTATCAGAACTTTTGAAAATAATGAAATTTCCATAATTTGAATTTTATTCTTTATGAATTTTATTATTTATAAAAATAATTTAAATTTTAACAAGAATTTTATTAAAATTCTATACAAATAATTAAATTTCAGAGAATATTTTTATTACTCTCAAAGATAATTGGAATTTTGAACAGATTTTTTTAAAAATGTTTAAAAGTACATAATTGAATTTTGCAGAAGAATTTTGATATTTATAAAGATAATTGAAATTTTGAGATGAATTTAAAAAAAAATTTTGAAAATAATTTAATTTCTGCCAAGATTTTTCTTACTTTTGAAGGTATTTGACTTTATTTATTATTTATGAAGATAATGATAATTTTGACGAGAGATTTAAAGAAAATTTTGAAAATAATTGAATTTCTGCGAAGAATTTTATTACTTTTGAAAATAATTGAATTTCTAGAATGAATTTTATTATTTATAAAGATAATTGAAATTTTGACAAGAATTTTATTAAAATTTTTGCAAATAATTGAATTTCAGAGAAGAATTTTATTATTGACAAGGATAATTGAAATTTTTAACAGATATTTTTAAGAAGTAATTGAATTTTGCAGAAGAATTTTGATATTTACAAAGATAATTGAAATTTTGAGGAGAATTTCAAAAAAAAAATTGGAAAATAATTGAATTTCTGTAAAGAATTTTCGTACTTTTGAAGATAATTTGAATTTAGCGAAGAATTTTATCAGATCTTTTGAAAATAATTAAATTTTTATGATAAATTTTATTATTTATAAAATTTTTACGAAAAATTTAAAAAAAATTTTTGAATATAATTGAATTTCTGCCAAGAATTTTATTACTTTTGAAAATAATTGAATTTCTAAGAAGAAATTTATTAAAAATTTTTTTAAATAGTTGAATTTCGGAGAAGAATTTTATTATTTATAAAAATAATTGACATTTTAAAGAAAATTTTTAAAAAATGTTAAAAATACTTAATTAAAATTTTGCTATGAATTTTATTACATTTTTTTTAAATTTTATTCCGGATTGTTTGATATTAATGTATCTGTTGTCGAGAAATGTGATTTTTTTACAATTTTGACAATTTTTTGTTTTCTTTTTGTCGTTTTTTCTACGATTTAATGCGACTTTTTTCCGACTTTTTCGCAAATTTTATGCGACTTTTCGTGACTTTTGTTGTAAATTTATGCGACTGAAGCGACTTTTTTTGAGTCTTAAAGACGATCCGAGCCCTGCTAATTCATTAAATGAGTAGGTAAATAATCGATAAACCTGAAATATTTCCATATTAACAAAAATTGGTAAATAATTAAAACTACATATAATAATCGTGGTGTTTCCAGACTTCTGAATCTCTGCCCATATCTGAAGTTGGTTGTATATTAACTATAATAATCCTATAATTTATTCTTTCATTCTGTCCACACCTGAAGTTAGTTTTTGTGTATTCTTTTGTCTTTTTTCTTTAAAAAAAATTTGTTTTGACAAATCGAAAATATGCAGGTATTTTTTCATGATTCATAATAAAATACGTAATATTAGAAATTAGAAAATTTAAAAAAAAATGATGATTAACAAATGAAAAATTTACCCATTTTGTTTCTTATATGCTTTTTTTATAACAAATTTCGTTTAACTGATCTAAATTATGCAAATGTTTCTCTTGTTTATTTATAAAAAATAGAAAATTTGTTAAAAAATTATCATTAAGAAATAGTAAATAAATACCCATTTTATGCATAATTTTCATTTCTCAATAACAATATTGTTCACAAACTCATTCTTTTATTTTGGGAAAAAAAACATTACATATTCCCGTTTCTTAATATTTTTGTAGAAAATTCTCAAATTTTCATAAGGGAATAATTTACATTATTTCAATTTTTTAATTACAATTGTTTTAATAAAATTCAAAGTTTTTTTTAAAAATAAACGAAACAAATGTTTATAAATTCTATTTGTCAATTACAAATTTTCATTAAAAATGAAAATTTTTGAATTTTTAGAAAATAAAGGAAAAAATTTTACTGAAAAAAAATGTTCCGTTACATTTTTACGAATTTCTTTAATTGTAAAATTATTCAAAAAGATCAATAATTTCTTTTTTAAATAAATATTTAATTATTATTTTTCCACAGTAATTAAGACATTCAAAAATTCCAAATTCAAACCTTTTTGAAATAAAACAACTTATAAAAGTATTTTGATATAAAACATGAAGAAATTGATTGCTCCGAGTCGAAGACTCGGAGTGATCGATTTCTTTATGTTTTCTATAATAATTTATAATAATTAAAAATTTATGAAAATAATTGAATTATTCCGAAGAAATTTATAAAAAATTGTAAATAATTGAATTCCTGTGAAATTTTTAATATTTTTGACAATAATTAAATGTTTGTGTACGATTTTATTAAATTTTTTTTTAAATAATTGAATTTTTCTCGGAAAATTTTATTAAAATAATAGATATTGAAAATAATTGAACTTTGGGGAAAAATTTTGTTATTTACAAAGATAATTGGGATTTTGACGAGAATTTTTTTTTTAATTTTAAACATAATTGAATTTTATGAGAAGAATTTTTATTACTTTTGAAAATAATTGAATTTCTGCAATAAATTATTTGCAATTTTTCCAAAATTGAATTATTTTAGTGTTTTCAACAAAAATTTAAATTTTAAATTTTTAAATTCTATTATTTTTAAAATTGATAATTGAAGGGCTACATAAAATAAGGGGATGAACGCGTGGTTGAAAGGGATAATATCAGTCAGGTAACAGCGAGGGGCTCAAGGCCTGTCACTGCTACCCGACTGGTAGTATCCCTTCCAAGCCTCGCGTTCGTCCCCTTATTTTATGTAGCCCTTCAATTTTATTTTAAAAAATGAAGCAAAAAGTTAGCCGCGCGCTTTAGCGCGCGAATTGTTGCTAGTGTAATAATATTAGGAAATAATTTTATTATTCAAGGAAAAATAATTAGTTCAAATATTTAAATAAAGAAAATAATTTAATAATTCATTTCAAGAATTTTATCAACATTTTTTTCAATAATTGAATTCTTTTAAGAAAATGTAATTAAAATTGTATTGAAAATAATTTAATTCTTGGCAAAATTTTTATTAAAATTCTTTAAAATAATTAAATTGTTTTGGAGTTTTTTAAAAATAATTTTTACTGAAAATTTTGAAAGTATAATTGAATTTTATTTTATTTTTTTTTTATTTTCATTTGAAGCTTTTCTTATAATTTTTAAAATAATCGTGTTTATCATTAATTGTAATTAATAATTTTCCTATTAAATTATATTAAAATTATTCATAGAAAATTATAAATTCTTTTAAACCATTTTATTACAGTTTTTGTAAATAATTATATTTCTTTTTAAGAATTTCATTAAATTTCGTAAAAATAATGTAATTTTTTAAAACAATTTTGAATATAATTGAAATTTACAAAGAATTATATTAAAAACTTTTGAGAACAATAATTGAATTGTTTAGAAAAATTTTATTACAATTTTTACAAATAATTGAACCTGTTAAAGAAATTTTCTTAAAATTATCTTGAACATATTAATTGAATTTTTTCCTAGAAATTTTATTAAAATTGTATTGAAAATAATTGAATTCTTGCCAAGAATTTTACAATTTATAAAAATAATTGAATTGTTTCGAAGAATTTTATAAGAATTGTTGAAAATAATTAAATTTAAATAATATTTTTCAAAATAATTGTATACTTTCGAGAAATTTAATTAAAATTGTATTGAAAATAATTGAATTCCTCCGAAACATTTTATTATTTATGAAAATAATTGAATTCATTTGAAGTGTATTATTATTAATTATAAAAATATTTTAATTCTTGCGAAGAATTTTCTTATTTATGAAAATAATTGAATTCTTGAGGAGAATTTTACAATTCATAAAAATAATTGAATTGTTTCGAAGAATTTTATTTGATTTTTTGAAAATAATTGAATTTTATAAAAATTGTCGAAAATAATTGAATTTATATTAAAATTCTTTAAAATAGTCGAATTTAATTAATACTTTTGAAAATAATTGAATCATTTCGAGAAATTTTATTGAAATACTTATTAAGTACATAATAATAAACAAGAATATTTAATATTATATACTTAATAAGTGAATTCTTTAAATTTGGAATCTGTAATTTCAAATTGATGCTTATTCTTGAAAACATAGTTTTTTAATTTACAAAATAATACCTAATCAATAAAATAACGCGTTCCGCGTGCATATCATTTGCTAGCTAAAAATATTTTACAATATTTTACAATGAGGATAAATTAGAAAATTCAAAAAAAATTTGAAATAATTTGATGATTCTATTATTATTTTTATTTCGTAAAATATTGTTTTATTTTTTTAACTCAAATGGATTAAAACGAAAAAAATGAGGAAACATTAAAAGATATAGAAGAAATTCATTTTACTCAATACACATTGGCTTTTTGCCAAACCGCAAGTGCGAGCCATTAATGAATGGAGAGCTTATCAGTTGCTGAGTTCGCATTATACCGATTACCGCCAGAGAAACGATTGCTTCAATTCAATGCTATTTATCAAAACCCAGAAGTACCGTGACATTATATATTTCAACAGAAACTAGTCAATGATTATATTGACTTTCGGTTTTATTGCCTTTTTTGTCTTTATAATAGTTATAGTCATTTAGACACTACATATTCATTTTCTGTTTCACTCTCAGAAACTTTGGTTTCTATAATGGATAGTCTGTTTTCATTTATTTAAATTCGAAATTATTTTTATATTATTATTTACTAACATAGATTATTGCAATTAATAAATTTATTTTATGCTATAATTAACAGTTAATTAAATAATCGCTATTTATTTTTTCATAATTTTTAATAATTTTTTGAAGTTGTTTCAGGGTTGCTACAGGTCTTTTTTGTTTGCCTCATATATAAACTATGAAATTACCATGAATTCTAATACAGAACCTTCAATTGTTTCTTTTTCTGACAATAATTTCTTTCTGAATAACTTAATTCTTGAAAAAAAATCATAAAATTATTGCTGAATAATTTTACTTGAACCTATTTCAAAAGGAATTGAAATTTAAAAGAGTTACGATTACAATTTTCATAAATAGGTGAACCTAAAAAGGTTTTAATTTCAATTATTATTATATCTTTATAAATAGTAAAATTCTTCTCTAAATAAATTCAATTATTTTCAAAAATTTTAATAAAATTCTTGACAAAATTTCAATTATTTTCAAAAATTTTTCTCAATTCAATGATTTTCAATATCTACTATTTAAATAAAATTTTCCAAAAGAATTCAATTATTTAAAAAAAAATTTGATGTTAAATTCTTCGCAAACATTTAATTATTTTCATAAATAATAACAATTTCACAGGAATTCAATTATTTATCTACAAATTTTTCATAAATTTCTTCCCAACAATTCCATTATTTACATAAATAATATAATTTTTTTTTACATAGTAATTCAATTATTTTCATAAATAATAAAACTCATCATAAAATTTCAATTATTTTTAAAACAATTTTAATAAAATTTCTTGAAAAATGTAATTTTCTAATAAAAATTAATTTGAAAATGAATTTTAGTTAAAATTTTAGATAATACAAATTGAATATTAAGAGCATTCTAGCATGAATTTATAGAAAATAGAAATAATTGAATTCTGAAAAGGTTTCAAATTAAAATATTTGAAAACCTGACTTTTTTATACTTTAAATCAACAATTCTATATATAACTAAATTTTTCAATTTTTAGTAATTTTTCTACAAAATTCAATTATTTTCACAAATAATCATCATCACAAGAATTTAATTGTTTTCAAATGTAATAAAATTCTTAACAGAAATTCAATTATTTAAAAAGTTCTTGTCAAGAATTCAATTATCGTCATAAACAGCAAAATTCTTCGCCAAAATTCAATTATTTTCAAAAATTTTAATAAAATTTTTGTCAAAATTTAAACTATTTCCAAAAATGTTCCACAATTCAATAATTTTCAATATTTACTATTTTCAAAAAATTTACCAAAAATATTTAGGAAATATTCAATTATTTTCATAAATAATAAAAAGTCCACAGGAATTTAATTATTTAAAAAAGAATTTGCACACGGAGAGAGAATATATATTAAATTTTGTAAAAATATTTTCAAATTGGGGAAAAAGTGCGACAAAGCGAAATTTTGATATCAAAAAATACTAAACTTTAAAAAAACTTATGTGAAATTTAGTATAATTATATCAAATATCAAGAATATTAATTAAATTCTAATATAACTTTACTAAATTTCATATAAGTTTTTTTAAAATTTAGTATTTTTTGATATCAAAATTTCGCTTTGTCGCACTTTTTCCCCAATTTGAAAATATTTTTACAAAATTTAATATATATTCTCTCTCCGTGCATACATTTTTTCGGAAAAATTCAATTTTTTGAAAAGTTTCAATAAATAATTCAATTATTTTCACAAATAATCAAATTTTTCAGTAGAATTCAATTTTTTTTTTAAATTTTACAAAATTCTTTGCAAGAATTCAATAGGTATTTTTAAAATTCTTAACTTTGTTCTTAGGAATTCAATAATTATTTTCATAAATAATAAAACTCATCGCAGAATTTCAATTATTTTTAATACAAATTTAATTTCAATTCCGCTGAAATTAATTAAATTTAATTATCTTCAAAAAATTTATTTTAAATTCTCCTCAGGATTTCAATTATCTTTATAAATAGCAAAATTATTTTTTTAACAAAACTTTAATTATTTTCAAAGATTTTAATAAAATTCTTGGCAAAATTTTTAAAAATTTTATTAAAATTCGTAAAAAAAAATTTATTTATTTAAAAATTTGTTACTAAAAATCTTTATGAAAATTTAATTTTCAGAAAAAATTAAATTAATCAATAAATTATTTATTTTTGTATTTAAATAATTGAATTCTCTTAGAATTTTGTAATAAAAATTTATTTAAAAATAAATTTCATGTAAGATTTTAAGTAATAATTGAATATTGAAAGCATTATAGCATGAATTTTTTTTAGAAATAATTGAATTTTGAAAAGGTTTCAAATTAAAATCTTTCAAAATTTGAATTTTCGTACTTTTAACTATAACAATTCTGTATAGAATTAATTTTTTTGAAAAAGTTTAATTGAAATCTTTTTGAAATTATTTGAAGATTTTATTTTCTAAAATAAAAAAAAAAAAAAAAAAAAAAAAAAAATTATATTATATATATAATATATATATATATATATATATATATATATATATATATATATATTATATTATTATATTTTTTTTTTTTTTTTTTTTTTTTATAATTATATTTAATTGAAGAATTTCCGAATAATCGAATTTTCGTAAAGTTGAATTGCACCTAAATAAATATGTATATAAAAATTCTCAAAGAACTTTTTTGAATATAATTGATAAACAATTGAATAGTAGATAATAAAATAAATAATTGAGTAATTTTAAAAATAATTGATTTAAAGAAGAATTTTTGTTAAAATTTTTCGAAAATAATAATTGAAAATTGAAATGACGAAAATGATTTTGAAAAAGTTACAGTAACAATATTCTTATAATATGAAATATATGATTTCATCACATGGTCATCTTTATTTAATTATTATAATTTGTTGAATTTCAAGAAGGTTTGAATTTTAATGTTTTGAAGAATTTTAATTCCTACGGAAAAATAATAATAATAAAATATTTATTTAAAAATGAAGTTATTGATGTTTTCGAATAATTTTTAGAAATTCGTAAAGAAATGTAAGATAACATAGAATTTTTAAGTATCTAATAATTTTTAGAGTGAATCAGAATATTCTTTTAGGGTCAGGAAAAAGCCAAAATTTTGTCTGAAAATCAGGGAAAAGTGAAGGAAAATGAAAATTAAATTTTTATGACATCTCCATATTTATTTATTTCGAATAATAATATTTCTTGTATTTGTTATATTTATTTAATAATAATTAAATAACTTATGTTTTTATCGAAGGAGAATTCCTCTTATCAATTTTGAAATTAAATTCAAGGCTGTTGAGAGTCCCGCCATTGCAGTGTCATATCAGAAAGTTTCCACCAATTAACGTTTGAGTCGACGTTGTGTCGTCATTTGAAAGTCAGCCTTTCGAGTCGTTCGCAATAAAAAAAAATCCCCCCTACCCAGCCCTGTCGCTGCCTGGCGTTCTGTCGCTGTCGGTGTCTTGCAAGGAAATTTTTAAGTATGTGACGTCATTGGATGAGACTTTTTATTTATAAAAATTTACCCAGTTTTCTGATCTTTGAACTTGTCATAAAATTTTAATTTTCTAGAAGGCAACTAACGGTATGGTTTTTTACTATATTTATCACATTTAATAATAATATATTTCGTAGTATTTGCAAAAAGAATATTTGCGATATTTTTTTTTTTTTTACAAAAAATAACGTTTTGTTATAAATGTAAGAATTTTTGTATTTTTATTCATTGAAAAGTTGATAAGAGAAGGAATATTATTAATACACGTCACTAATGATGCATCTTAAACCTATAATATTCATTTTCATTTAAAAAAAGATTGAGTACAATATTATGAGTCATTCGTTGTATACACATACGTGGAAAGTGTGCATTTGTTAATTTTCCAATGTGCAAAATAGTATAAAATCCGATTTTTCATTCATAGGAAGTTTAAATATTAATAAGTTAAAATAGTGATAATAAGGCATAAAAATAAATTGAACAAAAGTGTCGTGTTCGTTTTTTTTTTTTTGCAAAATTGATAAACAATTTTTTAAATAACAATTATCTAATATTACAAATCTATTCGTGACACAGTCAATTTTGTTATATTTTTTTCTCATGTAAAACAATAAACGAATGAAATTGCGTTGTCATTGCTAATAACTGATTAATTTTACTCAATTGTTTTTCAAATAAGTGTAGTGTTTTGGTAATAATATTTGATAATATATAAAAAGAATTAAATGAATTTGAACTTTATTAGTTGTAATTAATAAACCCTTTTTGATTAATAAAATTATTTCTGTTGCAGATAATCAAAAATGAGTTTACAGTGGACGTTAATTGCATCTTTTCTTTACATAGAAATATTCATTGTTTTATTGCTGGTTCTGCCAGTCGCTTCTCCCAGAAGATGGCAGAAACTTTTCAGATCACGATTTCTTCAAAGCCTGAGCAATCAAGCGTCAATGTATTTTCTCGTATTGCTCGCAATTTTAGTACTCTTTCTACTAGATGCTATTAGAGAAATGCGAAAGTACTCGAATATGGAGGGCGGAGAACATGCCCACGCTCATTTGGATGCAGAAATGCAAGGTACATTTTTTAATTAAAATAATATGTCTAATTTATCTTAAAAATTTAATTCTGACGTGTTCTAAAGAAAGGTACTTAAGAAGCAAAAAATAGCAAGTAGAATATACTCAAAGGAGATCAATTTCTTAAAATAAACCAATGAGTCTACATCTCATTAAGTTGTAAAGAATATTGAATATTTCATAAGTAAACTGTTTTTAGATTTAAATAATTGAAGAGAAACTCAATTAATGGAAAAAAAACACAAATATAACCTTATAATGATTTACTTCTTAGGTACCGTTCTTTGGAGAGCGTCCAATGTATAATTAAATTCAGCGTTGCCACAAAAATTTAATTTTGATTCTCCCCGACTTTTCCCTGATTTCCAGACAAAATTTTGACTTTTTTCTTTACCCTAAAGAATATTCTGATTCACTCTCAAAATTATTAATAAAAAAAAAATGTTCTATTACATTTATTTACGAATTTTTGTAATTGTAAAATTATTCAACAATATCAATACAGTAGAACCTCGATTATCCGAGGTAATGTGGGGAAGAGGTGCCTCGGATAATCGAAAACTCGGATAACACGGAACAAATGAAAATTTCAAAATCTTAAATTATTTTTCATGTGTTTAAAGTGTTAGAATAATATTAAACGACAAAAATGGACGAAATTTTAAATGCAATGATCACAAATAGTGGTTTTGTAAAATTTTTTTTCCAAATTTAGTCGCTCGATCCGTTTTATCCGAGTTATTCCGCATTATCCGAGCATGTTTAGTGCCTCGGATAACCGAGGTTCTACTGTAACTTTTTTTTAAAATAAATATTCAATCATTATTATTTTTCCATGGGAACTAACATTTTCAAAAATTTGAAATTCAGTAATTTATAAGTTACTGTAACTAGTTCAAAATTATTTTCATCATTTCAATACAATTATTATTTTCCAGAATTTTCAACTTAAATTCTTATTTAAATCTCTTATTTTTAATAATTTTTGACAAAGTTGTTTGAGAATTTTCAAATCCATTTGTTTACATTTCAATTTAACAAACTATCGATTGTTCGGAAATTCTTCAATTAAAAATAAAAATTTGAAAAAATTGGAATTAAAATTTTTCAAAACAATTAATTTTACAAAAAATAGTTAATTAAAAGTATGGAAAATTTAGATTTAACTGAAATTAATTATTAAATCAATTTTTATTAGATAATCCAATCAGAATTCAAGTATTTAAATACAAAAATAAATAATAATTTATTGATGACTTGAATATTTCTTAAATTCATATTACAATGCTTCCAATATTCAATTGTTATCTAAAATTTTAATTGAAATTCATATTTAAAAAATTTGCATTAGAAAATCCTACGAAAATTCAATTATTTAAATACAAAAATGAATAATTTTGGATAAGTTACAGTAGCAAATTTTTCTTTAAATCAATTATTTTTAATAATTTTTGACACAGTTCTTTGAGAATTTTCAAATCCATTTCTTTATAATACAATTATTTTACGAAATTTCGATTATTCGGAAATTCTTCAATTAAATATAATTATTTTAGAAAATAAAACCTTTAAATAATTTCAAAAACATTGGAATTAAAAATTAAAAAAAAAATTTGTTTTACAAAATTGTTAATTTAAAGTTTGAAAAATTCAGATTTTCAAAGAATAAAATTTAAAAATCTTTTGAAATGCAATTAATTTAAAAATTTACTCTATAATACTTCAAACATTCAATTAATTTTTCTCGAGTTTTTACCTGAAATTGATGTTTAATAGTACATTGTACAACTAGTGGCGAAAGTGTGATTTTTCGAGAGTGAAGTTTGCGGCTCGAGCGTAGCGAGAGCAGCAATCACTCTCGAAAAATCATTCTTTCACCACGAGTTGTGCACTACGTTTTCTCCAACGCCTTGCGAGGAAAGGTTTCTTCGTGAGTTTCGTATAATTTTAATTAAAAATGTTCTTATGTTTAATATAATAAAAGACGAATGTTTTGAGTGGGGAAGAAGTTAGATACAAAATAAATCTCGGTCAAAGAACAAGAAAAAAGAATAAATTCATGATTTACTTTCGCCACGCCAAATTTACTTTCGCCACGCTAAAAATTACTTTCGCCACGCTGAATTTACTTTCGCCACGCCAAATTTTACTTTCGCCACGCTCTTCAGAGCAGTTGAGAAAAGTTCTACTTTCGCCACACTTTTCTACCAAGAAAAGTACTCCTTTCAGAGCAAGTGTTGGAGAAATCAATTTTTATTACAAAATTGTACGGAAATTCAAATATTCAAATAGAAAAATAAATAATATACCTACAGAATAATTGAATTATTTTTAAAATTGAATTCTTATAATGAATTTTATCAATAAATTTTTGAACTAATTAATTCTTTTCACAAATTTTATAAAAAAAATTGTAAATAATTTCAGGGTGTCTAGCGAACCGGGAAATCGGGAAAAACCGGGAAAAACCCGGGAATTTGGTTCGACCTCAAAAAACCGGGAAAAACCCGGGAATTTTCTATTTCTAGGGTATTTTTTGAATTATGTATATAAAAAATTATAATTTTTTTCAAAATCGTCAAGGGTAAATTGATAGTATGAAGCAGTAGTAAAAATAATAACTTAAATTTTATTTAAAACTAACTTTAGTATACGTTATATTATAAAAGTTAAAGGATTTGTACTATTATTATTTTTATATAACAATTTATAGGTATACAATACGTAACAAATTTTATAAGAAGAAATTAAGAATCTTCTGTGATATAGGAAAGGCAAAGATTTTACTTTTTAAAACTAAATATGGGGCATTCCATTTCAAAATGATCCTCTTTATAAACAATTGACATTGTAAGGCAATTTTTAAATCATTATTTCTCATATTTATTGAAGCCAAACTTTATTTACTATTAGTGGTTTTAAAACAAAAATTTCTCAACTTTATAATGGTAGAAATTTTTTTTTTTAAATAATAGAATTTATGAAAAAAATTAAGTTTGAAAGATAACCTTTTTGAATATCTCAAAACACGTCGCATCCGATTTTCTTGAAACTTATGTACAAATAAAGCTTAAATATTCTAGTTTAATTCTATGTAAACATTATAATGTGCAATTCATGGTTTGAGAAATTAATTAAATTTTACAAGTATTTCAAAGGGTATAATGTATGTACCGAGCGGAATTTTTTTTTCAAAAAAAGTTTTTCTTAAATTCCCCTGAATTGACAATTATATTATAAAGTTGAGAAATTTTTATAAGTGAAATTTTGATATTCTATGTCAAGTTTTTAGAAATTATTGTATAACTTTAATCATTGTAATTTAATAAAAACAATATTTAATTACGTAAATAATGTTATTGATAAACATTTAAATATGTTTTTAAATCCTTTGTGAATATCCGGGAAAATTATTCAAGAACCCGGGAAAAAACCGGGAAAAACCCGGGAATTTTAAATTGACGATTCGCTAGACACCCTGAATTTATTTTTTTCGAATAAATTTATACAAATTCTATTTTAAAGAATTTCATTTTTCGAGGAATTCAATTAAAATTGTATTAAATAAAAATAATTGAATTCCTAAAATAATTTTATTATTTATGAAAATAATTGAATCCCTGTAAAAATTTTAATATTTATAAAAATAAATAAATTACAAAAACAATTTTTTATTAAATTCAATTGTTTAAAATCTTTACAAAAACAATTTTTTATAAAATTCAATTATTTAAAATCTTTAAAAAAACAATTTTTTATAAAATTCTTTGCAGTAAAGATTTTAAATAATTGAATTTCTTTGAAGTTTTTATTGTTTATAAAAACAATTGAATGTTTGCGTAGATTTTATCAAAATTTTTTTTAAATAGGGTAAGTGTGTCAATTGTGGCGGGTGCTCCAATTATGGCGACTTTGTAAAAAATAGAATTATTTACTATTTTAGAATAATATAGTTATTTGAAAATGATAGAAGAAGTTATTTTCGACCTTACTCGATATAATTGTACGAAAAAAAACACATTTGAACTATTATTGGTTTAATTATTTAAGTACAAAAATTGTGCCCCGCCATAATTGGCACATTTTCATTGAATGTGCGTGCTCCAGTTATGGCGCGCAACACAACCTCTAAATACACGTTATTTTCCCTGCCGTAATTGGCGCGCCGAAATTGACTCAACCGCGCCATAATTGACGTTTTTAATCCTAATTCTTATTGCTTTAATTTTGTTTAAATAATTAATTTTTATAAAGTTTTTATAAAAGTTTTATTATCTATATGACACCGCCTAGGTTGTTTTACGTGTAAGACCTCCCGATACCGGTATACCCACACGGACACGCCTACGGTCATATCGGGGACGAGATACGCTCGCCCAACGTCGATGACCAAGATGTTCTGGTCATCTGCCGATTTCCGCAAGGTCGGTAAGAACCATGCGGACCCTCGGTCGGTGCCGGGACCTTTCCAATCCCTAACGGCTCTGCAGGCCGCTTCCCGAGTTGGCACCACAACTCACATGTCGGACGGAGGTACTAGAACAGTCGCGATGGCGCAAGCACCCAAACAGACTTGTCCTGTCCCATTCACGTCCTCGCCTTAAGCGATGTAGGCTTTTAACCACTGCCACCACGAGTCCAACCCAATGACCGGTGGAAGACACTAAGTCTCCCCGGGCATCCGGTCCCCATGGTACCGTTTAGTACTCTGGTAAGAGTACCGATAAGGACTCTTACCACCCTTGCCTCGGCAAGCAACTGAGGTATCCCGGGTTTGTCACACCCGCAGGACCGAAGTCCCCCTCTCGGATGGCCATAATATTCGACTTGCCGCAGGCCTGACGGCACTGCCAGCTGGGGCTCCGGGACTTGCCAACCCCCGTGAGTAATAAATTACTTCTCCCCTGAAGGACTGAGGTTGCACCGAGTTCGTCAATCCACCAGACTCGTAAGGCTTCAGCATTAACCTCCACCTCCCCTGATGCGACAATGACACAAAGCCCCATTGCCTAGGCCGGTTGAGGCAACTCGGGGGTACCAGGGCCCGTAAGAGCTTCAGTTATCCACTCTCCCTTCGAGTTTGACTACAGATCGCACCAAGGTTCGTCACGCCCCGATGCGACAATGACGTAATGCCCCATTGCCTGGACAGGTTAAGGTAACTCGGGGGTACCAGGGCCCGTAAGAGCTTCAATTATCCACTCTCCCTTTGAGTAACTTAAGGGTTGCACCGGGATCGTCAATTCCCGTGGGACCTTGCCCCCCTGGTGCGACAATAAAATTAGGTCTTACTGCCTAAGTTACCGGAGTTACCGGTTAGGTAACTCGGGGCCACCAACACCCGTAGAGCGGACCGAAATCCACCCTTCCTCGAGTAACTTGGGATTCACCGGGTTCGTCACTCCCGCTAGGCTAACTGTCGTTAGCCTATCCCTGATCGGCTCAGGAACCTCGGGTACGCCACGTCCCGAAAGGGAAAGAAGGCATGACACCTTCTTTTCCCTTCCTTGAGGTACGTCGGTCTATATTAGACTTGCCGGGCCGACACAGCGCTGTCCATCATCATCGGCAGGCCAACACTCTGCAAGATAGCCAGGGCGAACCGAGGACTAACTGCAAGTGTTGACAACCCTCCGAGCCCGTTTTAGTCGCCTCATACGACATGCATCGGATCACAGGGGGCCTATTCTGCGCCCGGGTCCCCCACGGGAGTATCTATATGACACGAGCTTTTAGTTTAATAAGCCATAAATTTACTTCTTTCATTATAATTTTTGAATTTTCTATTTCAAAGACGGCTAAACCAGAACCGCGCCATAATTGGCACACTTACCCTAATTGAATTCTTTTAGGCAATTTTATGAAAATAGCAAATATTGAAAAATAATTGAGTTGAGGGAAATTTTTTAAAATAATTGAAATTTTGCCAACAATTTTATTAAAATTTTTGAAAAAATTTTAATTTCGGAGAAGAATTTTACTATTTATAAAGATAAAATTGAAATTTTGACGAGAATTTCTTTTGCGAAGAATTTTATTATTCTTGACAATAATTGAATTTCTGCAATCATTTGTATCTTCTCCAAAATTCAATTTTTTTAGTGGTTTTAATTAAAATTCTTCTATAAATCCATTATTTTTAATAATTAATTAAATATATATATATATATTAAAAAATTGAACTAATTTCAGAAGAATTTGAATTACTAAAATTTGTCAAAAATTAAAGTTCTTTAAAATTTCTAATTGAATTTTGCAAATAATTTTACTTAAAATTCCTGAAAATAATTTAATTTCTGTGACGATTTTTGATATTTATCAAGATAATTGAATTCTTTCGAAAAAATGCTTTAAAATTTTTGAAATAATATTAAATATATTAAAAAATTCAACCAATTTCAACAGAATTAAAATTAAAATTTTTCAAATTATTTTTTATAATTATAAGTAAATAAATATTTAAAAATTCAAGTAAATTTGAAAAGAATTTTAATTATGCAAATTTTACAAAAAAATAAATTCTTTAAAATGTCTAAACAAATTCATTAAAAATTGAAATTTTACATAATTTAAAATTAGAATTCTTTAGAAAAATTTTAAAAAATTTCTAATGCAATTAGTTCAACAGAATTATTAATTGAAAGTATGAAAAATTCATATTGTCCAAAGATTTTAATTTGAAACCTTTTTAAAATTCAGTTAAGTATTTTAAAAATTGCAATAACTTGTAACTCCTCCAAAATCCAATTATTTTTTTTAGAGTTTTTATCTTAAATTCTTCTACCTATATAATAAATTAAATTATTGTTAATAATTAATTAATTAATTTAACTAATTTTTGTAGAATTTAAATTATTAAAATTTTTGAAAAATCTAAGATCATTAAAAATTCAATTAATTCAAAAATGAAATTTTATAATATTTCAAATTAAAACCTGAAGTTAATCTATTTATGAAAATTCTAAGCGTAACTCTTTTGAAATTCAAATAATTTTGAGATATTTAAGTAAAATTATTCATTAATTAATTTAATAATTTTATGATAGTTCTTGAAGAATTAAGTAATTTAAAAAGAAATTATTGTCAGAAATGGAAAAAATTGAAGGTTTTGTATTCAAATAAAATTCCCTGATTTCCCAGACCTATGTGGCAACCCTATTAAAGAGCGTCACAATATATGATTAAATTTCTAATTTGAATGAACCAATTTTTTTTCAGGCAACATGAGATTATTTCGAGCTCAAAGGAATTTCTATATATCTGGATTTGCACTATTCTTAAGTTTAGTGATTCGACGTCTGGTGTTATTGATTTCAACGCAAGCATCGTTATTGGCACAAAGTGAAGCAGCAATGAGGCAAGCAGAATCAGCAACGACAACGGCAAGAACTCTTTTGTCACAGAAAACAACTGGAGAAAGTGCCCAAAATGAATCAAATGAAGCCTATGACAAAGCAGTGTCAGAATTGAAGACTCAAATCAAGGAACTTGAGATAAAAAACACTGAACTTGAAAGTGAATTAACCAAGGAGAAGAAGGACAAGTCTGCAGTTAAATCGCAGGCCGATTCCCTCGCTAAAGAATACGATCGTCTAAATGAAGAACATTCAAAGTTACTTCAAACTGGTAGCGACAAAAAGAGCGATTAATTCACATTTATTCCTTCCATTATGTTAATTTTGTTTTTTCTTTACACGGTTTGTACAATTTTTATCACATTCTTACTTTTTGTTATTTAATTTAATTTTCCTTCATTCATACTTGTGTTGGTATCATGTTAGTATATCACAATTTTTAACATTCGCATAAAAGTATTTATTATCAGTTGATTTGCTTAAAACTGTGTCAATTCTTTAAATGGACATTGATTTGAAACAGATTTTTTTCTTCGAATTTTATATACACACATTTAAATATAGTTGAGCCTAAAGAACTTAGCGTTACTTATAAACTTGCGTGGGGTTTGATAAAAACAAAATATATCCATTTAATATCAACAATAAGACTTAATATAGACACTGGAAATTTCCATTCGTTATATTATAAATTTATTATAAAATATTGGGCATTATATTGTTGTTTCATGAAAAGCAATTTTTTTTATATAAAAGAAAATTATAAAAATAAATAGTAGTTTAACAGAAATTAAAAGATAATAATTAAAAAGAAATTCTTCCTCTAAGAGATACATTTGAGTCGAAATGTTTCAATTTCGCAAAAAAGCGTGTATCAAAAACTTGAGTGTAATTATTATGCCACGAATCAAAAATTCGAATATTTTTTTTCAACTTTTAGAAATGTAATTCTATTTTTATAAAATTGTCTTAATTGGAAATTATGAATCTCTCAATTCATAAAACAATTAAACTCTCCGGTTAAATTAAACGTTCTTCAATTGAATTAACACGTGCCTGTGATTCCTGTAACATAATATAGTATATAATGTAATCATTTTGAATTAAAAATATGTTTTAAAACGATATTTTTATATTTTATTTCTATAATTTACAGTGCTTATAAATAAAATTAAAAATCTCTGTAAAAGAAAGCCTTAGATTATTTAAAAGCTTCTTTTTTTAAAAAAAAAGGTCAGTTTCACAGAATTATTTCTTGTTTACATGAAAGCAGAGATTTTTCTTTAACAAGTTTTCTATTGTAACGAGAATTTGACAATTCCACCTTAGATTTTAATTTAATTTTCTTCTCACAAGTTGTTTATAGTGAATTCATTGAAATAAACAGTCTAAGAGGAAACTAAATTTAATTGAAAATTGCTAGCAACGAGAGGCAATAATTTTCGTTCGACATTCATCCACACAACTGGCGAATTCCTTGACGAAAGGTGCACACTCCAAAGCTTGATGAGGATGATCTTGATAGCACTTTGCAATCTTTTTTGTATTCTCCATACAGGGAACCATTATCTCATTACAGCCTTTTTTTTCTAGAAGAATGTATTCAAATTTACTTGAAATAGTTGAACAACAGGATTGATAAAAAAATTTGATTTTATTTTTTCCTGACTTTTCCCTGATTTCCAGACGGAACTTTGACAGGATTGCCACAGGTTAGGGAAATTAGGGAATTCAGAGAAAAGTCAGGGAAAGTAAAATTGGTCAGGAAAAAGAACAAAAAGTCAGACCATTTTATTAAAAGTATTGGAAAAAAATTAAATTTTTAGAATTCATAAGAAAATTCTGAATTTTTGTGTCCTTTTTGTTTGTCTCATAAAAAATGAAATTACAACGAATTTTAAAAGAAAACCTTCTATTTTTTCTATTTTTGATAATAATTTCTTTTTAAATAACTTAATTCTTCAAGATCATAAAATTATTAAATTAATTAATGAATAATTTTACTTAAATATCTCAAAATTATTTGAATTTCAAAAGAGTTGCGTTTACAATCTTCATAAATAGATAAGCTTCAAAAGGTTTTAATTTAAAATTTTATAAAATTTCAATTTTGAATTAATTGAATTATAATTTTTAACGAACTTAGATTTTTCAAAAATGTTAATAATTCAAATTCTTCTGAAATTAGTTTAATTAATTATTAACAATAATTTATTCAAAGAAGAATTTAAGGTAAAAACTCTAAAAAAATGATTGAATTTTTAAGATAAAATTCTACGAAGACATTCAATTATTTCCATAAACAATAAAAAATTTAAAATCAATTATTTAAACAAATTTTTATAAAATTCTTTACGGGAATTCAATTATTTTAAAAAATAAAATTCTATAAAAGAATTGAATTGCAATTATTCTTAAAAATTTCATTAAAATTCTTCGAAAGAATTCAAGTTTAAGAAATGTTAACAAAATCCTTATTAATAAAATCAGACTTTTGTCTGTACATTGCATAGAATTCAAAATTTCTATTATATTCCTTCTTTTTACACTCTAAGGAATGCGAAAATACTATTAAGAAAATTATGTGTGTATGTGTATATGTGTGTATGTGTGTATGTGTGTATGTGTGTATGTATGTCCGCAAATTTTCGACCGCGTATCACGGAAAAACGGTTCGATCGTTTGAAGTGAAACTTGGCAGTCTTTTAGGCATTAGCCTAACTTAAAATCCTAGCGATAGTAGATTAAAAAATATTAATATGGACGAAAGTTATGCCATTTTTTCAAAAATTCGAAAATTCGAAATTTTTAGTTTTTTCATATACTTTAGTGAATTGTACTTAAACTTGGTACAGGGTTAATTTTAGTGTTTCTTATGAAGATTTAATCGTCAGAATAATAAAATTTTGAATAACAAATAAAAAGTGTTAGATTTAAATATTGAAAAATTAAAAAGTTTAAAAATTGAAATTTTTTTGTAATTAATTTTTATACGGTTGTATTTCTTAGGTCAACAATAAAAATTTGTTGTTGAAATCATAAGTTTACTTTCTTAAAAGAATTCTATTAGGTCAGAATATTAACAATATCCATATAATTATGAGACTTTTGTCAGTATGTTGCACAGAATTCAAAATTGCTATTATATTTTATTAATTAATGATCAAAAAATGAAAAACTCAAATTTCATTCTGATGACTAAATTGTAATAAAAAATACTAAAATTAACCCTGTATAAAATTTAAGTAAAATTAATGACAATAATTATTTCAAAAGATAAATTTTGAATTTTAAAAATTTTGAAAATATATAGCACTAGCTGTCATGTCGTACCCGTCTTCGACGGGTTTTAGTTTCTACCAATACATTTAACAATGTTTCTACCAATCTGGAAAATCAAAAATACCCGGGATAAATTAATTAATAATTAATAATTAGTTAATTAATAATAATTAATAATTAGTTAATAATTAATTAATTAATAATTAGTTACCATTAGCTATTTCGGTAGTATAATTATACTATTTGAATAGTCTCCACCCTTTAGCAAAAAATCAAAAATTATCAAAAATTCGAGAAACCGAATTTCTTAAAATTTAACATTTTTTTCTTCTCTTTTATATCATTAAGCTTCATTATTTTTGTACTCTTCAAAAATACTTTACTTATATTTAATAGTCTCCACCCTTTGGTAAAAAATCTAAAATTATGGAAAATTAGCAAAAATTCATAAAACCGAATTTATTAAAATTCAACATTTTTTCTTCTCTTTTATGGCTTTTGGCTTCATTATTTTTGGGCTCTTCAAAAATACTTTACCTAATTTGTTATCTCCACCCTTTGGTAAAAAATCTAAAATTATGGAAAAATAGCAAAAATGCAAAAAAATGAATTTCTTAAAATTAAACATTTTTCCTTCTTTTTATGGCATTTAGCTTTATTATTTTTGTGCTCTTAAAAAATACTTTACTTATTCAATAGTCTCCACCCTTCGGTAAAAAATCTAAAATTATGGAAAATTAGCAAAAATTCAAAAAACCGAATTTCTTAAAATTCAACATTTTTCCTTCTTTTTTATAGCATTTAGCTTTATTATTTTTGTGCTCTTAAAAAATACTTTACCTAATTTGTTATCTCCACCCTTCGGTAAAAAATCTAAAATTATGGAAAATTAGCAAAAATTCAAAAAAACCGAATTTCTTAAAATTCAACATTTTTCCTTCTTTTTTATGGCATTTAGCTAATTATTTTTGTTTAATGTAGCAAATTTTTTACTTTACATACTGATCTTTAAATAAAAAACTTTAATAACTTTTCCTGAAAAGCTTGCTTAAAGATTAAAAATCACTATTTTCTTAGAAAAAAGTTGATCTAAAAAAACGAAAAAAAATTTCAAAATACATCTTTTTTAAAAATTTTATCGTAGAAATGGGTTGTATTTATCTGAAAAAGTTAGCTAAGGATAGTTTTTCATTCATTTTACAAAAGATAAAAAATTTGCATTTTTTTGTTTTTTTGAATTTTTTGGAAAAATGTCATAACTTTTGTTCAAGTTAATATTTTTTAATCGGATAAGGCTATGATTGTAAGTTACTTTAATACCTAATAGACTGCCAAATTTCACTTTAATTGGTTGAACCGTTTTCAATTGATGCGCGAACAAAGTTTTGCATACAGACAGAGACAGACAGACAGAAATTTTTTTTACATTTTTAGAATTCTAATGTCTCAAAACGAAAAAATATATAAAAATTTTCAAGTTTGGAGCAATGTACAGATAGTAATCTGATTTTATTAATATAGATAATGTTCGTTCACATTAATAACTTTTAGTTTACTATAGCTACAATAAAAAAAGTTATATGATTCAAGTAATTATAATTATTTGAAAAACAATATCTTATTTAAAAAGTTTTTATTTCGATCTAATAAGAATTTATTTCGTTTAAATAATTTTATTTAGTTGAATCAAATAAATCTTAATTGGATTAATTAAATAAATACTTGACTCTAATAAATAAATTTATTTAACACAAATCATTTCTAAATTTTATATTTTTTCATGGATTGCTTCTAAACTTTCTATAGTTGAGTATTACATGTTATTTAGTCACATTTTAGCATAATTTTTCAAAAATACTTTCTTATAACGAAGATGTAAGTATAAAAATGTTTTGAATATCAAAAAATTGAAAAAATTATAATTGATACCAATTGCTATGAAGCTTAATTCAGTAGTATTTGTGGGCTCTCTGATTTAACTTTTAGAGATATCTTGATCAATGTAAAGACAAAAGTTAAACACGGTGTTTATTTTGGTTTAAAACAATTTCCGGCTTTGTCCAAATTTTTCCTGGTTTACTGGACGGGTTTTTTTTAATAATACATTTAACAGGGTGTTTACCAACCAGAAAAGACGTAAAATATCAGGGAATTTAATGTAACCGAGAAAAACTGGATCTACTTGCTATACAATTAGTTCGAATTAGACTGTACTATAACTCAAAAAACTGGAGGAAATTTTAGATTGATTTTAATACATTATATTGATTGAAGTACTACAAATTGAGAAATATTGTTTTCTGCATTTGAATTAGTTAAAAATAACTAATTTGATAATAAAAAGTCGGTCACTGTTTCAAATGGTATTATTTTCCTAATGAAATAGACAATAGTAACTAATTATTATTTTTTCCCTGTCAAATCAAATTCCCGGCTATTTTCCGGTTTTCTAGGTTGGTAGATACACTGTTAAGTGCATTATCAGAAACTACAACCCGTCGAAGACGGGTACGACAGCTAGTCCTTATTAATAAAATCAGACTTTTGTCTGTACATTGCATAGAATTCAAAATTTCTATTATATTCCTTCTTTTTACACTCTAAGGAATGCGAAAATACTATTAAGAAAATTATGTGTGTATGTGTATATGTGTGTATGTGTGTATGTGTGTATGTATGTCCGCAAATTTTCGACCGCGTATCACGGAAAAACGGTTCGATCGTTTGAAGTGAAACTTGGCAGTCTTTTAGGCATTAGCCTAACTTAAAATCCTAGCGATAGTAGATTAAAAAATATTAATATGGACGAAAGTTATGCCATTTTTTCAAAAATTCGAAAATTCGAAATTTTTAGTTTTTTCATATACTTTAGTGAATTGTACCCACACAGCACATGATATTTCCTAAATATTTCCTGAATATTTCACTGAAAGATTGAAATATTTCAGTGCAAAGTTCTAGAAATATTTCTGCAAACAGGAAAATGTCCGCTTATGTGGGAATATTGACGCGAAAGTTGAGAAAATATTTCATTGAAATATTTTGGAAATATTTAACTGAAATGATGCGCACTGGTCGAACTCAGTTTCTATGGCCTGTAGAGCTGCGCAGTAGTTTTTGGCTTACTATATCCTATGGGTTTTAAAATATTTTAGAAATTTCCTATTGGTTTGAGGTGTTTAACAAATTTTTCCATTTTGTGAAATATTTTCACAATATTGCAGAATCTTTATGTGTAATATTGCAGGAATATTTCAATGAAATATTTTCTCAACTTTCGCGTCAATATTCCCACATAAGCGGACATTTTCCTGTTTGCAGAAATATTTCTAGAACTTTGCACTGAAATATTTCAATCTTTCAGTGAAATATTCAGGAAATATTTAGGAAATATCATGTGCTGTGTGGGTACTTAAACTTGGTACAGGGTTAATTTTAGTGTTTTTTATGAAGATTTAATCGTCAGAATAATAAAATTTTGAATAACAAATAAAAAGTGTTAGATTTAAATATTGAAAAATTAAAAAGTTTAAAAATTGAAATTTTTTTGTAATTAATTTTTATACGGTTGTATTTCTTAGGTCAACAATAAAAATTTGTTGTTGAAATCATAAGTTTACTTTCTTAAAAGAATTCTATTAGGTCAGAATATTAACAATATCCATATAATTAATATGAGACTTTTGTCAGTATGTTGCACAGAATTCAAAATTGCTATTATATTTTATTAATTAATGATCAAAAAATCAAAAACTCAAATTTCATTCTGATGACTAAATTGTAATAAAAAATACTAAAATTAACCCTGTATAAAATTTAAGTAAAATTAATGACAATAATTATTTCAAAAGATAAATTTTGAATTTTAAAAATTTTGAAAATATATAGCACTAGCTGTCATGTCGTACCCGTCTTCGACGGGTTTTAGTTTCTACCAATACATTTAACAATGTTTCTACCAATCTGCGGAAAATCAAAAATACCCGGGATAAATTAATTAATAATTAATAATTAATAATTAATAATTAGTTCATTAATAATAATTAATAATTAGTTAATAATTAATTAATTAATAATTAGTTACCATTAGCTATTTCGGTAGTATAATTATACTATTTGAATAGTCTCCACCCTTTAGCAAAAAATCAAAAATTATCAAAAATTCGAGAAACCGAATTTCTTAAAATTTAACATTTTTTTCTTCTCTTTTATATCATTAAGCTTCATTATTTTTGTACTCTTCAAAAATACTTTACTTATATTTAATAGTCTCCACCCTTTGGTAAAAAATCTAAAATTATGGAAAATTAGCAAAAATTCATAAAACCGAATTTATTAAAATTCAACATTTTTTCTTCTCTTTTATGGCTTTTGGCTTCATTATTTTTGGGCTCTTCAAAAATACTTTATCTAATTTGTTATCTCCACCCTTTGGTAAAAAATCTAAAATTATGGAAAAATAGCAAAAATGCAAAAAAATGAATTTCTTAAAATTAAACATTTTTCCTTCTTTTTATGGCATTTAGCTTTATTATTTTTGTGCTCTTAAAAAATACTTTACTTATTCAATAGTCTCCACCCTTCGGTAAAAAATCTAAAATTATGGAAAATTAGCAAAAATTCAAAAAACCGAATTTCTTAAAATTTAACATTTTTTCTTCTTTTTTATGGCATTTAGCTTAATTATTTTTGTGCTCTTAAAAAATACTTTACCTAATTTGTTATCTCCACCCTTCGGTAAAAAATCTAAAATTATGGAAAATTAGCAAAAATTCAAAAAACCGAATTTCTTAAAATTCAACATTTTTCCTTCTTTTTTATGGCATTTAGCTAATTATTTTTGTTTAATGTAGCAAATTTTTTACTTTACATACTGATCTTTAAATAAAAAACTTTAATAACTTTTCCTGAAAAGCTTGCTTAAAGATTAAAAATCACTATTTTCTTAGAAAAAAGTTGATCTAAAAAAACGAAAAAAAATTTCAAAATACATCTTTTTTAAAAATTTTATCGTAGAAATGGGTTGTATTTATCTGAAAAAGTTAGCTAAGGATAGTTTTTTCATTCATTTTACAAAAGATAAAAAATTTGCATTTTTTTGTTTTTTTGAATTTTTTGGAAAAATGTCATAACTTTTGTTCAAGTTAATATTTTTTAATCGGATAAGGCTATGATTGTAAGTTACTTTAATACCTAATAGACTGCCAAATTTCACTTTAATTGGTTGAACCGTTTTCAATTGATGCGCGAACAAAGTTTTGCATACAGACAGAGACAGACAGACAGAAATTTTTTTTACATTTTTAGAATTCTAATGTCTCAAAACGAAAAAATATATAAAAATTTTCAAGTTTGGAGCAATGTACAGATAGTAATCTGATTTTATTAATATAGATAATGTTCGTTCACATTAATAACTTTTAGTTTACTATAGCTACACTAAAAAAAGTTATATGATTCAAGTAATTATAATTATTTGAAAAATAATATCTTATTTAAAAAGTTTTTATTTCGATCTAATAAGAATTTATTTCGTTTAAATAATTTTATTTAGTTGAATCAAATAAATCTTAATTGGATTAATTAAATAAATACTTGACTCTAATAAATAAATTTATTTAACACAAATCATTTCTAAATTTTATATTTTTTCATGGATTGCTTCTAAACTTTCTATAGTTGAGTATTACATGTTATTTAGTCACATTTTAGCATAATTTTTCAAAAATACTTTCTTATAACGAAGATGTAAGTATAAAAATGTTTTGAATATCAAAAAATTGAAAAAATTATAATTGATACCAATTGCTATGAAGCTTAATTCAGTAGTATTTGTGGGCTCTCTGATTTAACTTTTAGAGATATCTTGATCAATGTAAAGACAAAAGTTAAACACGGTGTTTATTTTGGTTTAAAACAATTTCCGGCTTTGTCCAAATTTTTCCTGGTTTACTGGACGGGTTTTTTTTAATAATACATTTAACAGGGTGTTTACCAACCAGAAAAGACGTAAAATATCAGGGAATTTAATGTAACCGAGAAAAACTGGATCTACTTGCTATACAATTAGTTCGAATTAGACTGTACTATAACTCAAAAAACTGGAGGAAATTTTAGATTTATTTTAATACATTATATTGATTGAAGTACTACAAATTGAGAAATATTGTTTTCTGCATTTGAATTAGTTAAAAATAACTAATTTGATAATAAAAAGTCGGTCACTGTTTCAAATGGTATTATTTTCCTAATGAAATAGACAATAGTAACTAATTATTATTTTTTCCCTGTCAAATCAAATTCCCGGCTATTTTCCGGTTTTCTAGGTTGGTAGATACACTGTTAAGTGCATTATCAGAAACTACAACCCGTCGAAGACGGGTACGACAGCTAGTTTCTATATAAGAATTCAATTTTAAGAAATATGTATTCAATTACTCAATAAATTATTCATGTTTATATTTAAATAATTGAATTCTCGAAGAACTATCTAATAAAAGGTGATTTAAAATTGAATTACAGTTACAATTTTAGAAAATAATTTAATATTAGAAGCGTTATATTATGAATATTTAAAAATAATTAAATTCAATTGTAAAAGGTTTTTAAATTGAAATGTTTGAGAGAAACATGAAAAAAATCATGGAAATAAAATGCAGAATAAAATTTTTGTGATTTTTCTGAATCAACTAAAACGAGTTTTAGTCGTCAAATTTGATTCTTCGATTGCTACTTTTTTTAGTAATTTTTTCGGTCTTTAAGCTACTTTTTTAAAATTATTTACCGAGTGCGAAGCCTAATTTTATTAAAACTTATTAAAAATAGTAATTGAATTCTTTCGAGAATTTTCTTAAATTTTGAATCTGTAATTATTCAAAAAAATTATTGTTTGAGAAATAGAAAGAATTTAAAATTAAATTATTTATTGTTTTTTGTATTTCTTGGAACACAAATTTTATTGAGTGAGATAGTATAAAATAATATATAATATGAAGAGGGTCTTTTAAACATCGAAAGAAACATTTTTGTTCTAAATGATGAGACAAATTTAAAATTAAATTAAATCTTTTCAATATTTTTAAAGAACAACAAAATGCAGAATTTTTTTCTAAATTATTCTAGAAATTGGATATTTTTTCAGTATACAGTTCGATGGCCCCGAGCTATTTCATACTAACTCGCGGGCGAGTTAGTATGAAATAGCTCGGGGCCATCGAGTTAATAAAATTCCCTGACTTGTGTCAATCCTGAAAAATGTGCCTTATAAATACAGAAGAAAATGAACTCACCACTTTTATAATCAACCACAGCTTTATTGTATTCATTTTGAAGAATGCTGTTAATTTTCTCGTGTTTCATTTCAAGATTTAGAAGACGTTTACCCCAATATGCATCTAAGTCATCGATTTCCGCTTCTTTCTGTTTTTGCATTTGAAGAGCAGTTATAGTATATTCTGGATAATGAAACGAAGAATACCCACTTGCTGGCACGTTTCCTTGAGGTGAATTTACAGGTATTTCACCCTCGCCAGAAACTGACGGTTTCCTTGAATGTTGAACTCTTACGTCCGCGTTTCCCGATTGATTTGACGTTTGTTTCAATCCTTCCGTTAGCCTTTGTACAATTGCATTAGAAACCTGAATGACATTTCCCTCTGCCTCATCATTGACAACTGTTAACTTATGCGCACTTTGCTTAGCACCCATTTTTTTCTTCTAATTTTCAAAATTTATTGTCATCCAATTCATGAAGTCACTGATTTTTTTAACTTAACACCAATTCTGAAAGAAATTTTCATTTTTTTAAAATTTTGATTATTATGATAATTAGAAAAATAGGTATTTATAAAAATAATTTTAAGATACCAAAAAGTTTAGGTCAAAAATTGAGTTACATAAATGATATAAATATGGAAGTAACATATTCTTTATAGGTTAAATGTTATAAATTCATATTTTTGATGAATGATAGTTTATGATAAATTAGGAATATTTAATTACATATGTCAATTTAGGATAATAATTTATTATTTATCTAATTTCTTTTTAGATTTTTGACACCTAACCTTAATTGCCAGACGTACAGACATGGGAAACTCATTTCAAGGTTACTACTGTGGTGGGGGGAGAGAAGGAAACTTGTCCAGAAATTCTAAAGGTGTATTCACACGCGCAAACAATATCTCTAGTTCACTCTAGTTACTCAACCCTGTTTATCGGTAGAGTGCACGTGGGTCGTGGTTCGTGGAAAAAGTCATTTCTGATAATAAAAACCGGTTTAAAGATTGTCGAGCCGACAAAGTTTTATTTCTCAATTAAAGACATTTTTTATGAATCTACTGAGTATTAGTGTTCGATAAAATAAGTAATTTTCGTAATTAGCAATAATGTAGAGTGAGTGGTGATAAGTGCCGAATGAGTCTTGTCAGTATTGTGGGGACTGTGGAGAAGAAAAAAGTAGGGGGTGAAGTCACAGGACGCATGTCAGGTGCAACTATGTATACACATTTTGCTTTGAGACTGTATTTAATAGACACATCTACTGTTGTGCAGTACAACATTCAAACAGTGCAGAAAGGCGGGTGGTCGATGATAGTGTGCAAGTGTTTCAAGTGCTATTGTTCATGACATTGTCAGCTGATTATACAGTGTTAATCAGTGAATTTTATACACACATTATATGACATGTTAATACTTTATATGTGCCGTGTTGATTGTAGCTAGTCAGTGCCAAGTTTTATAATATGTATACCGCGAATTCTTACGATCTTCAAGAGTTACTTAGCTTTGTAAGAAAAGGTAAGTTTTTTTTCTAACAAGTGGTTTTCTCATACAGTAATAATTTTTATTCAAGGACAACTTTGTCGTTAAATATTCTTGGTCTTTTTTCCCTAATTATTTTTTACTTTTAGGAAAGGGGAGGGGGAAGGGGTTAAAAAAACTTATTAAATTCTGTATTTTCCTATTTTCTGAAAAAAAAAATTTACTTATAAATTATTAAAGAAGGGAAAGAGTTACAATTCTGGTCGGTTCAGTCAACTATTGATTCTTTAAATCTTTAAAATCATTCTCAAAATTGATTTTTAGAAACTGGAAGAGGAAGACTAATTTTTATAGTGAAAGATGAATTTATTTTTCAGTGTATTTGAAGAAACGGTCTAAAGGACCAAGCATAGAAAGCAGAAATATTTTTTTCTTGTGAGTAAAGTAAATGAATAAAAAGTTATCTTTTGGGGAGATAAAAAGGTATTAAGAGGGTTAAGCAGCTTCCTTGGAAATGGTGCATGCGCGAGATTTAATAAAATATATATATACTTATGCTTTTATTACTAACCCACAAATTTTTTCTCTAAAAAACTATTCTCAAAATGCTCAAATTCAAAATATTGCGAAATGTCACAGAATAATCAAATCTCTTTTTTTTATATTTTTCGTTTATTTTATCACTTATTTTTAAATTCTCAAGTTTTTATCTCTCTCTTTCTCTTTTAAATTAAACTTAAAAGGCTTAAAATTGAATAATAAAAAAAAGTTGAATAGTTTCTTAATCGAATTAGTAAATTGCTTCAGAACACTATTTTTAATAACGATGACAAAGAAGAAACTGTTACAAAAAAAAAATGATGCATAACAAATTTTTCTGTTCTACCTTTTTACATTTTTACATTTTTACAATATGGATTTTAAATTAAAAACTAAATTGAAATTAACGTAAAAGGCATTAGTGGTAAAATGTTAGAATGAAAGTTTTTTGAGCGTCACAGTGATATTATAAATTAATTTGGAAAACAGTTATAAAAAAATAATTTAACTAATAAAGTAACCACCAGTGTGTTACTAACAAAGTAAAACCGCTATTCTTCTTTGGACAAGTAGTAATAAAAAAAACCATAAAATATTAATAATATATAACGGTCAAATTTAATATGAACACAACTTTTTACTATTAATATCTCTCATTGACAGAATATTTAATTTTAATTTTTTTTGCTTTATTTTTTCTATGTATTCTTTTGCTTTATTTTTTCACGATTAAATAGGTTCAATTTTTCTTTGCTTTCTTCATAGATTATACATAAATATTATAGTTGGTAAATTGTTTCATGGGAAGCTTATGAAGAATTATTTCCTGTTGTATATAAAAGGTTTCACATAAATTTACTGGGTGCGGTATAATATATTGATTTTAAGGTTTCTACTACCGAAATTCTTATGTTATAATATTCGATAGTAATATGGTGTTTAAGGAAAAAACATTGTTTCCATTTTTTTATTATATTTTTTGTGTCTTTCATTTGCCTCATAAACTATGAAATTACCACGAATTCTAATAAAAAAAATTTTCAAATTTTTCTATTTCTGACAATAATTTCTTTTTAAATAACATAATTCCTGAAGAACTATCATAAAATGATTACTTATAAATTATTTAATGAATAATTTTACTTAAATATTTCAAAATTAATTGAATTTTAAACGAGTTGCATTTATAATGCTCATAAATATAGATAAACTTCAAAAGGTTTCAATTTGACATTTTATAAAATTTCAATTTTGAATGAATTTAATTAGAAATTTTAATATATATTTAATTAATAAATTATTAAAAATAATGGATTCATAGAAGAATTTTAGTTAAAAACACTTAAATTTGATTTTGGAGAAGTTTCAAATGATTGCAGAAATACAATTATTTTCAAAAATTTTTCTCAATTCAATGATTTTCAATGTCTACTATTTTAATAAAATTTTCCAAAAGAATCCAATTATTTAAAAAGAAATTTGATAACATTTGACGCAAAAATTTAATTATTTTCACATATACTTAATAAAAACTTCACAGCAATTCAATTATTTACAAATTCTTCGCATTAATTCAATTAGGTAGATATTTGTTATGTTTATAAAATTGAATTTTTAAAACGTTTCAAATTCAAATCTTTGGAAATTCTAAATTTTTCATAATTTTAACTAATAATTCTGAAGAACTTATTTTTTAAAATAAATTTTAATTTCAATTCCGTTGAAATTAGTTGAATTTTTTAATACATTTTTAATTTTATTTAAAAAATTTTAACGTATCAATTATAAATAGCGCAATACTTTGACAAAATTCAGTTATCTTGATAAATATAACAAACTTCTTCCTAGAAATTCAATTATTTTAAGGAATTTTAATAAATTCTTTGCAAAATTCAATTATTTTCGTTCAAATATTTAAAAAATCCTTATAGTAAAGATTTGAATTATTTTTATAAATAGCGAAATTCTTCGACAAAATTCAATTACATATTTTCAAAAATGTTTCTCAATTGAATAAGATTCAACTACTTTCATAAAATTTCTTAAAATTTATTTTCATAATTATAATAAAATTTTCACAGGAAATTCAATTATTTTCACTACAATTTTAATCGAATTCCTCAAAAAATTTAATTATCCTTAAAAATTTTATTAAAATTAGTCGAATGAATTTAATTATTTAAAAATTTGTTGATAAAATTCTTTATGAGAATTCAATTTTAAGAAATATTCAATTTATCAATAAATTATTTATTTTTGCATTTAAATAATTGAATTCTCGTAGAATTTTCTAATAAAATTAATTTAAAAATGAATTTCAGTTTAGATAATATTCGTCGCTTGGGGGCAGCAACATGCCGACTCAGCTAAACGGTGAAAAAGATGCCGTTTCAAAAAGCAAAGTGAAAAACATGCCATTTCACAAATCCTGTGGAAACTATGCCTCGCCGCGAAAGCTCTGAGAAACATACCTTCTCCAAACGAACGGTGAAGAACATGCCTTTTCAGCCTTTTTAATATAATATTAACGGTTGAAAAGGCATGTTCTTCACCGTTCGTTTGGAGAAGGTATGTTTATCAGCGCTTTCGCGGCGAGGCATAGTTTCCACAGGATTTGTGAAATGGCATGTTTTTCACTTTGCTTTTTGAAACGGCATCTTTTTCACCGTTTAGCTGAGTCGGCATGTTGCTGCCCCCAAGCGACGATATGTAATTGAATATTTGAAAGAATTGTATAGGATGCATTTTTTGAAATAATTGAATTTAGAAAGGTTAATTTAAATCTTTGAAAATTTAAATTTTTTATACTTTTAATTAACAATTCTGTGTGAAACTAATTGTTTTGAAAAATTTTAATTCCAATTTTTTGATATTGTTTGAAATTTTTATTTTTAATTGAAGAATTTCCGAATAATCGAAATTTTGTAAAATTGAATTGTAAACAAATGGATTTGAAAATTCTCAAAGAAATTCTTCAAAAAAATATTAAAAATAATGGATTTGAAGTAGAATTTTAGTTAAAAATTCTAAAAAATAATAATTGAATTGAAATAATGAAAGTAATTTTTAAGAAGTGAAACCGATTAATCAGGGAAAATCAAAATTAAATTTTTGTGGCAACCCGTGTTTGAGCAGGGTGTCTAGCGAACCGGGAAATCGGGAAAAACCGGGAAAAACCCGGGAATTTGGTTCGACCTCAAAAAACCGGGAAAAACCCGGGAATTTTCTATTTCTAGGGTATTTTTTGAATTATGTATATAAAAAATTATAATTTTTTTCAAAATCGTCAAGGGTAAATTGATAGTATGAAGCAGTAGTAAAAATAATAACTTAAATTTTATTTAAAACTAACTTTAGTATACGTTATATTATAAAAGTTAAAGGATTTGTACTATTATTATTTTTATATAACAATTTATAGGTATACAATACGTAACAAATTTTATAAGAAGAAATTAAGAATCTTCTGTGATATAGGAAAGGCAAAGATTTTACTTTTTAAAACTAAATATGGGGCATTCCATTTCAAAATGATCCTCTTTATAAACAATTGACATTGTAAGGCAATTTTTAAATCATTATTTCTCATATTTATTGAAGCCAAACTTTATTTACTATTAGTGGTTTTAAAACAAAAATTTCTCAACTTTATAATGGTAGAAATTTTTTTTTTTAAATAATAGAATTTATGAAAAAAATTAAGTTTGAAAGATAACCTTTTTGAATATCTCAAAACACGTCGCATCCGATTTTCTTGAAACTTATGTACAAATAAAGCTTAAATATTCTAGTTTAATTCTATGTAAACATTATAATGTGCAATTCATGGTTTGAGAAATTAATTAAATTTTACAAGTATTTCAAAGGGTATAATGTATGTACCGAGCGGAATTTTTTTTTCAAAAAAAGTTTTTCTTAAATTCCCCTGAATTGACAATTATATTATAAAGTTGAGAAATTTTTATAAGTGAAATTTTGATATTCTATGTCAAGTTTTTAGAAATTATTGTATAACTTTAATCATTGTAATTTAATAAAAACAATATTTAATTACGTAAATAATGTTATTGATAAACATTTAAATATGTTTTTAAATCCTTTGTGAATATCCGGGAAAATTATTCAAGAACCCGGGAAAAAACCGGGAAAAACCCGGGAATTTTAAATTGACGATTCGCTAGACACCCTGTTGAGAAACAAAAAAAAATTGTTTCCATTTTAATTATTCTGTTATAACTGCGACTAAAAAACATCCATGTGTTGTAGAATATATTCATTACCGCCTTCTTTTCATGAATATGTAATATGTTGAAAGAATTACATCTGACACTCGTCAAGGGATATGTTTCTTTATGCGGTAAATTAATACTCGTATCTAACCTACAACTATCAGATGCTGGTATATAATTCGTATAATTGTGTATATAATTGTTTATAATTGCATATAAATGCATTCAAATAAAATTGCAAACAAAATTTGTTATTTCAAAAATAATTCCAGAATTATTTTCTAACATATTTTAAATTTAATTGGAATTTTGTATTCGTAACAAACGCGTTTTTTTCTCTATAAATATAAAATTCGACGAATATTATATCACAATATAAAATAATGGGAAATATAATATATTACATCATATGTACGTGAAGTAAACTTTCACACTCAATTTATTTTAATAATTACACATTTTCATTCATTCAAGATATAATATGATTATTATTTTATTTTATAATATAATTATTATAATAGCTATTATCTTTAATGTTTACAAGATGTACTATACATATATTGGTATTTTTCATGTCTAATTTAGATGTAATTTATTGCTTATTATTATCTCAATGCGATCAATGAATGATTACCGAATGGGTAAATCCATTTATTTATTACGATCGAAATTTTAGATCAGTTAATTAATAATAATTATAATAATGAGAATAAAAATAATAATAAATAATAAAAATAATAATAAAAAATAATAATAATAAAAATAATAATTCCAGTGCTGATAGTACTAAGTATTGGAAAATGTTAATTACGTGTAATAATAATTATTTGTAATTAATACAGGTTGCGGACTATTAAAGTTGGCAGATCTATATGGGGCAATGCGTATCTCGTAAAGCGGGGGCTGTCATCGCAGCATCCGGCTACTCACCATCGTATCGAATCATGGACAAGCCCACCAAGAATCAGGTAACTTGTTTACATTATTAAATCTATAAATAATATTCAATTGCTCCGCACTTCGTGTTCAAAGAGCGCACGCACGTAATAACTGAAAAACAAAAAAACAATTTTCTTATTTATATGAAACAATTAACGAATAACGGGAAAAATTGAAAATAAACTTAAAATACAAAACAAGATTTAATATAAGGTCTACAATTGCAAAAATCGACTTCCTTATACATATTATAAAGAAAAAAAAAGGGAAATTTCTACTAATAAATTTTGCAAACAGCTAAATAATCGATTTGACATTATCTTATCTTTAGTGTCAAATACCTAATCTCAGAACATGTGCATAAATAATTAGATGCTAGTTATCAAGATTATAATTTGCTTGCTTCAGAATGCGTGAAATATATTATCAGTTGGAAATTTCTTTGATGATTTATTGAATTTGACGTTCATTCAATTAATTGTTCTCTTTCGCATGGAATATTTCTCTGTACATAAATATTGACAAGTTCTTTTAATTCTTGTGCAGGGCTTTGGGTATTATGACTTTTTCGACTATTATCGACTATTTTCAAAAATTACTCCTTTTTCGACTTTTCTCCAAATATTTGCAACAAAATACCAAAATTTAATAAAGTTGTTGGAAAAAATCAAAAAATTTTAATAAAATTCTTTAAAACGATTCAATTATTTTCATAAATAAACAAATTTTCACGGGAATTCAATATTATTTAAAACAGAATTTTCCAGAATTTTTCGAAAAAAATCAATTATTCAAATAGATTTTTATAAAATTCTTCCCAAGAATTGAATTATTTTCTAAAATTTTAATAATCGTTGCGACGAGAATTGAATTATTTTTGTAAATATTAAAACTCATCGCAGTATTTCAATCATTTTTAATACACTGAAAAAACAATTTATTTGATTCAAATAACCGATTAATTGTCTGTTATCAATTAAATATTTACTTGAAACAAATAATATTTATTGGAGTCAATTAAATGGTATAGGTATTTAAACCAATAATTTCAGTATTTGAAGCAAATACCATTTAATTGACTCCAATAAATATTATTTGATTCAATTAAATATTTAATTAATAATAGTCAATTAATCGGTTATTTGAATCAAATAAATTTTTTTTTTCAGTGTACAATTTTAAATAAATTACGCGAAAAATACAACTATTCTTAACAATTTTTTTTAAATTCTTTGAAAGAATTCAATTATTTTGAAAACTTTAAATGAAATTCTTCATAATAATTGAATTGTTTTCAATATAATTTTAATAAAAAATTTTGAATGAATTCAATTATTTTCATAAATAAATATACAATTTTCAAAGAAATTAAATTATTTAAAATAGAATTTTCATAAAATTTTTGAAAAACATCATGAAAATGACTTACATTGAAATCATTTGAAATATTTTAATTCCTGTAAACAAAATAAATAGGTATTTAAATATTTATTTTAAAAAATTATTCTATTTTTGAATGTAATTAAGAAATTATAAAAAAATTGAGTCGTTAAGTTTAATTTTTCGATAGCTACTTTTTTTTAGTTGCAAATTTTGAACATAAACATAATAATTGAATTCTCAACAGTTTTAATGAAAAATATTCAAGTATAAATTTAAAAATAAAAATTAATGAAAATTTGCTTCTAAAAGTTATATGTATAAAAATATTTTTGAAACAAGAAATTCTAAGATTGTTTTCATTCTAATTTTTTAAAATTCAATTATTTTCAATATTTTCAATTTACATATTTTCCAAAAATTAAAATTTTTTATAATTATTTTTAACATTTTGGAGAAAACAATCATGTTCAAAATTGTTTATTAAAATTCTTCAAAAAATGAATTAGTTTTTTTTAAATATACAAAAATTCTTTAAAGAAATTGAATTATTTTCGAAAAAATGCATAAACTAATTCTTAGAATTATTTTATCATAATTTTTTAAGATTCAATTCGGACAAAGTAAATTAAAATTTTAAATATTTACTTTTTTGAAATTATTTTAATTTTGGAGAAATCAAGTTCATAATTTATAAGTGAAATTCTTCAAAAATTTGATTATTTTATTATTTTTAAAAGATTTTTTCCAAATTTCAATTGAGGGCTCGGATCGAAGAACCGACGCTTCGCAATGTTCTGTGCATTTACAAGCGTCGGTTCTTCGATCCGAGCCCTCAATTATTTGGAAATTTTTCAATTGTATATAATTGAAAAACTATTATCTTTCAAAAATTATTTAAAAATGTTTCTAAAAAATTAATTTTAAGAATTTGTTTATTATAATTTTTTGAAAATATTATTCCTTAATAACCTTTACAGTTACAATTATTATAAAATAATAGAATTTTTAAAATTAAATAATGGAATTCACGAAGAACTTTCGGAAAATTATTCAAAAGAATTGATTTAGAGATGAAGTTTAGTTAAAAATTGTAGAAAATAATTCAAAATTGGAAGGGTTATAGTTGTAATTTTTAGAAATTATTTTCCAGAATGTTTTAAATTGAAATTTTTTAAATTTTATTTCCCGTGGAAAAAATAAGAAGTATTTAAATATTTAACGAATATATTAAAGTTTTGAATAATTGAATTTGGAAATCAGTGAAAGGGGAAATCAGGAAAATACAAAATAAAGTTTTTATGACAGCACTGAATTAAATAAATGACTTGTTCGATTCTTTTATTGTGCCTTAAAGTCGATTCGAGGCCTGATATTAAAATTGGATGGTTTTTTTATTCATTTAAATTCAAAGGAACATTTTGCTTTTATTTTTATCATTCATATAGATATATTACTCTGAATGTATGTAACTTGACGTAATATATTCTGACCGCAAAAAAACGCCGTTATACTCTTACTATTTTCTTTAAATGTACATCCTATGAATGAAACTCACGTTTTTTCTTAATTTTTACTCTTTTTACTTTCAACTTATTTTCAATTTTGCTGGTGTAAATTCTCTAATGCTTAATCGAAAAAATTCTAATATTTTAAAAAAATACTAACTAGTTAAATAGAATAAATTTTAATTTTTACTCTAAATTTGAATTAGTAAAAATGTTTTCTAATTTGAATTAGTGATTGAGGTTTTGCTTGTGAATTAGTAAATTTTATTGATAAATTAGAAGAAATGACTATATTTATTGGTAAAATTCACTAATTCAAAAGCAAAAATTTCGTTACTAATTCAAATTAGCGTATTTTTACTAACTAAAATTTATTAATTTGAATTAGTGACTGATTTTTAGCTTTTGAATTAGTAAATTTTACTAAAGTAGAAATTACTTTTTGCTTTTGAATTAGTAGAAATTACTATTTATTAGTCAAATTTACTAATTCAAAAGCAAAAAGTCAGTAACTAATTCAAATTAAGGTAATGAGTAAACATTTTTCTTAATTAAAATTTAGAGAGTAGTTTTCATGTTTACTCGAGTAACATCAATAATAACTTTTTACTTTTAATTCTAATTTTTACTCCAGAAAAAAAGAATAAAGTTTTATTTTCGTTTTTCATTTTTACTCGAGTCATATTCTTGTGATGGGAAACTAGTTCGCAGGGAGAAAAAAATTCAACTTTCAAGGTGTACTTGTTTTTTTTTTTTTTTTGGCAATAAAAAAATGTGCAGAAAGCTTTCTTGTGGTAAGATTCCCATAAACTGCGTTAATAAATTATTCTCTGGTCAAACTGAAGTGGGCGTTATTATACTTCAGCTTGTATTTTACTACTTGAAAATGTACATACAAAGATATAATTTTACGCACATTTTTTTATTTATCAAAAGTAATATATATTTAAAATGGTTTACTACTTATATTTTTGTCTTTTTGATATCAGAAAAATACAAAAAATAATTGATGAAACAGAGTTTTTTGGGAGTTCAGCCCCCAAAAAAAGTATTTTTTCTTTTAAAATGTAGAATTTTTTCTTAATAATGATAATTGCTATGTTGTTACCTGTCAAAGAAAAAAAAAACTTGAATCGCTTATAAATTATTGCAAAATTCTTTCGAGTCATTATATTCTAAAATTATCTAGATCGACAAGATATATTCCGTGAAAAGATCAGGCTCCCAACTTTCACTGTTTATCATTTATTAAATCTGATGTTTAATAAAGTTCACCAAACAAAAATGATGTTTCCTCGATACTTTCAATTATGTTTTGCTGAAACTGATTTCTTTATTATACTTATTCTTTTGTTTGCTTTTTATCGTTTAATTTTTTCATGATTTTTCATTAGTTAATAAGTTATAATATTCTTATTAGTAAATTTGTAATTAGTGAATTTTATATTAGTTATTCTTTTCATGAGTTTCTTCTTTTATTAATATTAGTTCGCATTTCTTTAAAACATTTTATTTTCCAAAAGTTTTGAATGTTCAAATAAACGAAATATTTTTTTGTGCTTTATTATTTTTAAATATTAGGTACTATAGGCTGAAATAAAAAATATTGCTACTGAATATTTTGTAGGTGTTACAACTAAAAAATACTAAACAATGCATTTTGTTACTAGCATTTTTGATAACGACAAACATCAAAGCAAAAATAAATCATGAAACTCAGGTTTTATTTAAAAAATATATTACAAATTTGTTTATTAAATGGTATAAAGAAAAGTGAAAAATAGTTATAGAAACTTCGGACCAACACAAAATCTTCAACTAATTCGAAAAAGCAGACAAAAAATCTGAAATTCAATAGGCAAACTTAAAAAGCAAAAAAGAAAACTACATGAACCCAGATATTATTTAAAAATATTATTTTAATAAAAACCTTATGAAAAATATCTATAAAAAATGTTATTCGTGACATAATTTTAAAACAATTAGAAAAAACGATGCCATTTCGATTATAAACAAATGAACAGTTCATTTGTTAACTTAATTTGTTTATAACATTAAAAAATGGAATCTTATGAAAAATATCTATAAAAAATGTTATTCGTGACATAATTCTAAAACAATTAGAAAAAACGATGCCATTTCGATTATAAACAAATGAACAGTTCATTTGTTAACTTAATTTGTTTATAACATTAAAAAATGGAATCTTATGAAAAATATCTATAAAAAATGTTATTGGTAACATAATTCTAAATCCTAGACTTTAAACAAATGAATAGTTGATTTGTTAACCTAAATTGTTTATAACATTAACAAATGATACCTTATAAAAAATATCGGTAAAAAAAGTTCTTTCCAAAGTAATTGTAAAACGATTAAAAAATAATGTTGCCATTTCGACTATAAACAAAAGAACAGTTAATAAGTTAACTTAATTTGTTAATTCGCTAAAGGTTGAAATAACAAAATTATTCTGAAAAACTTTAATAGAATTCTTAGAAATAATTCAATTATTATCAAAAATTTTCGAAATTCAATAATTTTCATTATCTACTATTTTAATAAAATTTCCAAATAGAATTTAATTATTTTCGTAAATAATACAATTTTTACAGAAATTCAACTATTTAAAATACAATTTTTAATAAATTTTTTCGAAAAAAATCAATTATTTAAAAGAATTTCAATGAAATTCTTCGCTGCAATTCAATTATTTTCAAAAACTTTTTAACATAATTCTTCGCAGAAATTCAATAAATTATTATATTCAAAAATTTTAATAAAATTCTATATAAGAATCAGGGTACGACACGGACACGACACGAATTTTTCGAAAAAGTCCCTGATAAGAATTAAATAACCTTCAATAAAATTTTTAATAAAATCGTTGAAGAAAATTGTAAAAATTCAATTATTCTCATGAATAGGATAAATTTCTTTACGAGAATTCAATTATTTTTAATAAAATTTTAATTAAATCCGTCGCAAAAATTGTAAGAATTCAATTATTATCATAAATAATAAAATTCGCGCTAAAATTAAATTATTTTCATAAATAAAAAAAATTTTCATAAAAATTTTCGGACAAAATAAATTATTTAAACCTATTTTTATTAAATTTCCATTGTTGTAAAATTGCCAAAATTTAAATTTAGAAAATTATTGAATTTTGTAAAAATGTAGAATGATAGGTAGTTATATATATATATATATATATATATATATATATATATATATATTAGCAGTATAAGAATAAACGTAAATACTTTTGATGAAAATTAGAAAAAAAATCAGAGAAAGAAAATGCAGAATGAAATTTTTGTGATTTTTCTTAATGAACTAAAACGAGTTTTTTATAGTCGTTAAATTTGATTCTTCGATAGCTACTATTTTACTATTTTTTCGGTCTTAAAGCTAATTTTTAAAAATTATTTATCGAGTGCGAAATGTGCTTTGAAAATATTTGGGGGGATCGGATCTACTTTGAACTTTCGGATCTGAAAGTACATGAAAATATGAAGAAAGTAAATTTTTTATTTTATTATTTTGATATCCTTTAAATGGTATTGAAGAGAAAAATCCGTGTTGTCGCTGATAAAAAAAATAGTCGAAAGAAATTGAGAGGCTTAATTAAATCATTCCTTTTGCGAGCAAGTTTCCTATAATAATAAATATGTGCGCTCGGTATAAAATCACCGATGCGTGTTATAAGATCGGAATGCAAATCCGTAGGAAGTTCATTAATCAAACGGTGCATTTTCTTGTGTACCTACAATGTGATAGTTAAGAATTTTATTTATAATGAAAGTCAGTAATAATGGCCTGACTCCACGCCATTTGAAGCAAAATATATATTGTATACATTCTTCTTTTGTTCACACGTGGTTTCATACGTATACTTTCTCGTCAAGTTACTGCCAAACTGGCACGGAAGTTTAATAAACAAGAATAAAATTCTTCTTGTTTCTTTTTTTTCCACCAACTTTCAAGAGATTCACTATTGTTTTAGTCTTAAAAAGGTCGAATTGTATATATGGTCATAATATAATGTGTTTGAAGATAAAAAGTTTTGTTGAGCATGTTAATGTCTTCGTGTAATTTTGAACTAGTTTTTTAGGTTTGCAAACAAATTTTACAATATGAATAATTGAACCAGATTTGATGCAAGAACCAGGCGCAATGGTCCTTGTCTGGTTCAATTACCGGCAAAATTAGTTTGGTTTTGAAAAAAAATATTTGACTGTGTTTTTTGTCGACTTGAGGATCGCACGTGATCGCGTGTTAATTTCTTGGAAATCGAATAGAATTTTGCTCCGGTCAATTGAAATCGTTAAAGCAATCTTCTTTGCTGAGATATATTGGCCCATGCCGCGTGACTCTTCTCTTCCTTGAATGACCCGCTTTCGAAGAGTATATAAACCACCTTAGGCCATAAATGCGGACAAAGAGAAAAGTTTTGCTGTACTTTTATAGCGAAGATGCTAACTGAGACACAGCAGGTTCTTCATTGATACAAGAAGAAGAAATCACAAAATATACGTTTCTATGCTAACAGGATCTATCATTATGCCTGTTTATCTCTTTGCTTCACAATGGGCGGGAGAATTTTTATACCAATTTTTATTGGTCCTGCACTAGAGTTGACGAACTCGATTTATCTGCTGCAGTTCTATATGCGGAAGGAAATTTTATTCAAAAATTTATTATGCTACTATTTGGGTCCTTTTTTTGCATTTCTCCCACTAAAAGCTACTATTTCTGTTTTTTTTTTTTTGAGAATTTCCACTGCTTTAAATTCGCTAATACTAGAAATCAAAAACTATTCTCAAAAATTATAATCAAATTCTTTAAAACGATTCAATTATTTTCAAAGAAAATTCGAAATTCAATTATTTTCAATATCTAGTATTTTCATAAAAATTTCACAAAAGAATTAAATTATTTAAAAGAAAATTTGACAAAATTCATCCAAAATTCAATTATTTTCATAAATAATAAAATTTTCACAGGAATTCAATTAATTTAGAATAGCATTTTCGAAAAAATCAAATATTTAACCAAATTTTTATATAATTCTTTACAATAATTCAATTACTTTCATTAATAGTAACATTTTTCATGAGAATTCAATTTTTTAACAAAATTTTCGATAAAATTCTAAGCAAGAATTCAATTATTTTCATAAATTTAATAATAAAACTCATCGAAGAATTTCAATTACTTTAATACTATTTTAAATTAGTTAATCGAAAAATTCAATTATTTTCACAAATAAAATTTTCCACAAGAATTCAATTATTAAAAATAAAATTTTCATAATATTTATTATATTTCGAAAAAATTAATTATTTAACACAATGTTTAAAAAAAAATAACGAAATTTTTCACAGAAATTCAATTCTTTTTAAACATTTTAATAAAATTTTTCGCAATAATTCAATTACTTTCATAAATAATAAAATTCTTCTCAAGAATTCAATTATTTTTAGAAAATTTTAATTAAATTCTTAGCAACTATTCAATTATTTTCATAAATAAATCAAATTCATCACAGGATTTCAATTATTTTTAATACAATTTTGCAGGCATTGCTCGAAAAATGTAATTATTCTTAAAAGTTTAATTTCAATTCCTCGGAAAAATCAATTATTTTAAAAAATGTTTTTTTTAAATTCTTTGGAAGAATTCAATTATTTACAAAAATATTAGATTTTTTCACAGGAATTCAATTATTTTAAATGCAGTTTTAATTAAATTTTTTTGAAATAATTCAATATTATTCTTTTAGATTTTAATAGAATTCTCCCCAAAAATTCAATGAGGTATTTACATAAATAAAATTTGCTTCGAAAAAATTCAATTATGTCGATAAATAACAAAATGTTTTCAAAAATTCAATTATTTTGAGGCATTTTAATAAAATTCTTTGCAAAATTCAATAATTATTTTCATAAATAACAATATGTGTCACAAGAATTCAATTATTTTTAAAAATAATAAATTTTTTTTGGAAATTCAATTATTTTAAAAAAATCTAATAAAAACGTTCGCAAGAATTTTATTATTGTAAAAAATTTTAATTGAATTCTTTGTAAAATTTAATTATTTTTAAAAACTTATCGCAATTCAATAATTTTGAATATCTCTTCTATTTTCATAAAATTTCAAAACTTCAATTTTTCTCATGAATATTAAAAATTTCTCAGGAATTAAATTATTTAAATTAGAATTTGCATAAAATGAGTAGAAAGAAATCAATTATTTAAAAATTTTAATAAAATTCTTCGCAAGAATTAAATTATTTTTATAATTATTTAAATCCTTTCATGAATAATAAAATTCGTTGCAGGAATTCAATTTATTAACAGGATAAGAAAGAAGTAAATATTTTTGATAAAAATTAGGAAAAAGTCAGGAAAATAAAATATAGAATGGAATTCTTGTCAGTTTTGTGAAGTGTCTAAAACTAGTTTTTTGTGGTCGTCAAGTTTAATTTTTCGATAGCTACTTTTTTACTACTTTTTTTAGTTTGAAAGCTACTTTTTGATATTTTTTTAAAAATAATTATCGAGTGCGAAGTCTGCATCTGTGACCATTTTTTAATGACACTATTAATATTTTTTACCAGACATCGAATAGCCCAGGTTTAATATTTTGCTTTTGAAATGAAATATCTTTCCGTGTACTGATATTTTGCTTATTCGAAATCTACTAATTTTTTCACTTTTAGTTTTTCTTTCGTGTAATTTCACTGATTTTTAGAAAATCTACGGATGGCTTCTTGTGGCTTATAGGGACAACTCTGATACTAAATTACTAATAGAGAATGTTTCAAACAAAAACTAAATTAAGAAGTTAATTAAGTAAAGATAAATTTTCTCTCAATTCTGTTGAATTCACATATCATTTCTTTGAGTGTTGCGTCATAAATGTAATTAAAATATTCACACAAAAGAACTGGGGAATTCTTAAATACAGTGTGTAATTAAAAAGAACAACATTGATGTCTTTTTGTACAAATCAAACATATGTCTGTAATGTCACTCCACTTTCTCATTTGTAGCATGCAATTGCCATGTATATAATTGCCAACAATTAGTTCAAGTAGTGTTCACTCATCAATAATTTAAACTCACGTCGAAAGAACATTGTAAAAGAAATCGTATCCTTTTCGCTATTGGAATCAAAATTGATAATTGCCATTGTCGATTTTTCTCTAATTATTATAGTTTTCAAGATTAGATTTCAAGACATCAGGATTTTTAGATTTATATTTTTCAGGCATTGCATGTAGTTGCCTTTCTTTCGGAGTCAATTGGTACATGTGTCTCATTAGCATTGCGAAATTTCGCGTTCCTTCGAGGGAAACGTGATTTAGTAAGTTGTGTTTTTAAACTTGTCATTTGTCAAAACACTCTCTCGAGTCATTCTTCTTATTTTCAGTCTTTTTTTTATTATTCTTTTGTATTTTATTCTTGAGTAATAATGCACAGTAATGACTGTAATAATGATAATTATAATGATATTCGATAATTTATAACAATAAAAATTACAGGCTTCACACTAATTTACTAAAACCAACTATTTACAATTTTTTTTACGATTTGATACCTCTACTATTTGAATACTTTTTTTAGAATTGTAAAACGAAAAGCTACTTTTTTATTTTTTGACAATTTGCACAATAACTTAAAATTTGCTAAAAGTTGAAAAAAAAATTATTCTTAAAAGTTTTTATAAAATTCTTAGAAACGATTCAAATAGTTTCAAAGATTTTTCGAAATTCAATTATTTTCAATATCTACTATTTTTATAAAAATTTCCAATAGAATTCAATTATTTTCATGAATAATAAAATTTTTTTCGGAATTCAATTATTTAATACATGAAATTTTTCGAAAAAAATCAATTATTTAAACAAAGTTTAATAAAATTCTAGGCGTGAATTCAATTATTTGAAAACATTTGAATGCAATTCTTCGCAGACAATCAATTATTTTCAAAAATTTTAATAAAATTCGATATAAGAATTGATTTTTTTCAATAAAATTTTAATTAAATTCATAAAACAATGGTAAGAATTCAAATATTCTTATAAATAATAAAATTCGTCGCTTCAATTCAATTATTCTCATAAATAATAAAATATTTTAAACAAATTCAATTGTTTTGATTAAAATTTTAATCAAATTCTTCGCAGCAATTCAATTATTTTTATAAATAATAAAATTTTTGCAGTAAATTAATTATTTAAAAGACTTTCAGGGTGTCTACTAACCGGGAATTCCGGGAAAACCGGGAAATAACCGGGAATTTTATTTGACCGGGAAAAACCGGGAATTAGCCGGAAATTTTATACCGAACCGGGAATTTTTTCACAAAAATTAAAAAAGTTTTATTATTTTAATTTGTTTTTAAAAAATCAATTTTTATTTCAATTTTTATAGATATTTATACTGTTCTCTAAATTTAAGTTAGTTAAAAATAATTAATTTGATGATAAAAAATCAGTTACCAATTCAAATATATTATGTAAATAAATTTTTAAAAAATTATGGAGTTAATAGAAATATTGTGAAATTCGACTGAAAATATGTAATTAAATTTGTTAAAGAAATTCATTAGAAACTTTTTAACAAATAGAATTTTCAAAGTATTTTAATTTAATAATTGATTAATAATTGAATATTATAAAGAGTTAAATTCTAATGTATTCATGTTTCTTACTGCGAAAATTAATAATTAAAATTTTTATTAGTTAATTTAAAAAAATATACATACTTAAAATTGTTTAATGAAATTGAACTTTCGCAAAATTTTTTTAAATCTAAAAAATAAAATTGTTGTAATTTTTCAATTCTATTGTTTCAAGATAATTGAATTTTTCTAAACAAATCATTGAAATTTTTTTACTTTTTTTGAAAAATAATTGAATTTTTTTAAAGAATTTTATTTAAATTTTTCGAAAATAATCAAGGGAAGTTAGTGACCATAATTATAATTTTATTTTTAAAATTTTAAGTCCCTCTTACAGTTTTAAATCAATTTTTTGCTTCTAAAAATTATACTATTCTATTATTATTTAATAATTATAATTATTGAACTTCTCTTAAATTTTTATCATTTTAAATTTCTGAATGTTCAAATAAATGATATTTATTTATTTCTTGAGCAAATTAAATGTTTATTAGATATTAAGTAAATAATTAATTATTGCTGCTTATTATTTTCAAAAAATTTAATAAAATTCTTCACAAAAATTAAATTATTTTCATAAATAATAGCATTCTTTGGAAGGATTCAATTATTTTTATAAATAGTAAAATTCTTTGCAGAAGTTCAATTATTATCAATGTAATTTTAATAAAATTGAAAAATCCAATTTTCAATTATAATTATAAAGAGACAAGATTATTTTTAAAAACTTGAAAAAATCATTATTTTCAGAAAATTTAATGATTTATTTATGTTTAAAATCAAATTTAAATTTACATTTGATAAGAAAAAAAACCGGGAAAAAATTAGGATATATCCGGGAAAAACCGGGAAATAACCGGGAATTTTGTTAAACGAAAATAGTAGACACCCTGGACTTTCCTTTAAATTTTTTTCAAAAAAATCAATGTTTTAAAAGAATTTTAATAAAATTCTTCGCCAGGAATTCAATTATTTTAATAAATAAAACTTTTACAGGAATTCAATTACATACTTAAAATACAATTTTCACTAATTTTTTTCTAAAACATCAAGAATTTATTAAAATTCTTCGCAGAAATTCATTTATTTAAAAAATTTTTAATAAAATTCTATATAAAAAATTAAGAATTAAATTCTTTTCAATAAAATTTTAATTAAATTCGTCGAAAAAATTGTAAGAATTCAATTATTCTTATAAATAATAAAATTCTTTGCTGCAATTATTCAATTATTTTCATTTTCTTTTTAAATCAATTATTCACAAGAATTTTAATAAAATTCTTCGTCGGAGTTCTTCGTATCGCAGAATTTCAATTATTTTCTATACAATTTTAAATGAATTTCCCAAAAATGCAATATTTTTCTTAAAAATTCTATTGAAATTCTTTGAAAGAATTCAATTATTTTAAGAAATTTGGATAAAATTCTTTATAAGAATTCAATTTTAAGAAATATTCAATTATTCAATAAATTATTTAGTTTTGTACCTATTTAAATAATTGAATTCTCGTATAGAAACTTTCTAATAAGAATTGATTTAAAAATTAATTATTTCAGGTTATATTTTAGATAATAACTAAAAATTAGAAGCGTTATACTATAAATATTTAGAAATACTTAAATTTCAAAAGATTTTGAAATGGAAATGTTTGTTAATTTTAATTGTTGTAAAACTGTAACAGTATTTAATTTTTTATTAAATAGAAATTATTAATTTATTATTTTCTTAAAAAATGATTAAAGTTTTGAATAATTTTATTTAAAAATCTCAAGAAAAAAACTATTGAATTTTGGAAGAATTACAGTCGTAATTTTTAGAAACTGTAAAATTTCAAAAAAAAATTTACACAGTAATCATTTAAAATATTGTAATTCCTTTAGAAAAATAAATAAGTATTTAAAGATATGTTTAACAAAAATTATTCAAGTTTTAAATGTAATTTAATTTGGAAATTGTGAAAAAAATTCGACTCTTGACATATTGTAATTAAACTGTTTTGAAGATAGTTGAATACTCGTAAATAATTTAGAAATATTAAATTATATTTCCAATTATTTGGAAATTTTGGCAAATTTAATTGAAATATATTATACATTTTAAAGAAGTTTTTTCTACTTTTAAAAATTATTTTTAAATATCGTATTTTTGAAGAATTTTATATTAAAATTTAGAAAATTGTTGAATTTTGTAAAAATTTAGAATTGAAGTTATTGGCAGTATAAGGGCATTTGTACCATTATGACGTCACACATTTAGTAACATAATAAACTATGATGTCATGATGGTTTAAATGCCCATAAGAAAAACGTAAATACTTTTGATGAAAATTATAATAACATCAGGAAAATAAAATGCAGAATCATATTTTTGAGATTTTTCTGAACCACCTAAAACCAGTTTTTTTAGTCATCAAATGTAATTTTTCGATTGATACTTTTTACTACTTTCTTCAGTTTAAAGCAACTTTTTGCTACTTTCTTAAAATTAATTATCGAGTGCGAAGCCTGTAATAATAATTTATTAATTGTTTTGATAATAAATCAAGTCAATTTTCTTTCGGTGACAAAAAATAGTTTCGGATAGGATTTCAAATGACGAATTCTAATCAGTCATTTTAAATAAATAAATCGTTTATTTTACAATTCTTCTTTTCGAAATTAAAAGACAGTTGGAAAGTCCTCTTTAATACATATGTAATTTTCTGTGCGGCGAGAAACTATTTTACAGTTATACACATACATCATTTGTATGCTGTGAGAATATACTGAAAATCGACTTATATGAAAGAAATTTATTTGCCCATTGGATAAGAGTAATGAATGTAGAATGTGTACGACGTCCAGCTGTTGATTGCATGCACAACCGAGTGAAGTTCACGCTCATAAGGTTCATCGGCCTTGTCATGTCCTAATGGTATTTTCTCCTCCTCACTATATGCCTTCTTTTTTAAAAATACCCACAACCACATTCTTGAACTTGAACACCTGTGAATTATTTCTTATTATATTTTATTCCAAATCATTTCTATTAAATCTCTCCTTTTATGACGCACTTCTCTCTTGTATTCGATAATCATTTTCTTTATTGATCAGTACAATCGAAATATTTATTCTTCTAAATAATAATTTATAAAAAAAAGAGTATACTTATTAGTCTCAAAAATTAGTTTAAACATTTCTCTCCGTGCAACAATGCAGTTTTGTGAATATACAGAAATCGTCTCTGAATTTCAAGCTATTATCACTAATTGGAAACTAATGATAATTTGTCTTATAATCTTTACAATTTTCAATTATTATTTGAAAATTTACATAATGAAAATAGAAAGTATAATTACGCTGCAAGTCATTTTGACAAATTGGGAAATTTTCTTTGGGATAAATAATCTTTTTCGGGAATAATTCATCATTATAAGTAACCTTTGGCGATTCCTGTTTTATTATTCGAAAGCACGTTTTGCTTTATACAAAGTATTCGAAAGGTTAATAAGAAACAAGTTGGTGTGCTTGAAATGTCATTCTTCTTTTGAATTTCTTGACTTGAACATCACGATTTAGTGATTTGATGTACTGCTGATTGTCGTGGGAAGAACTATGTGCGACCATTTTCATTTCATTTTTTTCTTGTCTGAATTATCAAAACGTAGCTAGTCGCATTTTGTTTAAAAAAAGACAGAATAGTTCATATATTTTGTTAATTCTATTTTTGTAAAAGAGAAAATAATATTAGAAATAACAGAGAAAAAAAATTAGCAAAATTAATTGGAAATCGTGAGATTTCCAATTAATTTTGCTAATTTTTTTCTATTTTGGTAATACTTGATAGAAAAATGTCGAATGTCTGGTTTATAATTAGTTTACAGTCGACTTATTTCTATATCACTTGATACTTAATTCTTTGCCGCATTGTTGAATCGGCTATACTATTCAATATCTTTGACATTCAACGGTCTTTAAGTGCTTCATCAACCTTAAATTAGATATAGTGTATTGTATTCACAAGAACGTTACAATTTTCACCAAATTGATCATTCTGTTCCGAAATGTTTGTCGTAATAGCGAAGGTTAATAATAAAAAAAAGTTAATAGACACTTTTTTATTCTACTTTTTGCAGACTTCGCACATTTCCGAAATTAGTTTTGGTATATACATAGAAATAATTTTATACGATAATATTGTGACTCGCTCTGAAGAAAGGCGCCTAAAAAGCAAAAATATTTACTCTTTTTATGTAAAGATATATACATTTCACATTTAAGTACTATCAAAAATGATAATGATAATAATAATAATACAGAGTTGCCACGCAACTTGTAAAACCTGAAAATGTCAGGGAATTTTGATCGGAATCCTGGAAAATTGTTGTTTTCTAAAGTTATTGTGTTTATTCTTGAAATCTAATACAAAACCTTCAAATTTTTCTATTTCTGTCAATAATTTCTTTTCAAATAGCTAAAAAAATATTTAATTTTGAAGAAGTTATAAATGATTGCAGAAATTCAATTATGAAAATTATTATTATTAAAAAAAAAGAAAAAAAAATAATAATAATAATATAAAATAATAATATTTTTAATATTATTAAAAATTATTATTCAATTATTATTATTAATTATTATTATTATTCAATTATTTTTAAAAGTAATAAAATTCTATGCAGAAATTCAATTATGTTACAAATTTTTAAAAATTCTCGTCAAAATTTCAATTATTTTCAAAAGTTTTAATAAAATTCTTGGCAACATTTCAATTATTTTCATAAATAATAAAAATTTTACTGGAATTCAATTACTTACAAATTTTTTATAAATTTTTTCGCAATGATTCCATTATTTTCATAAATAATCAACCTTTTTTCATAATTAATAAAAAAAACTCATCGCAGAGTTTCAATTATTCACAATTCAATTTTAAGAAACATTCAATTATTCTATAAATTTTTTATTATTGTATTAAAATATTTAAATTCTCGTAGAAAATAATAAAAATTTATTTTTAAATTAATTTCAGTTAAAATTTTATATTATGTTCAAAATTTAAAAAAAGTACTGTTCAAAATTGAGGCTCCGGATCTTAAAAGGGCACACGCGCGAACACACGGCAAATAATTTGGCACCTGGAGATAAAATTTTGAAGTTGTTCAAAATGAATTTTAAATTATTGTTTCTTGTACAGAATTTCAAGGCGAAACTTTTTTTCTAATAAAAATTTTTTATATAATTTCTCGTTTTCACGTAAATTGAAAAAAACGTGATTTTTTAAGTTAAGAAATTTTAATGAATTTTTGACTTCAACTCGTGACTACTTCGTTAAATATTAATATTTTTCCACGAAATTTACACACAATATTCTTCAAACTATTCCAAGAGTGAAACAATATTTGGAAATTTAAAAAAAAATTGTATGTCAAAGTAAATAATTATTTAAATAATTTTGTCGGAAAAATGATTCTCCTATTTTCAATTGAAAAAGTTGAGTGACGAATTTTCGTTTTCGGAAAACTTTCAGCGACAAAAATGTTCATTAATATGTTAGGAAGTTTTTTGGAAAATATCTCGCCATTTGATAATAAATTAAAGACAGAGCAATTTTAACATCGTCGCGCTCTGCTGTAAAATTGCGGCGTGGCGGCACACGTGTAGCATGGCCGCCATTACAAGACCAATGTATATATAGTTAGACATTGTTTACGTTTACAGCAGAGCGCGACGATGTTAAAATTGCTCTATTGTCTTTAATTTATTATCAAATGGCGAGATATTTTCCAAAAAACTTCCTAACATATTAATAAACATTTTTGTCGCTGAAAGTTTTCCGAAAACAAAAATTCGTCACTCAACTTTTTCAATTGAAAATAGGAGAATCATTTTTCCGACAAAATTATTTAAATAATTATTTACCTTGACATACAATTTTTTTTTAAATTTCCAAATATTGTTTCACTCTTGGAATAGTTTGAAGAATATTGTGTGTAAATTTCGTGGAAAAATATTAATATTTAACGAAGTAGTCACGAGTTGAAGTCAAAAATTCATTAAAATTTCTTAACTCAAAAAATCACGTTTTTTTCAATTTACGTGAAAACGAGAAATTATATAAAAAATTTTTATTAGAAAAAAAGTTTCGCCTTGAAATTCTGTACAAGAAACAATAATTTAAAATTCATTTTGAACAACTTCAAAATTTTATCTCCAGGGGCCAACTTATTTGCCGTGTGCTCGCGCGTGTGCCCTTTTAAGATCCGGAGCCTCAATTTCAATTATCTTTATAAATAATAAAACTCTTCTCCAAAATTAAATTATTTCCAAAAATTTTAATAAAATTCTTGGCAAAATTTCAATTATCTTCATGAATTTTCCAAAAGAATTCAATTATTCAAAAAAAATTTTGATAAAATTCTACACAAACATTTCATTATACTTTCATAAATAATAGAAATTTTCCAGAAATTCAATTATTTACAAATTTTTTGTAAATTTCTTAGCAATAATTTAATTATTTGCAAAAATAACAAAACTCATTACAGAATTTCAATTATTTTTAATAAAATTTTAATCAAAATTTCTCGAAAAATGAAATAATTCTTAAAAATGTTATTAAAATTCGTCAAAAGAATTCAATAAAGTTATTTAAAAATTTGTTGATAAAATTCTTCATGAGAATTCAATTTAGGAAATATTCAATTATTCAATAAATTATTTACTTTTGTATCTATTTAAATAATTGAATTCTGGTAAACTTTTCTAATAGAAATTGATTTGAAAATGAATTTCAGTTAAAATTTAAGATAATAATTGAATATTAAAAGTAGTATAGCGTGAATTTATAAAAAGAATTGAATTTTGAAAATGTTTCAAAATAAAATCTTTGAAAATTTGAATCTGTAAAACTTATTACTAACAATTCTAAGGAATTAATGTTTTTGAACAAGTTTAATTGAATTTTTTTTAAACTTATTTGAAATTTTGTTTTCTAATATAGCAAATGGATTTCAAAATTCTTAAAGAACTTTTTCAGAAATTATCAAAAATAATTGTTTAAAGAAGAATTTTAGTTAAAAATTTTAGAAAATAAGAATTGAATTGAAATGATGAAAATAATTTTGAAGAAGTGAGAGCAACAGAAATGTAATTATTTTCAGAATTTTTTTGAAAAATTCTTGTCAAGATTCAATTATTATTTTTAGGAATTTTATTAAAATTGTTTGCAAATTTCAATAATTTTTATAAATAATAAAATTCTTTTTAGGAATTCAATTATTTTTATTAAAAATAAAAAAAAAATAATTTCAATTATTTCTAATACAATGTTAATCGAATTCCACGAAAAATGTAATTATTCTTAAAAATTGTATTAAAATTCGTCGAAAATAATTCAATTATTTAAAAATTTGTCGATTAAAATTCTTTATGAGAATTCAATTTAAAAAATATTCAATTATTAAATAAATTATTTATTTTTGTATCTATTTAAATAATTGAATTCTCGTTGAATTCTCTACTAGAAATTGATTTTAAAAATGAGTTTCAGTTAAAATTTTAGATAATAATTGAATATTAATGATTTTAAAAATGAGTTTCAGTTAAAATTTTAGATAATAATTGAATATTAAAAGTATTGTAGCGTGAATTTATAGAAATAATTGAATTTTGAAAAGGTTTTAAATTAAAATCTTTCAAAATTTGAATCTTTCAAACTTTTTATTAACAATTCTGTTGAATTAATGTTTTTGAAAAAGTTTAATAAATTGAATTTTTTTTTAATTAAAGAAATTTGTAAATAAATATAATAGAATATTTTTTTGAGTATCTAATTATTTTTAGAGTGGATTAGAATATTCTTTAGAGTCAGGGAAAAAGTGAAAATCAGGAAAAAGTAATAGATATATAAATGTTATAATGCGGAATACAGTATCATATGAAAGTTCCACGTATTTATAAAAATTTATTAGAGTTATTTAATTTGGTAAAAATAAATGTAGTTTTAAAAACCTGGAAAACTTCCGTTTTTTAACCTTGACAACCTGGTAAAGTCAGGGAATTTGAAATGAGCAAAAGCGTGGCAACCCTGTAATAATAATAACAATAAATGTAATTATTATTATTATTATTTTTTTTATTATTAACAACTCATATACACGTTTGGGTGTAAAGATAAGGAACACATTTCTTATGAACACTTATTGCTATTTTATCTTTACATCTTTCCATATTTCTTTCCGTCTTTACTGAGGTATGTAATAAGCATACAATCTTAATGCTAAGTTTGCATTCATGGTTCGTTACTGTATTAGAATATGTACCAACTTTCTCCAGAGAAACATTTATTATAGTGAAGGGCTTCTTTTCCAAATTTTTTATCGTTCCTGCCTCAGAATCTCTGATGATGATGATGATAATGATGATGATGATAGAAAAATAAACCATGAAGAGTATTTTTTTTATTATGAGTGGTTGGAATTTTTATATATTTCTCATTTGAATTTTAAGAATAAATAGTGAATGATTTAATAAGGAATAATTGACATACATATAATAAATTGACATACGGTGTACTCTTTAATATCTAGTGGAAATTATTTGAAAGACTCTGAAAGGAGAAAAATAATCGACATTTTTTACTGTCCTATAAGTATTTATCTCTGTTTACTTCATTTATTTATTTTTTATCCATTAGCTTGAATCTATTTATATGTTATTGATTTAAAAATTAAGCGAAATTTTGCTTTTAAAATTAGTTTCAAATACCAAAAGTTTTGTGTCAAAAATATTGATAGCGCAATGCAACCAACGAATGCATCTTCTTCCGTGGATGTTTCATCTAATGCTTCTTCTTTTTATCTTTTTTGTCTTAAACATATTTTTTTTCAACCAAATTTTGTACTTTCAATCCAAATAACCTAGGAAGTTTGCTGGAAACTTGTAGTGCAAACTCGTTGCAAGTAAAAAATTGTACTCAAAATACGCAGCAGGTTAAGGTTGCTGCAACTTTGCACTGAAAGTTTATAGTAAATTTATTCAAGATATTTAGAAAATTTTGATACTTGCAGCAAATTCGCACTGCAAGTTTCGCAAGTTTGTTTAAAGTTTCCTGCAAGCTCATAAATTTATTAGGAATGAACAAATATTAGAGTAACACTTGCAAAAAAAAAGGTTTAATATCGTGTTTTTAGTTTATGGATTTAGGTAATATAAACGTACAACTTTTAGTAAGAAGGTATTTAAACAACAGAGAAAATAGAAAAAAATTGATTTAAATAATAAAATTCATAGGGTAAAGTAGAAATCTAGAAGTGGAATTAAACTTGAAATGTGCTGCGATCTTCTGCAGAGAACAGCAACTAGTAAAGTGAATGTAGATTTCTACCTTCATCCTCTTATCAATCCGCTTTTCAAAAATTGAATTCTTTCAATTCCTAAATATACAACTTTCTTTTCGTTACTTGGAAAATTTTGTATTAAAACGTCTACATACAAATTTTAAAATTTATGAGCACTAAAAAAATGAAATGAAATTATTTTTAATATCTACTATTTTAATACAATTTTTCAATACCCGTGTGGAAAAAGCCACGTTCGAGCCCCACAGCTCCGAGGCCCCCGTTAGGGGCCCACGTGGAAGATCCATGAGGAGAAATCCACGAGGGCACCAGCAGGGGCCCCGTTCTTTGCCCTTACGGTTGCCCTGCTCAAAAATTTATCTAAGTTTCAAAACAAAATTTTTCTTATTAAAAAAAATGGCTCTTAGCCATTATGAATGCCCTGCTCAACAATTTTTCTAAGTCCAAACAACGAATATTTTTTAAAACAAAACATTATTGTTTACAATCATTTTAAACAATGAAAAACACGTTTTTAACAAATATTTAATGTTACTTTTTTTTTAAAATATTGAACTTACCTAAGGGCAAATCCTTGAGAGCCCACGCGAGGGGCCCTCATGGATCGCCCACATCATTTACCAGCAAAAATTTCTAAGTCCAAACAAAAAATATTTTTTTACATAACAAAAATTAATGTTTATAATGATTTTAAACTATGAAAAACGCGTTTTTAACACAAATGTTTTGCCATTTTTTTTTTTTTTTTTTTGAAATGATAAAAATATAAATTTATGAATATCTATGGTCTATTACTATATTATTAATATTATTATTATTATTAAACTATTTAATTATTATTATTATTATTATTATTATTATTATTACTATTATTATTACCGCCTTTTGAATATAATTTTAATCAAATTCTTCCCCGAAATTTAATTATTTTCATAAATAATATAAAATTTTCACACGGACTCAATGCTTTAAAATCCAATTTTCATTCAATTTTTTCAGAACAAAATAAAATCAATTTATTTAAAAGAATTTTAATAAAATTCTTCGCCGAAATTCAATTATTTTAAAAAATTTTAATGTAATTTCTAACAGAAATTTATTTATTTCATATAAATTCAATTATTGTTTTCAAAATTTTTATTAAAGTCCTACCTATATAAGAATTAAATTGTTTTTAATCAAATTTTAATATTCAATTAAATGAAAAATATGGTAAGAATTAAATTATTCTCATAAATAATAAATTTCTTGGCAGGAATTCAATTATTTTCATAAATAATAAAATACTTTAGATAAATTTAATTATTTTGAATATAATTTTATTAAAATTCCTCGCAAAAATTTAATTATTTTCATATATATAGGGGAGAGGTACGCACGTTGAGACGGGTTCTGTTTTTCAGTTATAATTTTTAAAAAACAAAATTTAGCGAAAAATTCGAAATGCTTTCTTAAAAGTATTGTCCAGGGCTACAACATTGCCAAAGAAAGTTATTTTTTTTGGACAAAATTGAAAAATTTATAACTGATTTTTTAAACATGTTATTTTTGACCAAGAAAAAAAGTGGTACGCACGTTGAGACACCCATGGTAATTTATTTTAAATTGAAAGAAAATGAATAATTACGTCAGATTCTAATTGTTTGTTGTTTATTTACTTATTTTGATGGTCTTAGCTTAAAGAAAAAAAATTAAAACATTAAAAATTAACTTAAAAAAAATAATCAAAAAATAAAATTTTATTTTGCAAAAAAATAATTAATCGAAATTTTTATATTCGCAATTTTTATAGGTGAAGAACACGTAAAACGCTTAAAAATTGTGGATTCAAAATCAATTTTAATGACAGTACTATTTTCACACCGTGAGCGTTTTAACCTGCGTACCACAGTGTGTCTCAACGTGCGGACCTTGCCGATATTTTTTTAAAGCTTTGAAATTATTTGTAGATGTTAACGTATGTCTAAATTTTCGTCGGAACTTTAAAGTAGAACCAAAATTGATATGTAAATGTTATCCGCAATTTTTTCTGCCACTAAAAAATACATGGTAAATACACTAAACAGAAATTCTGAAAAACACTTTTTTTAACTCAAAAATTGGTTCGCTCTAGTTCTCCCGAAAAAAACAGAAGTTATTGCGCTTTTTTGAATAAAAAGCTTGGTATTAATGATACTACAAAATGCCAATAAAATTTTTGGTATTATCAGTTACACAGGTTATAATATCTTAGTGTCTCAACGTGCGGACCGTCTCAACGTGCGTACCTCTCCCCTAATATAATTTTTACATAGGAATTCAATTATTTAAAATACAATTTTCATAAAAGTTTCCAAAAAATCAATTATTTCAAAGAATTTTAATAAAATTCTTCATGGAAATTCAATTATTTTCAAAAATTTTAATAAACTTCTATATAAAAATTGATTTAGGGTTCCGGTTGGGATAGCGAACTGAACGTACGCGCGTCATTTCGGTGAGCGTTATTTCGGGAATAATGATCAATTTAGTGAGTGCACAAGTTTCAAAAGGAGTTGTTTGAAGAGGGAAACATTTAGTGTTTAGGTGGAAGTGTTATCTTTACGAACTTTAGCCTTTTTCTTGTGTTATTTGGGGCAAGAGAAATAGGAATGGAAGGTGAAGAGGTTAGGAAACCAGAGGAGCAAAATGGCAAAGCTTCCGGTGGAAATTCGGAGAAAGATGGGGAGATGGAGCTGCCGAACGAAAACAGTAGTGCCACCTCAGCGAGCAGTAGTGAACCACGAGTGAGGAAAACAAACATGGCCGAAAGAGTAAACAATCAGAAAAACCAGAAGGTTATTGAATGGAAAACACCGCAAAAGCGGGGACGTGGAAGGCCCTCTAAACAAATGTCAAATCAACTGACAAGCAGTAAGATAAAAAGTAAATCGTTGTTGCGAAATTATCTACAAGTGCAAACCTCTAGGGGAAAAAACGGGAATGTATCTATTTCTAGTGAAGGTCGGAATACAAGTGGAGCCGAAGTGTTAAAAGATTTACAAAGAGAAGTTTTTGAAAAAATGTTAAATGAGTGGTGGGACAAAAAAGTGGAAAGAGAGTTCAGGGAGGTCAAGGGTCAAATTTCAGAGCTAAGGGATAGAGTTATAAGAGATGAGGCAGTGGAATCCGCATTAGTTAAAGCTAGGGAGCGAGAGAAAGAATATCAGAAAGAAATAGAATCATTGAAAGAAGAGTTAGCAACGATGTCTGCGCGAATTAAAGAACAAGGGATTTTAAGGAACACAGTTGATGTGACACAGGATTATCGTGAGCCAATAATTGTTGCTTCAAGGAATATCTCAAACGATAAAGAGGAATGTGAGGATGATAATAATAATAATGACACAGTGGACACGAATATAGAAGTAAGTGATTTGAAAGTGCTAAATAAAGATGCAATGGGTGTAAAAGTTTTATCAATGATTAGTAGTAGTGAATTAGAGTGGGAAATGAAGGAAAGGAAATCAAGAAAGAATTGTATCATGGTAAGAGGATTTCGCTCAAGAGGGAAACATTTAGGAGAACAAATAAGATCAGTGTTGTTTGACCTGACAGGTGTAAATATTGAGATTAAAAATTTAAGGCATGTAGCGGGAGGGTCACTGATCACGCTTAATTCGTGGATAACAAAGCGAAGATTAATGGAGAATAAGTATAAGTTGCGAAACACGAAGATAACAATAGAGGACGACTTGACTTGGAGAGAACAGGAGATACAAAATCGAATTAAGGAGGAAGTCATGTTAGCGAGTGAAGTGGGAGCTGTAAGCAAATTTTCGTATATGAAGTGGACAATTAATGACAGAGAATTCACCTGGAATGAAGAAAAAGGTGTAATCGAGGGGTTTCGTAACCAGGAGGGGAGGCGCTTCGAAAATAATAACAGATTCGATTAACGGAGTGGTCTGGAACATCGCCGGAGGTATGAAGATATTAGAGACTTGGGACTTTTTAAAACAATTCGACATCGTCATTTTACAAGAAACCTGGATCACCGAGGAGAAAAATGAATCCTTTTTAAAAATTTTAGATGTAGATTATATATGGGAAACGAAATGTGCTGTTAAAACTAACAATAAAGGGAGGGCAAAAGGGGGTCAGTTGGTGGGAATAAAAAAGAATGCATGCAAAGCTGTGAGTTTGGACGAATGGGAGTATGGAATTGTAATAAAAGCGCATGAATTTGGTGAGTGGGGTAATACTGTTAACATGATCACAGTTTACAATAATGTCGGAACGTCCAAGGTTGTAGATAGTTTGAGACCAGTATTAGACAGTTTTCAAGACAAAGGGGAGGGATTGATAATCTTAGGGGATTTGAATTCCAGGATAGGAGAGGAACTCGGGGGGAGCGAAATAGATGAAGAGGCTCCAAGTAAAAATTATTATAGAGTGCGTACATCAGAGGATAGAACTGTAAACGGTGAAGGAGTTAAATTATTAAGGTTTTGTGAGGAAATGGGGTTAAGGGTTCTTAATGGAAGAATAAACGGAGACACTCAAGGAAAACTGACGCGTGTAGGGGAGGAAGGAGGTTCGGTCCTTGACTTAATAATTGAGTCTGATGGAATTGGCGATTCTCAGGTGAAAGAAATCAAAATACTACCAAGGATAGAGTCAGATCATTTTCCAGTGACATTTAAATTGCAAGTTAAAAGTAAGCGAAGACAGAAGGGTATAATGAAGGGTAACGATAAACACACGGTAAACACAGATTGCGAGAATCAGGAAGATCGATTGGTATGGGACAACAAAAAGACGCAAGAGTACAGAGAGGCATTAGAGAAGTTGTGGGAACAAAAAGTAATAGTTAATGAAGGGGAATGGTCAAATGCATGGAATGAAGTTAATCGAGCAATTAAATTAGCTGCAGAGCAGGTAGGAATGATTAGAAAAATAAAGAGGGGAGGGAGAAATCAGGGTAGAAAGAGGAATGAAGAGGAACAGAAGCTGAAAAAAGAGGCTTTTAAATGCTTGAAAGCTTACTTGAAAAAGAAGGGGGTTAAAGAAAGGGAAGAGTTTAAAGAAAGTAGGAAAAGGTTAAGGGAATGGCGAAGAAATAAGAAACAGCAAGAAAAAGAGGAAAAATGGGAAAGGGTAATCAAAAGTAAAAATATGAGTGAGTTTTGGCAATCATTGAATGGTTTCAGGCCGAGGAGAAAATGTAAAGGTATGGGCATCAAAAAAGAGGATTGGAAAAAACATTTTATGAAACTCCTAGGTGGGAAAGATCAGAATTCAGAAAATACACCAATGGAAGGGGAAAAGGAGAATTTTCAGGGTGAGCAAGAAGAAGAAGAAGATATTCAAACTTCAACTTCAGAATTACCTTCAGAAAACATCGAGGGGTTTGATGCAGAGGAGGATGAATGGGACATCAAGCTAAATGAGGACATCGAATTCGAAGAGCTAGGTAAGGTCGTTAATAGGCTAAAAAAGGGAAAAGCAGCAGGAGAAGATGGAGTTTCTATTGATTTTATTAAAGGATTACCGGAAGTTTGGGCCAAAGAGGTCCATAGAGTATTAAATGGAATGTGGAAAGATGGGGTGCTGGGACCTGGCTGGGAAAAAGCAAGAATATTCCCTATTCACAAAGAGGGAGAAGAGCATGTAACGGGAAATTACAGAGGTGTATCATTGCTGGATGTGGGGTATAAAATTCTAGCTGCTGTTTTGGATGAGAGGTTAAGAACTTGGATGGAAAAGAAAGGAAAATTCGAGGAAAGTCAAGGAGGATTTAGAAGGAAAAGAGCCACGCGTGATCACATCTGGGTTTTAAATTCGTTAATTAACAATAAGCTGAAAAGTAAAGAGGGAAAATTACATGTAGCCTTTATAGATTTGAGGAAAGCCTTCGACACAGTGGACCGGGGTATATTATTGAACAAAATATGGAAATTGGGTATAAGAGGAAGAATGTTCAAAATGATTGAAGCAATTTATAGCAAAACACTTAATGAGGTCATTACTGGAGAGGGGTTAACAGAGCATTTTGTTACAATTAGAGGGGTCAGACAAGGGTGTCCACTTAGTCCACTACTTTTTAATATATTCATTCAAGATATGGACGAAATATGGGAAAAAGAAAATATAGGGGGAACGGTCATAGGGAAAAAGAAAATATTCGTGCTAAAATTTGCTGACGACTTGGCTTTAGTAGCAGACTGGGCGGAGGGACTGAAGGAAATGCTGAAAAAACTCGAAAAATATGTAAGTAAAAACAGACTGGAGGTAAATGCAGATAAGTCTAAAGTAATGGTGTTCAGAAATGGGGGTAGAAGACGGCAAGCGGATAAATGGGAAATAGAGGGTAAAGCACTTGAAGTTGTTAACGAATATAAATATTTAGGATTTTGGTTTTCCACAAAGAATTCGTACTCAAAACATGTCCAAAAATTGGCGGGAAAAGCAAGAATGGCAACAAACTCAGCATGGGGAATACTAAAAAGGGCTAGAATTAATAATTTAGGGAAGCGATTGTATTTAATGGATACTTTAGTGAAGGCAGGAGGATTGTACGGGGTAGAGATTTGGGGGTGGAAAAGGAGGGAAGAAATAGAAAAATTACAAGGAAGATTCGTCAAGATGGCAATGGGTATTAATGTCACAACTCCAGACTACATATGGAGGATGGAAGCAGGCAGACATAGAATTGAAATCGAGGCAAGAAAGAGAGCAATTAATTATCTAATGACAATTGTCAAAATGGGAGAGGAAAGATGGCCAAAAATTTGTCTAAGAGAGGAGTTAAGGGGGATAATTAATGCAAACCCTTCAAATTTGGGAAAATCATTGCAGAAAATTTGCCAGGATGTTGGAGATGGAGAAACATTAAAATGGCTATGGGAAGGAGGACAAGATGATAAAGTTAAAAATAAATTGATGAACGGAGTACGAATTACACTAGATCAGGAAATTCAAAACGATTGGGGTAGAATCAGGGATTCAAAATACTGCAAGGAATACAAAATCTTAAAAAAGGCACCAGGTAGGGAAAAGTATTGGGAAGATAAAAAAATTAAAGGGGAAATAAAAGAACAATGGGCTCGACTAAGGTGTGGAAATGTGGGGAAGGCGGGTAATAAAGGGTTTCTGGATACCATGTGCAGATTATGTGAGGTTGAGGAGGAAAATATTTTTCATATCTGGAATTGTGGAAAAGCAAGGGAAATCTTAAGTAAGAAATGGGTAGATGGTGTACTAAGGTGGGCTGAAGGGAAAACAGGGACTCAGTTTGAAGATTTGTTATTAAGAACTTTGAGTGGAGAGCCGAATCTCGTCCTCATCGAGTACGCGAAAGAATTTGTAGAAAAATCAAAGACTACATGTTGTAATTTATAATTAAGAAATGATTTGTTAAATGAAGTTAAATATAACTGATGTGATTTAATGTATAGAGAATTAATACTACTATTTATAAGATATTTTAAATTTAAGTATTGCGGGAAAGTATATTGTAAAACTTATGTAAAGTGTACAATGGAGAAATAAATAAATAAATATAAAAATTGATTTATTTTTTATAGTGAAATTTTAATTAAATTAATAAGTTTTCGAACAAAATCAATTATTTAAACAACTTTTTATAAAATTCTTCGCAAGAATTGAATTTTTTTATAAATAATAAAACGTATCGCAGAATTCCAATTATTTTCTATACAATTTTAAATTAATTACCCGAAAAATACTGTTTTTCTTTAAAAAACTTATTAAAATTCTTCGAAAAAATTCAATTTTAAAAAATATTTAATTATTCAATGAATTATTTTTTTTTTACTTTTCAATAATTGAATTGCAATTACAATTTTAGATAGTAATTAAATATTGGAAGCATTATTATATTATATTTTTTTAGAAATAATTAAATTTCAAAAGATTTTAAAATTTTTAAAATATTTTAAATTTAAAAATCTTCTGAAAATTTTAATTGTTGTGAATCTGTAACATAATTTAATTTTTTATTTTTTAAAAGTTATTAATTTATTATTTTCTTAAAAAATGATTAAAGTTTTGAATAATTTAAATTAAAAATTTGGACAAAAAAATGATTGAATTTTAGAAGAATTACAGTTGTAATTTTTAGAAATTGTTAAATTTCAAATAGATTTTACACAGTAATAATTTAAAATATTGTAATTCAATTGAAATAAATTGTACATTTTAAAGAAATTTTTTTTCTACTTTTAAAAATTATTTTTAAATAGGATAATCGTATTTTTGATGAATTTTAAATTGATATTTAAAAAATTATTGAATTTTGTAAAAATTTCGAATATTGAAGTTATTAGCAGTATAAGAAAAATCGTAAATATTTTTGATGAAAATTAAAAAAAAATCAGGGAAATAAAATTCAGACTCGAATTTTTATTTTATTGAATCATCTAAAACATGTTTTTTTAGTCGTCAAATTTAATTTTTCAACTGATACTTTTTTACTACTTTTTTATTTCTTGAAGCTACTTTTTGCTAGTTTTTTAAAATTAATTATCGAGTGTAAAGCCCCTTATTCGATTAAAAACAAATTTTTGTTCTACAAACAGAAACTTGTAATCAAGATGCATTAAACCTATAATTTCTTTGTTTTTAAGGTTTATTTTTTCAGAATGCAACACATAAGTATTTTATGTTAATAATTGCACAGCATTGCATATTATAAATTATTTTATGTATTATACATTATTATACATATGTATAATTTATAATTAGTAATTTATATACCATATAAATTTAAGATACGCTTATTTACGGGTTTTTAAATATAGTAAAAATGAAATATTTTATACATTTGTAAATATAAATTATTTTTTCCATCTATTTTGTTTAAAATTTAAATATAATTATACGTTTGTACGAAAATCGTTGAATCTCGATGTATTACGACATATACAGGTTTTTTGCTGATTATATTGATTCTTTTGGAGAACAATGAGTCACCGTCGATTCATCTGATACGTATATGCCTTAAGCACCCTTCTTCTTTAGCGTTTTTTCAGATAATACAGATATACTATTCACTAATTTAGAACATTCCAGGCAAAAATTTATTTCCAGTATTTGTAAAAAAAATAATGCGGAAATAAAAAATAGAATCAAGCAAATAGGACTTTGATTGTTAACTATTAGTTAATCTCATATTATAAGTGGGTCTGTTGTGTTCCGTATTTAAAACGCAATTGCCTTTTATATGTGTTGTCACCAAAGAATATTGTGTGTGTAGTACATTAATACATATGGTTGATGCTATATTTGTTCATTTGCTTGCCCTGGAGGGAACTTCATAAATGGAACCACTAAAGATGGATTTTGGCAAAGATGTTGGTCTCTTAAAAAAATACGATTGTTTATTTAACTCCCAAAAGGTTTAAAGGTGAAAATATAAAAAATTTGTATAAACACCGATTTGGATTTATACAAATTTACAAACATTTGTACTCCTGAATTTCGAATTTTGCCGATTATTTTTATAATGCTTCTTCTTCTTTCCCTCTTTAGAAATTTGAAACCGATTTGCGGTAAAAATTGCAAAAATAATATCTATATTAATGAAATGAATTACGATTTTAGATTGCTAGAAAATAAATGGACATAAAGAATTAATATCTGCATCATTGACAATTATTTGTGATTAGTGATAATTAACTCGTTGATTTAAATTGATTGAGAAATACATTTTTAAATTCTATTGTTTGTGTAATATATTTAGTGGATATTAAATAATTTTTTTTTGTAACATCTACGGCACTGGTCTCAACCCACAGGATGAGTAGATATGCCAGGCGTCGCGACGCCGGCGCAAAGCTTTCGATCAATCTTCTCGTTTCTTCTTTTGCATCAGAGCGAGGGTTTGCATCGGAGTGCCACTCAGGGCACGACTGAACAGTGGTTCCTAATATCGGCAATAGTTCAAAAATAAAAGAAGAAGAATACCGGTATTAACACGATGTAACATCAACGTGTGACAAAATGTTCTTCGTTTCTCGTAATCTGCAAATTATATCAATTAGGGAAATTTTCAAACCCAACATATTAGGAATCGTTCTTCTTCTCTAATAAAATTTAGTGCGTTTCAAAGAAAAACGAAAGTTGCAAAAGTGACAGAAAGGGGAATTAGAAATGCACTATTTGGAAATACCGATTTTGGTTTAGTTTAGTTACTAAAAAAATCCAATGGCTCGTCGATTCGATTATGATGAAATGGATTTTCAATTTGGATTACGTTACCGAGACGTTAGTGGAGAGAATGAAAAAGGTGTTCGTGGCGCTGCGGTAAGGGAAGAAATAAGGATTTCTTGTTTTCGGTTCGAAGAATCTTATTGTGTCGCATTTTGCCTTTTTTAAGTTTAACGATTTAAGTTTCACTGATTTTAATGGGTTGAGAAGTTTAAATTAAACTATGGAGTATTTGGAATTTTGTGAATTAAATATTTCTATTTTTTACAGAACGATAACAAGGGCGCGACGAAAAGAGGAATGCCTTATACAAGAGGTGCTGCAATGTCCTTCGGATTCCGTAGGAGACCAACAACTGGAATTCCGGTGCCAGTAACGAATTACAATACAGAGACGAATGTAATACAACCGAGGTCGAAATCAGCTGGACCTGAACATGACCGAAGAAGAGATGATAATTATCAGCAGGGAAGAACGCAGAGTTCGTCTTCGGGACGATCGACTCCTCGACTGGCACCGCCTAAAAAAGAATCGTCCGGTGTCAACATTAGGACCAATCGCTTTGGCTTCAGACACACACAAGCCAAATATACCGATAAGGTTTCGGACGTTTGTACAAGTCATTTGAATCAAGATAAAAATGTCATTCAACAACAGAATCAGGATAATTACAATCTGAGGCAGAGTAGATCGCCAGGTCCTCCACTAACGAAACCAAGACCCTCGCCAGTCAATCATCCATCTTACAACAATAATCATCTGTTACAAGAAAAGAGTGTTGAGAGAAAAATTTCCGGAATACCGGAACCTGTTAGTAAGTACACATTGCATACGAGTCATCTACCTCTTCCGCAGTACGCCGTCAGGGTGAGTGATTCAAATTCGAAAATTGCCAAAACTGTCGCGAATCAGAGTCGAAAGGTGTCGAGGGGATGTTCATCGAAGGAGGGATCCGGTACGGAGGATTCTGGCGTTGGAAGTCATCACGGTTATTCAGATGAGCAGGATATGGTGCGAGGTGTTGATTTTATCGACACTCCAGCAGGCAGTAGACGAGGCGGTCACCTGAGACCACGAAATTTGAGAATGGTCGTCACGGGAAAGAGCTTCGACGTTAGAGACGTTGATGACGATAGTACAGTGACGGAAATTTCTGTAATTCCTCTTCCAAAATCATTCGCCACTCCAAATATTAATACCGGTCTCGTGAGGGAGAGAACAACGCATTATCAAAGGATCCTCAATAAGGACAATAGATACACCGAATCAACTACCTCCATGTCGACAACATCGTCCGAGGGTTACGACGACGGCCTAGAGGAGAAAGTCTATAAAGACAGATCACATTCCGAGAAAATTCCCTCCATCAAGTCTGATTTTAGTCCACCAAGTTCTGATGATCCGGAATATGGACATGGCGAAGCGATGGCGGACGAGTATTCGTTAAGTTCCAGTGACGAATGTCAAAGGATATTGTCCACTGAGCATTTGAAGACTATTTCGAATGCTGCTAAAAATGGTACTTTGCCTAAAAATGCGTTACGTTCGGTGTTATTGACAATTGAGGATCCGGCATTTGCGGCTGTTGCGGCGACAGCGACAGCGCTTATTGATGATGAGACATCGCCTGTTGATAGTTTATTCGATAGTCCTACAGTCAGTATTACTCAGTCTGATGGGAAGACAAGAAAAGAGGGCGATAAATCACCGAATGTTGTCGAGGATGATAGTCCAGGTACACCGACAAATGCTTCTAATTCATTGAGTTTGTCCGAGGGCAGAGAGTTTTTCGATGACGAAATTGAAGATCAGCCTGGATTAGTTTTTGATGACACTGGACGAGTGCCAATTGAAAATCGATCCAGGACTAACAGTCAAGCGCACACGGATAATAGTCAAACCTTAATTGAGTCTACAGCTAAAACAGGTGAGAGAAATTGTTTTCATCTTTTTTATTCTTTCTCTCCTATTTTGTTTTTTTTCTAATTCTTCTTCTTAAAATTAATCAAAGCACATTGATTTAAAGTAAAGAATAATAATTTTAATGATTACTTTTTTTCAGTTTTGATACAACCCAAAAGCGTCGAGAATAGTCCAATGCGAATGCGACGAGTAACACGGGCTGGAAGTATTGACACTTTATCCTCATGTGAATCGATTGCATCTGATGATTTGATGTTGGATTATGAGAGAAGTGACGCCAGTTCTTATGGCGATACAACTCTTAGGTATAACAAATTGCCAAAAAAAAGAAATTTTTTTATCAGACTAAAGTCTGCAACTTTTTTCAAAAATGAAAAAAGTAGAAATAGTCAGGGAAATCAGGGAAAAGTCTGGGATTTTTATTAAAAGTATTTTATAAACTATGAAATTACCACGAATTCTATTAATAAAACCTTCGATTTTTTCTATTTCTTATAATAATTTCTTTTTAAATAACTCAAGTTTTCAAAAACTATCATAAAATTATTAAATTTATTAATGAATAATTTTACTTCAATATTTCAAAATTAATTGAATTTTAAAAGAGTTAAGTTTACATTTTTCATAAATAGATCAACTTCAAAAGGATTTAATTTGAAATTTTATAAAATTTCAATTTTAATTGAATTTCATTAGAAATTTTAAAGAACTTAGAAATTTGAAAAAAATGTAATAATTGAAATTCTTCTGAAGTTAGTTAAATTTTTTTTTAAACATTTAATTAATTCTTAAAGATAATGGATTTATAGAAGAATCTTAGTTAAAAACACTAAAAAAATTGATTTTGGAGAAGTTACAAATGATTGCAGAAATTCAATTATTTTCAGTAATTTTTAAAAATTCTCGTCAAAATTTAAATTATTTTTAAAAGTAATGAAAATCTTTTCAAAAATTCAATTATTTTCAAAAACTTTCCTCAATTTAATGATTTTCAATATCTACTATGTATTTTAATAAAATTTTCCAAACGAATTTAATTACTTAAAAACATTTTAATAAAATTATATGCAAACATTTAATTATTTTGCATATAATTTTGATAAAATTCTTCTCAAAAATTCAATTATTTTTATAAATAATAAAATTCCCTCATGAATTCAATTATTTAAAATACAGTTTTTATAAAAGTTATTGGACAAAATAAATTCTTCACAAGAATTAAATTATTTTTATAAATAATAAAATTATTTTTAAGAATTCAATTATTTTCATAAATAATAAAACTCATCGCAGAATTTCAATTATTCAGAATACAATTTTAAGAAAAATTCAATTATTCTATGAATTATTTATTTTTGTATTTAAATATTTGAATTCTAGAATTGTAGAATTTTCTAAAAAAAAATTGATTTAAAAATGAATTTCAGTTAAAAACTAAAACAAAAAATAATTGAATATTAGAAGCATTATAGAATAAATTTTTAGACATAATTACATTTCAAAAGAGTTTTAAATTGAAATCTTTGAAAATTTTAATTTTTCGCACATTTAATTACAATTCTGTAGAACAAATTTTTTTGAAAAATTTAAATTCCTAATTCTGGAGAAATTTGTTGAATCCTTTAATATATTTTTAATTATTCAGAATTTTTTTAAATGATTGAATTACGAAAAGATTTTAAATTAAAATTTTTCATACTTTAAATTAACAATTTTGTGAAATTAATTTTTTTCTAAACTTTCAATTCCAATTTTTTTGAAATAATTTCAATAGAATTCAATTATTTACAAAATTTCAATAAAATTCTTCACAAGAATTCAAATATTTCCATAAAGATTAAAATTCTTTTAAGAGATTCGATTATTTTCATAAAAATAATAAAACTCATTGTAAAATTTCAATTATTTTTAATACAATTTTGATCGAATTTCTCTAAAAATGTAATTATTCTTAAAAACGAAATTAAAATTCGTCAAAAGAAGTCAATTAGGTAGATTAGAATTTTAGATAATAATTAAATATTAAAAGCATTATAGTAGCACGAATTTTCAGAAATAATTGCATTTTGAAAGTTTTTCAAATTAAAATCTTTGATAATCTAAATTTTTCATACTTTTAACTAACAATTCTGAAGAATTAATTTTTTTGAAAAAGTTTAATTGACTTGTTTTTAAATTATTTGAAGTTTGTATTTTCTAATATAATATTGTATTGAAGAATTTCAGAATATTGAAATTTTGTTAAATTTAATTTTAAACAAATGGATTTGAAAATTCTCAAAGATTTTTTTCAAAAATTATTAAAAATAATTGATTTAATGAAGAATTTTAGTTAAAAATTCTTGAAAATAATAATTGAATTGAAATAATCAAAATAATTTTGAAAAATTTACAGTAACAATGTTTTTATATTATAAAATAATAATTCTATCACTTGCTCATCTTTAATTATTATAAAACATGAAGAATTGGATCACTCTGAGTCGAAGTGATCGATATCTTCATGTTTTATAATAAATATTCTTCTAAGTTGTTGAATGTCAAAAGGGTTTGAATTTGAAATTTTTGAAAATCTTAATTCCTATGGAAAATTATTAATGATTAAATATTTATTTAAAAATGAAGTCATTGCTGTTTTAGAATAATTTTCCAATTAAAGAAAGTCGTAAATAAATGTAATAGAACATATACTTGAGTATCTAATAATTTTGAGAGTGAATCAGAATATTCCTTATGGTCAGGAAAAAAGTCAAAATTTTGTTCGGAAATAAAAATACAATTGAGTGTAATGCAAAATGACGATAAAAATGAATATAATGAAAAGAAAAAGTTTGGAGTCAGAAACTGGAATATATGTGAAATAATTACATTTTGATAAATATGATAATAATGAATAAAAATCATAACAATAGAAAAATTAAGACAATTGGTTTAAAAATAAAATAATTAAATTTAAAGCCTGAATAAAATAAATCGTCGCATTACTTTTTTCGATGGGGACTTTAGCTACATATTTTTATAAAAATAATATAAAAATATTTATATATATATATAAATTATTATTTTACAATTTTCCTTGCTTTTCGATGACAAAATGTAAATTTTGGTTTCGTTTTCATTTTAGAATTCATTCGTCGCATAATGACGACGATGATGATGTCAATGAACTATTAGATCTGGAAGTACAAAGTCAAGAAGTTATGAGAGAATGGACTTCTCTTTTGGGAGCACATCACATTAATACCACCAACAACAATGCTAATCTTGGCATCAATAATAATAATCCCACCACGGATTCGGGGTATGTAATACTTTTTTATTACAGTTTATCTTCAAATCAGCACTAATCGATAAATATTTTTGCATACGTTTGATTTCAAATAATTTTCAAGTTATTATTTGAACTAATTATCTAGTAGCTTATTAAACTAAATGAATTATTATTAAAAAGTTTCAATTAACATTGAAATACTTCAGTGAATAGTAAAAACTCATGTGAAATTTTGGGCTCTATTGTTTGTTACAAAAACTTTCTTGTTGAAATTTAATGAAAATTAATTTTTTTTTTAAATATAATTTTTCAAAATATAATTCTTCAAAAATACGATTATATTTCAAAACAATATTTTTTAAAAGTATTAAAATTCAATTATTTCAAATACCTATAAAATTTATTTCAATGAAATTTGACAAAACTTTTAATTTTCTTTATTTTTTAATCAAGAAAAAAATGTTCTTGATTAGGTTAATTATATACTTTGAAAATTCCCAGAAAATGGAGTTTTTTTTATATATTTGTAATTTTATTTTTTGAAGAAACCTTCTTGGTAAGTTTTTTGTTATGTTTACAAAGTTTAGTATTTTTTACAAGAAACTTTTTAGAAATGTAAAGAAAAAATTTTTACTTATAAATTACATGTATTTTCAGTTTAAATATCTGAGGATGCCTGTCGTCGACGGGCGAAAGCTCATAAATAAAATATTTTAAATAATAAAAGCAATGGATTTTTATCAAACACTATAAAATCACACTAAAATTATAAATCCAAACAAAATAACATCACAATAAAACTTTTAATTGTTTCAATTTTTAAAATAACTTTCGGGAATCCAATTATCTTCAAAAAAAATTGTAATTACGATTTATCAAAAAAGTAATTTTTTTAATAACCTCTAATTATTGTAATAATAATGAATTATTCTAATTAATATGAAAATATTTCAATTAATACTGAAATAGTTTAGTTAATATTAAAATATTTATATTGAAATATTTGAGATCATTGAATAATTAAAAAAAATTTAATTTTTAATCCAAGTTTAATTTCAATAATACGCAAAAATATTTATGGATTTGTCATGACTTTTCTTTCTTTCTTTTTTTTTGCTTGCTTGTGTACAGTGAATAATTTGTACGTTGCAATGTGAGAAAATGGGGAAAACAGACTTTGAGATTGACTGCTGGTACTCATCCTTTATTTTTTAATTTCGCTGCTTTTTTAAATAAGAAATTACATTATTTTCAAAATTATTTGCTACTAGGAAGCTTATTAGTTGTATAGAAGTAGGAATTTTTCAAAAAGAAAAACTAAGGCACTTTGATAAAATTTTCCAAAAGAAAGACTGGAGTAAAAGCGAAATTTGTTTTTAGACAGAAACAGCAGTTCATACATTAAATTGAAGTTTATTAAACCTATAAAGTTTATTATATAAAATAAAAATGGGTAACGGGTACAGTGACCGACACCGACACCCATTCAGTGAACGACACCCTCAATTAAAAATCATTTACAAATTGCAATAAATATAAAACAAAACATTATTAATGTATATTTGAAAAATGTTAATATTATAAAATGCAATTTTTGGAAGCTATTAAAATATCAGCCATATTAATTTCGTTTATATTTTGGATAAAATTTCAAGTTCTTTGGAGATAACCTCAAAATTCACTTTTTAAGGTTATCTTCACAGCTTCACAGAAAGTAAAATGCTGTTAAAAATAAAAATAAATTAAATATTGCTACTACTTTAATAGCTTCCATTTATTGTATTTTATAATATTAATATTTTTAAAATATTTATTAACAATGTTTTGTTTTATATTTATTGCGATTTCTAATTGGGGTGTCGTTCACTGAATGGGTGTCGGTTACTGTACCCGTTACCCTAATTTAAAAAAAAAAAATTTTTAATTTTTTTTATAGAAAAATTTGTAAATACATTTTGTAGATTACGTTTTTTAAGTATAAAATATCTTCAATTTGTACATATAATAGTGAAAAGTAACATTTACTATTCGTGTAAATAAATAAATTAACGAATTCGAAAATAATACCTATAATGCAAATTTACCATTTGCAGTAGTTTGAAAAATATTTGAAAATAGTATAAACAATATTTTAAAGACGATCTACTTTTTCGAATACTTTATAAAAATTTTAAATTCAAAATGAATACGAAAATAAAAATAAATTTTCTCTTAGAACACAAAGTGTAGGAATTTTATTTTATTTTTATTAACTAAATATAATTATTTGAGTTAGATTTTTAGAAAAATGGTAGACAAATAACGTCGATATATTGAGCGTGCTCTGTATTATTTTTATTAACCAAAGGTCCATAAGTGACCTACTGGCAACATTCGTTCGTGCACATTGAAATAACAGGGTTAATTGGAATATTTTTTAATGGTAATTTTAATAGACCATAAATAAATTTCTTTTTTTCAAAATGTTCGTAATAGGCAAAATGAAATTCAAAATCAATTTTATATTTTATTTTAGTATTTAGGAACACTTGGGTATATTCCTAAATGGAAATATTTCGAGTGAAAACAGCTTTTTTTAAACTTAGGTATTATTTTTGATAATTTTATTTTTATTTTTCTTAATTTGAATTATTTTTTTTATAAATTAACTATGACGATCGAGTGCAGGCTTTACACTTATCTACTAAAATCAACTATTTACTACTTTTTACGATTTGATACTATTTGGATATTTTTTTTAGATTTGTAACACTAAAAGTTACTTTTTTCTTTCTTTTTTTGAGAATTTGCAGAACTTTAAATTTGCTAAAAGTTGAAAAAAATATTCTTAAAAGTTTTAATAAAATTCTAAGAAACGATTAAAACATTATCATAAAATTTTAGAAATTCAATGATTTTCAATATCTAATATTTTAATACAAATTTCCAACAAAATTCAATTATTTTCATAAATAATAAGATTTTTATAGGAAGTAAATTATTTAAAATACAATTTTTATAAATTTTTTCAAAACAAAGCAATTATTTAAAAGAATTTTAATAAAATTCCTAGAAACGATTCAATTATTTTCCAAAATTTTAATAAAATTATACCTATATAAGAATTGAATTATTTTCAATAAAATTTTAATTACACTCATCGAAATAAATTACAGGAATTCAATTATTCTCATAAATAATCAAATTCTTTGCTGAAATTCAATTATCTTCGAAAATTTATAAAAAATTCTAGTCAAGATTTCAATTTTCTTTACAAATAGCAAATTCTTCCCAGAAATTCAAATATTTTCAAGAATTTTAATAAAGTTTTATATAAGAATTCAATTATTTTCAATAAAATTTTAATAAAATTCTTCGCGGGAATTCAATTATTTTCATAAATAATAAAATTTTCACAGGAATTCAATTATTTAAAATACAATTTTTATAAAAGTTATTAAACAAAATTAATTATTTAAACAAATTGTTATACAATTCTTTGCAAGAATTGAATTATTTTTATAAATAATAAAACGTATCGCAGAATTTCAATTATTCTCGATACAATTTCAATTGGATTCCCCGAAAATTAAGAAATTTTGATAAAATTCTTATAAGAATTCAATTTTAAGAAATATTCAATTATTCAATAAATTATTTAATTTTATATTTAAATAATTTAATTTTCGTAGAGTTTTCTGATAAAAATTGATTTAAAAATTAATTTCAGTTAAAATTTTACTTAATAATTGAATATTAAAAGCAAAATAGCCTGAATTTTTAAAAATTATTGAATTTTAAAAGATTTTGAAATTGAAATGTTTGAAAATTTTAATTGTAAAACTGTAACAATATTGAATTTTTTATTTGAAAAAAAATTATTAATTCATTATTTTCTTAAAAAATGATTAAAGTTTTGAATAATTCTAATTAAAAATATCAACAAAAATATTATTGAGTTTTGGGAGAATTACAGTTGTAATTTTTAGAAATTGTTAAATATTAAAGAAGATTTTACACTGTAATATTTTAAAACATTATAATTCTTGTTTTGAATGTAATAATTTAATTTGGGAATTGTGAAAAAAATCGTCTGTTAAAAAATTGTAATTAAAATGTTTTGAAGATAGTTGAATTCCCGTAAATAATTTTAAAAGATTTAATTATTTCCAATTATTTGGAAATTTTGTCAAATTTATTTGAAATAAATTATTTTTTTCTTCTTTTAAAAATTAATCTTAAATATAATCGTTTTCTTGAAGAATTTTATTTAAAATTAAAATTTAGAAAATTATTGAATTTTGTAAAAATTTAGAATTGAAGTTATTGGCAGTATAAGAAAAATCGTAAATACTTTTGATGAAAATTAGCAAAAAGTAGGGAAATAAAATGCAGAATCAAATATTTGTGATTTTTCTGAATCGTCTAAAACGAGTTTTTTTAGTCGTCAAATTTAATTCCTTTTTTAAAATTAATTAATTATCGAGTGTATCGAGTGCGAAGCCTGCGAGTGATAAAATGTAAAAGTTAAATTATTTTTTCTAAACTTTAATTTTTTTTAAATAGATTTTTCAAATAGATTTTTACCAGGGCGTTGCGGAAGTATTTGGAATATGAATTCGAATTGAAGTAGTTGATTCGAAATTATTTTAAGTTTGGCAAATTTTTTGTTTAATTCTTTTTTCGGGTCTAGAATTTTGTTCATACCCCCCATTGAAATGAAAAAAAAGAGAATAAAATCTACAGTAAGTTTATCAGCTCCCTCCCCTTCGTTTGTAACTCGTTGCTAAGGTTGAGCGCAGCCGGTGCGGCACGAGCACGACGGTTGTAGTTTTAGCTCTCGGTGTATGTATATACTGGTTCAATGTAATCGCGCTTTGCTGGCGATGCCAGTCTACTACAGTCAGCCACTGACAATAGTCTTTCACTAGTTAGTTACTTGCGAAATACAAGGATATTTCATAAACATTTTTCCTTTCTTTATTGCTAAACGTATAACGAATTTCCAACAATGTTTAACAACTTGTGGAATACTTGAAAAGTATTTGTTAAAGAATTTTTAATTTGTGACTATTGACGAATTTTTAAACAGTGAAGCAATTTGAAAAATACTTTTAATTCAAGTGCGCTAGTGATTGGAAATAACAATAAATTATTAATAATGTTATTGTTAAAGTCGAAAGTCTAGAGACTGTACGTTGGTTTTCTTTTCTTTTAACAAAGAGACAAATTCATGATTTTTTTCGAAGAATCAAAAACTAATATTATAGTAATTCAAGTTTTAAGGATGAATTCTTTTTGTCCCTTTTTCTACTGATCCATTTCTAACTCCAGATTTTTGCACTTAGAGTGTAGTTGCCTTTTTATGCTATAATTCCTCTTTAGGATGACAGAGATGTAATTAGTGTAGATAGAGAAATAGTGTTTATATATTTTTTTAATCATTATCATCATTATTATGCGTGTATTACGCTTGTTCACCTTTTTTTTGTTACGTCGCATGCATTCCATTTTCCAAAGGACAAGGTCGACTTATTGATGCTTTACGCCTTATTATTTCCTAATTAAAAATCGAATCTTTTGTTAATCAATTGAAGAAATATATTTTGAATACAAAAACTTGATAAAAACAAAAATATGAAAAATAATGATAAAGAATTTCATGAAAAATAAGTACATATTAGAAAATTGAGAAGACAGGAAAAAGAGAAATCTAGTAATGAACAAAAAAAAGTAGGAAAGAATTTTATTGAAAATTACTTGAAGAAAAATTTTATTGCATTTTATAAGAAAACGGAAAGCAATTTACAAAAATTTTTTATTTTTATTTTTTGTGTGGTAGCTTGACTGTAATATAGCAGGAACTGCTTTATTATTTAAATAAATATTTCCTCGTATCAAGAAAGAAAATTTGCAAAATAAAAATAGAATAAAAAATGATTTTTTCTTAGCGATTCGCTAAGTGATTATTGCGGACGGTATATTTTGTGTTCTAGTGCACTAATAAAGCAAGTTAAGCAAATGAAAATTGCTGACGAGGATGATCCTTTGGGTGGTGACTATTACCAGCTGACTTATCCTAACTAGCAACCACTTCAACGGTCCGCCATTGCCGACCAAAATAACAAATAATATACTTTTCATTTTTTATTATTTATAATTATTTCAAAACAAAAAAAGAAAAAAACAAATACGTGGACGTAAACAGGGAAAAAGTATTCAACACCTATTAGAAAAAAAAAGATTGAATATTTTTTTAGCATAAAATTTATATTTTTTTAGTATTGAAATTATTTATTATGTTTTTATCACCATAGGAATTTAATATTTTTTTAAAAATTTTTTAGTAAGACTATTTAATACTTTTGGTATTTAGAGCTAATTAATAGTTTTTTTAATTAAAGATATTTAATATTTATTTTAGTACTAAAGCTATTTGATATTTTTTTTAGTATTGAAGCAGTAAAATGCATCTCTTTGAATAATAGAAAGGAATTTAAAATCAATAACACAGCATCTTTGAGGATAGTTATAGGGAGAAAGTGAAATACGTATTTTTTCATTTTCATACACAACATATATAATATCGCATCCTGACTACTCAAATGTGCAATTGCATGAATTGAATTAAACAATTCCTTTATTTATTTATTTATTACATTAATCAGTTATTAATTTCAAATATAATAATTAATAATAATACTAATAATAATAAAAATAATAGTAGTGATAATAATAATTAATAATAATAATAACAATAATATTAATAATAACAATAACAATAATAATAGCAATAGCAGTAATAACAGTAAAAATAGATTATTAAAAAAGGTAGAAATATTTATTAACAAATATTATGTTTAGAATTTGGTAGATATTTTTTAAAAAATCGTTAAATAATTATTGAAATTTCACGGTTCTTCCTGCAAATAATAATAATAATAATAATAATAATAATAATAATAATAATAATAATAATAATAATAATAATAATAATAATAATAATAATAATAATAATAATAATAAAGAAAATAAATAAAATAATAACAATAAAAATGAAAATGCAATACATTATAATATTATAATTGAAAACACTAAATATAGTTAACTTAAAGATTAAATTATATCTTCCATTATTCATAGTTTAATTTTAAAAATCGTGTTTTCTCTGAACTGGATTTTAGTATTAAAAAAATCAGAGTTGCCACAGGTCAGGGAATTTTATTAAAAGTATTGTAAAAAACTTATTTTTAGAATTCATAAAAAAATTCTGAATTTTTGTATCTTTTTTGTTTGCCTCATAAACTAGGAAATTACCACGAATTCTAATACAAAACCCTTTAATTTTTTCTATTTCTGACAATAATTCATTTTAAATGACTTCATTCTTGAAGAACTATAAAAAATTATTGCTGACAAATTATTTAATGAACAATTTTACCTGAAAATTTCAAGAATAATTGAATTTTCAAAGAGGTGCGTTTACAATTTTCGCATATTATAATATTAAATAAATTTTAAAAGATTTCAATTGGAATTTTTTGAAAATTTAATTCATTATTTTAAAAGTTTTAATGCAATTTTTTAAAAGAATTTAATTATCTTGATAAATAACAAAAATTTTCCCAGAAATTTAATTATTTTCAAGAATTTTAATAAAATTCTTTGCAAATTCAATTATTCTCATAAATAATAATATTCATCAGAAGAATTCAATTATTTTCGAATATACCTAATAAAATTCTTCGCAGAAATTCAATTATTTTCAAAAATTTGTCTGAATTCAATGATTTTAGTTAAAAACTCTAAAAATTAATTGAATTTTGAATAAGTTTCAAATAATTGCAATTTCTTAGAAATAGTTGAATTTCGAAAATGTTTAAAATTCATATCTTTGAAAATCAAAATTTTTCATACTATGAATTTGAAAATTCTCAAAGAACTTTTTCTTAAATTATTAAAAATAATTGATTTAAAGAAGTATTTTAGTAAAAAATTCTGGAAAACAATAATTGAATAATTGAAATTGTGAAAATAATTTTGAAGAAGTTTCAGTAATAATTTTCTTATAAGTTGTTGAATTTGAATTGTCTGAATTTGAACATTTTTAAAATCTTAGTTCCTATGAAAAAATAATAATGATTAAATTTAATATTTATTTAAAAATTAAATTTTGATGTTTTCGAATAATTTCACGTAATTTTTAGAGTGAATAAAAAATAATCTTTAGGGTCAGGGAAAAAGTGAAAATTTTGTCTGGAAATCAGGGAAAGTCAGGGAAAAATAAAATTAATTTATAAGTTTTTGTGGCAACCCTGAAAATAATTTTTTTGCAACATCTCTAGATAGTATAAAAAAATCTATTTTCAAGCAATTTTTTTAAATATACACAAACACTGCTTGTTAAAATTAGAAATTTTAGAAATATATTTTTCTTTCCTCTTTCCTAGAAAAAAAATTTACCATATTTTTTTAAAACTTATAAAATGTAAATTTTTTTTCTATAAATAATTTGTTTTTTCTATAAAAATATTGTAAATGAATAAAGTTTTATATTCAGGAAAGTTATAAAAATTTTTTAGAAATAACGTAAAAATTTTTGAACTTGAATATTCCGGCCTTCAGCAGTTATTAAAAAAACCGTTCCAAAAAAATTTTTGATAAATATTTTTTCTAATATGACAATTACGATAGTCGTAACTTTTTTTAAATTGTCAGAAATTTACAAAAAAAAAATTGTAGGTATCGATTTTTAAAAATGTTACATTAAAACAATAAAATGGAAGTGAAAGAAAGTGGAAGTAAAAAATTAAAATAATAATAATCAACCGTATTACTAATTACTAATATGTAAATAATATATCGATGAATTAATTAAATTTTTAATTTATTTAAATTCTATTAAAATTATACCTGAATCAAATAACAATGCATTTAAATATTATTAATAGCATAATATTAATATGAATTTTAAAAAGTTAATTTAAAATAATTGGTATAATAAGAATTACAAAACAGTTAATTTAAAAAAATATAATAAATATAAAAATTAAATTAAAAAGAAAAATTGACACAATGAAAATTAAAACTGCAACGGAAGATATGTGGTGGGAAAAAAATTTGCTTTCGACTTTAACTTAAATATTATGCTCCTCAAATATAAAAGAAGATATGATAATATCAAGAAGTGAAAAGCGAGACTGATAGTTGAGACGAAATATAGTTTTTCCTTTTTTACTGAGAATAAAACAAAAAAAAAGAAAAAAAAAGTGAAACGTTTTGAGAAAATTATTATATGGGAAGAGAGACGAGAAAAACGGACGAGATTCCGGATGCGAGGAAGGCTGGAAAAATAATGAAGGAACCTACTAATGCAGCCTCCCCCACTAATATGGCTTCTGCCAAAGGGTAAATAGCTGCACAAATATCTGCATCCCCTATATCTTCCCCTTCTTTACACGTATATATGTATAATGTATGTTATATGTTATATATAATATACATATATTTCAAAATGCAAATATTTTTTCCTCTCAGATATATATGAATCTTGAGATTCCTTATTCACTTTACTCAGTTTTAGATAAAAAAAATTTAGATAGAAAATAAAGCATCATACGTATCTATTTTTATTTCATATGTTGACATCGTCGCACATTCCTGTAATAATAGCAGTTGACAGAATATTTTTATCTAATTTTTGTGTCCGGAGGGAATTTTCTTTTCGTTCAAATTGAATTTTTCTTAGTAATTTTTGTATAGTTGTATTTTTTAAAAATAATCTTCTATCGATGAATAAAATTAATCAGTTCCATTTTTTTTCTATTTTTATATATAATGGTATTATTAAGAATAAATTTTTGTATTAATTACATAAATAATAAATTCAATTTCTGGAATATTTTTTATAATAAATTTTGTGTGAAGAGAGATTTTTTTCTTTCTAATCTTCTTGAAGAATATTTTTTGATCTTCTGAATAATTTTATTTTTCGTTTCTCCATAAGTATAGTATACAAAATTTTTAATTTATTATTACGTTATAATTTAATTAATTTATTGTTAGGTACTTATGAAGAATAATAATTAGTTTTAGTTTAGAAAAGTGACTTTTTTAATAAATTAATAGGGTTAATCCCTTCTAATATTACATAATAATAAAATTACTGGCCTCGGATTTTAAGACTTTTTCGACTTTTTTTCCAAATATTGCAACAAAATATCACATTTTTAGTATAAAATGCAATTCATTTCAATTTTCATAGTATGAAAAATAACTTTTGACTCTTCTTACAAAAATTATTTTTCTATAATTTTTCTAATCAAATTTTTGAAATTTACAATTAAAAAAATGTTGAATAATTGCAATTTTGTAAAATTTAATTCAAAATAATTTATTTTTTAAAAGTATTTTATTAAACTTTTTAAAAATCAACTTTTGAAGAATTTTAATTGCAAATTTTAAAAACAATTGAATTCTCAAAAAGTTTAATGAAAAATCTTCAAGTGTAAATTTAAAAATGCTTCTAAAAATTGTATTAAAATATTTTTAAAAAAAATACCTAATTCTTCGAATTTTTTTCATTCTAATTGTTTAAAATTCAATTATTTTTAACATTTTCAATTACATGTTTTATAAAAATTCAAATAACATAAAATAAATCAGAATTTTTTATAATTTACTTATTAAACTTTCGGAGAAATCATTTTTATGTTTATAATTATAATTCTTCAAAAATTCAATTTTTTTTTAAAAGATTTTATAAAATTTCAATTGTTTGGAAATTATTAAGTTCTAATTTTTAATTCAAAATGAAAATTAGTTTTTGAAAGTGATATTAAAATATATTTGAAAAAAGCAATTCTTAAAAATTCAAAATTTTTCATTGTACTTTTTTAAAATTCAATTATTTTTAAGATTTTTAATTAAATATTTCGAGAAATTCAAATACATACAAAAAAACCGTAACCTTAAAATTTTTTATAATTCTTTTTAAAATTTTAGACGAAAAAATCATGATCAAAACTTTTACTTAAAATTCTTCAGAAAATTAATTAGATTTTTTAAATTATAAAATATTCTTTTAAAAATTCAATTGTTTTCAAAAAATTACATTAGAATATTTTTTAAAAAACTAATTCTTATATTGTTTTATCACAATTTTTTAAGATTCAATTATCTTTGAATTAAAATTTTTTAAAATTACTTTTTTAAACTTATTAAAATTTCTGAGAAATCATGTTGATAATATTTATTTTATTTATAATTAAAATTCTTCCAAAACTTTATTATATTTTTTATAAAATTCAATTATTTTTAAAAGATTCGACTTTATTTTAATTATCTTTAAAAGGTTTTAACAAATTTCAATTATTTGCAAATTTTTCAATTGTCTATAGGTAATTGGAAAACTATTATCTTTCCAAAATTATTTTAAAATATTATAAAAAAATTAATTATAAAAAATTCTTTATTAGAACTCTTTAAAAATGTACCAACTTTTACAGTTACAGTCACAATTGTTATAAAAAATTGAATTTTGGCATTTAAATTTTAAATAATTTCATTGAATTCTCGAAGTACTTTTGGAAAATTATTAAAAATAATTGATTTACAGGTGAAGTTTAGTTAAAAATTCTAGAAAATAATTGAATTTTGGAAGAAATAGTTGTAATATTTAAAAATTATTAAATTTCAGAAGGTTTTAAATTTTATTTCTTATGGAAAAACAAATGAGAAGTATTTAAATATTTATTTTAAAAAATTATTCAAATTTTGAATAATTGAATTTGGAAATCAGTGAAAGGGAAAAATCAGGGAAATACAAAATTAAATTTTTGTGGCAACACTGAATTAAATAAACGACTTTTTTGCCCTTTTTCGTATTTTTAATCGACTAATGCGACTTTTTTTGCACCTTAAACTCGATCCGAGGTCTGTGATTATTATTGTTATAATAAAACAGAATATTTTTTTTCGATATTTGGACAACTTTTGAAATGTTAATATTCCTTCTGGACACTTCATTTTTTCCACGCATAATAATTAACGTACATTGTTAGAAATATTTTTTTTAAAGAAAAATAAGAGAAAAAGAACCGGAAATTATTAAATTTTAAAGACTTTTTGAAAAATTATAAATTAATAAGGATAAAAATTTTTTCTAACAATGTTCAATGATATAATATTTCAGTTTGTGGCATGAATTTATATATTACAATTAATTAAATATTTAATTAAGTAGAATTTAAATACGAAAGATTGCTCTGTTGCTGTATCATTGTAGAGTAATATTTGTGTATACTTGCGCCCGTATAAATATTATCAATTAGCAAACTTTTATAATATATTATTGTTTTTTTTTTTGTTGAACATTTTTTATTTATTAACTACCTTTGGAAATTGACAGAAAATTTCTCTTTTTAACTTTAATAATGTAATTCAATTTTTTATTATTTACTTATTTACTACTTATTTATTATATATGTTACGGTAAAAGTACAAAATTGGTAAATGTGCACATTTACCGGTAAAAGTGCACATTTACCAATGTAGTTGGTGAATGTGGGAAATTTTTAAATTAATGAAAACATTTCGTGCATTTACCAACCAACACTGGTCAATGTGCACATTTACCGATTCACTTGGTAAATGTACATAATTTTTTCCTTGATTTAAAAATTTCTCACATTTACCAACGAACACTGGTTAATGTGCACATTTACCCATTTTACATGGTAAATGTACGAAATGTTTTCATTAATTTAAAAGTTTCTTACTTTTACCAAATGTCCCGGTGATTGTGCACATTTACCGGTAAATGTGCACATTCACCGGTCATCGTACATTTACCGTAACATATATACATCTTTACCTGTCCGAGTGTAATTATATTATATAATGTATATGAATATAATTAATAATAATATTGATAATAATAATAATAATAATAATAATAATAATAATAATAATAATAATAATAATAATGATAATAATAATAATAATAATAATAATAATTAAACAACAAATTAAATATAGTAAATAAAATTAAATAGTAGATAGAAATTAATTAGTCAAATTAATTGATTTGAATTAAGAAGCAACAGTTTTTTCTATAAATTTTTATTAGGTATATTATACCTAATAAAAATTTACTTCCTACTTTTTTTTATCAATATTGAAGAATCTTAATAATTATATAAAAATGCGCGTAATTTTGTAATTGTTTCTAAAAAAAAATGAAATATTCAAATAATAGTAGAATTGTCTCAGATTTGTACAGTTAATAATTGCGAGAATTGCACTTAAACAATTATTATTCCCATTCTTTATACTTATGGTGCAACAAAATTATCTTTCGCATCCTTGAATGAGACAATTGGCTATTACCATTTCTTTATGCTCATAAAACATATATTATGTATTTTTAAGTCAAAAATTTTTAAATTCTAAATGTGCGTATTTTTTTCTTTTTGGATATTTTTATAATATTTACCAAAAAAAAATTGTTTACGTTCATTGGCACTTTCGACTCTCTACCTAAATAATATCTAATTTAATGACATATTTTGATGTTTTGATTGATCCTTAATATATAATATTCAATATTCAATTAATTGGCTTTAGGATCCGTGAAAAAAGAAGTCAAAGAATATTGAATATCTAATTTAATATTGTTAATTTTAATTAATTTCATTAACTAATTTAATTTGTATTAAATTTAATATTAATTAATTAATGCATTAAATTTAATATTAATTAATTAATATATTAAATATAATATTAATTTAATTAATAGGTATTAATTGTACCTATATTGTTCTATAATTTGATAAATGTCCTTTTTTGGAATATTCCCAATATTTGTAAATTCGATAGAAATGATAATTTTCCATGGAATAATTATTATATCTATATGCCAATGGATAATTTGAGAAAATTGTTTTATTTTTATTTTTACGAATGTTAATCTATTATTTCCATGTCGATTAGCAATTATTTTTATGTCTTAGATGTTCTTTTTTTATTGCATCTTAAATCTCAACTTTCTCCCTTGTTTTTCTTTTTTTTTCTTTAATGAGCCGCTTTGTATTCACTAGAATTAATTAATTGTTTTTTGCGTATATGCATTTTTTTTCTTAATAATGCTATGTATGTGGAAAAAAATTAATTTCAGAATATCTTGATAAAATTCGGTATGAAATTGCTTACGCATAAATAATATGGATTTTAAAATATATTTTTCATATTATTGCTTGACATTTCACCAACAATCAGTCTTGCTTTCTTTCTAACACTTTAACACGATTTTTCACTCAGGAAATTCTATTTAATTTGTGACTCACATGTTTTTATCGCATCAATATGGCGATGTACTTATACACACGAGTCTCTCGCAAACTATGATTCTCTTTATTTTTGCTTGTAAAAGAACTTTTTTAATCTGCTTTTTTTTTAAATTAAAATTTTAAAAACAAAAAGAAAATAAATGTTTTTTTAATTATTATTTGTTATATTATTATTTATTTGTTAATTAAATATTACTTATTTTTTAAATTTATTAACATTGTAAAAATTAATTATTAATTATCATAAAAATTTCTTTTTTACGTGAAACTTTTTGGGTTTGATAGTCACAACTTGTGGACTATATAAGTAATAGGAATAGTGATTCTTAGAGGAGGTCACATAACTAAGCTTCGGTTGGCTTTTAAATAAAAAAAAGAAGAAAAGAAAAATTTTCGTAGAGAAAATAAAAAAAAAAAATATTTTATTTTTTTTCCAAAATAATAAACGGGATCTATAATTATAAATTAACAATTACTATAAAATATAATAATAAATGAGAAAAAAAATACAGGCAACTTTATATTTTTATAGTGTGAAAAATAACTGCAGACAAATCTTTTGAAAATTATTTTTAAATAATTTTGTAAAGATAATTAAATTTTAAAAGTATAATTAAAAATTGTCGAATAATTAAAATTTTGAGAAATTTAATTCAAAATAATTGATTTTTTAAACTTTTGGAAAATCAACTGTTTAAAATTCAATTATTTTCAATATTTTCAATTAAATATTTCGAAAAATTCAAATATATACTAAAAATAGTAACCTTAAAATCTTTTTAGAATTATTTTTAACATTTTAGACAAAAAAATTAAATTATTTTCTAAAATTTTAATAAATCCTTCGAAACAATTCAATTATTTTTTTAAAATAGTAAAATCTTTGCAAGAATTCAATTTTTTTCTAAAATTTTAATAAATCCTTCGAAGTAATTCTATTATTTCTATAAATAGTAAAATTTTTTGCAAAAATTCAATTATTTTTAATACAATTTTAATAAACAAATTCAATTTTTAAAATATTTTTAATAATATTTTTCGAAAAAATTCAATTATTTCATAAAATTTTAATAAATCCTTCAAAACAATTCAATTATTTTTTTAATTTTTAACAAAATTTTTCGAAAGAATCTAATTTTATTTTCTAAAATTTTAATAACTCCTTCGAAACAATGCAATTATTTTTATAAGTACTTAGTGAGTAAAATTCATCGCAAAAATTAAATTATTTTTTAGAAATAATAAAAATCTTCTTAGGATTTCAATTCTTTTCAAATTCAATAAATTAAAGAAATTTTTTGAAAGAATTCAATTATTATCAAAACCTGTAATATGTTTCAATAAAATTCCTTGAATGAATTAAATTCTTTTTTATATTTTAATAAAATTCCTTGAATGATTAAAATATTTTAAAAAATTTTAATAAAATTCTGAGAAGAATTTAATTATTTTCTGAAAATTTTAATAAAATTCAATAATTAAATGTTTAATTTCAATAATCAAGAAACACGATTATTTTAAAAACTTGAAAGTGTAGTTAATAAAATTCAATTACTTTCAAAATTTTCATTAAAATTATTAAAGAAACTCCATTATTTAAAATAAATTCAAAGAAATTCCTTCAAAAGAATTTACTTAGGATTTTAAAAAATTCTAATGAAATTCTTCGTGAAAATTCAATTATTTTCATAAATAATATAAAATTCTCAAACGAATTGAAGAATTAGTTTAGTTGAAAATTATTGTAGAAAATAATTGAATTTTGGAGTTGTCACTTTTAGAAATTATTAAATTTCAGAAAGTTTTAAATTGAAAATTTTTTTATTTCATTTCCCGTGGAAAAACAAATAAGAAGCATTTAATTGTTTATTTAACAAAATTATTCAAGTTTTGAATAATTAAATTTAGAAATCAGTGAAAGGGGAAAATCAAAGAAATACAAAATAAAATTTTTGTGACAGGAATTAAACAAACGACTTTTTCGACATTTTTCATAATTTTAATCGACTAAAGTGATTTTTTTGCTCCTTAAAGTCTATCCGAGGTTTGAAAATAAGAAATAAATTTAAATAAACTTTATAAATTAAAAATTAAAAAAGAAAAATTAAAGTAGACCCGTATTTGTTAGGAGTAAATTGGAACGTAATAGAGAAATTGCAAGACAATTATTATATTACGTACGTTATACCATTAGAAAAATAATTCATAACTGAAAAATATTATATCGATACAGAATTTATTATTGTGTAATGAAAAAAGTTCGTGGAATAAAATATAAAAATTGTAGGAATTAGTGATTTTTAAGATTTAAAATTGTTTAAATAAATAGCTAATTTCTTGAGGTGTTTTCTTTATCTCATAGAGCGTTACTAGTTGGTCAAATAGCGGAGATATATTTCCCACTTCTTTCATATTATATTAAAAACCAGGACATTACTCGATTTGCAAGTTTCTTTTTCTTGTAAAAACAAGTTTTATTTTAGATTTTGATTCTCGAAATTTATTATTGTTATTAATGTTAATAATTTTTAATTATTAGCATTATTAAATTTTATTTTTAATAATAATAAATTTTAACAATATTATATAATTTCTCAATAACGAATTTCAAAAGTAATGTAATAATAATGAATTTTAATATTAATAAATTTTGAATGTATAGAGAAATTTACAGTTCGATGATTTTTATTAAAGTAGAGCAACAACTTTTTGTTTCTTAATAAACGAATAATATTGTGTTCTGAACCTGAACGGTAAATCTTCTCGGTCCACTTGCTAGTTCTCTCGATGTGCACAATGAAAAAGTATTTATTACAACAAAGCTGTGTGTGTTGAAAAAAAATTTTTTGTGCAATAATAGGAAAATAATTTTACTTTGGGCAAAAAAATATTTTATTTCTTTTTTGAAGAATAAAAGAAAAAAGTATTTATTGTCTTCTCAGTTGAAAAGTTTGTCTGGACCCATTATATTTGAAAATTGTTGATTATAATTGTTTGGAGAATTTATTTGTCTATGGAAGTTTCCGCTTTCAATTCTGTTCAATGGTTCGTATCACAAACTCCCCAATTTTATATTACAGTCTGCGCCGTCTTGCCAAAACTTTTGGCTAGACGGCAAATATATCAGATAAGTGAAAGTCCTTTTTGGCAAGGGAACTTTTTGTCTGAATGGAGAATTTACGTCTGGTGTTTGTTTTACTTTTTTTCATTTCAAGTGAAATTGAACTATATAATGGAATATTTTGTGGGAATATATCTTCAATATTATTCAAAATATTAACAACTAATAAAAATGAGTGAAATTTTTCAGCACACAATTTTTCTAAGGATATCAATAAATTGAGACAAAAAACGACCAAAACGTTGCATGCTTTGCAACATTTTTGATTCGTTTTTTGTCTCAATTTGATATCCTTAGAAAAACTGTGGAATCGAAATATTTTCGAAACATAATTCTAGAAAAACAAATCTTTTGTGCAGGCTTCACACTCATCTACTAAAATCTAGTATTTACTATTTTTTTTACGATTTTCTACTATTTGGATAATTTTTTAGATTTGTGACACTAAAAGCTACTTTCTTCTTTTTTTGTGGGAATTAGCAAAACTTTAAATTCGCTAAAAGTTGGGGTAAAAAATTATTCTCAAAAATTTTAATAAAATTCTTCGAAAAGATTCAATTATTTTCAAAAAATTTTCGAAATTCAATAATTTTAAATACCTATTACTTAAAAAAATTTCCTAATAGAATTCAATTCTTTTCATGCATAATAAAATTTTGACAGGAATTCAATTATTTAAAATACAATTTTCATTACATTTTTTCGAAAAAAGGCAATTATTTAAAAGAATTTTAATAAAAATTTTTCGCGGGAATTCAATTATTTTCAAAAATTTTTAAAGCAATCCTTCGCAGAAATTCAATTATATCCAAAAATTTTAATAAAATTCTATATATAAGAATTAAATTAGTTTCAATAAAATTTTAATTGAATTCGTCAAAAAAAAAAAAAAAATAGTAAAAATTCAATTATTCTCATAAATAATAAAATTCTTTGCTGAAATCCAATTATTTTCATAAATAATAAAATACTTCATATAAATTCAATTATTTTGAATATAATTTTAGTCAAATTCTTTGTAATTTAAAAAATTCTACGCAAAACATTCAATTATTTTCATAATAAATTGTTTTCACTGAAATTCAATTATTTAAAAAATTTTAATAAAATTTTTCACAATAATTCAATTATTTTTATATAAAATTCTTCTCAGGGATTCAATTATTTTCATAAATAATAAATAACTCATAGCAGAAACTCAATTATTTTTATAAATAATAAAACTTATATAAGAGATTTAATTATTTTCAAAAAATTTTCTAAATTCAATAATTGAGGGTCCCTATCAAAGAACCGGTTATAAGTTTTCGAGACTCAAAATTCTCGACCTCTAAATAAAAAAAGGATTTACTAATTTTAATTTTTTGAAAACATTTTGTATTAGTATAAAGAATACCAAAATGTTTCTCAAAAAATTGGGATTAAAAACAGTTTAATTTTTGATTTACAGGGCAATGATTTCGAGCTTAAAAAAATTATAACCGGTTCTTTGATAGGGACCCTCAATTTTCAATATCTACTATTTTAATAAAATTTCCCAATAGAATTTAATCATCTTCATAAATAATACAATTTTTACAATAATTATTTAAAATAGGTAGAATTTTCATTATATTTTTTCGAAAAAATCAATTATTTAAAAGAATTTTAATAAAATTTTTTACGGGAATTCAATTATTTACAAAAATTTTAATGCAATTCTTCCCAGAAATTAAATTATTTTCAAACATTTTAATAAAATTCTTCGCAAGAATTCAATTATTTTTTATAAACTTCTTCGTATGCATTTAATTATTACCATAAATAATAAAATTCGCGCTAGAATTCAATTATTATCATAAATAATAATTTTGATAATTTTGATAAAATTCTACGCAAAACAATCAACTATTTTCATAAATAATAAAAATTTTACAAGAATTCAATTTTTTAAAATAGAATTTGCATAAATTTTTAGGAAGAAAGTCAGTTATAATTTAATTATTTAAAATACAATTTTCATTACATTTTCAAAAAAAAATCAATTAGGTTAAAAGAATTTTAATAAAATTCTTTACGGGAATTCAATTATTTACAAAAATTGTAATGCAATTCTTCGCAGGAATTCAATTATTATTTTCAAACATTTTAATAAAATTCTTCACGGGAATTCAATTGTTTTAAAAAAATTTAGTGCAATTCTTTGCTAAAATTCAATTATTTTCATAAATTTTAAGATTTGAATTGCAATTATTCTTAAAAATTTTATTAAAATTCGTCGAAAAAATTCAAATATTTAAAAATTTGTTAATGATATTTTTCATGAGAATTCAATTTTAAGAAACATTCAATTATTCAATAAATTATTTATGTTTATATTATTTAAATAATTGAATTCTCGAAGAACTTTCTAATAAGAGTTGATTAAAATTCAATTACAGTTAAAATTTCAGATAATAATTGAATATTAGAAGCGCTATATTATGAATTTTTTAGAAATAATTAAACTTTAAAAGATTTTTAAATTGAATGGTTTGAAAATTTTAATTGTTGTAAAACTGACAAATTTAAAATTTAGAAAATTATTAAATTTTTTAATAATTTAGAATTGAATTTATTATCATTATAAGAAAAAACATTAATATTTTTGATGAAAATTAGAAAAAAATCAGGTTAATAAAATGCAGAAACAAAATTTTTGTGATTTTTCTAAATCAACTAAAGCGATTTTTTAATCGTCAAATTTGATTCTTCGATAGCTACTTTTTTACTACTTTTTTCGGTCTTAGCTACTTTTTGCTTCTTTTTTAAAATTATTTATGGAGTGCGAAGCCTGTTTATTAAAAGAAATCTTTTGGGGAACATTTTTTTTGCTGTGGAATATTCAAGTGGAATTTTGAAGGGAGAATTCTTTTTTTGGCTAAATATGTGAATATTGTGCCTCTGCTATCCTTTTTGGCAAGTCTTCATCATCTCGTCGCATTTTCCTTTCGAGCACAAGTTGAGTGGTATTGAACGTTCCAACGACGAGCTTTAATAGCGCTTGCGCTCCTCGGCACATCTTTTGCAATATATTTTCTCATCCTTACACACTGGTAGCGCAGTTCATTTTGAAAATTTGCAAATCCATCATTTGTGCAATTTTCTTTTTCTTTTGGAAACATTTACGATTGTTTGGAAAACCTTTTTTTCGATCTGTGCTATTTTGTCAAAAGTGAACAGTGACATAGAGAATGGAAGTTTTTATAATGTGACAAAATTTCACTTTGACCCAAAAAGGACGAGACCTCTTTTGCTCTAAAGGTCGTGGTCATGCGCTATCATTTTTTCTTCTTCTTTCAAGTTGAAAAAAATTGTGTGAAAATTTAATATTCTTAAATTCTTCATTTTTCTGAGACAATTGGTAAATGTTGCAAAATTGGTGATTTTCATAATAATTTACGTCTTGAAACCATTTTTTTCCAATATTCTTCAATACATTAAAATTATATCCTAGATTAAGACTAATATCTAAATTAAATTCTTGCAAATTTTTTTTTTTTGTTATTTATAGGAAATTTTTTACGAAACAACATTCAAAAATAATACAATTTCGCACTTGGCTTGACAAAAAGATTCTCACCTTCAAATATCTAAAAGTGCTACAAGTTTCGAAAGACGATTCAAAATAATTTACCAACTTTACGTTTTTAAAGGATAAAAAAAATTTCCACTTTTTTGAATCTAAATATAAAATTTTATTCCTCAGATTTAAAAATAAAAAAATTTTACCTCTAATTTAAAAATATCGTACTACAAATCAATATTGAAACAAAAAGAAAAATCGTCTCTCAGAAAAATGAATGAAATAATATTTTCTGACAGTTTTTTTTAATGGTGAAAAAAATGACGTATACCGAAATTATTGAGAAGGAAAAACATTAAATAAAATTGAATATTAAAGGAAATAGAATATCCGTGAAAATATGGCATCGCTAATTCCGGAAATGAAAGGCGCGAGACGTCGTTCTTGTTTACCTGTTAGAATTCGTAATAGTCCGGCAAATGTTGTGCGTGTGGAAAATAGTCATACGGAATCTCGAATTCGCGATGAAGGTGTTGATTCGGGTCTTTCTTCTGAATGTACAACTCCAACGGGAGGTTCTCCACCCCCAAGACAAGCAAGAGTTTCGAATATTTCGGCATTAATTGCCGCATCACGGGCCAAATTAGAAAATGATAGGTACAATATTTAATATTATTTCATAAAATCTATATTTTATTATAATAATCGTTGTACCTATTTCAGTAAACTATTCGCAGTTTGAAGTTAGTTGTTATTGATTGCTATTTGTTTACAAATTTTTTTCGATAATTTTTCTTTCATAAGATTTCAAATTTTTAAATTATTGTATTCAAAATAAATAAATTCTTAATTAAATTCATCAAAAATTCTTTTAAATAATTCAATTCTTTCGAGAAATTTGTTTAAAATTGTATTCAAAATAAATGAATTACTGCGAAGCATTGTACTATTCATGAAAATATTCTCATTCTTTTTAAGAATTTTATTTTGAGTTTTCAAAAATAATTAAATTCTTTTAAAAAATTTCTTTAAATTTTTTTAAAACAGTGTAGTTTTTTTTAATAATAGCGGTATTAATTAAAAATTTTGAAAATCATTGATTTTTGCAAAGACTTTCTTTAAAGATTTTAAAATAATCGTGTTTGCTAATAAAATAATAAATTTTTCAAAAAAAATTAAATTTCTCCCAGCATTTTATTAAAACTTTTTAATTCTTTGGAGAAATTGCAGAAAAATTGTACTAAACATAATTGAATTCATGCGTAGGATTTTATTAAAATTTTTATAAATAATTTAATTCTTTCGAAAAACTTTATAATTTTTAAAAATAATTTAATCTTTTCGAGAAATTTTATTAAAATTGTATTAAAATAATTGAATTTCTATGAAGAATTTTATTAAATGTTTTAAATATAATTGAATTCTTATAAAAATTTAATCAAAACTTTTGAATTAATAATTGAATTCTTTCGAAAAATTGTATTAAAATTGTGTTGAAAATAATTGAATTCCTGCGAAGAATTTTATAATTTATAAAAAAAATAATTAATATAATTGAATTCTTGCAAACAATTTTATTAAAATTGTATTGAAAATAATTGAATTCCTCCGAAACATTTTATTATTTATGAAAATAATTAAATTTTTGCGAAGAATTTTATTAAAATTGTATTGAAAATAATTGACTTCCTGCCAAGAAGTTTATTATTTATAAAAAATAATTTACTTTCAATGAAGAATATTATTATTTATATAGAAATAATTAAATTCTTGCGAAGAATTTTATTAAAATTTAAAAAAATAATTAATTAGTTAATAAATGAATTTTTTAAATCTTAAATGAATTTCCTCTCTAAAATTGAAAAAAATCCATAAGTAGAGTTACAATTTTTAGAAGTAATCAATTATTTTATTACTTATTGTTGTATTTAAATTTGAATTCTCGTACAACTTTATGATAAGAATTGATTTGAAAAAGAATTTCAGAACAAATTTTAGAAAATATTTCAAGAATTGTCAGAATTGCAGTTCTAATTTTAATTAAATTTCAAAAGGTTTTAAATTGAAAGTATTTTGAAATTTTAAATTCCTGCTAGACACAAATAAATTACAATAAGTATTCAAATATTTATTAGACAACATTAATGAAATTTGAACAATTTTATTTAGAAAATCTGAAAAATGAGAATTTTAAAAAATCGTAATTAAAATTTTTTGAAGTTCAATTTTTGAAAATAATTTTTAAAAATTGAGAAAATAAGATATTTTCTCAAATTTCATTAAAATAAATTTTATGAATTCAAAGAATTTTATTTCCTTACCCTAAAAAATTATTTTTAAATATTATTGCATTTTTTGAACAATTGTAACTAAAAATTAGGAAAATAATTAAACTTTACAAAAATTGTTGTATTTCAATAATTTAATTATCGTTGAATTCGAAGAAGAATGATTTAAAAAAAAATTCGGCAACAATTTTGAAAAATAATTAAATATTAAAAGCGTTTAATCTAGAATTTTTGAAAAAATTTCACGAGAGTTTGCCAGCGTGTAGTTATGCAAGTTTTATGCTTATAAAGGAAAAGTACCAGCAAAAATATTATTTTGTCAAAATGAAGAATAATGTATGTTTGTAATTGTATTTAGAATTTTATTTAATATCGGGCTTTTAATATTTTGCCGTAGTAAGAAATTTTGTTCTTGTCAATTGCATTTATGCTATTAGGTAAAAAATTGTACAAATTGTACAAAAAGAAGCATGAGTAACGAAAGTTATAATAGAATCCGGACTTAAATTTGACAAGAAACTTGTATTGAAATTTAATTTTTTGATTTCAGAATTACCAATAGCAGAGCGACGAGACTGCTGCGAAACAGATCGGGAGCAGACTCTCCAAAGTCTCTGGATAGTACAAGATCGCGACAAGTATTCAGTCCCCTTCGACCCCCCAGAAATGTGAGTCTCGTTATTATTTGTTTTAGAGATTAAAAACTACAATTTTATTATTATTATCTAATGAATGTCATGTTTAAGGTCCAATCGCCAGGCTTGGATTCCGGAGATGAAGGAAGCCTTCGACTGGAACGTGGGACTTATCAGCATATGTTTCAGGACATTGTCTCCCTTAAGACTATGCTCTTGAAACTAAAAAGGGTTCTTCAGGAGGTAAATTGTCTCTCAATTTTTTTAATTTATTATTTTTATTATATTAATTTACTTTTACATTATTTTTATTTATATTATTTTCATTTATATTATTCTAATTTATGTTAATTTTATTCGTATTGTTTTAATTTATATTACTTTTATCATTTTATGTTGTTATTTTTTCCATTTTTATTGTTCATGTTTGTTTCACTCTTTATGTAATCAATTTATTCAGGATTTTCCATTACTCAATAATCATTTTAATTTGGTTTGTGAAATCAGCTTATCATTTATAAAATGCAGTGAAATTTAATAATTTTCTATCTGTATTATAATTATATAATTACAGGGTTGCCACAGTTCAGGAAAAAGTCAGAGAATTTTATTAAAAGTACTGGAAAAATATTAAACTTTTAGAATTCATAAAAGGAAATTCCAGATTTTGGTGTTCAGCAACCTTTGAAAATATTTTTGCCAATAATTAAACTTTACGAATATGAAATTGAGCTTACAAATTATTTAAAGAATAATTTTCCTTAAAAATTGCGAAAATAATTAAATTATAGATGAATTGTTTTTACATTTATTATAAACGAGCAAATGATACGCGCGCCAGCGTGCGGAACCCGGTATTTCATTTATTATTATTTTGTAAATTAAAAATTTTATATTTTCAAGATTAAACATCAATTTTTGAGTGATTACAGATTCAAAATTTAAAGAATTCACTTATTAAGTACATAATGTTAAAAATTCTTGTTTATTATTATTCAAAAATTTTAATAAAATTTTTCGTAACAATTTCATTATTCTCATAAATAATAATATCTCTTAGATCAATTCAATTATTTTCAATACAATTTTAATGAAATTCCTCGAAAGAATAAAATTATTTTTAAACCGATTAATTAAATTCGATTATTTTCAAGAATTTTAATATAAATTCAATTATTTTCGATAATTTTGATGAAATTCTTTTAAAAAACTCATTATTTTCAACATTTTTAATAATATCGCCTTCAAAAAATTCAATTATTTTTAAAAATTCAGATAAAAATCTTCGAAATAATTCAAATATTTTTATGAAATGTAAAATCCTCCGCAAGAATTCAATTATTCCATATTATTTTCATAAATAAGAAAATTCTTAAAAGGAATTCAAATATTTTCATAAATAATAATATTCATCACAAGAATTCAATTATTTTCAATACAATTTTAATAAAATTCTTCTAATATATTCAATTATTTTTTAAAACATTATTTAAATTCCATTGTTTTCAAGAGTTTTAATAAAAATTTAATTATTTTCAACATTTCTGATAAAATTCTTCGAAACAATTCAATTATTTGTATAAATTATAAAATTCTTGGCAAGAATTAAATTATTTTTGTAAATAATAAAATTCTTCAATTATTTTTAAAAATTGTAAATTAAATTTTTCTATAAAATTCAATTTTTCTCAAAAGTTTGTAATCAAATTCTTTGTAAATTTAAATTATTTTCAAAATTTTCAATTAAAATTATTTTAAAAAATTACCATATTTTTACGAAATTTAATGAAATTCTTTACAAAATGTAATTATTTACAAAACTCTAATAAAATTGTTTAAAAGAATTTAATTTTCTATGAATAATTTTAATATAATTTAATAGGAAAATTATTAATTACAATTCATGATAAACACGATTATTTTAAAAACTTAATAGAAAATCTTCATGAAATTCAAATATTTTCAAAATTTTCAGTAAAAATTATTTAAAAAAACTCCATTATCTTTAAGAAAATTGAAATATATTCTTTAAAACAGTTTAATTATTTTAAAGAATTTTAATCGAAATCTTGCCAAGAATTAAATTATTTTCAACACAATTTTAATTACATTTTCTCAAAAGAATTAAATTATTGAAAAAAATGTTGATAAAATTCTGGAAATGAATTCAATATTATTTTCAAATTTTTCGATAAATACTTTGCAAGAATTCAATGATTTTTATTACCTACATTAATTTTAAAAATAGAAACATTTAAAAAAAAAATTTTTTAAAGTTAAGAAAAAAAGCAAACAATTTGAAATTTTATAAAATTTGAATTGCAAATAATTTTAATTAGAAATTCTGAAGAATTTTTGTTAAGAATTCTAGAAAATAATTGAATTATTGAAATCTTTAAAATAATTTGGAGAAGTTCTTGTAGCAATTTTTATATAAATTATTTAATTTCAAAAGATTTGAAATTTGAAATTTTTTGAAAATCTTAGTTCTTTATGGAAAAATAATAATTTAATATTTATCTTAAGAAAACGAATCTAGTTTCCAATAATTAAATATTTAATTTTTTTAAAAATATTTATAAATAAATTTTATTAGAAAAATTTGTGTGTCTATGTAATAATTTTTAGAGTGAAGAAGTATTCTCTTTACTGTCAGGGTAAAAAATCCGGGAGAAGTCAGGAAAAACCAAAATCAAATTTTTGTGGCAACCTTGAATTAATCGAACATTTTTCACGGTTTTCAATTAATTTACAAATATATTATATGTGTAAAATGGCTTTATAATTTTAATCAGTTTCTCATCTCATGAGGCATGAAATCTTAAGAAAAAATCAAAAAAAGATTTTTTGTTTTTAAATTAATTTTTGTTTTAATGTGGAAATGGAAAATGATATTTAAAAAAAATGAATAAGTATTGAAATTCCTGACACATGTATTAAACTGTTTTGCATTATTTTTGTGTTTCGTTTTTCACATTAACATGCTTTTTCTGTTGTTGCCTTATTTTTGGTCCCTCTTCGTTTTTGCCTTTCAAGTCAGGAGAGAACGGTTTGACGAGGGTAGGTCGCACTTTATTTTAATTTATTGTACATTATTATACATTTTTGATTATTTTTGAATTTTCTTTATTATTTCTCACAATTATTATTTATACGCTTTATTTATTTATATTTGATTTATATGCTGTTAATTATTTAAATTTGATTATTATTACTGTTTTTGCCTCTAAATTTTTTAACTTAACAGTTTAATTTTTATTATTACAGGCTGAAACTCTCAACCCATTCGATAATTCATTAAAGGTAAATTCTTGAAGTAAATAATAAATATTTTTTTAAAGCAATTATTACTTATCAGTTAAAAGGTTATTTAAGAATTGTGTATAAATTTATGTTTTTAACTTATTTTCACAATATTACAGAATGGTCTCTTCTACCTGAATGAGGATGGAACGACTGATGATAACACTTCCTCTAGCAGTGTTAAAGATAAAGATGAAATTGCTGATTTAAGAAGACAAGTGATATTCTTGCAAGGACAAGTTGAGGATAAAGATCGAACGATACAATTGCTACAGGTAGAATATATTTTTAAAAAATTATATATTTTCAATAATTCTTATTAATTATATTAATTATTAATTTCTTTTTTTCTTTTTTTTAATTTCTATTTAATATTATTTTTTCGAAATATAATATTCTTCAAAAATACGATTATATTTCAATAACAATTTTTAAAAGTAATAAAATTTAATTCTTTTAATAAAAACAGAAATTTATTTTAATAAAATTTGACAAAACTTTTAATTGTTTCAATTTTTTAAATTATTTTCGAGAATTCAATTATCTTCGTAAAACTTTTATGTAATTGCAATATTGTAAGAGACTAACTTTTTTCATAACCTCTAAATTAAATTTTCTTCAAAATTTCAATAATTTTCGTTAAATAATTAAAAACTTATTGTTATTTCTTTTAATTGAAATTTCAAATAATTTCATTGGAAAACCTACTAAAATTTAATTAAATTTCAAAAAATTACAACTGTAATTTTTTTAAACATCATTTAATTTTTAAAATTTTTGAATAAAATTATTCAAAACTTTAATAATTTTTAAAGAAAAATAAAATATTAATAATTATTTGAAATAAACGTTTAAATATTATTATACTTTTAGAGCGATTAATATTTTCAAAGATTTCAATTTACAAAACCATTTAAAATTTAATTATTCCTTAAGATTTCAGATATAACGCTTCTAATATTCAATTATTTTTCAAAATAATTGCTGAAATTTTTTTAAACCAATTCTTATTAGAATTCAACAATAATTGAATTATTTGAATACAAAAATTTTTGTAAAATTCACTTATTTTTTAATTTAATTTTTGTTTAATAAATATTTTAATTCTTATTGTTATTTATTTTTGTCCACCAGGAATTAAAAATTTCAAAATACTTTCAATGTAAAACCTTCTGAATTTAATTAAAATTAGAACTGAAATTCTGACAATTCTTGAAATATTTTCTAAAATTTGTACTGAAATTCTTCTTCAAATCAATTCTTATCAAAAAGTACGAGAATTCAATTATTTAAATAGAAAAATAAGTGATAAAATAATTGATTATTTCTAAAAATTGTAACTCTACTTATGGATTTTTTTGAATTTAAGACAGAAAATTCATTGAATATTTAAGATTTAAAAAAATTCACTTATTAACTAATCAATTATTTTTTAAAATTTTAATTAAATTCTTCGCAAGAATTTATTCAAATATTTTCAATACAATTTTAATAAAATTCTTTGCAAGAATTCGTTTTTTTTTATAAATAATAAAATTCTTCAGGAATTGAATTATTTTCAATACAATTTTAATAAAATTTCTCGAAAAGATTCTATTATTTTTAAAAATTATAATAAAGTTTTTCCAAAGAAGTAAATTATTTATAAAAATTTTAATAAACTCCTACGCGAGAATTCGATTATGTTTAATACAATTTTTTCTGCAATTTCTCCAAAGAAGTAAAAAATTTTAATAAAAAAATGCTGGAAAAAATTCAATTATTTTTAAAAAAATTTTAATAAAATTTAATAAGCACATTTTTAATTACAATTATTAACAAACACAATTATTTAAAAATCTTTAAAGAAATTCGTCGCAAAAAACAATGATTTGCAAAATTTTCAATTGATACCTATTATTAGGTATTAGGATAAAATTTGCTTACTTTACTCTCCTGTGAAAATGATATGATGTTATTGTAAAAATTCTAGAGGAATTAATTTCACGAAAACACTAATCGGTCTATTTATAAATTAATTGTCAAACTTTTGACATGACAATTTGATCTGTAAAACAATTTGGAATCAAAAAGCCCTAACTTCACGTGAAGGCAGAAAATCTTGGTTATATTATAATATACCTAATAATTTAATTTTTAATTTATATTTTGAATTATTATTTTACTTTTTTTATTGACTCTGTTTTACACTTCCAATTTATTCTACAGTTTTGTTTTTAATTTTGCTTTCTAAATTTTGATGAAATTCTTTTCTTAATTGTTGACTAAAAATTCGGTTATAATTGCAGTTGCAAATGACAAAACATCAGGGTGTGAATGGTGCGGATCCTCAAGTAAAGTCTTCTTTAAATCAATGGCAGGCTAAAGAAACTTGTAATGCGACCACACAAACAGAAAAGGTAATAATTATTTTTCACGAAAATGTTAGAAAATAAGGAAAATCACATTCAGAAATTTTCGAAATAAAAAATGTCTAATTAAATACTTTGATTGAAGAAAAAAAAGTATAAAATATTTTTATTTTTTGAAGATACGCCCAATATCTGCGGGACCTGCGTTATTACAGTCACTTCCTCAGGATGGAAACATGGGGCCTCTCGTTAGGTAAGTTATAATATTTAAAGTACCTATAATTATTTTTATTGATATTAATATCAGCTACAAACGAAGCAATACATTATTTGAAATATAATTTTAATTTAACTGTTCGTAACAATTTACATATTAAGTATCACTCAAATGAAAGTCATTATTAAAATTAAAATTAAATTAAAATAAAAAAACTTCTATTTTATCAAGAATGTTTATTCTTTCGATTGTTTTCTCTCTTGAGAAAGAGAGAATTCAATTCAAGAGATAGTTAAGAAGTAAACTCATTATCATGGAATTGAAGATTTTTTTTGTAAAAAAAAAGAAAAAATTAAATTTCGAGTTTTACATTAGTTTTTTGTAGCTCATAAATAAATTCATCTCATGTAATGAAAAAATTACGTATTTTTGTCGCTGCTCTGGCTCTTCTCGGGTGGCACAAAAACAGCTTCAGGATCGGGAAGGTAGAGTCCGTCAGTTTGTGTGATTTGCTACTGGGATATTTGATTCTTTGTACATTGAATGCTCTCATTTACATTCATTTGAATCGTCTGCCGAATATTTTCTCCATTACTTAAAGCTTTGCAATAGCCTCTTGCATGTGAATTAGACCATTTTTTTATTTATTGTATAATCTTTTCTTCAATTGCTTTCAATTTCTTTTTGTTTTGGTTTTATTTTCAATTTAAAAACTTTAGTTTACAAATTTTTTCCTACAAAAGTTTATATTGTATATAATAATTATACATATATTTATATTATATATTTCACATGACATAAAATTGTACTGTACAGTGATTAAAAAATATAAAATAATAAAATGAAGTCTAGCTGATAAATTTTAGAATTATTTTTAAATAAATAGAATTTATTTCTTTTAAGTTAAAAAAAGAAATTCTTTAAAATTGTATTTTTTTCATTTAATTTCAAATGAAATTTAATTTAATTTTTAATTTCACTGAGTTTTGTGAATTGTTTTTAGTTTTGATTAGTTTTTCTCTTTTTTTAATGAGTAGAATTCATTCATTAATCGATAAATACATTGATGATGAAAGTCTTGTTTTTACGCATTTTGAGTGAACTGAATTGTGATCGTTGTTTGACTGCCTTTTTAAAAAAAAAACAGAAAAATTTTATTTGAGTAAAATATCTAATTAGTCTGATTATGTTTAAAAAAAATTTTTTCTTTATTAATATACATCGTAATAAATTTATATAAATTATAATGTTTCATGCTGCGATGTTCAGCCATGTGGGGTAGGTTTTTTATAATTCTTATTAAATATCTACTGAAAGAAAAGTAAAACAATATAAAAAAAATTTGATAAATACAGGGTTGCCACAAAAAATTAATTTTGTTTTTCCCTGATTACCAGATAAAATTTCGACTTTTTTCCTGACCCTAAAGAATATTCTGATTCACTTTCAAAATGATTAGACACTCAGAAAAATGTTCTATTACATTTATTTGCGAATTTCCTTAATTGGAAAATTATTCGAAAACATCAATAACTTTTTTTTTAAATAAATATTTAATCATTATTATTTTTCCACAGAAATTTTCAAGATTTTTAAAAATTTCAAATTTGAACCTCTTTGAAATTCAACAACTTATAAGAATATAATTGTTACTTTAACTTCTTTAAAATTATTTTCATCATTTCAATTTAATTATTATTTTCTAGTATTTTTAACTAAAATTCTTCTTTCAATCAATTTATTTTAATAATTTTTGACAAAGCTCTTTGAGAATTTTTAAATTCATTTGTTTACAATTCAATTTATCAAAATTTGGAATATTCTGAAATTCTTTAATTAAATATATAAATATATTAGAAATTAATTAAATATATTAGAAAATAAAAACTTCAATTAATTTGAATTAAAATTTTTCAAAAAAATTAGTTTCACAGATTATTGTTAATCAAAAGTATGAAAAATTTAGATTTTTAAAGATTAAAATATTTTCAAACTTTAATTATTTATATAAATTGCTGTTATTTGTAACTTCTCAAAAATTCAATTATTTTTGTAGAGTTTTTAACTAAAATTCTTTTCAAACTCAATTATTTTTAATATATTAAAAATTACCTATAGGTAATTGAAAATATATTTAAAAATATACGAAAGGGTTTTACCCGTTAACATTTTGAATAAATAAATAAATAAATAAAAAATTCAATTAATTTCAACAGAATTGAAATTAAAATTTAAAAAAAAATTAGTTCTACAGAATTGATAATTAAAATAATGAAAAATTTAGATTTTCAAAGTTTTCAACTTAAAAATCTTTTGTAATTGAATTTTTGTGAAGAGTTTTATTAAAAATTTTTAAATAATTGAATTTCAATGAAAAATTTTAGGTATTATTTCTGAAAATAATTTAATTATATTAATAAATTTTATTAAAATTATAGATATTGCAAGTATTTGATTTCGAAAATTTTTTGAAAATAATTGAATCGTTTCTAAGAATTATATTTAAAATATTTGAAAATTATTGAATTTCTGAAAAGAATTGCATTAAAATTTTTCAAAATAATTGAATTCCCGCGAAGAATTTTATTAAAATTCTCTTAAATAACTGATTTTTTTCGAAAACATTTAATAAAAATTTTATTTTAAATAGCTTAATTCCTGTAAAAATATTATTAATTCTGAAACTAATTGAATTCTATTTCTAAAATTTATTAAAATAGTAGGTATAGTTATTGAAAATAATTGAATTTTGAAAACAATTGAATCGTTTCTAAGAATTTTATTCAAATTTTTGAAAATAATTGAATTTCTGCTATGAGTTATTTATTATTTATGAAAATAACTGAATACCTGAGAAGAATATTTTTTATAAAAATAATTAAATTCTTGTGAAAATTTTTATTAAAATTTTTTTTTAAAAATTGAATTCCAGTGAAAAAATTTATTATTTCTGAAAATAATTGAATGTTTATAAAAATTTAAAAAAAAATTTTTTCCAAAAAATGTCTGCAAATTCTACATATTTTAAAAAATTGAATATGAAATATTTATTATTTCTGAAAATAATTGAATGTTTATAAAAATTTTAAAAAAAAATTTTTCCAAAAAATGTCTGCAAATTCTACATATTTTAAAAAATTGAATATGAAATATTTATTATTTATGAAAATAATTGAATGTTTGCGTAGAATTTTATCAAAATTAAAAAAAAATAATTGAATTCTTTTGGCAAATTTTAAAAAAATAGTAGATATTGAAAATCATTGAATTTCGAAAAATTTTCGAAAATAATTGAATTTCGGCGAAGAATTTTGCTATTTATAAAAATAATTGAATTCTTGGGAAGAATTTCGTTATAACTTTGCAAGTAATTAAATGTATATTAAAAAATTCAAATAATTTCAACAGAATTGAAATTAAAATTGTTCAAAAAAATTAGTTCTACGGAATTGTTTATTAAAAGTATAAAAACTCTAGATTTTCAAAGATTTGAATTTTAAACCTTTTCAAAAATATTTTACAAAAAAACTAAATTCTTTAAAATTTCTAAATAAATTAATTCAAATTTTATGAAAATTGTAAACGCAACTCTTATAAAAATCAATTATTTTTAAAATTTTTAAGTAAAATTATTCATTAAGTAATTTATAAGGAATAATTTTTGTATACATAATTCTTTAAGAATTAAATTATTTTGAATAAATTATTGTTCGAAATAGAAAAAAATTTATCATTTTGTATTAGAAGTCGTGGTAATTTCATAGTTTATGAGGCAAAAAATTCAGAATTTTCTTATGAATTGAAAAAATTAAATTTTTTCCAATACTTTTAAAATAAAATTCCCTGACCTGTGGCAACTCTAAAAAATATTACCTTGCATAAAATGGTTATTACTAAATATTATTTTTCTATTTAAGTTGGAGTGACTTGGGCAGTCCACAGAATGGATCATTAATTCCCGAATTAATTAATGATAATAAATTACAAAAGTCACCCAGTGTTGCTTGTTCCTATCGGATGTTGCGTTCATCGAAGGAATTCGCAGGAAATCGGACAATTGGATATTCAGCGACGAACAATAATTCTGGTTCAATGAAAACATCATTAAAGGACAATTCAAATTCAATTAAGTCCGTCGTAACAGAGAATATTGTCAAAGATTCTCCCATTAAAATTGAAACCACGTGCATAAAATCATCCATTCCAACGTCAAGAAGATTAGCAACACCAACCCTAATACCAAGGGTAGCGAGAGCGGTTTCCGCAACGGGTCGTTTATCCACTCTGGATTTAGGAGTTAATTATGGAAACTATAATTCCAGTCCGTCAAATTTAAAAGATTCCATTTCATTTACTTCGAAAATAAATTAATGTAAGTACATTTAGTTATTTAAAAATTTAAAAACAAAATTTAGTCACATTTCTTTTGTACAAAAACAAACTCCTAAATTCAGAACTGGAGATTGTAAAATTCGGATATTAATTTTTTTCCTCTGTAATTTAATGCATAGGTGGAAATTTTTTTTTCCATTTCTATCAATATGTATAAATGTGCAGATTTGCAGCAAACACAATTTTTAGTTAAACGAATTTAAATAGAAAAACCGAGAGGATATATTGTATCAAAATTTCTTCATTTTCGTCAAGTAGATTTTTTTTAATTGTACTTAGGAGAAGATGCATTTAGTTAAATTAATTTTATCTCATGACATGAGAAAAATATTAATCGAGCGATCTTTCTAGAATTTTTGTTTATTGTTGTGATACTAGATAATAAATTATTCTTAGGTTTTTTTTTTGCAAAAGAATTTATAAATTTTTTTAAAAAAAATTATTTGGATTCGAGACATTTGCTTTTTATCGAATTTTTGTACATACATTCATTATTTATAAATATATAATTTTTTGCTTTAAAAAAATAAAATTAATCGAAAATTCGGAAAAATGTAAATGTTGAGAAAAAAGAAAGAGACAGGATTAAAATCTTTGTGCAATATTAATTATTTCTTTCCTATGGATTGCTCGATTTAAAACTAATTTTCTTTTGGGAATACATCAATAATTTTTGTAGAATTAGGTTTGTTTTCAAACATTTTGTATCATAGTTGAATTTTTTCATGGATTCGTCGCTTAATTTTTGTTTTGGCGATTGAATACGTACTCTTCAGTATTTCAAGGTGCATCTTGATGAATTTCGAGATGTACTTTCAATTTATCTAACTGACAAAAGAAAAGGAACATAAAGTAATAATAGTTTTTAAGTCAAGTCAGTAGATTTTGTTTATTTTTGTAAATTATTTAAGCATTTATTGAGATCACACATATATATTCTTGGTGCTAATTTAGAAATAAATTGCGCATTTTTTTCTACGACTGTAAACGCCTTCAGTTACACGTTTTTTTTTTATTTTCTTTGTAAATATACAAAAAAAAAATTGAATATCGACTCTGTAACTTTAATAACATTTGTTAATAATGTTTAATTAATAATAGCAAATTTTTAGATTGGTTTCTAAGTCCCTTTAACCAAAAAGGGTTATTAAAATTTTTTCTACAGCAGGCTTCGCCTATTATTGACTACTTTTTTACGATTATCAAATTTGTGACACTAAAAAGATATTTTTTTCTTTAATTTTTTGAAAATTTGCACTATTTTAATAGTGAGAATAAACAAATTATTCTCCAAAATTTTAATAAAATTCTTCTTACAAAGAATTCAGAAAATTTTTATAAAATTCTTTGAAACAATTCAATTATTTAAAAAAAATTTTTGAACATATTTCTCAAGAATTCAATTATTTTTACAAATAATAAAATTTTTCACAGCAATTCAATAATTTTAAAAAACTCAATAAAATTCATTGTAAGAATTCAATTATTTTCATAAGTAATAAATTTCTTCGTAAGATTTCAATTATTTTTAATACAATTTTTAAATGAATTCCTCGTAAAATGTAATTATTTTCCAAAGATTTATTAAAATCCTTCGAAAGAATTCAATTATCTTTATATGAAATTCTTCATAAAAATTCAATTATTTTGAGAAATAATAAAATTTTTCAATGGAATTCAATTATTTAAGAGTTTTTAATAAAATTCTTCACAAGAATTCAATTATTTATATATAAAATTTTTCTCAAATTCAATTATTTTTAATACAAGTTTTAAATCAATTCCTCAAAAATTGCAAATCGTCATTTTTGTGATTTTTTGTGATTTTTGAACGAGTTATTTAGTCGTCAAGTTTGATTCCTAGAAAGCTACATTTTTAAAATTGATTACTGAGTATGAAGCCTGCTATAAAAAAATAACGAAATTAAAAGTTCGCATTTTATTGCAGTTAAAAATTATATTTATTTTATATTATTTTGAAAGAAAAAAATGTTTTTCTTTGTATTAATTTTTTCAAATGCGTGCGATTGTAATTTTTTTCGTTTGTAAATCTTCATTTTAGAGAAATATTGTGAAAATTATTTTCAAAATCTAAAATAATTTTGATTTCACAGAAGAATTAAGAATTATTTAATTGTCACACAAAACTTTATTTTATTTTAATATTTGTGATAAAAGACACAAATCCGCTAAAAAAATATAATATAAACAAAAAGAGCTACAAAAAATATGTAATTACAATGTATAATGATTTTATATGTATACCTAACATTTTTAATGTGACGAATCAAAATTTTTATTTCATATAATATTCAAACATAATGTGAATATTTCATAGATTGTGATAATTAGAAATTTCATTTTATTATTTTAAGATATATGCGAAATGAAGAATGTAATAAAAGAAAGCAAAGAAAAAAAAACTCATTGACATCGCTAAAGAAAAAAACTGTACTTAGTGTCATTTGACATTGAACTTAGTGATAGTCTACGAATAAAATTAAACAAGCGTATTTTTTCGTACTTAAATCATTTTTACGTTAATGCTACACAAAATACTTTAATTTGTACAGTTTGTAAATATTGTTTTTTTATTATTTCGATCAGCAAAATAAAACTGATCTCCTCTAAAATTGCAAATTTTATTTTGGTAAATCCGAATTAATTTTATTAATTAATTTAATTTTGTTAATAAGAAGTTGATACTTTCTTTGTAATTGTTTTATTAATAAGGAATTGAAAATGTCTTAACAATTATTTTTAAATAATTAACATATTTTTATTATGCAGCTCAAAACTTAATTATTTTTATTAAAACTTACAATTTCAGTGTTGTTTTTTCTTTTATAAAAAAGTGTTTTATTTTTACATTCTCAGAAAATTTTCTGTACGACGGAATAAAAATTCTTTTACAATTTTTTTTTCCTAATTACCTACTTTAGATGAATTACATAAAATATTGAAGAATATCACACCGTACATTAATATTTCTGAGCACGAGTTTATTATGAGCTGTTGAATTATAATTATTATTTTTTTAAAATAAATCTTTGATTTTTTCCCAATTTTTTTCTGTGTAAGAACAAATAAAATTTGTCCCTTTTAATTATTTAACTTTCACTTTACAAAAAAATCACTGTCGATTTATTATAATTTTTTACACACATTTGTGTATAAATTCTCATAATAAATTATAAATATTTTTTTCTAAATTGGAGAGTAATTTAGTTATAAGGACTTGCAGAATTTGTATTTATATTTATAGTTAATAAATCATTTCAAATTCTACTTAGATGCTTTTAAATAATTTTGCAATAAAGAATTTCAAATTGACTGATGAAAATAATTTGGAGTGAATTTTTTTTTCTTAACAATGAAATATTTATTTTAGGTACATTATGACTGTATTAATTTTTTTCCTTATCTTCGGACAATTCTTTTTTAATAACTTTACTGTCATTAGATTTTAATTTATCATTGTCGACAATTTCTTTTTTAATTGTAGTTTTACTATCGCTCCACCTTGTGTCACTTTTCGACTTACTATCACTTTGCGATCCATTCATTTCTCCGACAGATCTTTCATCTTGTATCTCAACGACTTCGACTTTTCTTGAGTCGCTGTGAACTACTTTGGAAGTGACATGGTATACATTTTTCAAGGTTGACAGGTACATATGAGAATCATTCTACAAGAAACAAAAAGAAAGGGACAAAATTTTAGATTAGTTTCACAAATATTAATTTAAAAAATGAGGCCGGAAGAAAAGTCCGCAATGTTTTTAAAAACAAAAAAAAAAAAAAAAAAACTCACGGAAAGTAGAATTTGTCAGGGAAAAGTCAGAGAATTATTAAAAGTACTGAAAATAATTAAATTTTTAGAATTCATAAGTAAATTCTGAATTTTTGTGTCTCTTTTGTTTGCCTCATAAACTATGAAATTACCACGAATTCTAATACAAAACCTTCAAATTTTTCTATTTCTGACAATAATTTCTTTTTAAATAACTTCATTCATTCTTGAAGAACTGTCATAAAATTATTACTTAGAAATTATATTTAATTAATAATTTTACTTGAATTTCAATTTGAATTTTTAGAAAATTTTGAATGAATTTAACTAGAAAATTTAAAGAACTTAACTTTTTTTTAAATAATTTTAATAATTCAAGTTCTTCTGAAATTAGTTAAATTTTTAATATTTTAATTCATTATTAAAAATAATGGATTTATAGAAATATTTTAGATAAAAACTCTAAAAAATAATTGAATTTTGAAGAAGTCACAAATAATAATTAGTAATTTTTTTAAATAATTGAATTTTGAAAAGGTTTAAAATTCAAATCTTTGAAAATCTAGAGTTTTCATACTTTTAATAAACAATTCCGTAGAACTAATTTTTTTGAACAATTTTAATTTCAATTCTGTTGAAATTATTTGAATTTTTTAATATACATTTAATTACTTGCAAAGTTATAACGAAATTCTTCCCAAGAATTCAATTATTTTTATAAATAGCAAAATTCTTCGCCGAAATTCAATGATTTTCAATATCTATTATTTTTATAAAATTTGCCCAAAGAATTCAATTATTTTTTTTTAATTTTGATAAAATTCTACGCAAACATTCAATTATTTTCATAAATAATAAATTTTTTCATTGGAATTCAATTTTTAAAAAAAATTTTAATAACAATTTTCACAAGAATTCAATTATTTTGTATGAAATTCTTCTCAGAGATTCAAATAATTTCATAAATAATAAAACTTGTAGCAGAATTTCAATTATTGTTCATACAAGTTTAAATAAATTCCTCGAAAAATGCAGTTATTCTAAAAAATTTAATTAAAATTCGTAAAAAGAATTCATTTATTTAAAAATTTATTGGTAAAATTCTTTATATGAATTCACTTTTAAGAAACATTCACTTATTCTACAAATTATTTATTTTTGTTTTTAAATAATTGAATTCTCGTAGAATTTCCTAATATTTTCAGTTACATATCGTCCTAAAAGTCAAATTCAATTATTTACAAATTTTTTATAAATTTCTTCGCAAGAAGAATTATTATTTTTCATACAATTTAAATAGATTTCGTCGAAAAATGTATTTATTCTAACAAATTTTATTAAGATTCTTCAAAAGAATTCAATTATTTAAATTTAGTAAAATTTTCTAATAAAAATTTATTTAAATATTAATTTTAGTTAAAATTTTGGAATATAATTAAATATTAAATGCGTAATTGTATAGCTTGAATTTTTAGAAATAATTGCAAATGGATTTGAAAATTCTCAAGAAACTTTGTCAAAAATTATTTAAAATAATTGATTTAAAGAAGAGTTTTAGTTAAAAATTCTAGAAAAAAATAATTGAATTGAAATGATGAAAATAATTTTGAAGAAGTTAAAGTAACAATTATAATCTTATAAATTATTGAATTTCAAAGTTTTGAATTTGAAATTTTAAAAAATCTTAATTCCTATGGAAAAATAACAGTTATTAAATATTTATTTAAAAAACTATCGATTTTTTCGAATACTTTTGCAATTATGTAAAGAAATTCGCAAATAAATGTATTAGAACATTTCTTTTGTGTATCTAATCTTTTTTTTAGAGTGAATCAGAATATTCTTTAGGGTGAGGGAAAAGTCAAAATCTTGTCTAGAAATCAGGGAAAATAATCATGAATTGGAAGCTAAAATAAAGCATCAGATTAATGTTATTTTTTAACAATTTAAGTAACAATTTTTTTTTAATTTATGAACATAAAAATTAGAGATGAACTTAACTTGAAATTTTTGTTTTAATTTTCCTTTTTTAAAAACGTTGTGAACTTCACTCTTATAATTTAAAATAAAAAAAGACACTAAATGATAATTGTTAACAGTTTGGAAACTATTTAATTATTATTCGATATACTAAAATATTGTTAATTAATATAAAAAAATACTTTACCATAACTTTCTTTAGTTTTTCATCAGTGTTTTTCAATTTATCCTTGTAAGATCTGAGATCATCGGAGAGATCCTTGATTGTATTTGATTGTTTATTACACTTGTCGCTGATAGAAGAGAGTTCATGTTGTATTTCAACCATACGTGTCTCCGTGTCAACGCGTGCATTCTCAGATCTTTTCAATTGACTGACTAGTTTTTCAACATCAAGAAGAGATCCCTTGTATATAACAAAACCTTCAGGAACAATTTGACTCTGCTCAGACAAAGCGCCATCGTCACGTCGTGCTCTCTTCGATGCTGGTCCATTGCCATAAAATATCGGCAACAGTTTTTTATTTCCTAAATTAACATTATTAATTAATTAACAATTTCCCTTGTTGTTATTTATTCATTCTGTTCTGTTCACTTACCCATTGCGAGTGATTGTAGAATTTTTTCCTCATCTTCTGTTTTCTCGGATGAATCAAGCTTCTCGTAATCTTTATCATCTTTCTTGACATCCTTAGCATCTTCATCTTTAGTTTTGTCGGTTAATTTGCGATAATGTAGCGAATCTCTAGTAACAACTTTCTGTACCAATCTTCTGACTTGAGCTCTGGATAAATTTAATCCAAGAGTGTAGATAAGTTCCTCGATGTCTTTATCGAAAATATAACCACAATGAGTCTGATCAAAGTAAACAAACGACAGAAGTAAATAAGGATCATGGGTGTAGAGTTTAACTTTCTTCTTCTTTCCATCCTTGTCCTTGTCTTTCTTCCCGTCCTTTGAGTCATCATCCTGAAAAAAGAGTAATTGGGGAAAAATTTAGAAGAATGTTTATTTACTTATTTATTTAAAAAAAGGGGGAAATAGTTAAAAGCAGTACCTCTGAATCTTCATCATCGTCATCTTCATCCTCTTCATTTTTTTCCTTCTCCTTATCATCATTTTTATTTCTCACTTCCTTATCATCTTTCTTGTCTTTACTTCCCTCTCTTTTCTTGTCGTCTTTCCTTTCATCTTTCTTACTTTTCTTATCATCGTCCTTCTTTTTCTCGTCCTTTTTATCCTTCTTTTTGTCCTCCTCCTTTTCTTTTGGTTTCTCAGGGAGACTGCATAATCCTCGATAAATACGAAAGCCAAAATCTCGCATTAACATTTCGTTAAAGAGTTCAGCGAAAAGAGAAACCTCGAATGAATGTTCCTGTGAATTATAAAGTTTGGCCACTTGTTTTTAAATGTCACTAAAATTAATATTACATACAGGCTTCGCACTCGGTAATTAATTTTTAAAAAATAGAAAAAAGTAACTTTAAGATCGAAAAAAGTAGTTATTGAAAAATTAAATTTGATGACTAAAAAAATCGTTTTAGATGATTCAGAAAAATCACAAAAATTTTATTTTGCATTTTATTTCCCTGATTTTTTCTAATTTCCATCGAAAATATTTACGTTTCTTCTTATAGGTACTGCTATTAATTGAATTCCTGCGAAGAATTTTATTAAAATTTGTTGAATAAATTGATTTTTTCGAAAAATTTTATGCAAATTCGATTGTAAATAATTGAATACCTGGGAAACTTTTATTATTTACGAAAATAATTGTATATTTGTGTAGAATTATAATAAAGATTTTTACAAAATAATAATTGAATTCTTTTGGGAAATTTTATAAAAATAGTAGATATTGAAAATAATTGAATTTCTAAAAATTTTTGAAAATAATTGAATCTCTGAGAAAAATTGTACTGAATTTGAATAAATAATTGAATCGTTTCTAAGAATTTTATTAAAACTTTTGAAAATAATTGAATTTTTGCAATGAGTGATTTATTATTTATGAAAATAATCGAATACCTGAGAAGAATTTTATTCAAAAATAATTGAATTCTTGTGAAGAATTTTATTAAAAATTTTTAAATAATTAAATTCCAGTAAAAATTTTATTATTTCTGAAAAAAAATTGAATTACTGCGAAGAATTTGCTAAAATATTTTTAAATAATTGGTTTTTTTCCAAAAAATGTATGTAAATACTATTTTAAAAAATTGATTGAATTGAATTTTACCAAATTTTTTTAAATAATTGAATAATTTCTAAGAATTATATTTAAATTTTTAGAAAATAATTAATTTCTGAGAAGAATTCACTTTTTTACATTATTACATATCCATTGACGTTTTCTTAAAAAGAAAATTTCATCTGAGGTACTTTTAGCAGAAAAAAGTGTATTAAAGTGTGTTTTCCTTTGACTTTTAACCTAAGATTGTTTGTTTTCTAACCTAATGCTAAATTGCTTTTGAGTTAAAAAAAATTTAATACATTTTAAAATTAAATAAATAAATGAATAGATTGTTTTTGTCGATAGTAAAACATTTCATTAATATATTTTTATGATTAAAACAATTAAATTTTTTTCATGAATTTCGAAAAGGGCTCAACTCTGACAACTATAATATCAATTTTCTCCAACTCACTGTTATTAAGGACAATTTTTTTTATAATTTTCTCATATAAAATAGCATTTAGTTACTACTAAAAAAAAGCTGCTCTTTTAATCAAAGCTGTTTGAAATAAACAGTTTTTTGTGTCTCCTGAAAAATTTCAAAAAACCGAGTTGAGCCCTTTTCGAAATTCACGATTCAATTGAATACCTGAGAAGTTTATAGAAGGGTGGCATGACAAAAGGGGTCAAGCAACAATTTCATGTTTTTACAGGAATCGAAAATAACACATTTAAAAATTTTTCTGATCATTAAAGAAAGATCTAAAAAAACAGTTTAGAGATATTATTTCGCTTTACCAGTAGAAATACAATTTATGAAGATAAACCTACATATTAGAGAGAAAAATAAGTAAAAGTGGACCATTTTGGGGTTACGTCAAATGTGCATATTTTCTTATAAAATTAATTGTTAAAAAAATATACAGTTTAAAGAAAAACTGAAAAATTAGTTTTTTAATATTGAATTAACGAATTGAATGCAAAAAAGTTTGCTTCAAAAAAACTGTTTGTTTTCAAGAAAATTGTTAATTAAATGTTAACTTTTGAAAGTAAACAGTACATAAATTTTCAAAAGCAAACTACAAACAGGGATATTTAAAAATTAACAGAAGAATAATATTTAAATTATTGAAAATTAGGTAAAGAATAAAACTATTTCTAAATAGACAAAAAAAAAAATTCAGCGAAATTTAATATATATTAAATTATATCAAAAAGAAAGCAATATTTTTAACCATATTAACCTATTCATAATAATATTCATTTCTTTTGTTTTTAACCGAATTGCATTGCAAGTAAAAATTTAGGCTATTTTTCATTCTTATTTTTATTAAAAACGAGTTTAAAAAACAATTTACAAAAAAAATACTTTTACAGAACTGTGCAAATGAATTTACTTGATTTTTTTATGAAAAAATCTCAATTTCGAAAAATTGTTGCTTGACCCCTTTCGTCATGCCACCCTTCTATAAAAATAATTGAATTCTTGTGAAAAATTTTATTAAAACTTTTTAAATGATTGAATTCCAGTGAAGAATTTTATTATCTCTGAAAATAATTGAATTACAGCAAAGATTTTCCTAAAATATTTTTTAAATAATTGATTTTTTTCCAATAAATTTATGCAAATTCTATTTTAAAAAATTGAATCCTTTTGAAATTTTTATGTAGATAATTGAATGGTTTGCGTAGAATTTTATTAAATTTTTTTTAAATGATTGAATTCTTTGGGGAAATTTCATGAAAATAGTAGATATTGAAAGTACCTATTGAATTTCGAAAATTTTTTGAAAATAGATAATTTAATCATTTTTAAGAATTTTATTAAAATTTCGGAGGAATAATTTTTTTTATTTTAATTATTAGCGAATAAAGTAGTGTAAATTAAAAGAAAAAAAAAAGAAAAATGTAGCTTTTAGTGTCACGAATCTAAAAAATATCCAAATAGTAGCAGATCGTAAAAAAATAGTAAATAGTTGGTTTTAATAGATGAATGTGAAGCCTATTATTAGGAAAAATTGAAATGAAATTTACCTTTGTATCTTCTGGTCTGTAATCGAGTAGAACGCTGAGGGACATCATTGTACAGTCGAATTTTCCGCTTTTTGCCGTTTTTGATGGATGAACGACAATATGGGAAGATTCAGGAAGATTGTATCTTTTTTCCAATTGAGCACGTTCACGTTCGTAAATTTTCTTCTTGTCCTCATCATGCTGAAAATATTTTGGATTTTTAGCAAAATTTAAATAAAAAAATTACATATATATAAACGTAAAACATTAGTTTTAACCTCTTTATTGTCTTTCGATTTTTTATCATCTTTTGAATCTTCCTTTGGAGTTGGAGTACTTTCCTTTTCATTTTCCTCAATATCATCCTGTCGACCCTCTTCTTTCGCCTGTTCCGATTTTATTGTCTTCGTGAGTCTTGCCACAAGCTGTGATTTAAGTCCCTTTGAACTGAGATTACGGGCAACCAATTCCTGTCGTAATTCATTTACCTAAAAAAGAAATTAAACATTTTCCAAGATTAATTAATTAATATATATACGATTATAAAAGCAACATGTAAAATTAGAAAAAAATAAAATGATTTACATTCATTGATTTAGGATCCAATTCCGAGTAATGTGTTGGATCTTTTTTCTCGGCAAGATTTTCATCCTGAAATAAGAAATATTATGTCAGCCTAGCGATAGTGAATAAGCTTAAGAAAAAACTACAAAAAACAGAAGCAGCCCCTATAACCTATGAACCGAACGATAACCACACACTTTTCATTCTTTCAGTTAAACACTCTCACAACATTTTATAAACTTGACATTATCTTCATTCATGATGAGTTTCTTGGTACGATTCAAGAAACTGCTAGACTCTCTTAGTGTCCTGGCTCTGGTGTCGGTGTGGTAGAGGTAGGTAATGGGTTAAGCAATTATATTACAATTAATAATGTAGAATATAATAAGAATTAATATTTATGCATATATATTATATATGTAAATCAAAAATGAAAAATATAAATGCAATTTTGAATTGATTTTTCAAATAACGTTGGAGGTTTTTTTCAGGAGAAGGGAATGGCTCTGCTGCGCTCATCATCGAGCAAACGTTTACCTCGCTTTGCTTATTAAATCACAAGAATGTAATTATAAAAAAAAAATAAAATAGATAGACTGCCAATGGGTACAGAGATCACCTTGCCGTACATTGTCCATCGATCTTTAATTTAAAATTAAAGACTTGATTACTTTAATCTTCTTAATTAATTTTTTAATTAAATTAATTAAACTTGTGTAATTGGAAAAAATCATTTTTCACTGGTAAAAGAAAAGAATGAAGGAAACAGGCTTCGCACTCAATAATTATAATTTAAAAAAATAGCAAAAAAAAAGCAAAAAGACTGAAAAAGGTAGTAAAAAAAGTAGCTATCGAAGAATCAAATTTGACTACTAAAAAGCTGGTTTTAGTTGATTCAGAAAAATAACAGAAATTTTATTCTGTGTTTTCCTGACATTTTCCTGATTTCCATAAAAAATATCCACTTTTTTTATCCTGGTAATAACTTGAAATCTAAATTTTTATGAAATTCAATTATTTTCCAAACTTTTTGTTAGAATTCATCAAAAATTCAATTATATTTAAAAATTATTTTTAAATGTAAGAAGATAAATTTCTTTAAACATAAAAATTTATTTCAATTAAATTTCAAAAAAATATTTTTAATTTTTATGAAAATTTAACGATATTCAAAAAATTTTAATTAAAATTTTTCATAATTTCTAGAAATTAAAATGTTCATACTTGAATAATTTTTGTTCAATAAATATATAAAAAAATTTATTTATTTTTCCACAGGAAAGAGAATTTTGAATATTTTTAATGTGAAAGCTTTTTGAAATTCAACTATTTCTAAAAATTCATAATTATAACACATTTAAAATTCAATTATCATAATCTAAAATTTTAACTGAAATTAATTTTTAAATCATAATTCTTATTAAAAAGTTCAATTCGAATTCAATTTATTAAATACAAAAATAAATAATTGGTATAATAATTGATTATTTCTCAAAATTAAACTCTCACAAAGATTTTTATCAATGAATTTTTGAGAATAATTAAATTCTTTTGAAGAATTTTCATAAATATTTTTAATCTAAATACATTTTTCCAAGAATTCATTTTAAATTCTATTAAAAATAATTGAAATTCTCTGAGAAATTTTATTATTTATGAAAATATGAATAAAATATGAATTCTTGCAACGAATTTCATTGAATTTTATTAAACAATTGAATTTCTGTAAAAAATTATATTATTTATATAAAAAGAATTGAATTCTTGTGAAGCATTTTATTAAAATTTTTTAAAAGAATTGAATTGTTTTGAAGAATTATATTAAAAACTTTTAAAAATAATTAAATTTCTTCAATAAATTTTGTTATAATTGTACTCAAAATAATTTAATACTTTCAAGAAATTTTACGAAATTTTTTTTAAATAATTGAATTGCATTAAAAATAATTGAAATTCTCTGAAGAATTTTATTGTTTATGAAAATAATTGAATTCTCGCAACGAATTTTATTAAAAAACTGAATTTCTGTAAAAAAAACTTTATTATTTGTAAAAAAAAATTGAATTCACGAGAAGAATTTTATTACAAAAAAATGAATAAAATTAAATTCCTTGAAAAAATTTAGTTACATATAATTGTACTCAAAATAATTCAATACTTTTAAGAATTTGTGTATAAAATTGTTTTAAATAATTGAATTGTTTCAAAGAATTTTATTAAAAACTTTTAAAAACAATTAAATTCCATCAAGAAATTTAATTATAACTGTACTCAAAATAATTGAAAACTTTCAAGAAATTTTACTAAATTTTTTTTAAATAATTGAATTGTATTAAAAATAATTGTAATTCTTAGAAAAATTTTATTGTTTATAAAAATAATTGAATTCCTGTGAAAAATTTCATTACTTGTAAAAAGAATTGAATTCTTGAGAAGGATTTTATTGAAATTTTTTAAAACAATTCAATTCATTCGAAGAATTTTATTAAAACTTTTAAATAATTGATTTCTTTCGAAAATTTTGTTTGACTAATTATACTTTAATTAATTGAATTCCGGTAAAAATTTTGACTTTTCGATGATATTATGTGAATTTTTATTTGTTTTTTAAATAATTGAATTCTTTTGAGACATTTTTTTAAAATAGTAGATATTCAATATATTTGAAATTTCATCGAAGAATTTTATTATTTTTAAGAATAATTGAATTCTTGCGAAAATTTTCCAAAAATTTTTGAAAATAATTGAATTTTTTCAAAAAATTTTACAAAAAAATTTAAATTGTTTTTTCTTAAAAATTTAAAGAATTTTTGTTTCAACTGTTAGCGGATTTAAAGTAGTGAAAATTTAAAAAAAATAAGTTTTGGTGGCAAAAAAAAAAATATCCGAATTGTAGCAAATCGTAAAAAAAGTAGTGATGTTTTAGTAGATGAGTGCAAAGCCTGATGGAAAAAACAGAATAAAGGAGAACAGTTAAAAGAAAAGAATAGAGGTTAAAATTTTAGAATTGGAAAAGTTTTCAGTTTCAGTTTTTGAAGAGTAAAAAAAGAGGAAAAATTGTACAACATTAATCGATCAATGGTCAAGTATGGCTGCCGTTTGAAAAACCAGTTTAGTAATGGAAAAAGAGAACCAGCTGCACGATTTAATGATGATAGTAATAATAATAATAATAGTAATAAAAATTGAAAAGTAATATGGGATGATGTGGGCAGTGCCTTTTGATCAGCGACGGCAGCCTCATCAGCATCATTGGCAGCATCCGAATCGTCGAGGTTAGAGGCGGCACGGAGTAATTTTCTTTCCAGTTGTTTCTTATAGTTGAGATGTAGACCGTCCCATTCCAGTCTAGTTGGTACGCATCGCCAAACATCTGGGAGAAATAGTATGACGGTTTCAACGCGCGAAGGCACCACTCGCCCCGACTTGTGGGTCGTTTCTGCTCGTCTGTAGTAGAGCTCCAGGAAGCGATACCTGTGCCGCAAGGAAAAACAATACCCAAACGTCAACTGAGGTTAAAATGCCTGCCTGGCTTAGCATTTTCCTTATTATCTAAACAATGCGTCATTTTTTTCTTTTCATTTGCCCACGTTTTAAGCCCACGTTCTGCGCACAAATTTTTTTTATCATTATTATTGTCATTAAATTTTTGAAAGAAAGAAACATATTTTTAAAATTAAATTATAGAAAAGAGAAAGAAAAAAAATCTGTAAAATATCGCCCGATTAGTCATCTCGAGCATACCAATAATCCAGGTTCTGGTATTCCTTGTTCTTCCCCTTCACTCAATTGTATATATACATACCTCCTGCGAATGAACTCGAGTTATAATCTTAACCTATCAATTTAAAATTCATGTTAGATTGTTGGTTTCTATTTTCAATTGAAATTAATCGTTCCAGCCGTGAAATCGCGTTAACTCTTTTCATTTCTTTTCATTTCCATAATCTACTTTCAATACCAGAACATATTTTAAAAACGAAAAATTTATTTAAAAAAAAAAAATAAATAAAAAAGGACCTTCAATACACAATTAGAATCAAAATATTCAAATTTTTCTATTAAAACCTATTTTGTATAATCAAGGTTGCCACAAAAATTTAATTTTGTTTTTTCCTGATTTCCAGAAAAAGTTTCGACTTTTTCCCTCACCCTAAAGAATATTCTGCGATTCACTTAAAAATTAATTAGATACTCAAAAAAATTTTCTAAAAACCGAATTTCCTAAATTTTGTAAAATTATTCAAAAACACCAATAACTTCATTTTCAAAAAATAAATATTTAATCATTATTATTTTTCCATGAAAACTAAGATTTCCAAAATTTCTAATTCAAACCTTTTGAAATTCAATTACTTATAATATAATAATTAAAGATGACCGAGTGATAAAATCATTATTTTATATTATTCCTGAAACTTCTTCAAAATTATTTTGATCATTTCAATTCAATTATTATTTTCCATAATTTTTAAATAAAATTTTTCTTTAAGTTCTCCGGCTGCTACTCTTGTGAAAATTTTCGATAGATTTTCTTCAAATTTTGAGAAAATGTTTCTTTGGGTGCCCTTTAAATGTGGTAAAAGTTTCAAACCCTTTTGCCATGTCAAAGAACGAGATATTGTGGTTGACATTTTTTATTTTTGACCTAATCGCATGTAAAAGTGAAAGTTTTAATTTGAATAACTCAAAATTCAGTATCGCAAAGGGTTTTGAAAATTTTACCACATTTAAAGGGCACCCGAAGAAACATTTTTTCAAAATTTGAAGAAAAACTATCGTAAATCAATTTTTTCAAGAGTAGCAGCCGGAGAACTACCTTAAATCAACAATTTTAATAATTTTTCAAAAAGTTCTTCTTTGAGAATTTTTTAAATCCATTTGTTTACAATTCAATTTTATGTGAAATTTCAATTATTCGAAAATTCTTTAAATAATTATACATTAGAAAATAAAAACTTCAAATAATTTTAAAAAATTTCGATTAAGTTTTTTGAAAAAAATTAGTTCCATAGAATTTTTAATTAAAAGTATGAAAAATTTAGATTTTCTAAAACTTTAATTTGAAATCTTTACACAATTCAATTATTTCTAAAAATTGCAATTATTAGTATCTTCTCCAAAATTTAATTACATATTATCTAAAACTTTAACTAAAATTAATATTATTAAATCAATTTTTATTAGAAGATTCTACGAGAATTCAATTATTTAAATACTAACATAGATAACTTATTGAACAATTAAATGTTTCTTAAAATTCAATTCTTATACATAATTTTATCAACAGTTTTTTAAATAAATGAATTTTTTCTGCAAATTTTAATAAAATTTTTAAGAACAATTACATTTTTCGATTAAAATTGAATTAAAAATAATTGAATTATTGAGAAGAATTTTATAAAAAAAATTTTAAACAATTGACTATTTAAAAAAAAATTATGCAAATACTATTTTAAATAATTGAATTCCTGTGAAATTTTCATTATTTTAGAAAATAATTAAATATTCGTGTAGAATTTTGTCAGAATTGTTTTTAAATAATTCAATTTTTTTGGGAAATTTTATTAAAATAATAGATATAGGTATACAAATTATTTAATTAAGAAAAATTTTTGAAAAAAATTGAATTTTATTAGTACTTTTGAAAATAATTGAATTCTTGTAATGAATATTATTATTTATGAAAATAATTGAGTTCCTCCGAATGATTTTATTATTTATGAAAATAATTAAATCCCTGAAAAGAATTTTATAATTTATGAAAATAATTGAATTGCTGCGAAGAGTTTAATGCCAAATTTTAAAACATTTGATTTTTTTGAAAAAGTTTATGCAAATTCTATTTTAAATATTGAATTCCTGTGAGATTTTTTTTTTTTTGAAAATAATTGAATGTTCGTGTAAAGTATTATCAAAATTTTTGTTTAATAATTGAAATTTTGCCATGAATTTTATTAAAATTTTTGAAAATAATTAAATTTTATTACCTAGTTTAAAAAATAATTAAATTCTTGTGATGAATATACTTTTATTTACGAAAATAATTGAATTTTGCAATGAATTTTATTAAAATTCCTAAAAAAAAACTGAATTTTGTCGAAAAATGTTGCTATTCATTTATAAAGATAATTGAATTGTGGTCGACAATATTTTTCAAATTTTTTGAAAATAATTGAATTTCTGGAAAGAATTTTAATATTTATTAAGATAGTTGAATTCTTTCAAAGAATTTCGTTAAAATTTTTAAAGTTGAAACTAATTTCAACAGAATTGAAATTAAAATATTCAATAAATACTTCATTAAATGATTTGTAAGTAATAACTTTATGGCAGTTCTTCAAGAAATTTAAAAACAAATTATTTATTGTCGGAAATAGAAAAAATTGATGGTTTTTTATCAGAATTCTTGGTAATTTTATAGTTTATGAGGCAAACAAAAAGACACAAAAATTCAGAATTTTCTAGCCGGCTGAAGCTAGCAGTCGCGGTCAGCACCCACCCATAGATTTTTTTGAGTAAATTTGAAATAAAAAAATCTGAGGGGTAAGAAAACGATGCAACTTTAGAAAATTGTAGTTTATACATCAGTGATGAATTTTTAAAAATTAAACAAACAAAATTGTTATAAACAACAGCCAGCACCCACCAAAATTTCTGAGATTTTTGTAATTTTTTAAGTAAATTCGAAATAAAAAAAAATCTGAGGGGTAAGAAAACGATGCGACTTTTACGAATTGTAGTTTATACATCGCTAATAAATTTCCAAAAGTTAAACAAACAAAATTGTTGTAAACAATAGCCAGCACCTAGTTTTGTAAACAAAACGCCAAGGGGAGATTTTCTTATAAATTCTAAACATTTAAGTTTTTCCAGTACTTTTAATAAAAATCCCTGATTTCCCTGACCTGTGGCAACCCTGATAATATAATAGAAAAATGCACAGAATAGAAAATGCATTGATGGCTCTTTTAAATGTTCAAAAAATATTTCCCTCTCTGTATTCGTCTAAAAGGGTTTTTAGTTTTAAGCTTTCAATAATGTTATATCTGATATTGAATAAAAACGAACTATTTAAGCCTATATTGCAATTTTTTAAATAAAAGTTTACTTTTATCTAAAATAATCTGACTCTAAATCATGGATTTTTTTTACAATAAATATAAACGAAAAAATGATTGATAATCGACAAAAAAAAATGAAAAATAATGTTAAAATTTGACGAGTGGGTCTTTTAGAACTGAAAACGAGTTAAATTATGAATTTTTTTAGGAGAATTTTTTGAATCGTACCATTGAGTGCAGCTGGACAGATCAATACCAGTGAGTGCTTTGCAGGTTCTTATAGCAGTTCTAATAAGAACTGATGGATCTTTCTCAGGATTTGGTCCATCTAAAGAGGGACTCCATGGCCCACCAATTGCCATTGTTTCATTTTTACCACGTAAACCAACCAAAAAATTAATAAGTCGTGTTGGATGAATATAATCGCGATCTGGATCTCTATCTTCCGTTACTCCACAGCAACGCTTGTAAATTTCCTCCATTGCTGGCATTGATATTAACATAACCTGGAAAGTTTTACATATTTTATTTATTTTTTCCATTTTCAAAATTCAAATAGATTCAAATTCTTTTATTTACAGGCATCGGACCGATTTGCAGACCTAAAAAGAGGCTTTAGTCGATTAAAAATAGAAAAAAAAAGTTGGAAAAATCGTTTATTTAATTCAGTGTTGTTACAAAAATGTTACTTTGTATTTCCCTGATTTTCCCCTTTCACTGATTTCTAAATTCAATTATTTAAAACTTGAATATTTTTGTTAAATAAATATTTAAATACTTGCTGTTTGTTATTCCCCAGGAAATAAAATTTAAAAAATTGTAATTTAAAACCTTCTGAAATTTAATAATTTATTTAATAACCCTTCCAAAATTCAATTATTTTCAAGAAAATAATCAAATTTTTTAAGAATGTTAATTTTAAATATGATCATGATTTCTCCGAAATTTTAAGAAGTCTAAAAAAGTTAATTTTAAAAAATTTCAATTTACTTTGTTCGAAGATAATAGAATGTTAAAAAATCGTGATAAAATAATTCTAAGAATAATTTTTTTCAAAAATATTTTAATATAATTTTTAGAAGCTAAGCTTTACTTTTGAAGATTTTTCATTTACATGCTTGAGAATTTAATTACTTTCAAAATTTACAATTCAAATTCTTCAAAAGTTAATTTTCAAAAATTTTAATAAACTATTTGAAAAAGATCAATCATTATTAAAAAATGTAATTTTTCAAATATAATTGTTCAAAAATACGATTATTCGAAACAATTTATTTAAAAAAGAATTTTAGTTATAATTTTGAAAAATAATTGAATATCAGAAGTATTATAACAGGAATTTTAAGAAATAATTCAATTTTAAAAGGTTTTTAAACTGAAATCTTTTATGAAATTAAATCTGAAATCTTTTAACTGAAATATATTTCAAAACAATTTTGAAAAGCAAAAAGATAAAATTCCTTAAATTATAAATTTTATTTCAATGAAATTAGACAAAAATTTTTATTGTTTCAATTTATTAAATAATTGTCGGGAAATTCAATTACTTCAAAAAAATTTTAATTATAATTTTTCAAAAGACTTATTTTTTTCACAATCTCTAAATTAAATTATTCAAAACTTCAATAATTTTTGTTAAAAAAAATATTTAAAAACTTATTGTTATTTATTTTAATTGAAATTTCAAATAATTGAAATTTCAATGTAAAACCTTTCAAAATTTAAATACTTTTAATCATTACAACTGCAATTTTTCTAAAAGTCAATTATTTTTTTTAGAGTTTTTGAATGAAATTATTCAAAATTTAATAATTTAATAACTTTAATAATTTTCAAAGAAAAATGTATTCAAAATTTAAATGATATTTAAGAAAATTTCCTATGTTTTTAATATTTAAAAATTTTTTTCAGGAATTCAACTATTTTTAAAAAATTTTAATTATGATTTTTTAAAAACCTCATTTTTTCAAAATTTCTAAATAAAATTTTTCAAATTTCATTACTATTTGAATACTTAGTTATACTTATTGTTATTTATTTGTCCACCAGGAATTAAATTTTTTTTAATATTTTCAGTGTTAAACCTTTTGAAATTTAATTAAAATTAGAACTGCAATTCTTCCAATTCTTGAAATATTTTCTAAATTTTGAACTGAAATTTTTTTCAAATCAATTCGTATCTAAAAGTTGTACGAGAATTCAATTATTTAAATACAAAAATAAGTAATAAAATAATTGATTATTTATGAAAATTGCCACTGTAACTCTAATTATGGATTTTTTTATTAATTTGAGAAAGGAAATTCAGTCTATTTAAGATTTTCAACAATTTGATATTTTTTTAATACTTTGGATAAAATTTGCTTTCTTTATTTATTTCCGTTTCTTGTGAAAATGCTGTTATTATGTGGTATTTTGTTGCAATATTTGAAAGAAACGTCAAAAAAGTCGTACTATCCGAGGCCTGTAATTATGAAAATTAAATGCAGAAAAATATTGAAGGAGAATATTTACCTTGGCAGAGAATAAATAATCAGAATCGGGTGGCTCTAATACGGCACTATTTTCAGTATACGAATCGACATCTTTGTGCATTACGTGAAATGAACATGGCTTATTTAATGTGAATGGCACATGCGGTGGGAATGCATCCACCCATCTTAAATTTGTAGAAAAAAAATCGCTAGGAATGTACATATTTTGGTAACGTCGTTTTATTTCCAAAACGTCTGCTTCAGGCCTTGAAAAAGAGTAAAAGTTTCATTATCAATATAATAGTGTGAAAGATTTGATTATTTAAATTTTAAATTGACTAATTTTGAAAGAAATGAATGTAAAAGGTTAATTACAAGTCAAGGGCGATTTTTGGTATTTGAACCATATAACGTGGAACGACTCGAGTGCGTCGACGAGGTCTAGGTGATTTACTTCTTCTTGTTCTTGACGGACTACGCTCATCTTTCTTTTCACGTTCTCGATTTCGTTCTTCCCGACGACGTTTTCTCTCAATTTCCTCATCGTCATTACGTCGCTCTCGAGATCTTTCTCGTATTCTTCCAGCCTTCGTACGATTTGTAGACGCAACTCCACTATTATTATTAGAACTAAATCTGCTTTTCAAAACGGCAAAAATAACAAAAATTGAGTAAAATAAATATAATTGTTTTTGAATTATTTATTCACGAAACAATAATTATTTTGCAAATAAATACTTAACCTGCTATTTGAATTTTCTGATGGTGGAGGAACAGCATTGTATGTTCCCGATGGTCGGATTTGTTGTTGTTGACGATTCGATTGACTTGATTGGTGAGTATTTACGTTACTATTATTAGAACTATTGCCCATAGGCAGCACTTGAATTCTGGTAGCGTTCCATTTAAAAGGCATTGAAGGATTGTAAGATGCTTCTACCAGAACACGATCGCCGACAACTGGATTTGATCCCTTGACACAAGCACTGGAATCAAATATTCTATGTGAAATGCTTGCTACAAAAATTTTATTTTCTTTTTCCTCGACTTTTCCCTGATTTCCAGATAAAATTCTAATTTGTTCCCTGACCCTAGAGAATATTCTGATTCATTCCAAAAATTATTATATACTCAAAAAAATGTTCTATTACATTTATATAAAAAAATTCTTTAATTGTAAAAATTATTCGAAAACATCAATAACTTCATTTTTAAATAACTATTTAATCATTATTATTTTTCCATTGAAATTAAAACTTTCGAAAATTTCAAATTCAAACCTTTTTGAAATTCAACAACTTATAAAAATATTATATTATAAAACATGAAGATATCGATCGATTTCTTCATGTTTTGTAATAATTAAAGACTACCGAGTGATAAAATCATTATTTTATATTATAAGAATAATGTTACTGTAAATTCTTCAAAATTATTTCCATCATTTCAATTCAATTATTATTTTCTACAATTTTTAACTAAAATTCTTCTTTAAATCAAATATTTTTAATAATTTCTGAAAAAGTTCTTTGAAAATTTTCAAATTCATTTCTTTACAATTCAAATTTACGAAATTTCGATTATTCGGGAATTCTTCAATTAAATAGGCATATATTAGAAAATAAAAACTTCAAATAATTTTTTAAAAAAATTCAATTAAACTTTTTCAAAAAAATTAGTTCTACAGAATTGTTAGTTAAAAGAATGAAAAATTCAAATTTTCTAAAATTTTAATTTGAAAAGGTTTCAAAACACAATTGAGCCGCCGCGTACAATTACAGCAAGTGCTCGCGGTCGAAAAGGATAATACCAGACCACGTGCACTTGTTGTTATTGTACGCAGCGACTCAATTATGTATTTATAAAAATTCTTGCTAAGACGCATTTAATATTCAATAAATTGAAATCTAAAATTTTGACTAAAATTCCTTTTTAAATCAATTTTATTAGAAAGTTCTACAAGAATCCAATTATCTTAAATAATTGAAATAACTCCTGCAAAAAATTTTATTATTTGTAAAAATAATTGAATTGTGAAGGATTTTATTAAAATTTTTGGAAACAATTGAATTTTTTAAAATTATTTTTTTGGAAACTTTTGAAAATAATTAAATTCCTTCAAGAAATTTATTAAAATTGTAGGTATTCAAAATAATGGAATTCTCTTAAAGAATTTTATTTATTTATTTAGAAAATCACGGGACAAGCCATTTCGTACAAAGTACTCCTAAATCTAATAATTATTATAAATTTTTAAATAATTGAATTCTTTTGACGAATATTAATTAAACTTTTAATAATAATTACATTTTTTGAGGAATTCGATTAAGATTGTATTAAAAATAATTGAAATTCTCTGAAGAATTTTTTATTTATGAAAATAATGGAATTTTTGCAACGAATTTTATTGAATTTTTTTAAATAATTGAATTCATGTGAAAAATCTTATTACTTGTAAAATAATTAAATTCTTGTGAAGGATTTTATTTTATTAAAATTTTCGACAAGAATTGAATTGATTCGATGAATTTTATTAGAAACTTTTGAAAATAATTGACTTTCGGAGAAGAATTTTATTATTTATAAAAATAATTGAAATTTTGACAAGAATTTTTTTAAATTTTTGAACATACCTAATTGAATTTCTGCGAAGAATTTTATTACTTTTGAAAATAGAATAAAATAATTAAATTCCTGTAAAAAATGTTATTATCTCCGAAAATAATGGGATTTTTGCAAAAAATTTTATGTTAAAAATTTTGAAAATAATAAAATTCTTTTGAGGAACATAATCACACATGTATTGATAGTGTAGATTGATTATTATAAACAATTTTTATCAAAATTTTTAAAAATAATTTATTTCTATTGCAGAACTTTATTAAAAATTTTGTATATAATTAATTTCTTTCAAAAATATTTATAAAAATTGTATGTACTAGGGGAGACTGCGGCGAAAGGTTAAATTTTGCATAAATGATTTTCTCCAACACTTGGTCTGAAAGGAGTACTTTTCTTGGTAGAAAAATGTGGCGAAAGTAGAACTTACTATATATTATACTTACTTACTTACTTACTTACTTACTATATATATATATATATATATATATATATATATATTTGCATCCAGGCGAATTATATTGTCTAAAAAATAGTACATTGTACAACTAGTGGCGAAAGTGTGATTTTTCGAGAGTGAAGTTTGCTGCTCTCGCTACATATATGCTGCTCTCGCTATATATATATATATATATATATATATATATATATATATATATATATATATTGTAGGGCAACTTGTCCTCTACAACTTTCAATAAAAAAGTTTCTGATATTTTCGCGTAAAATACATGTTTTGTTCTTTTTTGAATATTTTGTTTTTTTTTAACTTTTCGCATGATCCTAAAGTTCTGAACGTTCAAATGAACGAAATTTATTTTCTTCTTCTACAAATTAAATTTTTATTATAATATTTTATGTCACTATGAATAAAATTAATTATAAAGATTCTAAATATAAAACTTATGCTTTTAATCTGTATTGCAATCAGTAATTTATGAAAATATTTTTAATAAAAAGTATTTCGTTCATTTGAACGTTCAAAACTTGTGGATCGTCTTTTCGCCCCATGCTGGGGCGAAATGTTAAATGGTTGGAGCCCCCAGTATTGAGTTTAGAAAAAACTTGTCAAAGGAAAAAAATTTTGGTTTCTCTTCAACTTTTAAGTAATGTAAAAAAATTATTTTGTTATAAACAAATTAATTTTTTTTTAAATTTGGACGTGATTAATATGTATTTTTTTTATTTATTTATACCTGATAACATACAGAAAATTTTCCAAAAAGACCCGAGATGGGCCGATTGAGTTTAAGGAGTTTAAAATTTTTCTTCAAAATTCGCTCAGAATTTTTAATTAAAATCTTTTACAAGTCAAGTTTTTTAAAACTTTAATTTGAAAGTTTTTAAAATTCAATTTATATTAATATTAGTAATATTAATTTAACATTCTAATAGATAGAAATAGTTGTTAATGATTAATTGTAAAAAAACGAATTGATATTAATGCAAAATACGGTTATTTAAAAATTTATTTTCTAACAAAAGAAATTTTATTTATTTTTTATTTACTTTATTTATTATTTAAAAATTAATTTTTATTTAATATCGTATCACTTTTGTTCTAATCAGTTTAAATTTTTACTAATTCAAATTTGTTTTTGTGATACATAATATTACACTCGAATCTCGCTATAACGAGAAGTTCGGGAGTCAAGTCTCCCTCTATTACGACGAGCGTAAGAGGAGAAATGAGAAATCCCCACTTTTAAGATTCTTCATTCATTTTTTTTAGTGTTTACAATTTACATAATGTCAAAATTACAAACGTAACCTAATAGTTTAATTTGAACTTTAACGTACAGAAAATTTATATAAGCTAAAATTTTGAAGATTGATATAATTTCAAATAAGAAGTGACCTTTTATGACTTTTTTATTTTATTTTATATAAATAAAATTGATTTTAACCAACTTTAAACCAAATGAATGTGCATTTGTTTATAAATAGTGGGGGTAATCGGGAGGAAATTTTCCTCGCTATACCGAGAGACAGAGCTCTCGTTATAAAGAGCACTCGTTATAGCGAGATTTGAGTGTATTGCAAAACAAATTTTTTAATTAATTTATATTTCACTATTTTATGGGATATGAATTTTTTCTCTTTTAAATTTTTTCGACGAATTTAATCAAAATTATATTTTGTTTAATTATTGTTAGAAATAGAAAGAATTTAATATTTTCTTTTTAAGTCTGTTACGTTGGACAAAATTCATAATTTTTTTTATAAATTCTAGAAATTGAATATTTTTCCAGTACTTTTCATAATTAAAATTCCCTAACAAAATAAAACGATTTTATAGATCATTCAATCTTTTTTAATGAAATATAATTAATAAGTCTTAAAATAAATATTTCTTTTTTTCTCCCAAAATAATCAGTGTTTTTAAAAAAAAATTCCAAAATCCCAGTCAAGACCAAAATTCACTGTCTTTTCCCGGTCCAAAAAAATTCCCTGTCATTTCCCGGTTCAGCGGCCACCCTGGGCACCTCTGTTAAAGAAGAAATATAATTTTGAATAACAAATTACCTTGTTTGAAAGAACACATCTTCATCGACGAAACCGAAATTGTCATGAACTTTGGTAACTATGCCTGTAAATACTCGTTGCTTTGTCGATGAAGAGGATTGGACGTTTTGTTGAACTTGTTGTGTAACGCCGGCAACCGATTGTTGAAAAGCGTTTGTATTTAACGCCCGCGGAGTTGGATATGAAACTGTTGCCACTTGTGGATATAATTGTCCTGCTATTCCCGATTGTAGATTTGAACTGAGAGTGGCCATTGAAGCCATTGTCAAGTTTTGCTAAAATTTCAATTATTGTTAATTAATATTCTCACACAATAACTTTTAATTCATCAAATTAGATTTTTTATTTAATATATTTCAAAAATTTACACTTACTTGTTGTAAACCTAAACTCTGTTGGTACACTTGCTGAGTTTGTTGCTGATATTGAACCATTGGTTGACCTCCTATACCACCCATGGCTTGGCCCAACATTTGTTGTTGTATATTTTGAATTTGTCCTATTAATTCATTTTCATTATTATTAACCACACAATTAAAACTATTTTATAATAATTATTAGAAGAAAAAAAAATCGATTTTTATAAAGAGTCATGAAAACTTGAATATTTTTGTTGTTAGCCAGCTACAATAAACCATAAAATTGATAAATACTATCTTGAAAATAATCAATATTTTCTAATCTTTATATACTCGTGCATACGTTTTTATTATATTTGATAAAAGCAATAAATATATTCAAGTAAGTTGAAAGAAACATATGGAAAGTTAGATGATGGTAAAAAAATGATATATAATGAATTCTGCCACAATTTGACAACATTAGGATCATCGACCTCTTATGTGCATATGAAAAACAGTAAAAAATAAAATTGAAAAATAACATATTTACCTGAATTTCTAACCCACGGTGGGTTCTTTCCACCTCCAAACGGTGATATATTACTCATTTTTGTATGATTTTTATGCTTTCCAAATGAATAGCCGATATCAATTTAATAATTTCTATTATTTTCCAATATCGCGTCTTTCACTTCGGCGCCATATTTCCGACATTGATGATGAACAATGGTAAAAATATTATAGATAGGCAAACAATATTGTGAAAAAAGCTTCAAATTGTAAAAAATTTAAGCCAAATGCACATACTTAGGGTGCGATCCCATGTAAGCAGAATACGTCGACCGAAAGCAAAAAATCATGAATGGAAAAGAGATAGGTAGATATTGTTGTTCTTTTCACTCTCATAATTTTCTGCTTTCGGTCGACGTATTCTGCTCACATGGGATCGCACCCTTAGGGTACGGTCCCATGATGAGCAGAAAACACAATGCAAAGCAGAATTTCGTGAGAGTGGAAAGGATAGTGATATCTGACTATCTCTCTTGCACTAACGAAATTCTGCTTTGCATTCTGTTTTCTGCTCATCATGGGACCGTACCCTTAGGCCGCAGTCCCATGGCAGCGTTTTGCGTTGCGTTGTAATGAGAGAGAATGCAGCAAACGTATATTTGCGTCTTTTTCTCTCCCATTACGACGCAACGCAAAACGCTGTCATGGGACTCCACCCTTAGGCTGCGGTTACACCTCTGCAGGCAGCCTGCCTGCCTGCAGGTTGTCATGGTAACGTACAAGAGTAAGAGAGTCAGTGACTTCAAACTTCTCCCTTACTCTCGTTGCTCCTGCCTGCGCAGGCAGGCAGCCTGCAGAGGTGTAACCGCAGCCTTAGGGTGGAGTCCCATGACAGCGTTTTGCGTTGCGTCGTAATGGGAAAGAAAAAGACGCAAATATACGTTTGATGCATTCTCTCTCATTACAACGCAACGCAAAACGCTGCCATGGGACTGCGGCCTCAGGGTGTGATCCCATGTGAGCAGAATTCGTCGACCGAAAGCAGAAAATCATGAGAGTGAAAAGAACAACAATATCTACCTATCTCTTTTGCACTCGTGATTTTCTGCTTTCGGTCGACGTATTCTGCTCACATGGGATCGCACCCTCAGAGAAAAAATAAAAATTGTCCAGAGTGGAAAATCTATATTAGAGTAAGAGAGATAGGCTCAGTTCGGTCTCCGTTACTCCAATATAGATTTTCCTGTCTGGACAATTTTTACGCCTTGAAGTCTGCACCAGATAGACAGGGACATCTGATATGTGGATTGTTGTTATACAACAAGGTTAGTTTTTCACGTCTATATTAACCATCTCAATTGTATGATTAATGGCGAAAAAAAACTTTGATACATTTGCAGTGTTTCCAACGAAGTTTCGAGAACACTTATCACTAGAAATTCACAGAAAGGTTTTAAGTGAGAGACGGAATATTTCCCCAAATTCTATTCGACCACGCGAGTGTTTGTAAGGACGCTAAGTTTTTGTGCAGCTAGCTCAATTTCTCGTCGTGCTGAGAACAGGTGAGAATGAAAAAAAAAATGCCATTAAACTTTACAATCGGAAGGAAAAATTTATCGAAATTTATTTTGTATGCAATTTTTTCAACGATCAATGAAAGTAACTCATTTTTTTTTGTAAAATTGCTTTCAAGATAAACAACGCACGCCATAGAATTCATACAAATGCTGTTTCCGTTCTTGATTTCATAACGGATTTCAAATAGAAATAGTTAATTGTAGTTCGAAGGTCAAAAGTTCACCTAACACCTTTTTTTTCCCCACTGACTGAAAATGTAAATTTCATGCTCGACTCCTTTTTCCCCGACATTTTTAGAGAATATTATCCAAAAAGTGATTGAAATTTAAGGGGATAAAAATTTGGATTACATGAATAAATTCGTCTTTTTTCCTTAATAAAATGCTTTTTTGGAGAAATAAAAATGTTTAACTTCCTGAAAACGTGGGTAGTAGAAATCGTAGAAATTGAAGGTTGCGTGAATTTTTTTTCATTTCTGGAATAAAAAAAATGATTTGCAAATGTAGATTTATGCATTGCGTGTGTGTGTGTTGAATTTAAGAGGCGTGTACAGAATTAATTATTTGCCTAACTGTGTGTGTACGGGAAAATAAAGATATAGAAATTTTCTTCTAATAACCTACGTTGTGTCAGCCATTTTTAAATCATTGACGAACTGCTGACTTTCAACCTTGATACGCTTATCGTCTTTTAATGTATTATTAATTAAAAGTTTTTGCGCTTATTCATTTCTATATATATATATTTTTAGAACAAATAAAAAAATGTATTGTAATCTTTTTTACTAGACGTAATGCAACTTTGAGATATACAAGTTTCTCTCTCTCTCTCTCTCACTCTCATATTCCTTATTTTATCTTTCTTTAATTTCTAATGTCAAAAATACCTTTCGAAATATTCTCTATACACGTTATAGATTTATTTTTACCATCGAAAATTTCTATCATAATTTCTAATTATTTGAACGCCAATTTATACGAATTTTTAAATTTTCATTTTTTAAAAATTTTTGTCACAAGTGGAAAAAAATGTACTAAAAATTGAGAAATTAATTTTTTTTATGAATGAAATTAAAATATTTGATTTTTTTACAGACTGTAGTTGATTTCTAATTCTTTTGGAAGATTAGTAACAAAACAAAATGGTGAAAGAGACCACTTTTTATGATGTCCTGGGAGTAAAACCTGGATGCACACAGGAGGATCTCAAGAAAGCTTATAGAAAATTAGCTTTGAAATATCACCCGGACAAAAATCCAAATGAGGGCGATAAGGTAAGAAAGAAATTAAAATTACAATTATTATTATACAATCATTATTTATAATTATATTGTCAAAGTTTCAAGTGCAGGTTTCGCACTCATTTACTAAAACCTACTGTTTACTACTATTTTTTTTACCATTTGCTACTATTTGGATACTTTTTTTTTAGATTTGTGAAACTAAATCAGGGTGTCTACTAACCGGGAAATCCGGGAAATAGCCGGGAATTTAATTTGACTGGGAAAAATCGGGAATAAGTCAGGAATTTTATGCCAAACCGGGAATTTTTTCACCAAATTAAAAAAAGTTTTATTATTATAATTTGTTTTTAAAAATTCGCTTTTTATACCAATTTTTATAGATATTTATACTGTTCTCTAAATTTGAATTAGTTAAAAATAATTAATTGAAATATAGTATGTAAATATATATTTTTTTAAATTATCGAATTAATAGAAATTTTGTGAAATTCCACAGAAAATAATAAAATTTATTAAAGAATTTAATTAAAAACTTGTTAACAAATCGAATTTTCAAAGTTTTTTAATTTAATAATTGATAAATAATTAAATTTTATAAAGAGTCACATTCTAATGTATTCACATTTTTTGGTGCGAAGATTAATAATCAAAATTTTTATTAGTTAAAATTTCTTCGCAATATATTCAATTATTTTTATAAATTCGTAAAACTCATTGCAGAATTTCAATTATTTTTAATACAATTTTAATCAAATTCCTCGAAAAATGAAATTATTCTTAAAATTTTTATAAAAATTCGTTGAAAGAATTCAATTATTTCTAGAAACTGAAAAAAAAATCTTCTCAAGAATTCAATTATTTCCATAAATAGCAAAATTCTTCAGATTTACTAAATTCTTTTGAATATGATTTTTTAAAAATTCTTCACAAGAATTCAATTATTTTCATAAATTTCCATAAAATTATAAAAAACAATTCAATTATTTTCAAAAGTAATAAAATTCTTCACAGAAATTCAATTGTGTTTAAAATTTTTTTTAAATTCTCAAAATTTCAATTATCTTTATAAATAATTAAATTGTTCTCCACAATTCAATTTTTTTCAAAAATTTTAATAAAATTCTACGCAAACATTTGATTATTTTCATAAATATGTAATAACATTCTTTGGAAGGATTCAATTACAATAAATAGTAAAATTCTTTGCAAAAATTCAATTAGTATCAATACATTTTAATACAATTGAATTAATCTAATTTTCAATTATAATTATGAACAAACAAGATTATTTTAAAAAATTGAAAATATTCTTTGTTTAATTCAATTAATTTCCAAATTTTTAATTAAAATTATTAAAAAAAACATTATTTTCAAAAAATTTAAAGAAACTTGTCAAAAGAATTTAATGATTCATAAAAACTCTAATAAAAAATTTGGAAGCCATTTGTAGATTTATTTATATTCGATATAAAATAAATTTAAATTTTATGAGAAAAAAAACCGGGAAAAATTAGGACAAAGCTGGGAAAAAATCGGGAATTTTATTGAACGAAAATAGTAGACACCTTGTAAATGATACTTTTTTCTTTAGAATTATTAAAATTCTTTGAAAGAATTCAATTATTTAAAAAAATTTTAATAAAATTATAAGAATTCAATTTTAAAAAATAATCAATTCTTCGATCAATTATTCAGTTTTTGAATAATTTTTATTTCAAAATTTTAAAAAAGTAATTGAATTTTAGAAGAATTAATTGCTGTGAAAATATAAATGTGACTGTCCACGAGAAAACAGGGCTTAGCTCTAAAAAATCAATTTTGAGTTTTTATGCTAATCGATAGATATTATATTGCTTTTTCAAATGCAAAAATTAAAAGTTGTAAATTGTCAATTACTTTTGACAATACAACGTTTTAAAGATGTTATATTGTATGCATTCCTTCGTTCTGCTTCTACTTCAATCACTCGCCCTGTGAAAGCTAAGCCCTGTTTTCTCGTGGACAGTCACAAATAAGTACTTCAATTTTTATTTAACAAAAATTATTCAATTTTTAAGGAAGAATCCGACAAACAAGGAGGTTAAAGTTTTGAACGTTCAAATGAACGAAATTTATTTATTTCTTCTTCAAATTAAATTTTTATTACTATAATTTTGCGTCACTATTAAGCAAATTAATTATAATGTTTCTAAATGTAAAATTTGAGTTTTTAATTTGAATTGTAATCAATAATCTATGAAAATATTTTTAACAAAAAATATTTCGTTCATTTGAACGTTCAAAACTTTTTGTTCATGACAAACAATCGGAACAAAAGTTAGTCCAATTTCATAATTTCTTATTTTGAAAGAAAAGGTCACATTAAATTTTAAATTCCTTTCGGTAGAAGCGTAAGGAATTTAATTTTCTACATTTTGAATAATTTAAAGTTATATTTGAATAAAAATTATACTTTTTGAGAATAATAAATTATTTAAGTAACATAACCTAAAATTTAACAAATATTTTTTATTGACAGAAAATTGTTATTTTTTTATTCAAATGCAACTTTCAATTGATTTAAAAGTTCAAAATTTAATTCTTCGCGTTTTCACCAAAACAGAATTTTAAATTCAATTTGTCTTTTTCTTTTAAATTCTGAAATTATGACATTGGACTAATTTTTGTTTTGACTGTACATCAGATTCTTCCTTAATAGTTTAATTTAGAAATTGTGCAAAAAATTAGTCTTTTACAATATTGCGAGTAAAATTTTTTGAAGATTGTTAAATTCCCGTAAATTATTTAAAAAGATTATAATAATGTCTTTAAAGTCCGAGTGGTTTTAATAATTAACTTATTATTAAAAAAGTTAATTGGAATTAATAATTGAATAATTAATTGGAAATTTTGACAAAAGTTACCTAATTGAAAATTGTTAATATTTTAACGAATTTTATTCTTTTTCAAATATAATCGTATTTTTAAAAAATTTTAAAAAGTTAATGTTTTTTATGGAAATTAGGAAAGTCAGGAAATTATTGAGTCAAAATTTTGGGAATTTTTAGTCGTGAAATTTAATTTTCGATAGCTGGTTTTTACTACTTTTTTCAGTCTTAAAGTTACTTTTTGCTACATTTTATAATTATTAATAATTGAGTGTGAAGCCTGCAAGTGAATAAAACTTAAAAATCGATTATTCATTTGTATAAGTATTGAATTTAATTTCTTTTTTAATGATTACAGTTTAAGCAAATTTCACAAGCTTACGAAGTACTCTCGAATCCAGAGAAAAAGCGTATTTACGATCAAGGTGGTGAGCAGGCCTTGAAGGAAGGTGGCGGAGGTTCTGGATCGTCTCCCATGGACATCTTTGAGATGTTCTTTGGCGGCGGCAGAAGGAGAGGTCGTAGAGAACGCAAGGGACAGAATGTTATGCATCAACTTTCAGTTTCTCTTGAGGAATTGTACAAAGGCACTGTGCGAAAACTGGCCTTACAAAAGAATGTCATCTGTGATAAATGTGAAGGTAAATTATAGTCAAAATTGAAAAAATGATTTAACTCTCTGCTGATGCTAACGACCGCTTTCGTCAAAAATCGTCATTCTGGGGGCCTGGTGGGGGGACTATGGGAGTTACGTTCTTTGGCGATAGAGTGGGGATAAGTTAGCGTCAGCAGAGGGTTAAAATTTTATATCATTCAAATTTTATTCAGAGTTGCTACAGGTCAGGCAATTCAGGGGAAACTCAGGGGTTTTATTAAAAGAAAAATTAGAAGAAAATTTTAAAAATTAAAAGAAAAAAATTAGATTCTTACACGGAAAAAATTTCAGCACTTCAGATGTACACATTGTGTCAAAATTTCTTGTACATTCATTTTGCACGTCTCAAAAAAGCACCTCAGACTTGCAAAATGAAATGTACTGCTGTTGACACTGTCCTCGGCGCATCTGATGTCCCAACATTTTTTCCGCGTAGGATTCATAAGAAAATTATGAATTTTTGTGTCTTTTTTGTTTTCCTCATAAACTATTTAACTGATAATAATTTCTTTTTAAGTAACTTAATTCTTGAAGAACTTTCATGAAATTATTATTCATAAATTATTTAATGAATAATTTTACTTAAATATTGCAAAATTAATTGAATTTTAAAAGAGTTGCGATCAAAATTTTATGAATAGATGAACTTTAAAAGGTTTTAATTTTAAATTTTAGAAAATTCCAATTTTGCATGAATTTAATTAAATTTTAAAGAACTTAGATTATTGAAAAATTTTAATAATTCAAATTTTTCTGAAATTAGTTGAATTTTTTAATATATATTTAGTTAAATATTAAAAATTATGACTTTATAGAAAAATTTCAGGTTTAGAAATTCAATTATTTTCAAAAGTAATCAAATTCTTTGCAGAAATTAATTTATGTTCAAAAATATAAAAAAAATTCTCGTCAAAATTTTAATTATCTTTATAAATAATAAAATTCTTTTTCGAAATTTAATTATTTTCAAAAATGTTAATAAAATTCTTGGCAAAATTACAATTATTTTCAAAAATTTTCCTCAATTCTATGATTTTCAATATCTGCTATTATAATAACTTTTTCCAATAAAATTCAATTATTTAAAAAAAATGTTAATAAAATTCTACGCGAACATTTAATTATTTTCATAAATAATAAAAATTTAACAGGAATTCAATTATTTTTAATACAATTTTAATCAAATTCCTTGAAAAATGTGAATATCTATTTTTAAAAATTTTATTAAAATTCGTCGAAAGAATTCAATTATTTAAAATTATTAAATTCTCGTAGAATTTTCTAATAAAAATTGATTTAAAAATTGATTTTAGTTAAAATTTTTAACTATAATTGAATATTAAATGCGTTGTAGCTTTTTTTGAAATTATTGGAAGTTTTTATTTATTAATATTCTTCTTTAATTGAAGAATTCCCGAACAGTCGAAATTTTGTAAAATTGAATAAATTGTAAAGAAATGGATTTGAAAATTTTCGAAAAACTTTTTTTTTAGAAATTATTAAAAATAATTGATTTAATGAAGAATTTTTGTTAAAAATTCTAGAAAATAATAATTGAATTGAAATGATGAAAATAATTTTGAAGAAGTTACAGTTAAAATTTTCTTATAATACAAAGCAATGATTTTACTTTGAATCGACTAAAACTACTCTTTTGCGCCTTAAAGTTTATCCAACGAATGTAAATTTACGCTTATTTTATAAAGAAGTGATGAGAATGTATAAGGACATGTTTGATTTACAGGTGTAGGCGGTAAGAAAGGCGCTGTAGAACAATGTACCAATTGCGGTGGTTCGGGCATGACTGTACAAGTCGAACAATTAGGCCCAGGAATGATACAACGCTTCCAGCACATGTGTCAAGAGTGTAAGGGACAAGGGGAGCGTATCAATCCCAAAGATCGATGTAAACAATGCAATGGTCGCAAGACAGTGAGAGATCGGAAAATTCTTGAAGTTCACGTTGATAAGGGCATGGTCGATGGACAGAAGATTGTTTTCGGAGGTGAAGGCGATCAAGAACCTGAACTTGAACCCGGTGACATTGTCATTATTCTTGACGAAAAGGAACACGATATTTTCAAGTAAGTTGAAACAAATTCTTCTTTTTGGTTAATGTTTTTCGTGTGCTACGAAAATATACTAAAGTAATCTCAGGGTTGCCACATACTGGTCAGGGAAGTCAGGGAAAATATTACTGAAAATATTAAAGTTACTGAAAATATTAAAGTTACTGAAAATATTAAATTTCTATAATTCATAAGAAAATTCTGATTTTTGCTGTCTTTTTCGTTTGCCTCATAAAATATAAAATTACCACGAATTCTAATACAAAATCTTCAATTTTTTCTATTTCTGACAATAATTTCTCATTAAATAACTTCATTCTTGAAGAAATATCTAGAAACTATTTAATGAATAATTTTACTTAAATATTTCAAAACTAATTGAATTTTAAAAGAATTGTATTTACAATTTTCATAAATAGGTGAACCTCAAGAGGTTTCAATTTGAAATTTTAGAAAATTTCAATTTTCAATTAATTAGAAATTTTAAAGAACTTCGATTTTTGAAAAATTTTAATAGATCAAATTCTTCTGAAATTATTTAAATTTTTTAATATATATATATATATATTTAATTAATTATTAAAAATAATGGATTTATAGAAGAATTTTAGATAGAAACACTAAAAAAATTAAAGTTTGGAGAAGTTACAAATGATTGCAGAAATTCAATTATGTATTTTCAAAAATTTTCCTCAATTCTATGATTTTCAATATCTGCTAATTTAATACAACTTTCCAAAGAATTCAATTATTTAAAAAAAATTGTAATAAAATTCTACGCAAAATATTCAATTATTTTCATAAATAATATAAATTTCACAGGAATCCAATTATTTACTAATTTTTAAAAAATTTCCATAAAATACTTCAAAATACTTATAAAAGTCTTCACAAGAATTCAATAATTATTTTTAAAAATTTGATAAAATTCGTTGAAAAAATTCAATTTTTTTTCATAAATAATAAAACTTTTACAAGAATTCAATTATTTACATTTTTTAGAAATGTCTTATAAAATTCTTTACAATAATTTAATTATTTTGATAAGTAATAAAACTCATCGCAGAATTTCAGTTATTTTTAAAACAATTTTAATCGAATTCATCTAAAAAATTTAATTATTAAAAATTTTATTAAAATTCATTAAAAGAATTCAATTATATAAAAATTTGTTGATAAAATTCTTTATGAGAATTAAATTTTAAGAAACATTCAATTATTCAATAAATTATTTATTTTTGTATTTAAATAATTGAATTCTCGTAGAATTTTCTAATAAAAATTGATGAAAAAATTAATTTCAGTTAAAATTTTAGATAATAATTGAATATTAAAAGCATTATATAACATGAATTTTAAGAAATAATTCAATATTCAGAAGGTTTCAAATTAAAATCTTTGAAAATTTAAATTTTTCATATTTTTGACTAAGAATTCCGTAGAATTAATTTTTTTGGAAAAACGTTATTTGAAGTTTTTTTGATATTATTTGAAGTTTTTATTTTCTAATATATATTTAATTGAAGAATTTACGAATACAATAATCAAAATTTCGTAAAATTGAATTGTGAACAAATGGATTTAAAAATTCGCAAAGAACTTTTTCAAAAATTTAATAAATAGTGAAATTTAACGATCACTCCGAGTCAAGGAAATTAAATTAAAATAAAATTTAATTTTCTTGACTCGGAGTGATCGTTAAATTTCACTATTTATTAAAATACGACTGAGTGATAGAATCATCTCTACTCCTATTTTTCAAAAATTATTAAAAATAATTGTTATATGGAAGAATTTTAGTTAAAAATTCTAGAAAATAATAATTGAATTGAAGGGATGAAAATAATTTTGAAGAACTTACAGTAGCAATATTCTTATCTTATAATATAAAATAATGATTTTATCACTCGATCATCTTTAATTATTATAAGCTGTTAAATTTCAAAAGGTTGAAATTTGAAATTAAAAAATTTATTTCTTCTTATAGAAAAATAATAAGGATTAAATATTTTTTTAAAAAGGAAGTTATTGATGTTTTGGAATAATTTTACAATTAAAGAAATTCGATAATAAATGTAATAGAACATTTTTAGAGTGAATCAGAATATTCTTTAGGGACTTAAGATCAGGGAAAAAGTAATATTTTGTCTGGAAATCAGGAAAAAGTCAGGAAAAAACAAAATTAAATTTTTGTGGTGGCTTCCGTTTCCGGATTCGTCACAGTATAGTCGTGAGTAATTGCGGTATTTTTTTGAGCCAGTTTTAAAGGCATTTTTTGCAAGGGTGGGTAGTGCAGTGTTAGTGTGAGTGAAATTAAGGTGACCTGTGTGAGTATATTTGATAAAAAGAGAAATTGCGTGAGTGTGTGTAAAGAAAAAGGCACGAAAAAATAAGTGAGTATTGAAGGTTAGAATTGAGAGTGAGAGAGAAGTGCGAGTGTGGGAAAGAGAGAGAGTGGGTGTGTGTCACGTGCGTGGTGTCACGTGCTAGGAGGAAGTATGGAGAATTTTGAAAAGAATGACGAGAGAGGGCAGGAGCGACTGGAAAGTGAAAATGAGAAATGCGAGAGAGAGAAAGAAGAGAAAGTGAGAGAGGCCGGTGAGTCAGGGGCGGAAAGTATAGGCGACGACGAAGTATTCGGTACCCCGAAGGCTACAAGAAGTTCGTCGGTGATTGATTTCACTGAATACAGTGAGAGAAGGAAAAGGGCGGGGAGGCCGAGGAACGTAGAATTGTTAGATAAAGAGAGGGGGCTGGCAGCGTCGAAAAGGATGATGGCAAAATGGCAAAGCCAAATTAGATTAGCGAGATTAGGTAAAAAAATAGAAAATGAATTAACAGAAATAAGTAAAAGCGGAGAAGAAAAAGAAGAGGAAAATGAAACTAAGGAAGGTGAAGAGGAAGAAAAGAGTTTCCAAGAACTTGCTTTTCTTATGATAAGGATGAGTGAAGAGACGAATGAGAGGATAGAACTATTGGGTAAAGAGATAAGGGAGGGTAGGGAGGAAAGTGGTAGAAGAGAGGAGGCAAGGGATGAAAAGATTGATGAGTTAAGGGAGGAAATTGGTTCTATTAAGAATATGTGGGGAGAATGGGAGAATAAATGGAGTAAAGAAAAGAATGGAATTATGAGAAAATTAGAAAGATTAGAATTAGAGCAAAAAAGAACAGAGAGAGAAAAAGAAGAGGAAGTGAAAATTTTGGAAAAGCGAGTGGAGGAATTGGAGAAAAATGTAGTGGCAGGTTGTAGTAGTGGAGGAAGGAATGTGCAAATAGATGAAGGGATAGAAAGAAAGATGGGAGAATTAAGAAGGCAGGTAGAAAGGCTGGAAAAAGAAAAAAGAAAGTGCAGCATCGTGATAAAAGGACTTAAAGTGAAAAAGGAGGAGGGAAAAAATGAAATTAACAGATTGCTGATAGAAATAGGAGCAAAAGCAAGCATTAAAGGAGTAAGAGGGGTGGGAGGGGATGATAAAGAAGTGCCGAAAGTGTGGGTGGTGGACTTGGAAAGTGAAGAGGAAAAAAGAGAAATAATGATGCTGAAGAAGCGACTAAAAGGGAGACCGGAAAGAATAGAGGAGGATAAAACGTGGAGGGAAAGGAGGGTAGGATGGTTGTTGCAAGGTAAAGCATGGGAAGAGAGGGGTAAGGGTAAAGAGGTAAAATTTGGGAAAGAATGTATCTGGGTAAATGGGGTGCAATGGTGGGTTGACGAGGAGAGGGGAGAGGTGGTAAAGGAGGGGCTGGGAATGGATTTTCAGGACGCAGAAGGAACGGGAAGAGGAATAAACAAGGAAATATAAAAATAGGGTTTTGGAATGTGGCGGGATTGGAAAACAAAGACGAAGGTTTTTGGAAAGTGGTGAGAAAATGGGATATGGTTTTTTTGAGTGAAACGTGGGTGGAGAAGAAAAAATGGGATTTTATAAAAAGGATTTTACCAAAGGGTTACAGATGGGAGATACAGGGGGCAAAAAAGGTGAACAAGAAAGGGAGAAGTGCTGGTGGGATGATAACGGGGGTGAGAACGAGTATAAGGGAAGAGAAAGGAAAGAAAGGAAGTGTGAAAAGAGAAGGTTGCATGGTAAGATCAATAAGCATAGAAGGGGAAATGGTAGATATAGTGAGGGTATACAGAAGGAGAGGGGAGGTGGAGGGATGGAATATATTGGAAGAACGAATGGAAAGGAGTAAGGATAGGAGGGTATTAATAGGGGGGGATTTAAATGCGTGGACGGGGGAATTAGGGGGAGGGATATGGAATGAAGATCTGGGGAAGTATGAGAGAACATCGAAACACAAAGAAGAAGACAAGGAAGGGAAGAAACTGGTAAATTTGATAGAAGAGTGGGGGGGATCAATTTGTAATGGAAATATAAAAGGAGACGAAGAAGGAGAATTTACGTATATAGGAAGAGGAGAGACAGTAATAGATTATGTGTTAGCGGATGAAAGGATGAGGGAATTAATAGAGAAAATGACAGTTAAAATAGAAGTAGGGTCGGATCATCTCCCGCTAGTGGTGGAATTGTCAGGAGAAAGTAGAAAGTGTAGAGGACGGACGAAAGAAGAGAATAAAAAGGAAGGAAAAATTAAAATGGGGAAATGGGACATTGTAAATTTAAGGAAATATGAAAAAATGCTGCAAGAAAAATGGGAAGGGGAAGAAAGTGAGGAAAGTGTCGATGAGCAAATAGCAAGAGTAAGAAGGAATATAGAGAGAGTTAGGAATGAAGTTGAAAAAGAGATGGTAACAAACGGAGAGAAAAAAGGTTGGTGGGATGAGGAGTGTGAGAATAGCAGAGAGGAATTGAGAAAGTGTATAAAGGATTGGAGAAAGGGTAGAACAACGAAGAAGGATTATAATGTTAGGCACAAGAAACACGGCAAGTTACTCAGAAACAAGAAGGAAGAAGAGAAAAAGAGATTTATGGAAAAAGTGGAAAAGGCGGTGAGAGAGGGAAGAGAGTGGGAAATAATAAATGAAGGAAGAAAGAGAAGTAGTGTGGTGAGTAAGGAAATTAGCATGGGTCAATGGACAGAATATTTCAGAGAATTAAGTGGAGGGGTAGAAAACAGAGTAAGAGGGGGAGGGAGAAAGAAAATAAAGAAGGAAGAAGTGGAGAAGGAGATAAGCAGAGAGGAAGTGGATGGAGCAATCGAAAGATTGAAGAGAAATAAGGCAGCAGGATACGATGGTCTGGAAGGGGAGAGTATGAAATACGGGGGAGAGGTGATAAGAAGGGAAATGTGGGATTTAGTGAACAGGATTTGGAGAGGGAAAGGGTGGCCAGAAGAGTGGAGAATGGGGGTAATAGTACCCTTATTGAAGAAAGGACAAGGGAATTTGTAAAGAGTTATGGGTGAATGTGGAAAAGACGAAGATGATGAGATTTCGAAAGAAAAGGAGTGGTGAGGAGGAAGTGTGGAAAATGAATGGAAGAGAGATTGAAGAAGTGAATGAGTTTTGTTATCTGGGGTATTGGTTCGCGTATAATGGTAGTCACAAGCTAAATGTTAGTAGAAGAGTGGAGAAAGCGGGAAAAATTATGGGGCAAGTGTGGGGAATAGGAAAGAGGAGGTTTATGAATGATTGGAAAAAGAGGTTATGGTTGTTTGATGCGTTAGTATGGTCCGTGTTGTGTTATGGAGTGGAAGTGTGGGGATGGTGTGAATGGAGTAAAGTCGAGAGCATGCATGAGAAGTATATAAGATGGACGATGGGGGTGAATATGTGGTGTCCAGGGTACATGGTGAGGGAAGAGATAGGAAGAGAGAAAATGGTGGTGCGTCAAAGAAAGAGAGCATGGAATTTTGAAGAAAGAATGAGTCAAGGAAAGGGAAATGGGTGGACGCAGGTGTGCTGGAAAGCGATAAAAGATAGGGAAGAGAGGGGGGTTAGGGAGTGGTCAAAGTGGGAAAAAGCAAGGGTTGTGGCGTTAAAACAGGGAAGGAAAGGAAAAAGGGGTGGGGTAATTTTGGAGGAGGGATGGAAGGAGAGAGATAAGGATGAAAGATGGGAGAGAATTGTGAACTCTAAGTATAATAGATGGTATAAGATGGTGAAAGGAGTGGGAGAGCCGAAATATTTAAAATGGATGAAAGAAGAAAGCAGATGGAGTAGGATGGTGTGTTTTAGGATGGGAGAGAGGATGAATGAATGTAGATATTGGATGAGAGGGGATGAAAGGATGTGTAGAGTATGTGGGTATGAGCTGGAAGATTGGGAGCATGTGTTGGATAGGTGTGCAAGTGTGTGTCAGGGGAATATGGGAGATGGAGTGGATGAAAGAGTGAGGTGGATTTTAAATGAGAATGGACAGGGGGAGAGATGGATGAAAGAATTGGAAAAAATGAGAAAAGGTGTGCGTGAAGTTATAGAGGACGAAGGGGAGGGTCATGGGGAATAGAGAACTTTAAATAATATATTGACGAAGCTAATCTGGGTGAAAGAAACCGGAAACGGAGGCCCGGGCACTGGCGGATAAGAGTAGTTTTAAGTAGAATAAGAGCGAAAGATTGTAATTAGGTTAAGGCTATATGTTATTAATCTTAAGATTTTTGTAAATTTGTTTGTAAATGGATCCTCGAACCCTGCTGTGCGCAGGGAGAGTAAATAAAAAACTAACTAACTAAATTTTTGTGGCAACCATGTCATAATTATCTGCAGTAAAGTAAATTAAAATCTTTAAAATATCTCCTGTAATAAAATAAATAACGAGTATATTTAAAATTTTTTATTTAACAAAATTATTGAATTTAGAAATGAGTTTTGCTTAGGAAAATGCAAAATGAAATTTTTGTGACAACACTAAATTAAATAAACGACTTTTTCGAATATTTAATCGACTAAAGCAACTTTTTTGTCAGCTTGAAGTTGATCCGAGGCCTGTTTGATTAATCAATATAATTATAATATATGATTAATATGTTAAACGAAAATTGAAAATATCAAGTATAGTGCTAACTTTTTTTTGGCTAGTTCAAATAGTAATTATAAATTTTTTTTAGGCGCAGCGGTAATGACTTGATAATGTGTATGCAGATTGAATTAGTGGAAGCTTTGTGTGGATTCCAGAAAGTAATTAGGACTCTAGATGCAAGGGACTTGGTGGTAACTGTACTGCCTGGCCAAATAATAAAACACGGTGACTTGAAGTGTATTTTAAACGAAGGAATGCCATTTTACAAAGATCCATTCACGAAAGGACGTCTTATCATTCAATTTGTTGTTAATTTTCCAAAAACAATTGATCCAAGCGTTATAACAACATTGGAACAGTGTTTACCGCCAAGAGAACAAGTGTTAATTCCTGACGAAGCCGAGGAATGCGTTCTCGCTGATTTAGATCCTGAACAAGAATCAAGGCGAAGAGATACACGCGCGGCATATGAGGAAGACGAAGGCGGTCCATCACGCGTACAATGCGCTACGCAGTAATTTTCGTTTTTCAAAATGTCGAACATCGCTGACAAAAAAAGTTGCTGCTCGTATTTAAATTCATTCATTTTTTTCTCTTCTTTGCCCGCCTTAGAAAAGAATTTGCTCTCGTATAAATTCAGTCAGAATTTTATTATTTAAAACATCATTGTAATGGAGACTGAATTTTGAGATCATGAATAAAGTAGAAACGATAGAGCAATTTTTCTTTTGTTGCTGCAGTTTCAAAGGGCGATTATATTAAAAGTGTAAATTATCAAAATAAAATTTATCTAATTCTTTGAGACTCTTGATAATTACACATTCCCGAAGAAAAAAAATACGATCAACCGGATTGATTTAATTTCAAGAAAACGAAAATTGACTGGCGATATTTTTAAAACTTTTACACAATTATGAAAGGGGAAGTTGTATAAAATTTTAATGCAGTGACACCATTATGTCCCTTAGATAATTTTGAAAGCTGCGCTTTTTTTTGTGTGTTTACTTTTTTTTTAATGTGAGAATTTTTTTTTAAAACTTGTCGTTCTACTCTATTCATCATTATTCGGATTGATACTATTTTTACAGGTGTAAACTTTTTGAGTAATCCGAAGAAAATAAAAGTAATGGAAACCGATGTTTGACCAATGAAATACGTAAAATTGAAAAGAAAAATAATGTAATTTTCGAGTTAAAAATTCTAGGCGTCACGTAATTTAGTTAGTATATATATTAAAAAGTAAAAGAAAAAAAAATGACGGAGGATGAAGGCTCTGTTCTAAGTTTCAAACTGACAAGAATACGTCTTGTAATCTTGTGCACATTGTATCGATTCCGGACAAAATAACTTAATTTGATATATGAAAAATAAAACAAAAGATTTGTTTGCTTTTAAAAAGGGCACCTCAATTTTCCGACGTAAATGCATAAATTTGTGTACTAGATTGCAAGGAGGAACTAATTGATTTAGATCCTAGTTATTAATTAACTTTTAATATTTAGCAATCTGACAAAAAAAAAGTTGTATTGGCATTGAGTATAAAATAAGTAAATTTCTAGCAAGTAAGTGGTTGTGAATTTTGAAGCAAGCTTTAATTTTTTCTTTTGCTTTATGTTAGAAACTTAGGTGTCTTAAAAGCTAACTCAATTTCAACAGAAAACAAATTCTCCTCTCAGCATCAATATATAGTTTGGAATTCAGTTATAATACTATTTCAAAAAAAAAAAAAAAAAACAATAACGGAGAAGTAAAATATGAAAAAAAATGAAATGAAATACTTGGCCAATGTGTTATACTCCAAATAGTTGTAAATTCAAATAGTTTTCTTTATGTACTTCAATGAATTCCATTTTCTCATATTTTACATTATAATTTATTACTGGAAAATTATAATTGATTCCTCTTGTAAAACACATCAAATAAAATGAAAAATCAACCCTAATTTTTCTCTTGTTTCTTCATTGAATTTTACTATCCCTGGGTATTAAAATTATGTTTATGAGTCTAAACTAGCAAATGTTACGCGCGGAACGTGATATTCAATTTATTATTGTTATGCAAATTACAAAATTTTTTATAATCAAAACTTTTTTTCCTTGTAGCTATAAGGATAAGATATGATAAAGTGAAGACGATTTTGAAAATTTTGAAAATATTCAAATTGAAAATTTATGTACTAATATTTTAAAATTACGATAACACCGGTTGTTTTCAATATTTTTTCAAAATTTTTTTTTTAAATTTCTCAGTATAACTAGTACTTTTTAAATAAATTTTTTAGAAAAAAAAATTTTCATTAATTATTAAAAATTTTTTTTTCATTTTTTGAAAAACACCTCCCCTCCGATTTAAAAAATTTTTTTTTATAGTGATAGCCAAAAGTAATAAGAAATTTTTCGTAAAAGTTTCATAGTGGAATCGCGATAACTTTTCGAGAATTCCGCTACGATTACAATATGAGTGTCATATTGTCATATATTGTATAGCGACAAAGATGTGCCTATCTTAATTTATAATTTTAATATTTTAATTTTATTTTTTTCGTTCTGAAGAGGACACCTGTGCTGCCGAAACGTAAAAAGAATTGAATTTCTTTTATTTTAAATTCCTTGACTCGGAGTGATCGTTAAATTTCACTATTTATTAAAAATTATTAAAATTGAAAAATTTTATTTTAAACATTTTGAAAAAATTGTACTTAATTAAAATTTTTTTAAAATAGTTGAATTCTCGAAAATAATTTTAAAAAATTAAAAAATTGGTAAAATTTCTCAAATTTCATTAAAATAAATTTTAGGTATATTTCAAATATAAATTTGTGAATTTAATTTTCACACTTCAAAAAATTATTTTTGAATATTTTTTTTTACAAGAATTGTAACTAAAAATTTGGAAAACAATTAAATTTTACAAAAATGTTTGTACTTCAATTAATCTATTATCGTTGAATTCTAATAAGAATTGATTTCTGTTAAAATTTTAAAAAATTATTGAATATTAAAAGCATTTTAACAGAAAATTTAAGAAATAATTAAATCTTGAAAGTTTATTTAAATTGAAATGTTTTTAACATTTTAGTTGTCGTAAAAATATAATAATATTTGAATGATTTAAAAAAATTATTAATATTTTATTTAGCTTTAAAAATTATTAAAGTTTTAAATAATTTTATTTAAAAGTTTCTAAAAAATAATTGACTTTTGGAAAAATTGCTTGTTGTAATTTTTAGAAATAATTAAATTTCAAAAGGTTTTGCATTCAAATTATTTGAAATTTCAATTAAAATAAATAACAATAAGTTTTTAAATATTTTTTTTTATAAATTATTCAAGTTTGAAAGAATTTAATGTAGAAATTCTAAAAAATTAGGTCTTTGAAAAATTTTAATTAAACTTTTTGTAAAATTAATTAATTAAAAAATAATATTATTAGATGAATATAAAATAGATCAGTAAAGTCTATTATTAATTCTTTAAATCGATCAGTTATGTGGGGAGAAATAATTCATATTTGATAAAATATGCCAATTTTAATGTTGAAATTAAATTAAATAGAATAATAAAATAGTTTAAGTTTATTTTACAATTCTAATATTATTTGCTTTTAAAGGTAAAAAACCATTTTTTACAGTTAAGTCAATAAGTTTACTTAAAATAAGTGTTTGCAAACACGTATGTTAATTGAAAATAATGAAAAGTCGAATAAATATATAACTCATTATTAATTATTCATAAATTTATTGTATATATAAATTGTCAAATTTCTTAAAAGGGAAATATTTTCAATTTTTTGCACATGTTCATTGTATTCCGTCTATTTTAATATTTTATATAAAATTAGATATTTTTGTAAAAAAGTCATTACATAAAAAAAATATTTTTTTTTTTAAATGTATTAGTACTTAGTAACAATTTTAGCAAATAGTAACTGGAATTTTTAACGTAATTCGTATGGTAAGAGAAGAATATTAAATCTTTTACTTTTTTCTTTTTTTATTGAGAATTTGCACTTATTTAAATCCGCAAATAATTGAAACAAAAAAATTAGACTAAAAAAGTTTAATAACATTTTTTTTTAAATTCAATTATTTTCAAAAAATTTTTATGACAATTTCTTTATTTTCACAAATAATTAAATTTCTAGCTGAAATTCAATTATTTACAATAGTATCTACTATTTTAATAAAATTCTTCGCAAAAATTCCATTTAAAATTTTCACTACAATTATTTTCGTAAATAATAAAATTCATTCCAGGAATTCAATTATTTTTAATATAATTTTAATTAAATTATTCGAAATATGTCAATTATTCTTTTAAATTTCATTAAAATGCTTTCAAAAAATTAAATTATTTTTATAATTTTTCTTAAATTTTCGCAAGAATTTAATTATTTTTACAAATAATACAATTTTTCACTGGAATTCAATTATTCTTAATACAATTTTTATGAAATTTGTTTATAAGAATTCAATTATTTTCATAAATAATAGAATTCATTCCAAGAATTAAATTATTTTTTATAATTTTAATGAAATTTTTGAAATAATTCAATTATTCTTTCAAATTTTAATAAAATTCTTCTCAGGAATTCAATTATTTTTCTTCAAAAAATGTAATTATTTTCAAAAATTGACATTAAATTTGTTTATAAGATTTCAATTATTTTCATAAATAATAGAATTCATTCCAAAAATTCGATTATTTTTAATATAATTTTCATTAAATTTTTCGAAATAATTCAATAATACTTGTTCTTTTAAATTTCACTAAAAACTGCACGGAGAAACTTTTTCTTATAATATTAAATATATTTGGTTATGTTTATTTTAAAAGTACGTTAGAATGTGAGGATTTTTCGTGCGTTGTGCTAATAATTTCAACATTAATACGAAAATATGATAAGTTCGTTATATATTAAGCAACCTTCGGTTTACAAAAATTACTATCTGCATTAGAAATAGTCTTATTTTTCTTTAGAAAAGAATAAAATGCTAGTTTTTGTTTGTGAAATAATACGGTAATTCTAACCTTTTTTCCACATATAGATAGAATATATAACAGACATTCTAACGTAACATACCAATTTTGGAAGGACTGCGGGCGGACTTAACCGATTTCGCCCGAGCATCACCGAGTCCATCACCTGACGTCGCGAACTAACCCTAATGTTTTCGAAGTTGAAATTCACACGTGTATGAAAGAAAAAAACCTTTTATTAATAAACGTGAATGTCTCCTTATGCCAAATTAAATTCAAGAACTGTTCCTCAATATAACATAATTTTTTTCACGACTTTTACTTATTTACATAATTTGATTAGTAAGTTATTTTAAAAAATGCTCTCTCTCGAAGGCACATATTTTTCCACTCGTTTAATATATAAGGACGATTCAGCTGTGTACTTCTAACGAATCGTGCGATCTTTCGGTTTCCGTGACCAATCGTCGTGTCTTTACTTGCGTGTGCGTGTGTGCGTTAATAATATAGGTTAGGTTCTTACGTCGTGTTAAATATATTTACCTACAGTTACAGTGACATTCACTAATGCCATCTACCATCAGATCCAAGTATCACTATCGTCTCTATGAGTATCTATAGACAATTAATTTGTTGTGTTTCTTTTTAATTCATGGCTTTCCCAACTTTGCAAAAATTATTATTTTCTTTCTAAAACAACATACTAATTTTCGTTAGTTTCCTTATGAAGAACTGTAAAATATATACTGAATGAGTGTTTTTGATAGTCTCAATAGCAATTTCTATAACCTATGTCGTTTTTCCCTTGAATCTAACCTAACATACTAAAATGTCTCACCAGTTTTAAGAATTAGTGGTATTAAAAGTTTCTCCGTGTGATTCAGAAAATTCAATTATTTGGAAATTTTTTTTTTAATTGAAGGGCTACATAAAATAAGGGGACGAACGCGAGGCTTGGAAGGGATACTACCAGTCGGGTAGCAGTGACAAGCCTTGAGCCGCTCGCTGCTACCTGACTGATAGGGGCGCATGATTATTCCCCAAATGTCATTTTACCGAATTGCACTTTTGCGAATAGTTATTTTTGCGAAAAACCAATTTTGCGAAATGTCACTTTTGCGAATTGTCCATTTTGCGAAAAGCTATTTTTGCGAATTGTCATTTTTGCGAATGGTTATTTTTACGAATTGTCAATTTTCCATAAAGTCATTTTTGCGAATCGCCATTTTTACGAATTGTCAATTTTTCGAAGTCATTTTTGCGAAAATTCCTATAGTAAACTTGTATGCATATATAGATTCACTATAGGAATTTTCGCAAAAATGACAATTCGCAAAAATAACTTTTTGAAAAATTGACAATTCGTAAAAATGGCGATTCGCAAAAATGGCTTTTGGAAAATTGACAATTCGTAAAAATGGTGATTCGCAAAAATGACAATTCGCAAAAATAGCTTTTCGTAAAAATGACTTTTCGCAAAAATGGCTTTTCGCAAAAATGACATTTCACAAAAATGTCTTTTCGTAAAAATGCCAATTCGCAAAAATGATTTTTCGAAAAATTGACAATTCGTAAAAATGGCGATTCGCAAAAATGACTTTTCGGAAAATTGACAATTCGTAAAAATAACCATTCGCAAAAATGACAATTCGCAAAAATATCTTTTCGCAAAAATGACAATTCGCAAAAGTGACATTTCGCAAAATTGGCTTTTCGCAAAAATGACTATTCGCAAAAGTGCAGTTCGGTAAAATGGCATTTCAGAAAAATGACATTTGGGGAATAATCATGCTTCCCTTAATAATTATATATTTACAAATATGTATAAAATTCACAAGAATATTTAACGAAAATTACTTAAATTTGAAGAAGTTAACAATTTTCCCGAATCAATCTACACAAATAAATTAAATATCTTTAATAAATCTCGATAAGCTCATGGGCTTCACCCAGGCGGAAAAGTCGGACGAATACCGGATCGTCCAACCGTCTAGCGCCCGCGCCGGTTGAATTGGAGAGTCAATGCCAGTGCAGGCAATCTGTACCGATTCGGATGAGAATGTCTGCTGGCGCGGTACAAAGTCGGATCCGACTTTCGGTACAGTCTTTCTACTGTCGGCAGTACAGGCGCGGTACAAGATTTGATCCGACCGCCGGATCAAAATTTATACCACCTCGCAACCGGCGTTGTACTGGCATTCGTCCGTCTAGCAACCAGCGCGGGCCAAATTATATTCTTTATTAAAAATTAAAATAAAAGAAATGTTTAATTAACTATGCAAGGTGAATGTTAATTAATATTTAATATTTCTTTCAAATTAATTACATTCATCTTTTTCTCTTTTTTAAAAACAGTTATAAAGTATAAATGAAACGCAGTAAGTTACAAATGTTTATTTTAGTTAATTTTGTATTGATTTCGAATATATAATTATAAAGTGAAGTGTTCAACTAATATTATTCCTAAATAATAAAATAAAGATAAATATTAAAAACATGGGTAAGACTCCGTCAGAAAAATTACAATTTGCATGGGGTCTTCGGATTATTCTGTAATTTGGTGAAGTTGTTATATTTGATAACAAAAATAAGTGTACCAAAGGATTTTTAAAAATTTTCAAAATTGTAAAAGTTACGCCATTTTGAATTTTTTTATAAGATTTTTTTCAAATGTGAATATTTCCGAAACAATTTAACGGATTTTAATAAAATTTAAATATGTTATACTTAAAATCATGTCCTTTCAGAATTTTTCAAAAGAAAAAAAAATTTTTTGTTTTTTTCAAAAAAAAAGTAAAAAAAAATTTTTTGAATCGATTTATTAAGCACGGGACCGATTTTTGAGTATTTTTCGATATATAATAAAATATTCCTTATAATTTCACCTTTCATTTACAAAAAAGAAAACGATGCAGACTTTAATAGTTTTCGAGATATTGCAATTTTTGTGGAAGCGCGACCACGATTCAGTGCCAGCGTTGTATCTTTTACCCGGGACGCCTCACAGTGGGATTTTTTACACTTTACTCTTCAAAATTGTCTAGAGCCTACAAATTTTTTTGGATTTTGATGTTCTTGGTCTTAAATGAAAGAGGATAAAATTTCTAAGAGATCTGTTTAAACCGATTTTTGAATTTTTAATTGTTTATATATTTTTTTGTTACTCAAAGTTAACAATTTAAAATATTTTTGTATAAAATACTGTTTATTTTTTATTTTTCCATTGCACAAGATCGAAATCAATTTAAATTAGTCTAGTCTGATTTTACTTGAAGAAGCTAGAGTTTGGATACGACTTGAGCCAGCTGTGCAATGCGCCTGACGAGAAAAGTTTAAAGAATATTTGTCACTATATAATAAATAGTTTACTACTACGAGCATTTATGTTAAATGAATGAAATACCAAATATAACTGTATAAGCGGAAATTCCTGCTACAAAATATATAATTTTTAAAAACAGAAATAAAAATTATTATTATTATTATTATTATAATTATATAACCAATTAACAATACTCAAAAGTTATCGATATTTAAGTAGAGCTTTAAAATGTTACATTCGTTCAAAAAGGTTCTATTTTTTTGCAGAAATAAGTCATTTATTTGTTTATAAAGTTAATAATTTCTTTATAACAAATGTAATTGTTTGAGTTAATACATTTTTTAAGTTTTTGAAAGAATGTACATATGATATAAATATTTAAAGTTTAAAAAATGCTGGAAATGTTTATAAATGCAAAAGAAAATAGATTATTGATGGTTATATAATTATTAATAACAATGATAATTGTTAACTTTCAAATCATTTTCTTACAAAATAGACATACATTACTTAAATAAACATAAATTTGTCTACAAAAAAAAACAATTTTTAAAAAAAAGACCAAAGTTATCTATTTGTTAATTTAAATTGTTTTTTTTAACAATTTAAATAAACTGTATTATGCATTATTATGCATTATTATTATTTGAAAAATATTTTCGAAATTAATTAATAATTTCAAAATTATCAAAGAACTCAGAAAAAAACGGTAGCATGGTGGGATACGAGCCCACGACCTTTAGTATATTAGTATATTAGATAGTATATTTCAAGGAACTCGGAGAGTCTCGGGGTGCATGTAGCTCAGTGGTCAGAGCAGTCTACCGGCAATAGAAAGGTCGTGGGCTCGTATCCCACCATGCTACCGTTTTTCGAACGAACGACCGACCGACCGACTCACACCTCTTTCTATTCTGTCTAACTATCTTTGAAAATACTTCACTCACACATGTCCAAAAAACACATACCCATTAATGTTACACATACACACAAAACACATACATGTCTTGTCACGCATGCGCAGTAGTATTCCATGAATGTCACGCATGCGCAGTAGTGTTTTATCAATGTCACACATGCACAGTAGTATTCTATCAATGTCACACATGCAAAGTAGTATTATATTAGTGTCACGCATGCGCAGTAGTGTTCAATGAATATCAAGCATGCGCGCAAAACACCCACACATATATACTCACACATATACACTAATCACATGTACATATGTATACTCACACATGTACATAAATTACATACACATGTATACTGACTCATATGCAGATATAAACTCCTACATATACACAAATCACATATATAGATTTAATAAACGATTGATAATATAAATTGTTGAATTTTTTAAGGTTCGTTGATGCACGTAGTGTCTGTTGAAATTTTTTTAAATACCTCACTCCCCGTGCAGAAATCGCCACTTTTGTTCCCGATTACCGCCCTGGCCCCGGTCGGGATTTCATGATCTGGCCCCGACTTCGTGGCCCCGACCAGGACCAGACCGGGTTTGCCCAAGGATCTACAAACAGCGCACAATGGGATTTTTTTTACAATTTACTGTTCAAAACTGTCTACAGCCTACAATTCTTAACCGGTTTCAGTATTCTTTATTTTAAATTAAAGGCGAATAAATTCTTAAGACATCCCTTAAGGTCAATTTTTTAGTTCTTAATTGTTTATAATTTTTATTTTCAATCAAAGTTAACAAATTAATACAATTTTTCAAAAAAGGAGGCTTATTTTCTTATTCCGTTGCTGCATATGATCTGAATCAGTTCAAATTAATACAATATGACCACCATATAATTAATAAAACAGAAAGTAATTTATATCAATTGTTATAAACAATATTAATTAACAAATAGTTAACTTTGATTTCTTTCCACTAAAAAATGTTTTTTTTACCTTTTCTTTTTAATTTAAGTTCATTTAAAGAATATTTGCCCTTTTTGATTATAAAATAACTTATTTAAATTGTTATAAACAATATTAATTAACAAATAGTTAACATTGATTCCTATTCCACTAAAAATTTTTTTTTCACATTTTCTTTTTAATTTAAGTCTATTTAAAGAATATTTGTCCTTTTTGATTAAAAAATAACTTATTTAAATTGTTATAAACAATATATTAAATAACAAATAGTTATGTAACTTATGCTCCTGTCCACCAAAAAAATTTTTTTTCACGTCTACTTTTTAATTTAAGTTCATTTTAAAAATATGTGTCCTTTTTGTTTAAAAAATAACTTATTTAAATGGTTACAAATAATATTAATTAACAAATAGTTAATTTTTGTTCCTTTCCACCAAAAATTTTTTTTTCACGTTTACTTTTTTATTTAGATAATGTTAAAAGACCACGGATATATAATATTAAATATTTAAATAAGTTATATTATAAGCAAAAAAGACATATATTCTTTAAAAGAACCTAAGTAAAAAAGAAAATTTGCAACAAAAATTTTCTGTTGGACAGGATCATAAGTTAACTATTTGTTAATTAATGTTGTTTATGACAATTGAAATATATTACTTTATGGGTTTTTAATTGTCTGCTGGTAATATTGGATTAATTTGAACTGATTTAGAGCATGTGCAGTAACGGAATAAGAAAATAAACGTCCGTTTTTAAAAAATTGTGTTAATTTGTTAACTTTGATTGAAATTTGAAAATAAAAATTATAAACAATTAAAAACTCAAAAATTGTCCTCGAGGGATGTCTTAAGAATTTATTCTCCTTTAATTTAAAACAATAGGACAAACGCACCAATTGTCGAAGGTGAACCATTTGTCGATGTTATCATGGTGATAACCAAAAATATTGCCTAAAATGTTAAATTTTTTTGTGGTTATAATATTAACATATTATTTTTGACATTTATAACTCTTAAAAACTCTTAATTGTTTTTCACACTTAAATTGAAATTCCATGTTTAAGGCAAAAAAATAAATTATTATTAATTAATAATTTTTAGTATTATTGTGAATTATTAATAATGAAAAAATTTTTATTATTTTAAAAAATAGTTAAATTATAAATAATATAGAATAAATAATTAAATTAACAATTTTTACCATATTATTATGATAAACATATTAATTTATATATATATATATATATATATATATATATATATATATATATATATAACATACATTTTTAATAATTTTTCTATAAATAAATATGATACAGTCAATTTATTATGATAACACTGTATATAACGGTCCCATGATTCAAAAGGAAGTTTAAGCGAGGTCGCTTCCAAGCTTGCGTGGCTATGCGGTATGTGTATTCGACTTGCGTCCTCGAGGTCTAGGGTTCGGTCCCCCGTGCGTGCGATATTTTTCCGTCTTAGTTTTAAGTGTTTTGTGTATAATTCTTAATAATGTTACATAAAGTATAGGTTTAAATAATTATTAACAATAATAATAATTATAAATAATTATTAATTTAAATAAGATAGTCTGTCTAAATTAATGAAAGAAAATAAGAAAAATATTTTTTTTAAAAACTTAGTCCAATAAAAGCAATTCTAATAACTATTTACATTTTTAATGACACTCATAAAAGTTTATTTACTACAAAAATATTAATAATAATCATTAATATTGAAGTAAATACTCCCCATTCTTTAATAATCAAATAACAAGCTTTAATATAATAAAATGCAGTCAGTATTGGAATTCTACCTGGGTAGCGAAAAGATCGGGGGAAATCCCATGGCCCCGACCGGGTCCCGACAGGGCGGCCAGATCGGGCAAAGTGCCATGGCCCCGGTCGGTTTTAGTGTTTCAACCAGGCCGGGGCCAGGTCGGGTTGCCAGATCGGGGCCCGGTTTGTCCCGATCTGGCCCCGACCTGGCCCCGGTCAAAATTTCTGCACGGGTCCGCTAATGCTGCGCTGTCTGTGTGTAAGGGAACTTATTTATTTACTTGTGTATTTTCTTATTTATTTGTTTGACAGAAATCAACAATAATTTTTTTAATAGATAATCAGTGAAAAATGACTTATATTTCTGTAAGTGTAATTTTCAACTGACTTTTAGTAAAATTATTTGTTTGACAGAAATTTACAATAATAAATAAATCACAATAAAATAACAATCAGTGAAGAACGACTGATATTTTAGTACTTTTCAACTGATTTTCAGTAAAATTCCACTGATTATGAATCCAAAGTCACTTTTTAAAAATACAAAATGGCGAATAACATTTCGTATAATGTACAATGACAATTTTTTAAAATGTCACTTCATAATTTTTGTCTTATTACACAATGATTTTAAATAAAATAATTTATATTTTTATAAATATTAATAATTTTTTACATTTTTTAACCACTATAAGGTTTTAATTTTGTAAATGTTCAAACTCTGGTTTAGAAAGAAAAATTTATATTATCATACAAACTATATTGTCTAGACTTGCAAAAACCCAAAGTCTAGACAAATTTGTCGTAACAATATTGTTACAATACATATTGTAACAATATTGGTGACGGTGACGTGCGTAAGAATAGTGTAGTAAAAATTTCAAAAAAACATTTCTCAAAAAAATTAATAAAACAGCATTTTTATATAGTTTACGAGATAAAAATTCCTGAAAAAAAAGTGTTGAAATTATTTGATTGAAGAGCGTTCACAAATGATGTCACGCAATTTTTCGGGATTTTATACCCCCCCCCCCCTCTCCCTGTCAAACAAATTTCATGCAATTTCACATGTAAAAATACATTGTGTCACGTTTAGTAGAGACCCTCCACCATCCCCTCAAAAAACGTGACATCATTTATGAACGCTCCCTTGCAAATATCTTGCAAAATATTAAAAATTTTGTAAAACTTTTTGGCACACTTATTTTGGACCCTAAACACTATCAAATTACAAAGTACCCAAGTATCACGGAGTATAACCTTAAATTGAAGGGAATATTGCATTTCATATTCGGAATATTCCAGTGGAATGTTCCAGAGATCTTAAAGTAATATTAAAATGTCCGCTCTCGTGTAGAAAAATTGTTGGGTTCTAGTGTGGTGCCAGAAAGACAGTCTATTCTCTAACTGGGCGCTGAAAAGACTGTCTGACCATGGGCTAATCAGACCAGTGACGATCGAACCACGCGTTGGTCCAAACTGGACGAGCTAATCAGGGCTAATGAGCAGTGATAATATTTAAAATTTTAGGTTCGATTTCAATATTTCAGTTTTTTAATTTTAAATAATTTACCCAAATTTACACGGTTCTCACGTTTATTCAATGTAATGTGAAAATATGAATTAATAATAATAATAAATATTATTGTTATTCATATATATGTGTGTATATATGTATTTAATGACAATAACTTATTATTATAATAATTATATTATTTTCAAATAAATAATATACTGCACTAGCAGTAAATATCATTTAAAATAGTAATATTGAAAAATAATTTTAATAAAAAAACAATTTGCGTTAATTGGTACTTTTTTTAAATTCATTCTTTAACAGGCCTTTAACATTATTTACAAACATGTTTACAATTTTAATTTATAACACTTATACAGATTAAATATAGTATTTTTATTATTTTATATAACACTTACAATGAAAAATATCCGCTCGCATGTGGGATCGAACTCACGCCCCCACCCTTGACGACCCGACGCGAAGAATTTAAACCGCACGGCCACTGAAGTCTGGGTGTGAACTCTCCTAATTTACTATATCAATGCCAGTGTCATATATTCTGTTGCTTATAAAGACGATGTGAAAACCATGACTAAAATTATTACACATAATAATCCCGAATTATTTTAATTTTTATATATGACGAATTTCAATAGAATTCTTAAGTATAATACTTTTCGAAGAATTCGATTAAAATTGTATTAAAAATAATTAAGAAATTCTGAGATTAACTAAGAAATTTTTAATAATAAAAAAATTCTGAGAATTTTATCTATATTAATAAAATCAGACTTTTGTCTGTACATTGCACGAAATTAATTTTTAATAGTATAATTTATTTATTTGAACAACGGAGAATCCAAAAATGGTAATAGAAAATTTCCTGTCTGTATGTATGTATGTATGTATGTATGTATGTGTGTATGTATGTATGTTTGTATGTATGTATGTATGTCCGCAAAATTTTGTTCGCGTATAACTTGAAAACGTCTTGACCGATTGAAGTAAAATTTGGCAATCTTTTAGATATTGGTCTAACTTAAAATATTAGCTATATTTGATGAAAAAATATTGAGCTAAACAAAAGTTATGAATTTTTCAAAAAATTCAAAAAAAATTTTTTTTTTTAATTTTTGCAGATTGGCATACATTTTTTAATTTATTAATAATTCAAATGATTATAAAGATATATAACAATAAATTGAATTAAAAAATAATATTAATATGAAAAAAAATTATAAATTTTCCAAAAAATTCGAAATTTTTTTTTTAAATTTTGACAGATTGCTGTAAATTAATCAGTTATAACTTTTATAAGATATATATAAACAATAAATTTACAGATTTTAAACATATTAATTAGAACGGGAGGTATTCAATTTTTTCAAAAAATTAAAAAAATTGAAAATTTCCAAATTTTATATTTTTTAATGTATGTTTTTTAAACTTTCTGTAATTAAATATTACATGTTATTTAGTCATATTTTAGCATAATTTTGAAAAAAATACTGTCCTATAACTATGTGAGTATAAAAATGTTTTTAATATCAAAAAATTGAAAAATTATAATTGGCAGACCAATTACTATCAAGCTTAATTCAGTAGTATTTTTGGGGTCTATGATAAACTTTTGACGTCAAAATAATGGAATGTAGAATTATTTGTTTATCCAATTAATCAACAATTTTCAATTGCAAAAATTTCGAAAATATTAAAAATGGAGATTTTTTATGATAAAATTGATATTGCAGAAATTCAAGAATACCTGTGATAAGATACTTGCATTATGCTACTGGGAAAAAACTTAAATAGTAAAAAGTTTTGTTATTTTAATTCTTGATTTAACTTTTAGGGATGTTTTGAGCATTATGTAAAGGCAAAAGTTAAACAAGGTGTCTATTATTATTTTTGTTTAACAAACTATCCGGTTTTTCCCAGCTTTGTCCAAATTTTTACAGGTGTATCTTTTCTCATCAAATATAAATTTTCTTGAGAAGAATTAACATTAAATAAATCTACAAGTGGCTACAAAAATTCACTTATTTTATGAAAATACTCTTCGACGGGTTTTTGTTTTTACTAATACTTTTAACAGGGGTTCTACCAACTGGAAAAAACGGGAAATATGCAGGAATTTAATTTAATCGGGAAAAACTGTGAATTCAGCCTGCAATATAGGTCTTATTTTAGATTTTAGCAATTATGATACAATTAATTGTGGATGGAAATTTTGTTTGGATATTTAAAAAGTAGTTATGTTGTAAATTTTTTTTATTATAAATCCATAATTTATTATACTCCCAGCTGATACAATTAGTTCGAATTTGACTTCATTGTAACTCCAAAAACTGGTGGAAATTTTGGATTAACTTATAATACAATAATTAAATTTCTACAAATAATTGACAAACATTGTTCTCTGCATTTTAATTAATTAAAAATAAATTATTTGATGATAAAAAGTCAATCACTGATTTAAAATAGTAATATTTATCTAATGAAATAGTTAATGGTAGCTAATTATTATTTTTTCCGGTCAAATTAAATTCTCCGCTATTTCCCATTTTTCGAGACTGGTAGACACACGCTATTTAATGTATTAGAAGAAACTAAAACCCGTCGAAGACGGGTACGACAGCTAGTTATTTATAAAAATAATTGAATTATTGAGAAGAAACTTATAAAAAATTTGTAAATACTTATTGAATTTTTGTGAAAGGTTTTTTACTTATGAAAGTAATTAAATTTTTGCTTACATTTTATTTTGCCAAGAATCTTGTTAAAAATTTGGAAAATAATTGAATTTCAGAGAACTATTTTATTATTTATAAAGATAATTGAAATTTTGATGAAAATTTAAAAAAATTTTTGAACATAATTGAATTTCTGTGTAGAATTTGGTTACTTTTGAAAATAATTAAATTTCTACAATAATCTGTAACTTCTCCAACACTCAATTGTTTATAGTGTTTTTAACTAAAATTCTTCTACAGATAAATTATTTTTAATAATTAATCAAATACAATATTTTAAAAAATTTATCTAATTTCAGGAGAATTTGAATTATAAGGCATTTTTCAAAAATCTAAGTTCTTTAGAATTTTTAATTAAATTCATTGAACATTTTATTTATAATAATTCATATAAACCTACAATATTTATTTTTGAACGATTCTTTAGATTGACTAAATTATTCCATTGAATTTTGAAGTGACAATCCATGTATAAATTCAAAGAAGACCGACAAATCGGGCACTAGAGTCTTGATTGTACTTTGATTTGTACTTTAAAAATTTTGAATTCTAGTGATGCCAATAAAGTCCCACACTGAAAAAAATACATGAGACATTTTCAACTACATCCCCTTAGTAGAGTAAAAAGTAATAAAACGAACTACTTTTTTAGTTAGTCTGGCTACTTTTGATACTTATTTTAACTGTTTTATGTTGTTAAAAATTATTAATTAAATTAATGTAATTTTATAGTTAAATTTGTAACTGCAGGTACGTTACAGAAATGACTACATAAAGTAGTAGATTCTACTACTTAAAGTAGTTCGATAGACTAATTTTGTAGTAGTTTTTACTTCTTCTAGGAGTTGAATTATTTTCCATGTAATTTATGTTATAGGTTTTTATAGAAGATTATCAACTGTGAAAAGTTGTAAATGCAACTACTTTAAGTAGTAAAATTAACTACAGTTATCAGTTGAACTGTGTCAGGAATGCCTTTAAGTATTAAGCAACTCATCGTAGCGGGCGAGCGTGGTTAGGTGGTTAGGTGGTTATCCCGAGTCGAAATTTAAGCCCTACTTTCACCCTGAATTTTCAGGGTCTATTGAGTGTTAGGAGTAGTAAAGTAGGGTCTAATTCTAATACAATTAGACCCTACTTTGACTCCCAAAATAGGCGGAAATTTGCCAATCTTCCATTTGGAGAAGCAAAGGAGGGTCTACTTCTAAGAAACCTATACCGTACTTTTAAACCTCGTAGACCCTACTTTCATACTCCTAGACCCTACATTCTAAAAGAAAATTTAGAATTATTTTTTAATGCATTACTTGAAACACTGCAAATGCAAAAAGTACTCCAAATTCCATAAAATTCCACTTTTACTCATCCCAAGTGCTTCATTTGAATCTGAGCAAATCTTCAAATTTTTCTTTTTCTAATTGTAGGGTCTATGAGTATGAAAGTAGGGTCTACGAGGTATAAAAGTACGGTATAGGTTTCTTAGAAGTAGACCCTCCTTTGCTTCTCCAAATGGAAGATTGGCAAATTTCAGCCTGTTTTGGGAGTCAAAGTAGGGTCTAATTGTATTAGAATTAGACCCTACTTTACTACTCCTAACACTCAATAGACCCTGAAAATTCAGGGTGAAAGTAGGGCTTAAATTTCGACTCGGGTTTACTTAGTTCAAATAAATAAAAATAAATAAGTAAAAACAAATAAGTTTAAATACAACCGAACGAGCGTTAGCGAGTGAGGTATATGTCGCTATAGTTATTAATTAATTTCGAAAATATTTTTCAAATTAAGCAGGTTTCTGTATTAGGGCAGCTGTGCTGTCGATACATTGAAGCCCATGAGCTTATCGAGATTTATTAAAGATATTTAATTTATTTGTGTAGATTGATTCGGAAAAATTGTTAACTTCTTCAAATTTAATATTTAATCACCGAATGATAAATTCACTTCCTTCAATTGAAAATTACTTAAGTTTTGAATAATATTTAATTTCGAAATTATGATAAAAAAGTTAGTCTTTAGAAAAATTATTGTAGGATTAAAAGTTTTTGGAGATTATTTTAACCTATAATCGTATTTTTGAAGAATACTAACTAAAAATTTTGTGAATAATTGAATTTTTGAATAAATATATTTTTACTTTTTTCAGTTTTAAATCTATTTTTTTTAAATTAATTATTGAGTGCGAAGCCTGATATTTTTTAACCTATTGATAATAAAAATTGATATTTTTTACAGATTATTACTACACGTGGAGAAAGAATAGAGGAATTTTCAAGAATTTCAATTCAAAAGTGCGAAAAGAATTTTTTTTCCAAATAATAATGAATAATGACACTGAATTTTTCATCAATCCTCTACAAACCGTTCATTTTGCTTCAATTTTGAGTTCAATAAATATATTAAGTAATATATTCTATGATGAGAATTTACTAACAAGAGATGACAAAACGAAACAAATACCAATTGTGAATAGTCTCTGTGAATATTTACATATGAATAATAATACTGAAAATGTGACAATTTCTCTTGGAAAAAAATTATTAAACAACACGGAATTATATGGATCACGTGAAAATGAAACAATTCACATTGACTATGTTAATGCAATGCTTGATCATATAATTACATCGTTTGTATTCTCCAAATTTGGAAACACTTTCGGCTACTTGGGTGCAATTGTTAATGGAACAAATAATCTAACTCAATCATTTATAAAAATGAAAATTCAAAAAGATCTCAGTGAACAGAAATTTTACAATCCCGATTATTCAGTTTCGATGCTCAATTCTTTTTCAATTAAAAGAATAATAGAGAGATTAATATTCCCACTATTTCCCGAAAAGGAACATTTAACAATTATCGACACTGATTATTTATATGCACAAGCTGGTTTAATGTTTGTAAGGAGTATGAAAATAAATTTAAATACTTCTTTCGAGGAATATGTGACAATTGCCGAGAGTATTGAGCAAGGTGTACGATATGGTCAATTGGATAATACTGCTTTGGAAATATTCCAACTTCCAGCAATGCTTTATTACGTGAACAAAACAAGGGGCGAATTGAAGAATACTTTTCATCTTCTTGTTCATGATGCAAACTTTTGGAATTCTTCCTTCAATGCTTTCTTTGAAGATTTAAATGCAGAGCAGGAAACAATTGCTGATCTACAAAAGAGTAATCCTGTTAATCACTTTCAGAAAGCATTTTTTGCATATAGAAATCGTACCGAATATGCTGAGTACCTAATTAGACGAATGTGTCCAAAATTAAATGAATCCGATTACGAATCTGAAGTTACAAGCTACAAGTACAATAATGCGAAATATACTTGTAAAGTAGATAATTTTCCTATGCCGGACATTAATGAATTATTCAAACAACAAAATGATTTCATCGCTAATCTTTATTCCTACGTTGAGAAGCATCTATTAAAAGAAGCATTCAGCGAAGACCTGATAAAATTCATCCTCCAACCAAATGTAACCATTTTAGGAATGGAAATATCACTCAAAGATATTGCTTGCCTCAGTTGTGAATATTTTCACGAAAAAATCATTCCCAACGCAATTGTCTTTCAAATCACCGAAAATGATACAAATCCAGTCAACTATGCACTAGTTACAAATGACAATAACGTAATCCTCTACATAGATACCAAAGAAAATCACGATAAATTTATGGAAGCAATTGGTCTACGTCCAGATACCCAATTAATAGCAGATGACGACAAACCCCTCAAGCTCTCCTATCAAACATTTGACAAATTTCTCGCAAATCTGGTGGAACCGAAAAAAAACGATTTCTACCAACTTCTACACAGCATGAACTATGAAGCAACAACCGGAGAAACAATTGTCACTGTTTTGAAAAATTTCATACCCTTTTATAATTGTATTCAAGCAGCAAAAAGCGAGAGTCTCATTAGAGCAATATGCACCTGTATGATTGATTCCTTGATATTAATTCCATTTATAGGACAAGCGGCAAGTATCGGTTATCGTGTCGCCAGTGCTGCTATTAGACCACTATTGATTAGTTTTCAAAACAGTATGCTATCATTCAGTATGGGGCAATTTGTAGCAGTGACACTAAAAACAGGAATAATAAATCTAGCCTCACAAAGTGCAAGAGGAATTTCCGTCCTAATAACCAGGGATCTTTTCAAAAAAATCGGAGTCTCGGTAGTAAGAACCCTCGATCCAGGACTTGAACTATCCTACACTTTAGGCAAAGCAGGACTAACATCTCTGAAAAAGTTCTTTACTCTAATCGGCCAGAAAATATCCTCCATGTCAAAAATAGCAAAATCTTTAACCAAAATCAAAGAACCAATGCTAAAAGAAGTCACAATAAATGACAATCCCTTCTTCGTGAACACCATCACCGGTAACGATGGCTACGGAGTAAAATTCATTGAAAACAATAATAATATGATCGAATTAAGAAGAATTCGCGGCTATAAGAACGAAATGCCAGTCGTCTTGATAAGTGATCCGAATAATCGTAAGCGAATCTACAAGATAATTGATCCAAAAACAAGTGAAGTACAATCAACAAATTGGGAGATGAATGCAGACGGTATTCTCCAAGTAGAAGAAAAATCGCTAGCTGTTCGTTTGAAGACAATCCAAGTCGAAGGGCTCAGTGGCAGGGGACAGATAATAAAGCCCCGAATAGAGATAAAAAAGAGAATGGTAGCAATTAAAAGTGAGTACTTGAAACAATTCGGGGACCGTATCGATAATGACATGTTTAACGATGTGATGACAAATTATGTTCTTGATGATGATGTACTTCGAATGCAGGTACTTAATCACATTGTCGAAAATAAGGAAGTACCGGATTGGATAAAACATTACAAATTAACAAACGTTGGGATCTATGATAATTTACGGTACAACAGTTACGTTGAGAATCCACTCCTAACAAGTGAGGAGGCAGCCGATCGAGTTAATGTTATGTTCAGAAATCAGTATCGAGCCGATATTAGTGAAATTCGTCCGGATATTATGTACACTTTTTACAGTGCACACAGACTGCATAGTGTTGTGAATTTCGAGGATTTCTACTCAATTGTAACTTATTTAGAACAAGGAGGTAGAGTTTTGGAAAATCCCGAAGGCTGGTTCATTCAAAATGCATTCAATAAATTGGCTATGAGATATGTCGATTTTCCGACATTTGAAGCACCGACAAGTTTTTATAGACTTGAAGTTGGTACGACGACTATTGTCAATACACATGTCAATGGAAATAGTTTTAAAATTAATTCACTGACTGGTTTCGATAGAGATGTTAGTGAAAGTCTTAAAAGTACAGAAAGTTTTGTATTTGACGGTAGTAATGTTAATATATTGTACGAAATGGTAATTCATAATTCCTTTATGGCTGTTGATCTTGAATCCTTAATATCGGGATTGAAAGCCCCGGTGATACTTTTACCTGGCACTGAATTTATCATTAAATCAGCAGCTTATGAATTGGTGGATAATAAATTAGTCTATAAAATAATAATGACAAATATTCTCATTAGCAAATCAAAGTGGTTGGTTAATTTAAACAGAAATATAAATACTTTAAATCAACGTATTCTTGAGTATAATAATGTTATAGATGATTTTAATTTAGATTTATTCAATTAGATTTAAAAAGAGGAATTACTTTACATGAAAGGGGCGGCGATGAAATTCCACATTTTCGATATTTAAATTATGGTGCGACAATTGTTTTCTGGCGATACTTAAGATCTAAATTTATTCTTTACTAGCAAATGTTACTCAAATTATGAAAATAACAAAATTTGTTGTCTTCAAATATGAATTTTTGAATCATTTCAGATTCCAAACTTTAAAAAAATGCAATTATTAACTAATTTACTAATTAATTATTCTTGTTTATTAATTTCAAAAATTTTAATAAAATTCTTTAATCTGCGAGGTACTTTTAGCAGAGAAAAGTGTATTAAAGTGTGTTTTCCTTTGACTTTTAACCTAAGATTGTTTGTTTTCTAACCTAATGCTGAATTGTTTTTGAGTTTAAAAAAATGTAATACATTTTAAAATTAAATAAATATATAAATTGTTTCTCGATAGTAAAACATTTCATTTATATATTTTTATGATTAAAACGATTAAATTTTTTTCATGAATATTTCAAAAAGGGCTCATCTCTTACAACTATAATATCAATTTTCTCCAAATCACTGTTATTAAGGAAAATTCTTTTTTTATATCATTTTCTCATATAAAATAGCATCTAGTTACTACGAAAAAAAGCTGGACTCTTTTAATCAAAGGTGTTTAAAATAAACAGTTTTTTATGTCTCCTGTAAAATTTCAAAAAACCGAGTTGAGCCCTTTTCGAAATTCACGATTCAATTATTTTCTAAAATTTTAATAAATCCTCCGAAACAATTGAATTATAATAAATAGTTATATTCTTTTGCACAAAATTCAATTATATTAAAAACAATTTTACGAAAGAATTCAATTTTTTTTTAATTCGTTATAAAAACTACAATTTTCGAAAAATTAAATTATTTTTAATATAATTTTAATATCATTTTTTGAAAAAAATTTTCTAAAAAAATAAATTATTTTCTAATTTAATAAAATTCAATAATTTAATGTTCAATTTCAATAATTAAGAAACACGATTATTTTAAAAACTTTAAGGGAATTGTTCATAAAATTCTATTATTTTAAAAATTTATAATTAAAATTATTAAAAAAAACTCCATTATTTAAAAAAAATTTCAAAAATTTTAACAAAATTCTTCAAAGGAATTCTATTATTATCAAATTTTTTGATAAAATTCTTTGTAAAAATTCGATGATTTTCAATACATTAATATTAAAATTGAAAATACCTATTTAAAAAAAAAAATATTTAAAAAAATTAGGAAACAAAAAAGCGAACAACAACTAACTTCAAACTATGAACAGATTACCAGAATAATTTCAAGAGAATAATTGAATTCCTTCAAAGAATTTTTTTATTTATGAAAAGAATTGAATTCTCACGATGAATTTTATTAAAATTTTTAAAAATCCTAATTAAATTCTTTTGAAGAATTTCTATGAATTTTTTTTAAATAATGGAGTTTCTTTAATAATTTTAATTGAAAATTTTGAAAGCAATTGAATTTTATGAAGAAGAATTTCATTAAAATTGTATTGAAAATAATTGAATTCCTGAGAAGAAATTTATTAAAATTTCAGAAAATAATTGAATTCTTTTGAAAAATGTTATAACGAATTAAGAAAAAAATTAAATTTTTTCGTGAAATTTTATTGAAAATAATTGAACTTTTGCAAATATTTTTCTTTAGTGAAAATTTATTAAAATTTTGTTAAACATAATTGAATTTTTGCAGAAAATTTTACTATTTATAAAAATAATTGAATTCTTCCAAAGAATGTTATTATTTATATAAAAATAATTGAATTCTTGCGAAGAATTATATTAAAATTTTTTAAAATATAAACAATAATAATTAATTTTGTACTTAATAAGTGAATTTTTAAAAGTTTTTTAAAATTTATATTTGAAAATAAAAAGTTTTGTAATTTGCATAACAATAATAAATAGAATATCACGTTCCGCGCGATAGCGCGCGTATCATTTGCTATTTATTAATATAGGTTATTAAAATTTTTTAAATTTAAAAGAAATTATAAAAAAAAATTAATTGCTGTTTCTTTTCAATAATTAATAATTACTAGTGATAATAATTGTCAAGAATAATGTGTTAAATTTGAAAGAAGTTAACAATTTTCCCGAATCAATCTACACAAATAAATTAAATATCTTAAATAAATATCGATAAGCTCATGGGCTTCAATGTATCGACAGCACAGCTGCCCTAATACAGAAACCTGCTTAATTTGAAAAATATTTTCGAAATTAATTAATAATTTCAAAATTATCAAAGAACTCAGAAAAAACGGTAGCATGGTGGGATACGAGACCATGACCTTTCTATTGCCGGTAGACTGCTCTGACCATGCTACCGTTTTTTCTGAGTTCTTTGATAATTTTGAAATTATTAATTAATTTCGAAAATATTTTTCAAATTAAGAAGGTTTCCGTATTAGGGCAGCTGTGCTGTCGATACATTGAAGCCCATGAGCTTATCGAGATTTATTTAAGATATTTAATTTATTTGTGTAGATTGATTCGGGAAAATTGTTAACTTCTTTCAAATTTAATATTTAATCACCGAATGATAAATTCACTTCCTTCAATTAAATGTGTTAAGTTTAAAAAACTGCGAATTAAGTTTTTCTTTTAAAAGAATAAATACATTTATATTTAATTTTTTGTGTGAAAATTGATAATTCTTTAAATTTATAAAACATGACGTATCTAAATAAATAATTAAAAATAATATAAAAAAATTTGAAGACACTTGTTTTTGGTTACTGAACCGTCAATTGTTATTTACTTATATTATTGCCTTTAATAATTTAATGTCTATATTATATATACTTTTGTAATAAATCTGTTTATACAGTTGTTTTCGTCTGCACACTGATAATCATTTTTATTTATTTTTTTTATATTTTTATTTTATTTCTTTAAAAGATAAATAAAGATATTATAATACATCTGAATATCTATTATTTATATTAAATTAATTTAAATTTTAATAATAAATAAATATAGGTAGGGGAGAGTGGGGCAAACCGGCCCGGTGGGTAAACCGGCCAGGGGTCAATATCTCCGAAATGGCGAAATTGTCAAAAGTGCTATTTAGAAATTTGAAACAACCATGTGTAGTATAACTTATTTCTTCAATTTGACAATTTTTACTTTTGTTTGTGCAACCCCAGTAGGAAACGAAAAATTGAAAAGTATTAAAAAGATTCTATTCTTTTAAATGCCATTTCTGTCCAATACTTTTCTATCCAGTGAGAGCAATATGAAAAGTAACGATATCAATCCTCTTGAATACCCAGTAAGAAAGCAAAGATTAAGAAGCATTAAAAAAATTCTATCCTTTTGAATACCATTTCTGTCCTATGCTTCTGAATTCCGCGACAGTAGTATAATAATATAATACTAATATTGTTGACATATAGAATGTTCAATTACTTTCAAATAACTGCACTCATGAATTTATTTGCTATTTTAAAAAGGAATAATTATTAAATTATCAGTTAAGAGGGTTGAAAGTGTTTAAAGGTTTAAAGGGAAATTTTTAGGTTATGATTTATTGTCTAACAGAATAACGGCCCTGACTCGTTTAAATGACGTAAAATTGGTAAACAATCAATTTTTCAGCAAGTTTTTCTTTGAACACAAACACTTTTTACAAAATCTGCCACTGTATGTATCTTATAAATTACAAAAATCCAGAAGATTGCTTGAATGCATGCAGAAACGCGGTTCCAATGAAAAATTGAAAAATGATGTAATGACAGGCTGTAATAATTTCGGATGGGATTGGAAAGCATTCAGAAAAAAATTTTGTCTTTGTTAACAATTACAAACAGAATTAAGGACGCTGCACGGTGGGAAATATTTAAAAGTACGCATAGGCGTAGCGAGCGATTTCTCCTCAACTTCCACTCTTTTCCCCTCTATTCGTCCCTCTTGGTGAAATTTTTTGACTTTGATAATTAATTAAAAAAAATCCAGATTGAAAATGAAAAAAGGGCGATTTAGGGAAAAATAATATTTAATAGAGAATATTCAACAAGTTTTCTTATGACGATTAGATGTTTCTATGGGCGTGAATATCAATCCGCGTTTTCCAAAACATAGCAAACTGACAGCTCAATATGGGAGGTTAGCCATGGCCGACTATATCAGGTTGCACCGTTTGCGTAGTACAGTAGAAATGAACGTAAGGAACAAAAATATTAAATGTCAATTATACTCTCATTGTTTACTATTACATTTATTATTTGTTTATTTATTTATTATTGTTATTATATCTATTATTATTTATTATTTTACTTACTTTTTAAAAATATTATTATGGAAAAGTATTAAAACAATAAAGGAAAATTTTTTATGAAAAAATTATTAAACAAATAAAATTTCTAAACAAAAAAAAAGTAAATAATAAAAAATTATGAAATGTATAATTTTAAAAATTTTTAATGGTTATTTTTATTATTGATATTTTTAAGTATATGAAAAATCTAATTTAAATATTCCACAAAATTAGTTTTAAAGTAATTTTTTATAAGGAATTCAACGGTCATAAAATAAAAGCGGACAGAAAATATTTTGACCCTTTTTCAATTATCATTTTTCTTAAAAATTGGTGGATTTCGAAACACACGCGTAATTTGGTAGAACCCAGGTGCGAATTTTGGTCGGCCGCCAGAGTTGGAAGGTCGGGCGCAGGTCGGCCCATCTATGGCTGCCAATAGGTCGGCAGCCAAAGTCGGGCCGACTTTGGTTACTGTTTCCACCCAAGTTTGGGCCGACTATGGGTGCCAAAGTTTAGAGAACCTAATTTTAGTTGGTCGGGCCGACTCTGGCCTCAGTCGGGCCGATGGTCGGTAAAACTATGGCAGCCAGAGTTTAGAGAACCTAATTTTAGTTGGTCGGGCCGACTCTGGCCTGAGTCGGGCCGATGGTCGGTAAAACTATGGCAGCCAGAGTGCAAAAAACCTAATTTCACTTGGTCGGGCCGACTCTGGCCTGAGTCGGGCCGACGGTCGGTAAAACTATGGCAGCCAGAGTGCAAAAAACCTAATTTCACTTGGTCGGGCCGACTCTGGCCTGAGTCGGGCCGACGGTCGGTAAAACTATGGCAGCCAGAGTGCAAAAAACCTAATTTCACTTGGTCGGGCCGACTCTGGCCTGAGTCGGGCCGATGGTCGGTAAAACTATGGCAGCCAGAGTGCAAAAAACCTAATTTCACTTGGTCGGGCCGACTCTGGCCTGAGTCGGGCCGACGGTCGGTAAAACTATGGCAGCCAGAGTTTAGAGAACCTAATTTTAGTTGGTCGGGCCGACTCTGGCCTGAGTCGGGCCGATGGTGGGTTAAAGTAGAGTCTACATTGGATGAACGCGAACGTTGCCGTGCTGACGTCACCCATTTGAATAGCATGGGTGACGTCAGACGTTCGCGTACACGTTCACGTTCGCGTATCATGGAATGTAGACTCTACTTAAACTATGGCAGCCAGAGTTTAAAAAACCTAATTTCAATTGGTCGGGCCGACTCTGCCCTGAGTCGGGCCGACGGTCGGTAAAACTATGGCAGCCAGAGTGCAAAAAACCTAATTTCACTTGGTCGGGCCGACTCTGGCCTGAGTCGGGCCGACGGTCGGTAAAACTATGGCAGCCAGAGTGCAAAAAACCTAATTTCACTTGGTCGGGCCGACTTTGGCCAGAGTCGGGCCGATGGTCAGTTTGAAGTTGCAGCTTATAAAATCATTTTTGTTCTTAGGCTTTCATGTAAGCGTAGCGTAATGGTTAGCGTGTTAGACTTCGGTGCGTTAGGTTGCGAGTTCGATTCCTGCGAGCGTTAGAAATTTTAATTTGTATTTATGTGTAAGATTGCGTTTAGTGTTAAGATGTATACAATAAACAAATAAATAATGAATAATAATAATTAATAATAATAATAAATAATTAATAATTTTTTGCAATCGGTCGGCCGACTTTTGGCTGCCAAGGTCGGCACGACCATGGTTGCCAAAGTCAAGCCGACATTCTTTCACATGGTTGGCAAAACTTTGGCACCCCTGGTCGGTCCGACTTTGGCAGCCATAGTCGGCCCGACCATGTCAGCCACTGGACGGCGGGTGTTACAATTCGCTAGTTCGGCCGACCTTTGGTTGCCAAGGTCGGCACGACTATCCACTTGGTCGGCGCGACCATGGCCCGACCAACTTTTCGCACCTGGGAAAATATGTTTTTAAATCCATGAAAAGAATTCCAAATGAAATCGATGATTTTCATAATTACCTATAGAAGTATTGTTTTGAAAAAAATCTTTGTTTTTAAACTGAAAATTCTAAAAATAACATTGTTATTCAATTTTTCTATATGGAAAATTATTTGTTTACTTATTTAGTTTCTGATCAAAATTTAATCTTAATTTTTCTGTATTTCTATTTTTCATCAATAAAAATTATGATATGAAATTATTTAGAAAAATAAATGTCAAAAAATGCCCTTTTTTAATAAAAAAAAAAGCTGCAATGTATTGAAAAAAGACGAAAATTTAATAATCTACTTCAAAAATTGTTAGAAAAAAATTGCAAACATCAACGTCGTTTTCTCAAGACAAAAATGGTTTTCATAATTGGAAATAAATTCTGAGTACCTCCGTGTTTCAGAAAAAGGACTTTTTTCATAAAAAAGATCCAACTTTATGACAAAAATTATGTTTAATAATATTTTCATAAAAAATTTACATTACTTTGTTTTATACTTTTCCATTATAATATTTCTAAAAAGTAAGAATAATAATAAATAATAATAGATAAATAAACAAATAAATATAATTATTTATATAATATTAAATAATAAAAGTAATGACTTATTATTTTTGTTGATCATCTACGTTCCTACATTACCATAGCGTAAATACTTTCAACACGAAAATGGTGCAACCTGTTATGGTCGGCAAAGGCCTACATCGAGCTGTTGCTTTGTTTTGTAAAACGCGGATTCATATTTACGCTCCTAGAAACATCTAATCGTCATAAGTAAGTTTGAATTATATTCTCTATTAAATATTATTTTTCCTTAAATCGCCCTTTTTTTCATTTTCTGTCTGAATTTTTCAAAATTAATTATCAAAGTCGAAAACTTCCCCTCTTTTGGTGTAATTTTTTACTTTGATAATTAATTTTTAAAAATTCAGACAGAAAATGAAAAAAAGGGCGATTTAGGGAAAAATAATATTTAATAGAGAATATAAAACAAATTTTCTTATGACGATTAGATGTTTCTATGGGCGTAAATATCAATCCGCGTTTTACGAAACATATCAAACTGATAGCTCTATATGAGAAGTTGGACATGGCCGACCATAACAGGTTGCTCCGTTTGCGTGGTACAGTAGGAATGAACGTGAGGAACAAAAATATTAAATGTCAATTACTCTTATTGTTTACTATTATATTTATTATTTGTTTATTTATTTATTATTGTTATTATATCTATTATTATTTATTATTATACTTACTTTTTAAAAATATTATTATGGAAAATTATTAAAACAATAAAGGGAAATTTTTTATGAAAAAATTATTAAACAAATAAAATTACTAAACAAAAAAAAGTAAATAATAAAAAATTATGAAATGTATAATTTTTTAAATTATATTAGTTATACAAATTTTTTTAAACAAAATTATTTCAAATACCAAGATTAATTTTTTTTATAGACAATTTGAAAATTAATACACTGGGAATAATATTGACACATTCAGAAAAAATAAATTTTAATGGATAATTTTTTTTTTATTATTTATCAACTATAGTTTATTTCTAAAAAAATTATACATTTCATAATTTTTTATTATTTACTCTTTTTTGTTTAGAAATTTTATTTGTTTAATAATTTTTTCATAAAAAATTTTCCTTTTATTGTTTTAATAATTTTCCATAATAATATTTTTAAAAAGTAAGTATAATAATAAATAATAATAGATATAATAACAATAATAAATAAATAAAAAATAATAAATATAATAGTAAACAATAACAGGGTTCCTACAGAATCTGGAAATCATGGAAATGGTATGGAATTTTTAAAAGGCTTCTGGAAATCAGGGAAATAATGGAAAAGGCCTGGAACTTTTAAAAGTTTCTAAATTTTTTCTGTTTTCTATTTTTTCTCTTGAATAGAAATTCAAATAATAACAAAGCTAAATGGCATAAAAGAGAAGAAAAAATATTGAATTTTAAGAAATTCGATTTTTCGGATTTTTGATAATTTTATATAATTTTAGATTTTTTACCAAAGAGTCGAGACTATTAAATAAGTAAAGTATTTTCCAAGAGCCCAAAAATAATGAAGCTAAATGCCATAAAAGAGAGGAAAAAATTTTGAATTTTAAGAAATTCGGATTTTTGAATTTTTGATAATTTTCGATAATTTTAGATTTTTTACCAAAGAGTCGAGACTATTAAATAAGTAAAGTATTTTCCAAAAGCACAAAAATAATGAAGCTAAATCCTATAAAAGAGAGGAAAAAATGTTGAATTTTAAGAAATTCGGATTTTTGGATTTTTGATAATTGTCCATAATTTTAGATTTTTTACCAAAGGGTCGAGACTATTTAATAAGTAGGGTAAAGTGCGGATAGATGCCCCCCCAATTCGAAAATTACATCTAAATTCAACAAATATTAATATTTTTAATTGACTATTCGATTTTTACACACTATTACTATTTATCATTAACATATGTAAGGACCAAATACCTACAATAAATAATAAATTAATCAGAACGAAAATTCAAAAGGTCTGTATTTGGCCATATATCCCACCTGGGTGGGTAAGACGCCCCCCGCGGTAAGTTATTATCATTTATTACAACTATATTATTATAAAAAATGGAAAACGTCGATCTAATATGTTTCTCTGATTAAATTGAAACAATTAAATAATTGAAAATATTTTCTTACATGTTAAATATCCTCGATTTTTGTAATGAGGAATTTTGTCCAGCAGTTTGAAAATTTTTGGACATTTTCAGCAATCTGAAATTTTTACATTATTATAACTAATAACCCCGGGGTGCCAGCGAGCTGGTACTTTACAGTAAAATTGTTATGGCCAATAGGTACACAGGAAAAAAAAAGTCTGACTCCGTTTACACCTTAAATTCAGCCCATGTATTTCACATAAGTCTGTCCTTGTCTAACGGGGCTGACTCCGCTTACACCTTAAATTCAGCCTCAAAAAGAGGCTGAAAGTAAGACTTTTTTTTTAGTGTGTATAAAAAAAACTAATAATCCATAAATATAGTTTCTTTCATATTGGAGAACTGAGAAAGGGGACATCTATCCGCACTTTTCCCTAAAGTATTTTCCAAGAGCCCAAAAATAATGAAGCTGAATCCCATAAAAGAGAGGAAAAAATGTTGAATTTTAAAAAATTCGGTTTTTTGAATTTTTGATAATTTTAGATTTTTTACCAAAGATTCAAGACTATTTAATAAGTAAAGTGTTTTCAAAGAGCCCAAAAATAATGAAGCTAAATACTATCAAAGAGAAAAAAAACTGTTGAATTTTAAAAAAATTGGTTTTTCGAATTTTTGATAAATTTTGATAATTTTAGAATTTTTACCAAAGGGTGGAGACCATTAAATAAGTAAAGTGTTTTTAAAGAGCCCAAAAATATTGAAATTAGATTTAAAATTCTATTGGAATTTCGTAAAAATTTGACCTGGAAATCATGGAAAAGGTATGGAATTTTAAATTCGGATTTCTGTAGGAATCCTGAATAAGAGTAATTGACATTTAATATTTTTGTTCCTCACGTTCATTCCTACTGTACTACGCAAACGGTGCAACCTGATATAGTCGGCCATGACTATAGTCATGGCCGTATAGTCTCCACCCTTTGGTAAAAATTCTAAAATTATCAAAATTTATCATAAATTCGAAAAACCGATTTTTTTAAAATTCAACAGTATTTCTTCTCTTTGATAATATTTAGCTTCATTATTTTTTAGCTCTTGGAAAACACTTTACTTATTAAATAGTCTCGAATCTTTGGTAAAAAATCTAAAATTATCAAAAATTCAAAAATCCGAATTTCTTAAAATTCAACATTTTTTCCTCTCTTTTATGGAATTTAGCTTCATTATTTTTGGGCTCTTGGAAAATACTTTACTTATTTAATAGTCTCGACTCTTTGGTAAAAAATGTAGGGGAGAGTCTCCAGTTGTGAGACGGGTTTTATTTTTGACCCGTAAATTTTAAACGGGTAAACAAAATTGTAAATAAAATACACCGTTCGAAAGGTAACAGAAATACGCAACTTTTATTAAAAGAAAGTATAGTGTTTCGTTGAACTCAAAAAAACTTACGATACATTTTCCGAGCACATCGCTTTTTTCAAAAAAAAAAAATGTCTCCAGTTGTGAGACACTCATTAAAAATTGCTAAAATTTAGTAAGTTTGACATAAAACGTTATGTTTAGTAGAAATAATTAAATATATTAATAATATATATTATTATACACTAAATAATAATATTTATTCGCCAAAATACGACTATCAAAAAAATACAATTTAATAGCTTCAACAAGAGCGTTAAAATTGATTTCTTCTGAATCAATTGACTTTTTTCCACTTGACATGCCCAAAAATACTAGAAAAAAAATCAAAACAACATTTAAATAGTATGCCTGCAAAGTCGTATTTTTTATGCTGCCCAAATGGGTGACACCGTCTCACAACTGGTGATATGCTGTGTCTCACACTCAGAAATTGGCGCTATTTTGAAAAAGGAAAATTAAATTATTTTCAACCGCAGATTGGAACAATGCAATATTGCATCACAAAATATAAGGAAAACCCTAAAAGAAAATGCATTACATTTACCTTTTCCAATTAATTAACTTGGAAAAAAAGAACTTTGCATTTATTGAAAAAACGCTTTTTAGTCGATTATCACCCTCAGTGTTAGTATTTAACAAAAACAGTTTATATATCCGCTTCGGTGTACACGAAAAAGTTGGCTCTTATAAAAAGAAATGTTTTTATATAAACCAATCGGCTTTTTAATATTGCATGTTAAAAAAAATTGACTGTCTCACAACTGGAGGTGTCTCACAACTGGACACTCTCCCCTAAAATTATCAAAAATTATCAAATTTCAAAAATCCGAATTTCTAAAAAATTCAACATTTTTTCTCCTCTTTTATGGCATTAGGTTCATTATTTTTGGGCTCTTGGAAAATACTTTACTTATTTAATAGTCTCGACTCTTTGGTAAAAAATCTAAAATTATCGAAAATTATCAAAAATTCAAAAATAAACATAAAACATGAAAATATAATAGCTTTTTTGTCGATATTTTACATTCGAAAGTTTTATTTACATAATGAAATGTAATTGTTAATAATACTTAAATGAGATCTTTCATAAGAATTTGTTTTTTAATAACAGGCTCATAATTTTGAGAAGTTAAATTGACACCTTCTTTCTCCTTATTATTTTTTAAAAAACTATCAATAACTTTTTATCAGCCATCTAATTTTTAAAAATGAAACGTAAACATTTTTTAGTAATTTACTAATAACAACTATCAAAATGGAAAAAATGGATTGTTTTTAGTCATATAAATTTTTTTAATTTTAGAATCCACATAGCCATAATTTTGTACAATAATAAATTATGAGCAATTTAATTCCAATAAAAAAAATTATAATTTTTTTTCTAGATAGATCTTAAATCTTTATAAATGATTTTTTTATTATTGAACAACCGACTTAAAACACTGTATTATTGAAAATACAATTAATATTTTTAAATTTGACATAAAGTTTGTAAACATAATATAATAAATAATCACGTTAAACAAATATTATTTTGGATTTTTAATCAAACAATTTATATAACCAAAAGAATTAAGTTTTCATTCTTAATTGATTTTTTCTATACTTGATGGAACTTTTATAAAGTCAAAAAAGGTATTACTATTAAATTATATGGTGAAAAATTTAGTTTTTAATTTTTTTAAGAAGCTTAAAGAATAATAAAATTAGATACGAAAAATTCGAAACGTTAAAAAGTTGTAATTTAATAAACATCCACTATTAGTAATTATTATAATATATTATAATCACGCGTCCAATAATAAATTTAATTCACTTGGCGGGTTTTTTGAAATCTACGAAATTCACCAAAAAAACTAAAATTCTTGAATTCTGTAAATTTTGTTTACCTTTTTTTGGAAAAAAGTAGCATTTAGTAGCTTTTTGACAAAATAAGTAGCAAAAAGTAGGCTTGACCAAAAAAAGTGGAAAAGTGTGTCACTTCGAAGCCTAGCTTCATTATTTTTGGGCTCTTGGAAAAAACTTTACTTATTTAATAGTCTCGACTCTTTGGTAAAAAATCTAAAATTATCGAAAATCCAAATTTCTTAAAATTCAACATTTTTCTTCTCTTTTATGGGATTTAGCTTCATTATTTTTTTGCTTTTGGAAAATACTTTACTTTTTTAATAGACTCGACTCTTTGGTAAAAAATCTAAAATTATAGAAAATTATCAAAAATCCGAAAAATCGAATTTCTTAAAATTCAATATTTTTTCTCCTCTTTTATGGCATTTAGCTTCATTATTTTTGGGCTCTTGGAAAACACATTACTTATTAAACAGTCTCGAATCTTTGGTAAAAAATCTAAAATTATCAAAAATTCGAAAAAATTCAAAAAACCAAATTTCTTAAAATTCAACATTTTTTCCTCTCTTTCATGGGATTTAACTTCATTATTTTTGGGCTCTTGGAAAATACTTTACTTATTTAATAGTCTCGACTCTTTGGTAAAAAATCTAAAATTATGGAAAATTATCAAAAATCCAAAAATCCGAATTTCTTAAAATTCAACATTTTTTCCTCTCTTTTATGCCATTTAGCTTTGTTATTATTTGAATTTCTATTCAAGAGAAAAAATGGAAAACAGAAAAAATTTAGAAACTTTTAAAAGTTCCAGGCCTTTTCCATTATTTCCCTCATTTCCAGAAGCCTTTTAAAAATTCGAATACCATTTCCATGATTTCCAGATTCTGTAGGAGAACCCTGTTATTGTTTACTATTATATTTATTATTTTTTATTTATTTATTATTGTTATTATATCTATTATTATTTATTATTATACTTACTTTTTAAAAATATTATTATGGAAAATTATTAAAACAATAAAAGGAAAATTTTTTATGAAAAAATTATTAAACAAATAAAATTTCTAAACAAAAAAGAGTAAATAATAAAAAATTATGAAATGTATAATTTTTTTAGAAATAAACTATAGTTGATAAATAATAAAAAAAAAATTATCCATTAAAATTTATTTTTTCTGAATGTGTCAATATTATTCCCAGTGTATTAATTTTCAAATTGTCTATAAAAAAAATTAATCTTGGTATTTGAAATAATTTTGTTTAAAAAAATTTGTATAACTAATATAATTTAAAAAATTATACATTTCATAATTTTTTATTATTTACTTTTTTTTGTTTAGTAATTTTATTTGTTTAATAATTTTTTCATAAAAAATTTCCCTTTATTGTTTTAATAATTTTCCATAATAATATTTTTAAAAAGTAAGTATAATAATAAATAATAATAGATATAATAACAATAATAAATAAATAAACAAATAATAAATATAATAGTAAACAATAAGAGTAATTGACATTTAATATTTTTGTTCCTCACGTTCATTCCTACTGTACCACGCAAACGGAGCAACCTGTTATGGTCGGCCATGTCCAACTTCTCATATAGAGCTATCAGTTTGATATGTTTCGTAAAACGCGGATTGATATTTACGCCCATAGAAACATCTAATCGTCATAAGAAAATTTGTTTTATATTCTCTATTAAATATTATTTTTCCCTAAATCGCCCTTTTTTTCATTTTCTGTCTGAATTTTTAAAAATTAATTATCAAAGTAAAAAATTACACCAAAAGAGGGGAAGTTTTCGACTTTGATAATTAATTTTGAAAAATTCAGACAGAAAATGAAAAAAAGGGCGATTTAAGGAAAAATAATATTTAATAGAGAATATAATTCAAACTTACTTATGACGATTAGATGTTTCTAGGAGCGTAAATATGAATCCGCGTTTTACAAAACAAAGCAACAGCTCGATGTAGGCCTTTGCCGACCATAACAGGTTGCACCATTTTCGTGTTGAAAGTATTTACGCTATGGTAATGTAGGAACGTAGATGATCAACAAAAATAATAAGTCATTACTTTTATTATTTAATATTATATAAATAATTATATTTATTTGTTTATTTATCTATTATTATTTATTATTATTCTTACTTTTTAGAAATATTATAATGGAAAAGTATAAAACAAAGTAATGTAAATTTTTTATGAAAATATTATTAAACATAATTTTTGTCATAAAGTTGGATCTTTTTTATGAAAAAAGTCCTTTTTCTGAAACACGGAGGTACTCAGAATTTATTTCCAATTATGAAAACCATTTTTGTCTTGAGAAAACGACGTTGATGTTTGCAATTTTTTTCTAACAATTTTTGAAGTAGATTATTAAATTTTCGTCTTTTTTCAATACATTGCAGCTTTTTTTTTTATTAAAAAAGGGCATTTTTTGACATTTATTTTTCTAAATAATTTCATATCATAATTTTTATTGATGAAAAATAGAAATACAGAAAAATTAAGATTAAATTTTGATCAGAAACTAAATAAGTAAACAAATAATTTTCCATATAGAAAAATTGAATAACAATGTTATTTTTAGAATTTTCAGTTTAAAAACAAAGATTTTTTTCAAAACAATACTTCTATAGGTAATTATGAAAATCATCGATTTCATTTGGAATTCTTTTCATGGATTTAAAAACATATTTTCTACCAAATTACGCGTGTGTTTCGAAATCCACCAATTTTTAAGAAAAATGAAAATTGAAAAAGGGTCAAAATATTTTCTGTCCGCTTTTATTTTATGACCGTTGAATTCCTTATAAAAAATTTACTTTAAAAATAATTTTGTGTAATATTTAAATTAGATTTTTCATATACTTAAAAATATCAATAATAAAAATAACCATTAAAAATTTTTAAAATTATACATTTCATAATTTTTTATTATTTACTTTTTTTTTGTTTAGAAATTTTATTTGTTTAATAATTTTTTCATAAAAAATTTTCCTTTATTGTTTTAATACTTTTCCATAATAATATTTTTAAAAAGTAAGTAAAATAATAAATAATAATAGATATAATAACAATAATAAATAAATAAACAAATAATAAATGTAATAGTAAACAATGAGAGTATATAATTGACATTTAATATTTTTGTTCCTTACGTTCATTTCTACTGTACTACGCAAACGGTGCAACCTGATATAGTCGGCCATGGCTAACCTCCCATATTGAGCTGTCAGTTTGCTATGTTTTGGAAAACGCGGATTGATATTCACGCCCATAGAAACATCTAATCGTCATAAGAAAACTTGTTGAATATTCTCTATTAAATATTATTTTTCCCTAAATCGCCCTTTTTTTCATTTTCAATCTGGATTTTTTTTAATTAATTATCAAAGTCAAAAAATTTCACCAAGAGGGACGAAAAGAGGGGAAAAGAGTGGAAGTTGAGGAGAAATCGCTCGCTACGCCTATGCGTACTTTTAAATATTTCCCACCGTGCAGCGTCCTTAAATAGCATTCATTTTTAGACGAAACGTGGTCCTATCATGGTATAGAAAAGTATTGGACAGAAATGGCATTCAAAAGTATTGGATAATTTCTACTACACCATACAGAGTTTGAATTATTTCAATCCTTTTTAATTCCTCGCTTCTTACTGGGACGCTGGGAGCAAAAGTTTTTTTTTAGTTTTTTTCTACACTTTTACGAATTTTTTCTTAAGGAATTTTTTAGGAAATAGTGTATAAATATTTCCAAATATTAGGTCTTGGGTTTTGAAGGTACACACCTCAGGAATATTTACCACCAAAAACTTTGATGAATTTGCAAAGCGTTTCTTTTAAACAAATATTTATTCTCAAAATGAGCCTGTGGGGCAAACCGGCTATAGGATATTTCCATTGTATCAGAGTTTCAAGAAAATTATTATTAATTAGAATGTTTTTTTCATTAAAATATTTACTTTCAATGAAAAATAATTATCTTCCAATGATAATTAGACCCTTTAATATTGTTTCTCTGATAATTTCAAACATTTTTTTTTTGTTATTTAAAAAAATTATTTATCTAATTAAAATTCAATCCTGTATTATTATTTAAATTATAACAACCATTGTTCACATGTTTCTTTATGTTTATTGTTATTGTAGATTATACAAATGCAATATTGTAGATAAAAAACCCAACTGACCGGTTTGCCCCATGGGGTGGCCGGTTTACCCCAGGGGGTGGGGCAAACCGGCCCGTTTGCAAATTTTTTTAAAGTTAACACAGCAACTAAACAATAAAAGATAAAGTATAGGTGCCTCTGGGAAAAAGTTGCGCAATTAAATGATCTTTCAAACAAGCAATCGAAAAATGAAATCGGTTGATTCGTTTAGTCACAAGAGTCAAAAAACCGTAGGTATGACCGGTTTGCCCCACTCTCCCCTATTTGTATGAAAAATTAATTCGAACTCTTTAAATATTTCTTCTAATACAAAGAATTAAATAAAAATTATGTCAATAAGCGAAAATTTTATTTTATATACCAAAAATAGGTTTATTTTTCAAGTCTATGAATGCTAGTTGAAATGAGGATTCGCACTCGTTAATTAATTTTTAAAAAAGTAGCTTTAAGACTATTTAATTGTTTAAGTAAAAAAAAATAAAATTCCTGAAAATATAAAATTTATTTCAACGTAATTAAACAAAATTTTTCAATTTTTCAATTGCTTAAAATTATTTATGGAATTCAACTATTTTTTAAATTTCCAATTTTTACATAAAATTATTTAAAACTTTATTTATTATAAATATTCCGGCTGTTTGCTTATAGTTTAAAGTTACTTGTATATTTGTTCTCTTTTTTGTTCACCTATTTTTTTTGATAATTTTTTATTTTTTGAAATTTAAAATTAATTAAATTATCCTGAAACAACGGATTTTATTAATTTTTATTTCTTGTTCTGTGCCGAATTAAAAAATTAATTTTTACAAATTTCATGACAGTTTTGTTTCTATTTTTGCTTCAAATTTGTTTTTAATGCAGATTTAGACAATAAATTTTGTGAGACTATTTTTGCAAGAAAAATTTACAAATTATTTTATTTTTCAGTCTTGCGTTAATAAATGAATTCAGTTTTTTATTTTAAAAAATAATATATTCATTAAAAAAATATTATGATTTTTGTAACATTTATCATTTTAAATCAGAAATAATTAAATTGTCCAAACAAAATTTCATCAAAATTTTATTAAAAATAATATTCAATTCACGCGAAGGATTGTAATATTTATGATAGTAATTTAAGTTTCATGTGATGAAATGATTTTAATGAAAAATAATTGAATTCTTCTATTCTTATTTTATTTTAAGAATTTTATTGTTTATGAAAATAATTAAATTCTTACGACGAATTTTGTTATTTATATATACAAATATTTGAAATCTTGTAAAGAATTTTATTATGGATAAAGATAATTGAATTCTTGGGAAAAAATGTGTTTTATTTGAAAATAATTGAATTTTTTCGAAGAATTTCATTAAAAGTTTAATATTGAAAATAATTATATTTCTGCGAATGCCTAATTTTGTCATTTATGAAAATAATTAAGTTCCTGCGAAGGATTTTATTATTTATAAAAATAATTTAAATCTTGAGAAGAATTTTATGCAAATTTTTTTAAATAATTAAAACCTTGCGAAGAATTTTATTATTTAAGAAAATAATTGAATTCTTGCCGAAAAGTTTATTATTTTTAAAAATAACTGAAATCCTAAGAAGAATTTTATTAAAATTTTTGAAAAATAATTGAATTTGATTATTTGTAAGAATAAATAAAATCTTGAGAAGAATTTTATAAAAAATTTTTAAAAACAATTACATTTTTTTGAGAAATTTAATTACAATTCTTGAAAATAATTAAAATCCGTTAACAATTGTTTGGTTTTTCAAAAAGCAAGCGAAAAAAAATGGCGAAAAATTTTGTTATTTATGAAAGTAATTTTATTCTTTCAAAGAATTTTACTAAATTTTTATTGAAAATAATTGAATTTTTGCAAAGAATTTTAATATTTATGTAAATAGTTAAATTTGTATGAGGAATTTAATAAAAATTACATTAAAAATAATCAAATCCCTGTAAAGAATTTTAATATTTATAAAAATAATTGAATTCCTGCGAAAAAAGTTGTTATTTATGAAATTATTTGAATTTCTATGGAGGATTTTACTATTTATGAAAATAATTAAATCCTTGTGAAGAATTTTCTTATTTGTAAAAATAATTAAATTGTAGCGAAACATTTTTTATTTTCGAAAATAATTGGAATCCTGCAAAGAATTTAATTAATTATAAAAAGAGTTGAATTCTTGCGAAAAATTTTATTTGTAAATTTAAAAAAAATGGTGAATTGTAGCTTTTAGTACCTAGATGAGTGCGAAACCTGTGAAACCAAAGGAAGAAGTTGTTTAATTTGAAGTAATTTAATAAACAAGATTGATTTATTTATAATTACTTTAATTATTTATAAACATTATTCTATAGACATTTTTTGTTTCTTATTGTAAAGATTGCAATAAATAAGAAATTGAAGAAAATAAATCTTAAATCTGAAGAAATAATTTAACAATTTTATTTACCTACGTACCTAGTTGAAGACATCCAATATCAAAGGAATCACCCTTAAATTTATTAATTTGCCTCAATAAATGTAATTTTGATTGTTTGCTGTGTGTCGTGTGTAATTCATATAATGTACAGAGATTTAAAATTATCGATTCCTGAAGACATTTTATGGGATTTCTTGTCATTGCATTTTCCATTAGAAGAACAGCCGCTTCCAATTTTCCGGTGTACAATAAACAAACGGCAATATTATTACGTAACATAACATTCGAAGGATCTAGTGCCGATGCACTTTGAAAGCAATTTAAGGCCTCTTGAAATGCATTTTGTGCCACTGCCATTAATCCTCGATCGACAAGTTCCCTGATATTCTTCGACGACGGCGGTGTGTCTCTTGTTATTAAAAATTGCTTCTCAGCTGCTGAGACATCACCCAATATAAGATGCACTCGTCCAATTGCTGATGTGAGTGTTTCACCTTCCGCTTTCTTCCATTCCATTGAACTGTACAAATTTTCTAAAATCTCACTCGCCAATATATAATTTTTCATTCCCATTGCGCAATTAATAATTGAAATTAAAGTTCGACATTTCCGTCCATTCCATAAGCGTAAAACATCCTCCTGTTTATTTGTTTCATTTTTTATTTGACTCCCATCGCCACTGAGACCGGCTGCTAAGTTCTTCACTATTTTCTTAATAATTGCTAGAATTTGATAAAGATTGTCTATTGCTTGTTTCGATTTTCCCAAATAGGTGGGTATTTCAGCTAGTAATAGACGAAAGGAGAATGATGCCATTGAGCCGGGTCGAGTGCCATAAAGTTCAGGATAATAAATAAAATACATATCGGGTTTATCGAGATTTCCAAAGGGTCGTGATTCAGTCTCGAGAATTTCGATTTGTCGTAATTTGGTTAATAGTGAGAGTCGTGTGAACCATAGTTGAAGAGAATGCGGCGTATGTTTACTGGGAAGATTTATTTTACCAAATCCTTGACCATAGACGGCGAGTAAACGGCCGGTGAGATTTATTGCCGCTCGATAACAACCGGCTTGAATTAAATTTCTCAAGCCACGTTCGTCTTGCGTTACATCGGATGCTGTTAATACATTTCTACTGGAAAATTCGTCCTCACCTAAAATATGCAAAACTGCACCTTTCGTCGGGTCAATCATATCGTCCTGCATTGCTAGTCCTGGCATTGTCAATAATTCCCTGTTGAAAATTAAGAAATTAACATTTTTACTGAAGAAGTAAACTTATTATTTAAAAACAAATAATAATTGAAATATCTCTTAGAAATCAAGAATAAACATCAATATTTGAATGATTACAAATTCAAAATTTAATGATTTCACTTATTAAGTACATAATAAGAAAAATTCTAGTTTATTATTATTCCAAAATTTTAATAACATTTTTCGCAAGAATTTCATTATTCTCATAAATAATAATATTTTTTAGAGCAATTCAATTATTTTCAATACAATTTTAATAAAATTTCTCGAAGAATTCAATTATTTCTAAAAATATATTAATTAAATTCAATTATTTTCATGAATTTCAATATAAATTCAATTATATTTGACAACTTTGATAAAAGTCTTTTAAAAACATCATTTTCAAAATTATTATTAAAATTCCTTCAAAAAATTCAATTATTTTTTCAAACATTCAGATAAAATTCTTCGAAACAATTATATTATTTTTATGAATTGTAAAATCCTCCGCAAGAATTCAATTAGTTTTCAAAATTGTAATAAAATTTTTCTAAGCAATTCAATTGCTATCAAAAGTTTTTAATAAAATTCTTTGTAAATTTAAATTATTTTCAAAATTTTCAATTAAAGTTATTTCAAAAAATTATATTATTTTTACGAAATTTAATGAAATTCTTTAAAAAAATGTAATTATTAACAAAAACTCTAATAAAATTGTTTTGAAGAATTTAATTTTCTATGAAAATTTTTAAAATTATTTTCGGGAATTCAATTATATTTAAAAAAAAATGCTTAATTACAATTTCTCAAAAGACTAATTAAATTTCTCTAAATTAAATTGTTCCAAACTTCAATAATTTTTGTTAAACAAATGGTCATTTCCATGAAAAACGTCCGTGCGTTACTATTCTTAAATAGGCTGTATCTTGTTTTTAATTATTATTAAAATAAATTTTTTTTAATTATGATGCATTAAGAAATATAGGAAATTATTAAAATTTCAAAAAATTCCAATGTAAAAACATTTGAAATTTAATTATTTCTAAAAATTAAAAATGCAATTTTTCTAAAAGTCAATTATCTTTTTAGAATCTTTTAAAAAACTATATTCAAAACTTTAATAATTTTTAAAGCCAAATAAAATATTAATAATTTGTTAAAATAAACATTTAAATATTTTTATACTTATACGGCGATTAAAATTCTAAAAAATTTCATTTAGAAAATCTTTTAAAATATAATTATTTCTTAAAATTACTGTTATAGCACTTCTGATATTCAATTATTTTCGAAATATTGAGTTACATTTCTTCAAAAAATACAATAATATTTAAAAATAATTGTTTAAATTTAAGAAAATAAAATTCTTTGAAATATAAAATTTATTTTAATGAAATTTTAATTTTCCTATTTTTTCAATTTTTAAGAATTATTTTTTAGAATAAAACTATTTTCAACAAATTTAAATTACAATTTTTTAAAAATTTCTTTTTTCACAATTTTTAAATAAAATGTTTCAAATTTCATTCATTTTTGTTTAATAAAATATTTGAATACTTATTGCTATTTACTTATCGACCGGGAATTAAAATTTCAAAATATTTTAAATGTAGGTAAAACCTGCTTTTGAAATTTAATTAAAATTAGAACTGCAATTTTTTTTAAATACAATTAAATAAGTGATAAAATAATTTATCACTTCTCATAAATTGTAACTACTTATGAATTTTTTTAATTTGATAAAGAAAGTTCTTTAGATTTTTGAATTAAACTTATTCAAAATTCAAATTTTCTACAATAATTCTTCTAATATTTAATTACTAGCCAAACTATCCGCGCGCAAGCGCGCGGGAATGTTGTATGGAAATGCTTATTTTAAACCATTTAAATTTTAAAGAAAAATAATTATTATTACGTAAGAAAAATATTTAACTAACTTAAATTCAAATAATTTCACTCAATGGTCTCAATTTAAATAGAATTTACATTACTAGACCTAAACTATAGCTAGAACAATTCCAATTAATATCTGGGTCATAAAAATTAATTTAATTTACAATTAATAAAAAATAGCCACCGTCAGTATTCAGCAGGAGGTGAAAAATTATTTTTTGAGCGAATTTTATCTTAATTTAAATACTTTTAAAAGAAATAATAATTATTACACACTGAAAAAAGTTTTACTTGAAATAGCGATTAGTTTCTCTAGAATAGCGAAAGTATTAATCAAAGCACTGCAAAATTTCGCTACTAAAGTGAAATATGTATATCCAGCTAAATATTTTTTGCCGTGCATAACGAAAAATGAATTAAATTAACATATCAGATTTTCTAAATTTAAAATAACGAATTCAAATAGAAATTAATCATTTTAAAACTTAACCAAATTCACCCCAGAAATCACTGAATTCGATAAATTAGAAGAAAGTCAGACAAAAGAAAGTTTTATTAATTTTGAATTTCTAAAATTTAATGTCAAATTTAACGCATTAGAAACGAATTACAAGTGAATCCGATAAATTTTTGTTAAAATGCTGTTACTGCTGTTAAACTTTCTTGTTGTACGAAGAAAATTAAATATTGCAAAAATTGTTACATATTTTATACTTTTATTTTCAAAACAATTTTAAAATTAAAAAAATAATTTTGATTACGAAAATTTTAATTATTCTAAAAATTAAAAAAATTATTCATTTAGCTTTTTAAACAAAGAATTCCGTATCATAACTGCAAAAAATTAAATTAATTAAAAATGATAAAGTTAAACAACTTTTAATTCTAATTTCTTGGGAAAACAAAAAATCTGTAGTAAAAAATTAAAAATACTAAATATAACTTGGATTAATTATTTAATTACAAGATGTAATATAATATAATAAAGCATCAAATTAAAAAAAATTATAAATGCGTTTTTAGAAATAAAGAAAAAAAATGTCAGGTAAATTTTAGGCGTACGATAGCCCCAAAATTTTATTTCTATACATTGGTTGTTTAATTGAATTTTTAACTTTATAATTATCATTTACTCGTCAGGTATGTGTCCATAATTTAATGTTAACATTATTTAAATAAATATAGAGAAAAGATATTTGATGTAATATATTTTAAATTGAAAAAATTTTCAACATATTTTCATTAATTAGTTGAATATTCCTCGGAATATTCTATGAATCACGTATTAATTTAAAACATAAAACAAAAAAATGTTAAAAGTTTATGAAATAAACATCATATTAAACAATATTTTAATGTAATAAAAATTATAAGAAATAAAAATTGTATTAAATTACTATTTTGTAAAATAGACTTTGATAATTTAAATTTATATAGTCTTTAATAATATTCAAATAATTATTTGTAATCAAATAACTTTTTTCAATAATATTGAAATAATGTCAACATTAAATTATGTACATTAAATTAAATTATAAAAAAGTATTTACCTTTAGAATGAATGCGATAGTTGAAGAGTTAAAAATTGAATTAAACACATGATAATATAGAACATAACCGTTGAAACGATTGAAACACATCAAAACACATTGCAAAATTTGACATTTAAAAATATAAAAAATGCCAATACTTAACCCACAAAAATTAATTTTCAAAACAAACAAATGAATGCAGCTAATTTGCTAACGGAAAGGAAACTTACGATTATTATAATAACTTTATAACTTAAAATATTCACTAAATTTTTATTAATTAGCGATAAATTTTACTTAAAAATAAAAAAAAAATTGAATTTTAAAAGATTTCAAATAGAAATTTTAGAAAATTTGAATTTTAAATCATTTTAATTAAAAATTAATGAAAAAACCGCTGCCAAGTTGTACATTTTTATAATTTTAATGTTCATTTCATGAACACTTTGCTTCCTCATAGAAATAATAATAATTGAAATATAAGAATTAATTTTTATAAAAAAGTTAAAAATCATTAAATCTTGGTCCAAAAAATATGTTTTTATATATTCTATAAGATGGTTATAATAGTTTAATAATTACACATAAGTTAATAAACAAGAATGTTGACAAAATTATATTTTCCACAATTTTTGATTTTTCAAATACCAATAATTTGATAATTTTTGACCGAATCAGGTTCAATATTAGGTCAATCGAAGCCTTTTTTAATGCTCTACAAGTTGGTAATGAAAGTTTGAAAGTTTCTTTTATATTTTTCAACAAAATTTTCAAAAAAGTGTTATTTTCGAAAAATTTAGATTTTTAAAACTTTAATATCTCTGGTTAATATAGACGAAAAATGTTCAATGAAGGCTCAAAAGATGCGTCTCAAAAAACTCTACAAAACTAAAGAAAAACATTTATAGGTGCCCTAACATTTTTTTTAAGTTATGGCCAAAAAACGTTTTTTTACAAAATGAAAAATGCAAAAAAAGAAAATAGTTAAACTTTATGAATCGGGCTGAAAATACTCTCATTTGAGGGGCTGGATCTTAAAACAACACATAAAATTTCTACAGCGGTATTCGTTAACCCCTGACACCTCGAAAAATAATTTTTTTAAATAAAGTTTTTCACTATCTTATAGGAAATTTCCTTGCGCATCTTTTTTCTTCTCGTGATTTTGTTGTATTTATAACAGTTTTTGAAAAAAAAACTGTTATAAATACCACTGTTAAAATGTTATGTGTTGTTTTAAGATCCAGCCCCTCATTTTATGTCCCCCGGGGAGACCTACAATTTAAAAAAAATTGAGGCCTTTAGCTCTTTCTCGTTCTGAGATATTGAGGTAAATGTAATGTTAGTACACACACATCGAAACAAATTTTTAAAATCCGTTTTTTGGACTTCGGAGGTCAAAATACGTCGAAATTTTTTTTATTTATTTAGAACATTTATACGGGCAGTGCCCATTCGTACATAAAGTACTAAAAGATTAGGTATAATGAAAAAAAATTTATAAATATGTCAAAAAATCACAATCGAAAATTTTGCTAATACAATCCTTCCTCTATAAGGAAGCAATAATAATTTTTTAATTTAAATGACAAATATAAGTATAGTCAAATCTTTCAAAACTTAATTTTGAATAATTTTCTTAAGATTTTAAAATGTTTTTAAATAATTACATAAAATTTTGTAAAAATTTTTCAAAATAATTGATTTTGCTTCCTCATGAGGAAGCTTTGCATTGGTGACGATTTTCAATTTTTCAAAAGAAGGTTATATGGACTCATTTTCATCTAAAACATATGTATATTCAATTATGAGCAAATGTCCAGATGTATGTGTGTGTGTGTGTGTGTATGTCACAAAAATTGTGTACAAATTATCTCAGACAAATTTTGATGGATTGTCCTGAAATTTTGCAGGTTTATTGCAGTCATTAATACCTAAAATCTGACACAAGGATTTTCGAAAATATCTACAAAAATTTTTTTTATACAATTTTTTTAAAATTCAGAAAAAATTTTTTTTTGTATTTTTTGAAATAATTTTTTTATTTGTTAATATTTTCATTAATTTTTCTCAAAATTACATTCCTGACAAGAAAACGAATCGATTGATGTATGCCAAGTATCTATATATTTTATCAAAATTTATCAAATTAATAAATATTTTTCTTTTTAAAAAAAAATTCAAATTTTGTATTTTTTTCATAATTTATTTAATATTAATATTATTATTTTGAAATGATTATTCTATCATAAAAAAGAAGCAATTGGCAAATGAAAGTGTAAATTTCACCAAATATTTATATAACAACTTATAAATTATAAATGATTTATATAATTTTATTTTTAACAAATCTTCTGGACGAACCCTTTTGTACATAGTTTTTCAAAAGTTTGCAAAACCGCAATTTTTATACATTGAGGAAGCTAAATGGTCATGAAATGAACAACTTGTTTTAAGGGTACCTATTTTATTAAAATTTTGAAATTAATTGAATTCTCAAAAATTTTAATGAAAATCAGTAAAATATCTTCTTCACAAAATTATATTAAAATATTTTTTAGAAAAATAATTCAAGTAATTCAACATTAATTAGATATTTCCAAAATTTTAAATATCTAAAAAAAATTACATTAGATTTTTTCAAAACATCCAACTTTTAATAATTAATAGGGAGAAACGAATTTTTTTTTAAATTAATTAAAATTCTTCAAAAAATTAATTAGTTTATTAAGCTGCTTATGAATTCTTTTTGGAAATTCAATTACTTTCGAAAATTCACATTACAATACTTAAAAAAATACAAATTTTTAGAATTATTTTCCCAAACTTTCGAACGTTCAAATGAACGAAATTTTAACTTGAGGAAATTAACAATTTACTTTATTTAAAACTAGCCAAATTATCCGCGCGCAAGCGCGCGGAAATGTTATATTACACTGTTTATTGTAAACAATTTCAAGTAATTTTAATTTAAGTAATAATTAAATAATTAATTTTCACTAATAATAAAATTTTTGATTAAATTCTAAACATGAATCTAATTATTTTCATAAATAATAAAACTTATCGAATGATTTCAATTATTTTTAATACTATTTTAAATTAATAATAATCGAAAAATTCAGTTATTTTCACAAATAAAGTTTTCCACTAGAATTCAATTATTTAAACTAATAAAATTTTCATAATATTTATTATATTTCGAAAAAATTAATTATTTAAAACAATGTTCATAAAATTCTTATGAAAAATTCAATTACTTTAAAAAATAATAAATTTTTTTTACAGAACTTCAATTCTTTTTAAACATTTTAATAAACTTTTCCGCAATAATTAAATTATTTTCAAAAATAATAAAATTCTTCTATGAAATTCAATTATTTTTAAGAATTATAATAAAATTCTTAGCAACTATTCAATTATTTTCATAAATAATAAAATTCATAGCAGGATTTCAATTATTTTTAATACAATTTTACAGTAATTATTTTTAAAAACTTAATTTCAATTCCACGAAAAAATCAATTATTTAAAAAAATGTTTTTTTAATATTTTTTGGAAGGATTGAATAATTATTTTCAAAAATTTAATAAAATTATTCGAAAGAAATTAATTGTTTTAAATACAATTTTAATTAAATAATTCAATTATTCTTAACAATTTTAACAATATTTTTTCTAAGAATTCAATTATGTCGATAAATAAGAACATTACTCCCGAAAATTCAATTATTTTGAGGTATTTTAATAAAATTCTTTTCAGAATTCAATTATTTTCATAAATAAGAATATTCATCACAATAATTCAATTATTTTTAAAAATAATAATTTTCTTCTTGGAATTACATTATTTTAAAAAAATTCTAATAAATCGTTCACAAGAATTCAATTATTTTCAAAAAAGTTTAATAAAATTTCCAAACATTCAATTATTGACAAATTTTTTAATATAATTCTTTGTAAAATTTAATTATCATTAAAAACTTTTCGCAATTCAATGATTTTCAATATCTACTATTATCATAAAATTTCCAAACAGAATTCAATTATTTAAAAAATGGTTTGTAAAAATTTTCGTAAGAATTCAATTCAATTTTTATAAATATTAAAATTCTTTGATGAATAATAAAATTCGTTGCAGGAATTCAATTTATTGAAAGGGTGAGAAAAAAGTAAATATTTTTGATGAAAATTAGGAAAAAGTCAGGAAAATAAAAAATATGGAATGGAATTTTTTTCAATTTTGTGAAGTGAATAAAACGAGTTTTTTTTTGACATTGAAAAAAAAATTAAAATAACCCACAAAATTAATTTTCAAAACAAACAAATGAATGCAGATAATTTGCTAACGAAAAGGAAACTTACGATTATTATAATGTGTAATGCGTATATATGTATTGTCTAAATTTTACCTGTTAATAGAATTTGTTCCATTAGTTGATGTAGCAATAGTTCGAAGAATTTTTGTTGTACTTTCTGAAGCAATCCAGACATCTCTTTGTAAATCATTTGCTAGTGAAGGTTCATTCAATGATTCTGTTTCATTATCAAAAAATCCACTTGGCGACGTTGTGGGAATTTCAAATACTGGATTTTTAACTGTTGCAAATGCATCAGGTTTTTCTGACGAGACTAATTCATCAAAAATAGTGTGTGTTGTGTTATTAAAATAACGACCTAAACTTGCATTATCAACAGTTTCAATAGACACCTCAGCGTCGGGATCATCTAAATTATTCCCTTGATCACTCATTTTTTTCAAAAATTTATTAATACATGGAAAATTTTCTATTGTACTGCACGATAATTATTTGTTTCTTCTGATTGAGAAGAGCTGTATTTTTGTCACTCAAGAAACAAAGTTTGACAGGTTTGACAGTTCACTGATAAGAGCGATGCGACCGATGAAAACCTTGAGTAACATAACCTATAAATTTAAAACTTGCTTACGTCGATAATTTTTTTACACAGCATGTATTTATATCATTTAAATATTTATAACTAAGTTGAATCTTGAATATTTAATCATTTCCAGATGATTTTACTCATTTTTTTACTAAAAAACTATTTAATTTTTCTCGGAAAGTGTCCAGGGATGGGTTTTGACGCGTCACTCGATGTTTTATACGTATAATACATTTTCGACGTATTATACGTATAAAACTAGGTGAAATACATAATCATGATAGCAGACATTTTGACATGTTACCCTCTTTACCATAACCTCAAATGTTTGTTATTTATTATCTTTATTATTCATATTCCCATTATTCCTATATTTAAATTTAAAACAAATTTTTATTTGATAAAAAAAGTTTTGCACAAATAAAAGAAATTAAATATGTAAAATTTTAATTAATAAACATTTTGTTTTACTATTAAAAAAAAGATAAAAATTTTGTTAATTTAAAAACTAAAGGTGCTTTTATACCTCCGGTGGATTGGTCAAGCAATCGGCTCGATGAATTTTCACGGTCGGAAAATGTACTTTCATGGCGGGTATTTTTGAATAAGTACATGTTGAAAAGGTTTTTACTTGAAAATTTATTTAAAAAAATGATTTTATCATAGAAATTCTTTTGAAATTTATGTTAAAAAAAATGTTTTATTTTAAAAGTTATCAAATTTTAATTCAAAATGTTTTAATTTTCCAAAGAAGTGTAAAAAGCCTAATGTTTTTGAAATGCTAGTACAGACGGTACAGACTGTTTGTTATGAATGTACATAACCTAGCGTTGTGTTGTCTGTTCATTATTATTTAATATAATAATAATAAAATCATTAAATTTAGAATATAATATCACAAGCACGACAACACAACGCTAGGTTATGTACATTCATAACAAACAGTCTGTACCGTCTGTACTAGCATTTCAAAAACATTAGGCTTTTTACACTTCTTTGGAAAATTAAAACATTTTGAATTAAAATTTGATAACTTTTAAAATAAAACATGTTTTTTAACATAAATTTCAAAAGAATTTCTATGATAAAATCATTTTTTTAAATAAATTTTCAAGTAAAAACCTTTTCAACATTTACTTATTCAAAAATACCCGCCATGAAAGTACATTTTCCGACCGTGAAAATTCATCGAGCCGATTGCTTGACCAATCCACCGGAGGTATAGAAGCACCTTAAGAAATTTCAAAATACTATCTTTCAGTTACCGAATTACGTCATCACATGTAATATACATAATGTAGAAAACCTAGGACGTAATAAACGTAGTATTATACATGTATACTGCAGGCTGCCTGCCTGCGCAGGCAGAAGCAACGAGAGTAAGGGAGAAGTTTGAAGTCACTGACTCTCTTACTCTTGTACGTTACCATGACAACCTGCAGGCAGGCAGGCTGCCTGCAGAGGTGTAACCGCAGCCTAAGCGTAAGAATGAGTTAGAGAAGGATAAACAATATACCTATCCTTCTTTAACTCATTCTTACGGTTACGATTGCGGTTCCGGTTACAGATCTATTCTGCGTTGGCCTTTATACATCATGTATTATACGCACTCATCCCTGCCCAGCCCTGGTCAGAGAAAACATACATTCATAACCTTAAAAAACAATTGAAAACGTCAAAAATATAGGATCATAATATCAATATATAATTTATTTAAACAATTTAACAATATATTGTAAATATGTCAAATGCATATGAAACTTATTACAACGATTATCATAAAAATGCAGAATTACAACAAAACTTGAAATACAAGAAGAAGTACAAAAGATTAAAAAGAATTGTAAAAGACACAGTTTTTGTAAGTAATCTTCAAATTAAATTTACAATTTTTAGTTTTTTTTAGTTTTATTTTTGTAATTATTAACCGAAAATAATTTCCAGTCGAATTTTGTTCTCTTCTTTGTTTTTTATTTAGTAAGTAGGTAATCAACGTTTTTTTGAAACATTCGAAATTTGAAAAATTTAGTATAAAAGTTAATATAAAATTAATATTTCTAAATACCTATAGAAAGCTAATGTAAATTAATTTTGATATTCGAATAGAGAAAAAAGTAAAAATAAAATTATTTTTCTTAAATTTTGTTTTAAGGAAAATGCAGCGTTATGCGATCAAGTCGCGCAAATGCAGGAAAATCTAATACTTGTCAAAGATGAAAGATTATTTTTGTTAAGAAAATTGTGTCAACAACAGGGTGAAGTTGATGCGAATTCAGTTTTATCGAAACAAAGTAATTTTAATTCATCGGCTGTGAATATTGACGGTGTAACTCCAAAAAAGAATTCTAAAAAAAGAAATTCAACTGATGTCTCAGGTAAAATATCAAAATTAATCTTTTTTTTTGCTTTTTCAATATATATATAAAATTCTCTCCTCAAGATTTTAATTATTATTTTTAAATAATAAAATCATTCACAGAAACTCAATTATATTCATAAATAACAAAATTATTCGCAGGAATATAATAGGGTCATTCCATTGACTTTCGTCTGGGGGTTGTTGCGGCTATATTTTGAAAAAATCTGGTTTCAAAATATGTAAAACTAGAAGACTTCCTGATTCCATTAACCACAATATTATTCCGAAAATTTTATTTTTTTAAATTTTATTATTAATCAAAAGTTGGCCTCTCAGAGTGTTATTTTGTAACCTTAAATTTTGCACTTTTTTAAAATCGTTTTTATTCAATAATTATTTTATGTCATATAACAGAACTTACCAAAAGCATAAATCATTTGATGGTGAATCAGGAATCGAAGCAATTACTTATATTATTTTTAATTAATACAGCGAAATCGAAAATTTTTTTCACAAAAAAATTTTTCGATTTTCTGAAGACTATAACTTTTTTCTCAGCAATGCTCCTAAAATTTCAATTTTCTCCGTGTAGCTTGAAAGTAATATAATTTACTCAATACTTAAATTTGACGTATGTGTTTTGCTTCCTTTTTGAAAAATTAATTTTTTAAATTATTCCCTTAAAAAAGTTAATTTTAGGACTTGAAGTTAACCGACCAATTTCACATCACTCTATTTACACGTTGAAATTCGATGAGAATTGTATGAAATTAACCTTTTTAAGAAAAAAAATTAAAAAATTAATTTTTCAAAAACGAAGCAAAACACATACGTCAAATTTTAGTATTGAGTAAATTATATTACTTTCAAGCTACACGGAGAAAATTGAAATTTTAGGAGCATTGCTGAGAAAAAAGTTATAGTCTTCAGAAAATCGAAAAATTTTTTTGTGAAAAAAATTTTCGATTTCGCTTTATTAATTAAAAATAATATATTTTCATAGTAATTGCTTCGATTCCTGATTCACCATCAAATAATTTATGCTTTTGGTAAGTTCTGTTATATGACATAAAATAATTATTGAATAAAAACGATTTTAAAAAAGTGCAAAATTTAAGGTTACAAAATAACACTCTGAGAGGCCAACTTTTGATTAATAATAAAATTTAAAAAATAAAATTTTCGGAATAATATTGTGGTTAATGGAATCAGGAAGTCTTCTAGTTTTACATATTTTGAAACCAGATTTTTTCAAAATATAGCCGCAACAACCCCCAGACGAAAGTCAGTGGAGTGACCCAATAATTATTTTCAATAAAAATTTAATAAAAGAAAGAATTAAATTATTTTTCAAACATCTTAATAAAATTCTTCCCAGGATTTTTGTTTTACTTTTTAAAATAATAAAATTTTTGACAAGAATACAATTCAATTATTTTCAATACAATTTTAATAAACTTCAATAATCAAATATTTAATTATAATTATTGACAGACACGATTATTTTAATAAGTTAAAAAAACATTCTTTGTTAAATCAATTATTTTTAAAATGTTCAATTAAAATTATTCAAAAAACTACATTATTTTCAAAGAAATTTACAGAAATTCTTCAAAAGAATTTAATTATTTACAAAAACTCTAATAAAATTGTTTAAAAGAGTTTAATTTTCTATCAATAATTTTAATAAAATTTTAATAGTAAAATTGTTACAATTATTAGGTAACAAAATCAATTATATTCTATAAATTAAAGAAATTTTTTGAAATAATTCAATTATTATCAAAACCTGTAATAATTCTTCGAAAGAATTAATTTATTTTTTATGTTTTAAATAATTCCTTGGCTGAAAAAAATAATATCCAGAATGTGCGTTTTACTCAGGCAATTTTTGCCTAAGGCAAAAATTGCCTGAGTAAAAAGCACATTCTGTCCAATTTTCTTTGTCAGTGTTGAATGAATTAAATTATTTTCTAAATTTTAATAAAATTCCTTGTATGACTAAATTGTTTTAGAAAATTGTAATAAAATTCTGAGAATAATTTAATTATTTTCTAAAAATTTTAATAAAATTCAATAATTAAATTTTTAGTTTCAATAATTAAGAAACACGATTATTATTTTAAAAACTTGAAAGAAATTGTTCATAAAATTAAATTAATTTCAAAATTTTCAATTAAAATTATTAAAGAAACTCCATTATTTAAAATAAAATTCAAAGAAATTCTTCAAAAAGAATTTTCGAAAATTTTAAGAAAATTCTTTGCGAGAATTAGAATTCAATTATTTTCCCTAAATAATAAAATTCATCGAAGGAATTCTATTATTATCAAATTGTTTGATAAAATTCTTTGCAACAATTCGATAATTTTCAATACATTAATTTTTAAATTGAAAATATGTAAATATTTAAAAAGAAATATTATTAAAAAGTTAGGAAACAAAAAAGCAAATAAGAACTAACTTCAAACTGCGAACAGATTACCGGAATACAACAATTATTAATATCAAAGATTTTTAAAAATTAAAAGAAATTATAAAAAAAATGAATTGTTGTTTCTTTTTTCGATAATTAATATTTACTAGTGATAATAGTTGTCAAGATAAATGTATGCAGTTTAAAAAAATGTAAATTAAGTTTTTATTTTAAAAGAATAAAATACATTTATATTTTATTTTTTTCTATATGAAAATTGCTAATTCTTTAAATTTAAAAAACATGACGTATCTAAATAAATAATTAAAATATAAAAAAATTTGAAAACACGAGGTTTTGGTTACTGAAACGTCAATTGTTATATTTTATATACTTATATTATTGCCGTTAATAATTTAATGTCTATTATACTTTTGTAATAAAGCTGTTTATACAGTTGTTTTCGTCTTTACACTAATAATCATTTTTATTTTTTTTTTAAATATTTTTATTTTATTTCTTTAAAAGATAAATAAAGATATTATAATACATCTGATTATCTATTATTTATATTAAATTAATTTAAATTTTAATAATAAATAAATATAGGTATTTGTATGAAAAATTAATTCGAACTCTTTAAATATTTCTTCTAATAAAAAGAATTAAATAAAAATTATGTCAAGCGAAAATTTTAATTTATTTACCAAAAATAGGTTTGTTTTTCAAGTCTATGAATGCTAGTTGAAACCAGAATTCGCACTCGTTAATTAATTTTTTAAAAAAGTAGCATTAAGACTATTTAATTGTTTAAAAGTAAAAAAAATAAAATTCCTGAAAATATAAAATTTTTTTTATTTTTGAAAATAATTTTAATCTTTCAAAGAATTTTACTAAATTTTTATTGAAAATAATTGAATTTTTGCAAAGAATTCTAATATTTATGTAAATAGTTAAATTCTTATAAGGAATTTAAAAAAAATAACATTAAAAATAACGAAATCCCTGTGAAGAATTTTAATATTTATGAAAATTGTTGAATTCTTGAAAATACAGTTTGTTAAAACTGTATTTAAAATAATTGATTTCTTGAAAAGAATTTTATTTATTAAAATAATTGAATTCCTGCGAGGATAGTTGTTATTTACGAAATTATTTGAATTTCCATGGAGGATTTTATTATTTATATTTATATATAATGTATATAATTTTATCTAATTTATTTAAAATTGAAAATATTTAAAAAGAAAAATTATTAAAAAAAAATAAGGAAACAAAAAAGCAAACAATAGATAGTGAATTTTAATTTATATTTAATTTTTATCAAACTTAAAGTAAGAAATTGAATAAACAGATACTTTAAGAAAAAAGCTTTTTAGTAATATTTGGATATCATTCGTTCTTTTAGAATCGAAACCAAAACCGAAACGCACTAGTAAAGCAACAAGAAAGGTCGTTCAAATAATTCCATTGGACGTCCATGGACGACCTATATTTCCAATAAGTTTGGGAGATCTCACCGTATACTCTTTAGGCGAAGTTATTTCCGATCGATTAACTTATCATACGGAAGATCTTATTTATCCAGTTGGTTATTGCAGCACTCGAGCTTATGCCAGTTTGAGAGATGCACGAATCAAGAGTTTATATACTTGTAAAATTTTAGACGGTGGTCCAAAACCAAGGTAAAGATATTTCTTTCAAGAAAAATACATCAATTTCTATGTGAATTATTAAAGAAAATTGTTCTTCTTTTTTCCCCTAGATTTGAAATAGTTGCTGACAATGATCTCGATCAACCGTTAGTTGGCTCAAGTCCAGACGAATGTCATTCTTTATTATTATCAGCAATTTCTTCCGCATTGTGCGCAATTCCACCGAAAGGCGCTGATTTCTTTGGAATTTCACATCCGACAATTCAAAATCTCATTCAGAGCTCGCCGGGAACGCGAAAACTCGCCATGTACAAATCACAACGTTTCGAGGTATTTTTAATTTTATTTCTTTTTTCATAAAAATATAATTCTTTTCTCTATATAAACGAAGTTTAAAAGGAAAATATAAATTTTTACTTTTTACTAAGTGAAATAAAAGAATATGAAGAGAAATAAAGTTTTTCACAAAATTACAGGTGAGCAAAAATCAAACCAATGAAATGGGATCAAATTCGATGATGGAAGAGGAAACAGATCCAAGTCTTGGATTCGCAGCTCTACATAGACATTTTGCTCTCACTAGTGGCTATAGAATCAAGGAAGAGCCCAATGAACAAGATTTATTATCATTACAAAAACTTATCGCCTGATCTAGTCACTATTTTGTATGTTGAATCGTAAATAAATTTTTTATCATACTTCTTTCCTCTGATATTTTTGAAAAAGAAAGAATGAGAAATTTTATATTATTTAATTCATTTATTCAGTAATAGACTGAATTATAGTATAAAAGTTCACAAAAAGCAACAGTTTTCAAAAGTAAGAACTTTATTTTAGATTAAGATGAAATATTTATACTGCGCTAAAAAATATTTCGTTTTCCAAAGACAGATCTTCGCATATCAATCAGGCAAAAAACATCTTTTAAGACACTAAAATATTTACTTGTCTTAAAGTTTAACTTTAAGGATTACATTCTCATCAAATATTTCTTGCTATGCAGTTTAGCGTGATATTAATTTCACTTATACCATAAGAAAATAATTATATTTAAGAAATCATCAAATTCAAAATCCGCTTAGAGAGAAAAATGAAGCATTTATAATAAGAAACTGAATTCTCCATTTATATAGAATGAACATTCTCCTATAAATATCAGCGATTTAGAAACGATTAGTGACTGCAAATGAGTACAAAATATTTGCTCAAGGTAAATCGATATTTTTTAAATAAAAAAAAAATTACTCTCAAAACTTTTTCAATAATGTAAATGTTAAAAAACATCATTATTCAGTAATGTTAAATAAAAAGTAAAAAAAAAAACTTACAGAAAAATAAATTGTAAATTGTTGCCATTGTTACTTAACAGTTTTTCTTTAAATTTAATTATTTGAATAACTCGTATAGAAATCGCAAAGATATTTTTAACATGAACTTGAATGTAAGATATTTTTTATTAAATAATTCAATTTTCCAGTGGTACTCGAGTATTATATTTCAAAATAATTTTTAAAAGTAAACAAATAAAATTCATAAAAATATTAAATTTTTATTTCAATGAAATTTTGCCAAAATTATCAATTGTTTCAATTTTTAAAAATTATTTTCGGAAATACATTTATTTTTAAAAGATTTTAATTATTTTTTTTTTCAAGAAACAATTTTTCGGAATTTCTTATTCATAATTTCAATACTTTTTGTTAATCAAAAATTTATTCTTATTTATTTTTTCACAGGAATTAAAATTTCAAATAATTTTAATGAAAAAACTCATGAAATTTAGTTATTTCTAAAACATGACACTTTTAATTTTTCTAAAATTCAATTACTTTTTTAGAATTTTTGAATAAAATTATTCAAAAACTTTAAGAATTTTGAAAGAAAAATAATGAAGTTAATAATTTTTTAAAACTTAAATTTAAATATTTTTATACTTTTGCTTACCTTAAATTTTCAAAGAATTTATTTTAAAAATCTTTTAAAATTTAATTAATTTCTAAAATCTCCATTATAACGCTTTAAATATTCAATTATTTTTTAAAATCAATTCCTATCAAAATTCAACGACGAGAATTGAATTATTTAAATAGAATAATTTTTGTAAATTCATAAAATGTTTTTTAAAAAAAAACAATAATTATATTTACAGATAATTTTTAAAGATGAAAATAAATATTTAAAAACTTAATGTTCTTTATTTGCTTAAAATTTCGAAATACTTTTAATGAAAAACCATTGGAAAAATTTTTTATGGAAATTTGAACTGAAAGTTTTCCAAAATTTAATTATTTGTTTAGAATTTTTGAATATATAATATTATTGAAAACTTAATTTTTAAGAAAGCTATAACAAATTAATAATTTTTTATATTTAAATATTATTTGACTTTTGCAGCAATTAGTATTTCAAAGATTGAAATTTAATTATTTCTAAAGAATCCTACTTTAACACTTTTAATTATTTTCTAAAGTTTTAACTAAAATTCTTTTTTAAATCAATTCTTAACAGAATTCAATTATTTAAATACCTACAAAAATAAATAATTTATAGAATAATTAATTATTTTTAAAAATTGGAATTTTACCTCTTTATTGAGTTTTTGTAATTTTTGGGTTAAATTTTCTTACTGCACTTATTTTATTATTTTTTGCAAATTAACTGTCAAACTTTTGAGATATAACAATTCGAACTATAAATAAACAAAAAATTGGAGTAAAACAACACTAACTTCAGGTGAGGACAGATTATTATTATTATTATTATTATATAATAATAATAATAATAATAATAATAATATAATAACAATTTACAAAAAGATAAACTTACCGGTTTTAATAATAGCAGGAGAAGCAGGATAGCTCGAATATAAGTAGAAAAGTAGTCAAAATTTTCTTATGATGAATAATAAATCAATATTTTAGTTCGTTTGCAAAATAACTATGCGTTATGCCGGTTATGCCCTAAAAACATTGTGTACTTCTGAATAATAACCATGACAACATTTTACTTGTTGAATTTTAACTTTTTTCTGCAATGTCTTCGACCATTTTAACAAAAGATATACATATAGAAATTCCGAAAAGTTTATTACACTCGAATACTATATGAACACTCCCGTTGAAAATGACATTACACAAATAAATCAGAATAAAGAAATAAAATGACTGCTTTCATAGAGTACTTGTGACAGTGGTAACTTGGAGGGGTTAATGAAAGGCAGGGTTGGGTAAGTAACTACTTCATGAAAGTCGTTTACTACAATCGCCCTCTGTTGAAAATTGCCGGTAACTATCGAAAGTCGGTAATTTGTCCTATTTGTACCAATCAGAGTAGCTTTTAAATAGCAGTGGTGAAAAATGGTACTATTCAAAGTAGAATTCAAGTTGCGTCTACATAACTACAACTACACAACTGTGAACTGTCTTCAGTTTTCTCATTTTCTCATTTTTGCAAAGTCGCAAACAAAGGAAACAAAACAAACAAATTGTTGACTCCGTGTTTTCTTATTTACTGTCTTACACTCTCTTATTTATTTTATACAGCTGGCTAGAATAGAAAATGTTTAATTAACGCAGGCAAATAATAGTAGGTATTTATCTATAAGTAAATCTTTATGTTAAAGTCGTTAAAGTCGTACAAAATTGAGGTTATGTTTACATTACATTTTGTCTATATTTTGTCAATTGCTAAATTTGAAACTTCTAACTATACATGAAAGAATATTTTTTTCATAATTATATAATATTTTATTATTAATTTTCATGTTATAATTAACCCTAGAACGGAAATATGATTTTTTATACGCTGCGGACAACTGGGGTGGTTTGGGAACCCCATATTTATTAAAACATTTGTAAAGGGTTTCCGTTTTATGGAAAAACAATGTGAATTTTTTTTCGTTTTTCAATAGGGTAAGTGTGTCAATTGTGGCGGGTGCTCCAATTATGGCGACTTTGTAAAAAATAGAATTATTTACTATTTTAGAATAATATAGTTATTTGAAAATGATAGAAAAAGTTATTTTCGACCTTACTCGATATAATTGTACGAAAAAAAAAACACATTTGAACTATTATTGGTTTAATTATTTAAGTACAAAAATTGTGCCCCGCCATAATTGGCACATTTTCATTGAATGTGCGTGCTCCAGTTATGGCGCGCAACACAACCTCTAAATACACGTTATTTTCCCCGCCGTAATTGGCGCGCCGAAATTGACTCAACCGCGCCATAATTGACGTTTTTAATCCTAATTCTTATTGCTTTAATTTTGTTTAAATAATTAATTTTTATAAAGTTTTTATAAAAGTTTTATTATCTATATGACACGGGCTTTTAGTTTAATAAGACATAAATTTACTTCTTTCATTATAATTTTTGAATTTTCTATTTCAAAGACGGCTAAACCAGAACCGCGCCATAATTGGCACACTTACCCTACGGAAATATTTTTAATATAGGGTAAGTGTGCCAATTATGGCGCGGTTCTGGTTTAGCCGTCTTTGAAATAGAAAATTCAAAAATTATAATGAAAGAAGTAAATTTATGCCTTATTAAACTAAAAGCCCGTGTCATATAGATAATAAAACTTTTATAAAAACTTTATAAAAATTAATTATTTAAACAAAATTAAAGCAATAAGAATTAGGATTAAAAACGTCAATTATGGCGCGGTTGAGTCAATTTCGGCGCGCCAATTACGGCGGGGAAAATAACGTGTATTTAGAGGTTGTGTTGCGCGCCATAACTGGAGCACGCACATTCAATGAAAATGTGCCAATTATGGCGGGGCACAATTTTTGTACTTAAATAATTAAACCAATAATAGTTCAAATGTGTTTTTTTTTCGTACAATTATATCGAGTAAGGTCGAAAATAACTTTTTCTATCATTTTCAAATAACTATATTATTCTAAAATAGTAAATAATTCTATTTTTTACAAAGTCGCCATAATTGGAGCACCCGCCACAATTGACACACTTACCCTAATCAATTTTTATTCGTTTACAACCAAAAAGTATTGACTGCAATAAATATTTTTTTTATCAATTTATAATTAGAATTATCATTATAATAAAACATTTTTTGATATAATATATAAATATTTATTTTACTTTACGAAAAATATTATAGCAGGCTTCACACTCACCTGCTAAAACCTACTATTTACTACATTTTTTTACGATTTGCTACTATTTGGATACTTTTTTAGATTTGTGACATGAAAGCTGCTTTTTTCTTTTTCTTTTTTTTGAGAATTTGCACAACTTTAAATTCGCTAACAGTTGAAATAAACAAATTATTCCCAAAAATTTTAATAAAACTCTTAGAAACGATTCAATTATTTTCAAAATTTTGAAATTCAATAATTTTCTATTTCAATATACTTTCATAAAACTATTTTAATATGATTTTTAAATAGAATTTAATTATTTTCATAAATAATGAAATTTTTACGGCAATTTAATTATTTAAAATACAATTTTTATTACATTTTTTCGAAAAAAATCAATTATTAATAGAATTTGAATAAAATTCTTAACAAAAATTCGATTATTTCCAAAAATTGTAATGCAATTCTTCGCAGAAATTCAATTATATTCAAAAATTTTAATAAAATTTTATGTAAAAATTATAAATAACCTTCTATAAAATTTTAATTAAAATCATCGAAAAAAATTATAAAAATTCAATTATTCTCATAAATATTAAAATTTTTTGCTGTAATTTAATTATTTTTATAAATAATAAAATACTTTATAAATTTAATTATTTTGAATATAATTTTTTCAAATTCTTCGCAGAAATTTAATTATTTTCATAAATAAAAAAATTTTGATAGGAATTCAATCATTCAAAATACAATTTTCATAAATTTTTTCGAAAAAAATCAATTATTTAAAAGAATTTTAATAACATTCCTAGAAAAAATTTAATTATTTTCAAACATTTTTCAAAGTCTACTATTTTAATAAAATTTTCCAAAAGAATTCAATTATTTAAAAAAAATTGATAAAATTCTACGCAAAACATTCAATTATTTTCATAAATAATTAAAATTCAACTTTTTAAAATAGAATTTGCATAAATTTTCTGGAGAAATTCAATTATTTAAAAAATTTTAATATACATAATTAAATTAAATTAAAAATTAAAATTATCAAATTAAAATTAAATTAAATTATTAAAAAATAAAAAAGAAAATTAAATTTTTTTTTATATAAAATTTTTCTCACGGATTCAATATTACTTTCATAAATAATAAATCTCATTAGCAGAGATTTAATTATTTTCAAAAATTTTAATAAAATTCTTAGAAACGATTAAATTATTTTTAAAAAACTTTTTCGAAATTCAATTATTTTCAATATCTACTATTTTAATGAAATTTCTCAATAGAATTTAATTATCTTCATAAATAATAAAATTTTTACAATAATTTAATTACATATTTAAAATACAATATTCATTACATTTTTTTGAAAAATATCAATTATTTAAATGAATTTCAATAAAATTTTTTACGGGAATTCATAAATAATAAAATTTGCGTTAGAATTTAATTATTTTCATAAATAATAAAAAAAAATTTCACAGAAATTCAATGATTTAAAATACAATTTTATTTTCATTAAATTTTTCGAAACAAAATCAATTATTTAAACAAATTTTAAAAAAAATTCTTCATGAGAATTCAATTATTTAAAAAAATGTAATGTAATTCTTTGCTAAAATTCAATTATTTTCATAAATTTTAATAAAATTCTATATAAGAATTGAATTGTAATTATTCTTAAAAATTTTATTAAAATTCTTCGATAGAATTGAAGTTTAAGAAATGTTAATGAAATTTCTATAATGAGAATTTAATTTTAAGAAAAAAAAACATTAATATTTTTGATGAAAATTAGAGAAAAATCAGGTTAATAAAATGCAGAATAAAATTTTTGTTATTTTTCTAAATCAATTAAAACGAGTTTCTTAGTCGTCAAATTTGATTCTTCGATAGCTACTTTTTTACTACTTTTCTCGGTCTTAAAGCTACTTTTTGAAAATTATTTATCGATTGCGAAGTCTGTTATAGTAAAAAATGAACAAATTTTGAAAAAAAAATTAATTTGTTATAAAGAAATGATGATCTGAAAGTTTTATCGGTTTTTTTCTCTTTTTATTTTCAGTAAATAATTACAGGAGAATTTTCCATGGAACGGAAACACGAATCAGACTTTCCTTCTTGTTACTGATCGTCTGTCAAGCTTTACACGAGGGCTGGCACAAGCAGAAGCGCTAATGAGCTGGGCATCTCTTGCTCTAGAGCACATTGACGAGAGTGTCCTGTTGAATTCGAGCTTCTATAGATGAAGGCTCAACCCGCACCAACGTTGCATTCATGTCTTCTCTCTATGCCTAGAATATATATTATATGCAAATATGAAAAGTATTTCGTCCCGCAAAGAATTTCAGTCTACTCAACAAATTCAAATTCATTAATCACAAAGAACGAAATTATATAGATTTCATAACTTGGTAATATTTTTACATTACTAATTTTATTTTATTAAATAATTAATTTAATGCTTTTTAAATAATTCAGCTCTAAATAAGTATATAAGATAATAATTAAAAATAAAATAGTATTAAAAATATCAATTTACTAATTATTATTTTCATTATATGAACAAAATAAAAAAAAACTAGCAAATGTTACGAGCGTAGTATTCCATTTATAATAATTATTACACAATGTACAACATTTTTTATTTAAAAATATCAACTTAATTAACTAATTCATTATTATTATTTATTGTTTTCAAAAATTTTAATAAAATTCTTCCCAGAAATTCAATTATCAATATAATTTTAATTAAATTCCTCAAAAAAAAATTCAATTACTTTCGAAACAATTTTAATAAAATTTTTGAAAAGATTTTAATTATTTAAAAATTTTTTATTAAAATTCTTGACAAAATTTCGATTATTTTAATAAAATTTTAATTTTTTTTTATATAACGAATTAAATTGTTAGAATTTTTAATAAAATTCTGAGTAAAAATTCAATTATTAGTTTCAATATAATTTGAATCAAATTTCTGGAAAGAATTTAATTATTTTCAGCACAATTTTAATAAAATTTCTGAAAATATTTTAATTATTTAAAAAAGATTTATTGAAATTCTTGGCAAGATTTTCATTATTTTTAATTGAAATCAATTTTAATTTTTTTTTTTGCAAAGAATCCAATTATCAGAATTTTTAATAAAATTCTGTGAAGAAATTCAATTGGGGGCGCATGATTATTGCCCAAAATTCAATTTCATAATATTCAAAACATCGAAATTCTTATTATCGAAACGTCATTTCACATAATTTTCATATTTCTAAATACCATTCAACATAATTTTCATTTTGTCGAATAATCATTGATTCTAATTTTTAAATAATCGAATTGTTTTTTAACATAATTTTTATTCTGACTAATGTCTATTGGTTAGAAGTATTAAATGTTCGAATTATTAATTCGTCGAATGCTCAAATCATCGAATTTTCAATTCGTCGAATGTTTAAAACGTCGAATTGTATATTCGTCGAATGCTGAAAACATCGAATTGTCAAATCGTCGAATGCTCAGAACCAAGATTCGACGAATTAATAATTCGAACATTTAATACTTCTAACCAATAGACATTAGTCAGAATAAAAATTATGTTAAAAAGCAATTCGATTATTTAAAAATTAGAATCAATGATTATTCGACAAAATGAAAATTATGTTGAATGGTATTTAGAAATATGAAAATTATGTGAATTGCCGTTTCGATAATAAGAATTTCGATGTTTTGAATATTATGAAATTGAATTTTGGGCAATAATCATGCGCCCCCTGGAAAGAATTTAATTATTTTTAAAATTTGAATAAAATTTCTCGAAACAATTCAATGGATTTATACAAATTTTTAAAAAAAATTAGGAAAGAAAACAACTAACTTCATAACGATTATTAATAGATAGTGGCGAATTTTGTATGGAGATAACTTCAAAATAATCAGTGAAGAAAAATTTTATTAACCTTATATTTATTTGCATTTTACCTAGAGGATAATGAATAAGAATTTTCATTAAATATTTTTGCAATGCCATTTTTCGAAAATATTGTAGGTGACTCGTTTATGAGATATGGCGGTTTATCAATAAGACAGGTAGAAAATAAGTCATATTCGTTTTATTTTTAAACTATTGACACTTGAGTGTAATCATAAAAATTGAGCAAATAATTTTTGTTTTAAAAAATAATTAACTTAAATATTCATTACAAAAGATTAAGAAATCGTTAATAATTTAATTAACAGTTATTTTAGGTAAATTGAATTTTAATTAATAATATTAATTTATACTTAATTAATTAAATAAATCACATTAATAAAAAAATGTAAACAAATATTTTTGATGATATTACTTACTATTATCAACAATAATAATAATAATTAGGTATTTAATTTTAATAATATTAATAACAAATTAATTATTAAAATATTAGTTACTAACAAGTGTTGTCAGTATTAATTATAGATTTATCAGGGAAATGTCAGGGATTTTTAGTAAAAGTGCTGTAAAAAATTGAATTTTTAAAATTCATGAGAAAACTCTGAATTTTTATGTTTTTTTTTGTTTGTCTCGTAAACTACCTATGAAATTACAACGAATTTTAATACAAAACCTTCAATTTTTTCTATAACTTACAAATAATTTATTTTCAAATAACTTAATTTTTCAAGAACTACTTATCATAAAATTATGACTTATAAATTATTTAATGAATAATTTTTACAATTTTCATAAATACTAGATTGATAGAAGAATTTCAGTTAAAAGTAATAAAAAAATTGAATTTTGAAAAGGTTACAAATGATTCCAGAAATTCAATTATTTTCAAAAGTTATAGAAATTCTTCGCAAAATTTCAATTATGTTCTAAAATTTAAAAATAAATCTCGTCAAATTTTCAATTATCTTTATAAATAATAAAATTCTTCTACGAAATTCTATTATTTTTAAAAAATTTAATAAAATTCTTGTCAAAATTTCACAGGAATTCAATTATTTACAAAATTTTTAATAAACTTCTTCGAAATAATTCAATTATTTTCATAAGTAATAAAATTTTCACAGGAATTTAATTATTTAAACAAAGTTCTTTTTAAGAATTCAATTATTTTTATAAATAATAAAATCCTGCACAGAAATTCAGTAATTTTTATAAACTTGAATAAAATTCGTTGGAAGAATTAAATTATTTTCAAAACTAATAAAATTCTTCGCAGAAATTCAATTACCTATGTTTAAAAATTTTTTTAAAATTCTTATCAAAATTTCAAGTATTTTTATAAATAATAAAATTTTTCTTCGAAATTTAATTATTTTAGAAAAATATTAATAAAAATCTTGGGAAAATTTGAATTATTTTCATAAATAATAAAACTCATATCAGGATTTTAATTATTTTTGATTCAATTATTTAAAAATTTGTTGATAAAATTCTTTATGAGAATTCAATTTTAACAAACATTCAATTATTTTTTAATTTAAATAATTGAATTCTTCTAGAGTTTTCTAATAAAAGTTGATTTAAAAATGAATTACCGAATAATCAATTTATTATTTATGAAAATAATTGAATTCTTGCAACGAATTTTATTACATTTTTTTTTAAATAATTGAATTTTTTTGAGAAATTTTACTACTTGTAAAAATAATTGTATTCTGGCGAAGGATTTTTGTAAATAATTAGTTATCTTTTTTGAAAAATTTTATGGTAATTTAAATTTTTTTGCCTTTTTCATGTTTTATAATAATATTCTTATAAATTGTTGAATTTCAAAAAGGTTTGAATTTGAATGTTTTGAAGAATTTCAATTCCTACGGAAAAATAATAATGATTAAATGTGACGCGATCTGAAGAAAGGGACCTTAAAAGCAAAAAATTATAGGTTATGTTTGCAATTTTTTAAATAAAAATACAAAAAAAGGATCAACTGTCAATATAAATCATTGAAGTTTAAGTCTTCATTAAAACTAAAATATTTAATAAACACTGATTTTAATTCGAAATAAGTAAAAAGAAACTTTCAAACAAGAAAAAAGTAACTCTAACCCAACCTCAAAATGATTTGCTTCTAAGGTCCCTTTCTTCAGATCGCGTCACAAATACTTTTAAAAAAAGAAGTTATTGATGTTTTTGAATAATTTTACAATTAAAGAAATTTGTAAATAAATGTAATAGAACATTTTTTTGAGTATCTAATTTTTAGAGTGAATCAGAGTATTCTTTGGGGTCAGGGAAAAAGTGAAAATGTTGTTTGGAAATCAGGGAAAAGTCAGGGAAAAATAAACTAAAAATTTTTGTGGCAACCCTGTTTATATTAAACTAGGTATTGATTATTATTTTTTCGGCTTTTTAATTAATTCTTATAAATTATGCATTAGCTTTTGTTAAAAATATTTTGATGCATAAAAATTGAAAGATAAATCGTAAATTACAGGACGATTGTTCGTACGTCTGGCAAATACCAGCAAAAGAACGCTGCGAATGGGTGAAGAAGACTCCTGATTGTGATGCTAATTACGGACTTTCTTATACGCAAATACTGTTTTGCACATTCACCACCGAAAATCCACCTTTATTTATTCTGGGCTGCATTTTACTGATACTCTGGCTACTTTACCTTTTTCTAATTCTCGCAACAACTTCTGATAATTTGTAAGTAAAATTATTCAAACATTATATACAAATATTTTATTATTAGGTATTATATATTAGCCTGAAGTCCGTAACGTTTTTAAAAAATAATGCAACGATTTTTTTTTTGATTTTTTATTCTAAATCATGATATTTTTTAACAATTCTTCCAAAGTTGAATTATTTTTTAGAATTTTTGAATAATGTACAAAAGTTTTAATTTTTAAGGGCACTAACAAATTAATAATTTTTTGTACCTATTTAAATATTATTACTTACACTTTCATAATTTTTGAAATTTCAAAGATTTTAATTTAAAAACATTTTGAAAATGAATTATTTCGATAAAAAATTCTGATTTAACACTTATTCTAATTATTTTCTGAAACTTTAACTAAAATTCATTTTTAAATCAATTCTTATCATAATTCAACGATTAGAATTCAAGTATTTAAGTACAAAAATAAATAATTAAGATATAATTAAGGATAGGAAAATAAAAGACAATTTAAGGTTTTCAATAATTTGAACTTCACGCGAGGACAGAATATCTCGATACTATTATATTATACATAATATAATAATTTATCAAATTTTTGATTTATTTTTATTTTTTTTTAAAGTTGAACAATAGAATGTATGTAGCTTCTGAAATAGCCATACAAATCAGTCCTCTGCTGCAACCCAGCGTACACGAAAGTCAAAGTAAAACTACAGATAAGGGCATTGCCCCTGTTAGAGGGTTTTATCTCAACTTTAGTGTGCAGCAGGTGTTTGTGTGTAATAAAGTTTAATTATAAAATATCAACAAAAACGAATTAAACCATAATCAACAAATGGCATAGAATTTGAAATTTAATCATTTCTAAAAAATCCTAATTTAACGCTTTTAATTGTTGCTTACAATTTTCAATTAGATGAACTTCAAAAGATTTCAATTTAAAATTTTAGGAAATTTCAATTTTTAATTAATTTAATTAGAAATTTTTAACAACTTATTTTTTTAATTTTAATAATTCAAATTCTCCTGAAATTAGTTAAATTTTTTAAATATATTTAATTAATTCAATTATCTTGATAAATATCAAAATTCAAAAATTTCAAAAAAATTTTTCGCAAGAATTTCATTATTTTTATAAATAATATTTTTTAAATCAATTCAATAAATTATTTTCAATACAATTTTGATGAAATTCTTTTAAATAACATTATTTTCACAATTTTAAATAAAATTCCTTCAAAAAATTCAAATAAAGTTCTTCGACACAATTCAATTATTTTATGAATTGTAAAATCCTCATCAAGAATTCAATTATTTTCATAAATAAGAAAATTCTTCGCAAGATTAAAGTATTTTCATAAATAATAAAATTCTTTAAAGGAATTCTATTATTTTTATAAATTGTAAAATACTTGGCAAGAATTCAATTATTTTTGTAAATAATAAAATTCTTTTGAGAAATTCAATTATTTTCAATACAATTTCAATTAAATTTCTACGGAAAAATTCAAAATTCAACATAATTTTAATTAAATTTCTCTAACAAGTTCAATTAATTTTAAAAATTAAAAAAAATTTTTCTAAACAATTCAATTGCCCTCAAAAGTTTTTAATAAAATTCTTTGTAAATTTCAATTATTTTTAAAATTTTCAATTAAAAATTATTTTTAAAAATTACCATATTTTTACGAAATTTAATGAAATTCTTCAAAAAAATGTGATTATTTACAAAAACTCTAATAAAATTGTTTAAAAGAAATTAATTTTCTATGAATAATTTTAATATAATTTAGTAGGAAAATTATTAATTACAATAATTAATAATAAACACGATAATTTATAGACTTGAAAGAAAATCTTCATAAAATTTAATTAGTTTCAAAATTTTCAGTAAAAATTATTAAAAAAACTCCATTATTTTCAAGAAAATTAATATCAATTTTTCAAATCAATTCAATTATTTTAAAGTATTTTAATAAAAATCATGCCAAGAATAAAATTATTTTCAATACAATAGTAATTACAGTTTCTCGAAAGAATTCAATTATTGAAAAAAATGTGCATAAAATTCTTGAAATGAATTCAATTATTTTCAAATTTTTTGATAAATATTAATAAATTATCAAGTGAATAGTTATAGTACAAGTGAAAAATAATAATAATAATAATAATAATAATAGCTAAATTTAATCACCCGTTTATAGTTTTAAATGAATGAATTATTTCTTTATTTAAATTTAAATAAAGAATGAAAAAATAAAAATTGATATTTTAATTTATTTTCAGTTTTTGTCCATCTTTGGGAGTAATTTCCACGGTATTCCGACTTTCTGATAATATTGCTGGAGTGACAATTTTAGCTTTTGGAAATGGAGCACCTGACATATTTACTTCTTTGGCTTCCAGCCCAGATGACAGTATGATCATGTTCACAGAATTAATAGGAGCTGGAGTTTTCGTCACTGCTCTCATTGCTGGCTCTGTGGCTGCATTTTCGCCATTTCAAGTGCATTGGAAGTCCTTCGTGAGAGATTGCACTTTTTATATCTTAGCTACCGCCTGGATATGCTATCTTGTCAACGATCAAATTATTCATTTATGGGAAGCTCTAAGTTAGTTGGAAACATTTTCTTTTTTAATTATTGTCATTTTTGCAAAAAGTTTTATAACTTTATTATTAAACAAGGTTGTCACGAGTCAGGGAATTCAGGAAAAAATCAAGGAAAATTAGGGAAATACCAGGGAATTTTATCAAAAATACTGTAAAAACATCTAGAATTACTAATAAAATTATGACTTTTAGTTAATTAATTAAATATTCTTTTTGAAATAAAAATAAGGTTAAAGGGAAATTCAATTCAACGAAATTGAAAACAATGGGGATTCGAATTAATTATTTTTATAGAATTTTCATGCCTCAAAGATTTCTATCGTCTGATCAGAGTTTCCATGAGATTTTTTTGGTTTTATAGAAAGAAACTTTTTTTGACGCTTAGCGTCGACGCTAAAGTCAGAGACCTTATATTGTTTCTTAATAATAATGATAATAGTAATAATGATATTAATAATAATAGATATTTCAATTTATTTATTTATATATAAAGTTTTATTCTTTTGATTTTTTTCAGGTTGTATTGGGCTTTATGCTCTGTTCATTACAACTGTCGTACTAATGCAAATTTACGATTCAAGAGAGGAAAACAGAAAAAGTTAGTTTTTTAATGACTTGTTTACTTTAATTTACTTTCTTAATTTATCGATATTTATGGAGGTCAATTTTTTTCTTTAACTGAGTGAATTCTTTATATACGCTTTTTTTATGTAACAACTGTTCAACAAAAGTTCATTGAACAAATTTTGAAAATTTAGCATAAAAATCAAACAAATCAAATCACTCATTTTTTTATTAAGGGTGGAGTCCCATAACAGCGTTTTGCGTTGCGTCGTAATGGGAGAGAAAAAGACGCAAATATACGTTTGCTGCATTCTCTCTCATTACAACGCAACGCAAAACGCTGCCATGGGACTGCGGCCTAAGTTACAAATTTTGCATATTCCGTATAAGAAAAGGAATATGTCTAAAAATATATATTAATAATCATTGTATTCCGGTAATCTGTTCGCAGCTTAAAGTTAATTGTTGTTTGCTTTTTTGTTTCCTAATTTTTTAAATAATTTTTCTTTTTAAATATTTTTAATTTTAAAATTAATATATCGAAAATCATTGAATTCTTGCAAAGAATTTATAAAAAAAATTTGAGAATAATTTAATTCCTTTAAAGAATATTATTATTTAGGAAAATAATTGAATTCTCGCGAAGAATTTTGTTAAAATTTTTGAAAATTCTAATCAAATTCTTTTTTAAGAATTTCTTTGAATTCTTTTTAAAATAATAAAGTTTCTTTAATAATTTTAAATGAAAATTTTGAAAGTAATTGAATTTGATGAACAATTACTTTCAAGTTTTTAAAATAATCGTATTTCTTAATTATTGAAATTAAAAATTTAATTATTGAATATTGTATTAAAATTTTTGGAAAATAATTAAATTCTTCTCAGAATTTTATTACAATTTTCTAAAATAATTTACGCATTCAAGGAATTTTATTAAAATATAGAAAATAATTTAATTCATTAAAGGAATTTTATTAAAACATAAAAAAATAATTTAACTCTTTCGAAGAATAGATATTATTACAGGTTTTGATAATAATTGAAATCTTTCAAAAAATTTTTTTAATTTATTGAATTAATAATCTATTCTGTTAATAATTGTAATTAATAATTTTACTATTGAAATTTTATTAAAATTATTGATAAAAAATTAAACTCTTTTAAACAATTTTATTAGAGTTTTTGTACATAATTAAATTTTTTTGAAGAATTTCTTTACATTTTTTTTGAAAATAATGTAGTTTTTTGAATAAGTTTAATTGAACATTTTGAAGACAATTGAATTAAACTAAGAATTTTTTTCAAATTTTTAAATTATGCGTGTCTGTCGATAATTAGAATTAAATATTTGATTATTGAAGTTTATTAAAATTGAATTTAAATTGTAATTAAATTCTTGCAAAGATTTAAAAAAATTTAAATATTTAAAAAATAATTGAATTATTTCGAAGGATTTATTAAAATTTTAGAAAATAATTGAATTCTTTCGTGAAATTTAATTAAAATTTTGATTATGAAATTATTCAAAAATTTATATTTGAAAATAAAAAATTTTTAATTTGCATAATAATAAATAAATTGAATGTCACATTTCGCGCGCGTAACATTTGCTAGTTTAGTAAATAAAGTTGAAAAGAAAAACATCATTTTAATATAAATTTATAGAAATCATGTAATACATTTTTGAAAGGAAAGAAATGTTAAGATTATTTATTAGAATTTAAAAAAAAGAAGAGTAAAATTTGGTGTAAAAAGTAAATTTTCGAGAAAAAGGGGCTCTTTTCATTTATTTATAATAATTCTCTTTGATTTACAGACCGCTTTCCAAAAATGGTAGATGTGGAAATTTTGAGAATGTTTCTAGCGAACAGAGACATAACTTATCAACCCCATCGTCGTTCTCGTGCAGTTAATCTTCAAACTAAACTTGGTTGGTTTATTTATTCAAAAATGACATATTTTATCGTATATACACGTTATATATATATTATATTTTCAATATTTTATCATATAAACAAAGCAGGAAATCCTAAGTAAAGGGCTTTCATTCATAATAATGGAGAATCCTACTTGCCTTTCAGTGAATTTTCGAGTTAAAGCCTTCTTACGGTAGTACGCAATGTTTTTGTTATAATATGTATATAACGGGGTTTTGCATGTAAAATAAGCAAAGCGCAATTTCTCTTCTCGACAAAAGCAACAGTCAGAACATAATTAAAAAAAATTTTCATTTTAATAAGTTCTACGAAATGAAATTACTCTAACTGTTGACAATATTTATCATTTTTATAAAATTAAATTTTGCAATTAAAACATCAGTTGTATTTAATTATCAATATTTTTTAAATACTAAAATTAAATTAATGGAAAAATAATTGCAATTATTTTAAAAATATTTGATTAATTATATTGTTATATTTAATTAATTATTTATTTAGTAGGGGAGAATGGTCCTAAGTTGTCCGCCTAAGCAAATTGGTCGAAAATAGTAACAAAATGAAATTTAATCACTTCGGCAATTATATATTAGTGTTTAGAGATCGTTTTGCTATAATTTTGTGGCATTTAGAACGTTTTAGAATGGCTTTTGTAGTCTTAATATAATAAATAGTGAAAAGCTGCATTTTGGACATTTCGGAAATAGCGGTCCTAAGTTGGTCACCACTTTTTTTCGCTTGTGTATAAGGAAGAAATGCATATTCTTTTCAATTACGCAGAAATTTTACAAATTTGATACATTTAGGAGAATAAAAACGCATTATTTAACTATTTTTGTTTAGAAAATGAAGTAATATTTTATTTCATTTATTTACAGTGGTGGATGGCTGTAGAGACAGGCGTTTTTGTACTATGTCTTTTCTAATGTTTTTTAAACATTTTTTTTTGCTTTTTGTCTTTGTTTAATTCCTACGTTACACTTTTACGGTCTTCCTCGTGATGAAAAACACAAAAAAGAAATAAAACATAAATATAAACAAACAAAAACAATAGGTGGCCAACTTAGGACAGAATAAAGGAACTAGCGCACACACTCATTTAGAAATTTTTAATTATTTATCTCTTGTAGCTGCTCTCGAAAAAACAAGAAAAATTAAATTTTTTTGGTCGTAAACAATATTATTGTCCTCACAATGCGTAGAAGAATCTTAGATTATAATTAGGTCCATAAATTATATCATGGTTTATCAATATATCATACCACAAAATTATAGATTCGTCCAGTATACCATCTCTGAGAAATGCAGGGTGGCCAACTTAGGCCCACGGCCAACTTAGGACCACTCATCTCCCCTATTATAATAGTTTATATTCTGCAAAATTATCGTAAGAAAGTTTTTCTTCACCTTGAAAAAAAAATTTCTTTTACCTTTCATGAGCTCTTTTAAAAGTCAAGTCTGGAAAATTTTGTTTATGTTTTAATTTCAACTAATTACTCAAAGTATGATTAACATAATAATAAAATATATAATGTCTATAACTGTATTCTGTTTACGTAAATTAGATGTTGCCATCGCAAAGGAAATGGAAAGAAATAAATTGGATCAAGAGCCATTGGAACAAAAAGTATTTGAAGAGAAAGAAAAATCCTCACGACCTAAGGGTCTTTTTCGTGAGTTTCTTTTCGACGTATCGCCAATAAACATTGACGACTGGAGATCTGGAAACGCATTTCTCAAGACTGTTCTTTTAATTCGTACTCCTTTTATGTTTTTTCTTCAGTTATGTGTTCCAGTGGTAAATGAAACTGCTGAAAAAAGAGGATGGTCCAAATTGTTAAATTGTTTGCAATTATTTTTGACGCCAATTGTTGTTCTTTCATTCTTTAAAGGTGATAATCTTCAAATTGGTTATTAAAATTACAACCTTAAATTTATCAATTTTAATTTATTAGGATCAATTCATTTATTATAGAAAAATATCGATGGCTGCTAAATATTTTTCGTCAGTTTAAATATTATTTAAATTTTATCGTATTTTTTAAATTGTTCTCATGAATAATGTTTTCATTTAGATAAGCCATCGATTATCAATTTAAATGAAAACAAATTTTTATTTTGCACATTTTTTCATTTATTTACAGAATATTGACATTTATGGACTTGATTTAAACAAATTTTAATAACTAATTAATAGTTTAATTAATTTAATTGTTAATTATTAACTAATTAATTTTAGTTGGAATAATTTTCCAAAATTACGAACTAATTAATTTCATTCATTAGTGAATTAATTAATTTTTTTATTAACATTATCTTTTATTAATTAAATATAAAGTCAAATGTCATTTAGAAGTTTCTTAATTGTTATATAATTTAATTATTGAATAACCGTGAATCTACCTATTAAAAATTACTTAGTCATTATTTTCTTTTATGCGTTAATTAAACTCTGATTACCAACGTTTCAGCGTGGAATTCGAAGATTTATACGGTGCCTTCAATTGCACTGGGGGTGCCAATTTTTGCTGGAATTGCCATAATTGTGTTTTTATTGACTTCTGCGGACAAAATTCCATACTTTCATAATGTAAGTTATTTTTTACTTCAAAAATTATTTCATCTATTCTTGAAATCAAATAATTTTCTTTCATTAATAATAATATTTTATAAATTTTTATAAATTTTAATAGTTTGTTTTTACTACTTTGTAATAAAATGGCCTAGATTTTTGTATTTAAATAATTGAATTCTCGAAGAAGTTTCTAAAAATTATTCAAAATAATCGATTTTGAGAAAAATTTTAATTGATAATTTTGGAAAATAACTAAATTTTAGAAGAGTTGTAGTAAAAATTTTTTAAAACAATCAAATTTCAAAATTCTGAACAATTCTGTATATCCAAAAATTTCAATTGAATTTTATTCTTTTTAATTAGTTGAATTTTTCAAAATTAATTGAAAAATCTTTGAATAATCGAAATTTCGTAAAATTTTATTAAAAGCAAATTAATTTTAAATTGTATTTTAAATCGATTTCCTTTTGTGAATAATTCAATTCTCAAAATGTCTAATCGAAATTATAAAAAAATAGCAAATGTTACGCGCGGAACGTGATATTTAATATATTATTATTAGGTATGCAAAATACAAATATTTTTATTTTCAAATATAAATATGTGAATAATTTCATAACTAAGGTTAAAAAAATTCACTTATTAAGTACAACATAATTAATTATTATTGTTTTTTTAATATACCTAATTCTTCGCAAGAATTCAATTGTTTTCATAAATAATAACATTTTTCGGAAGAATTCAATTGTTCTCAACAATTGTGATAAAATTCTTTATAACAATCCAATTAGTTTCAATATAATTTTAATTAAATTTCACGAAAGAATTCAATTATTTTTGAAAATTTTAATAAATCCTTCGAATCAATTCAATTATTATTTTAAAATAGTAAAATCTTTTCAAAAAATTCAATTATTTTCAATAAAATTTAACAAAATAATCCAATTTTTTTCTTTATTCGTTATAAAATTTATCCAAAAAATTAAACTATTTTTAAAAATTTTGATAAATCCTTCAAATCAATTCAATTTTTCTTTTGAATTTTTAATTAAATTTTTCTAAAGAATCCAATTATTTTCTAAAATTTTTATAAATTCTTTAAAACAGTTTAATTATTTTTATAAATTAATTATAATAAAATTCTGAGAAGAATTTAATTATTTTCTAAAATAATTTAATTCGTTCAATAGTTAAATGTTTCATTGAAATTATTAAGAAACACTATTATTTGAAAAACTTAAAAGAAATTGTTCTTAAAAGTCAATTACTTTCGATTAAAATTATTAAAAAAACTCCATTATTTCAAAAAAATTCTTAAAACGAATTTACGTAATTACGATTTTTAAAAATTTTAATATAACTCTTCACGAGAATTCAATTATTTTCATAAATAATAAAATTCTTCGAAATGTTTCAGTTATCCTCAAACTTTTTGATAAAATTCTTTGCAAAAATTCAATGATTTTCATGACATTAATTTTAAAATTGAAAATTAATTCTGGAAAATTACTAATTTTTAGAAAAGTCGTATAGTCAAAAATTTTTAAAAACAAACAAATTTCAAAATTCTTAACAATTCTGTTTATCGAGAAATTTTAATTGAATTTCATTCTTTTTAATTAGTTGAATTTTTCAAAATTAATTGAAAAATCTTTGAATAATTCAAATTTTGTAAAATTCTATTCAAAGAGACAATGAATTTTAAATTGTATTTTAAGTCGAGTTCCTTTTGTTAATAATTCAATTCTCAAAAAGTCTAATGAAAATTATAAAAAATAATCGAATTAGAAAAGAAAATGAGTTAAAAATTTTGTAAATTAATTTAATACTAGCAGAGTTGCAGTAAAACTTTTTATAAATAATTAAATTTCACAAGGTTTCACTTAAAAATCTTTGAAAATTTCAATAATGTTGTAGAAGTACAATTATATTAGGTAATATTTCTTTTTCAAAATTATTGAAGTTTTAAACAGTTTTATTAAAAACTTAAAGATAATAATTGAATTTTTAAATGATTGAATTTAGAAATTTTGAAAAATTTAGAACAAAAATATAAATTCTTTCTTTAATTCCTGTAAGTAATTAATTCAATGCTTTTAAAGAAAAATGTGAAAAAATATGAAAAAACGTTTTTTATAAAGATAAACATATTTGAATCATGATTCGATCATCGATTCGAAATAAAATTTTTATAATAAATAAATAAATAGTACATTTAATATATTTTTTTTGTTTTGTGATTTTTTTAAAAATAGTGAAATAATAATCTGTTTACAATGTTACATTTATGTATTAAAGGGCTTTGCTTTTCTGGGATTTGGAGCAGCGATGTTCGTTGTTTATTTCGTCGCAGGAGAGGTGATGTTAGTTCTCCAATGTATTGGATACGTTAGTGGAATATCGGATGCAATGTTGGGAATAACATTTCTTGCATGGGGCAATAGTATCGGAGGTGATTTTAAATTTTAAATTATTACTATTATTATTATTGAAAATGCAAATTTGCAATTGCAATTGTTAAACAGAAATTACCTTTCCCATATAGTGGAGAAAAAATCGAATTTCACATAATGACGAAAGTATAAAAGAAATATCAAATGAACAGATAAAACTTTTATTTTCAACCTTAAGTTTTGATTTAGAAATAAAAGAAGTATTTTAATTTTATAGGAAAAAAAGCAATTTGATTTGTAATTTTAAATGAAATTTTATTTTGTTTTTTTTTAAAAAAAGATAAAAGAATTTGAAATAAAGAAATTGATTTTTTCTTCTTGCAGATTTAATATCTAACGTCACAATAGCGAAGAAAGGTTTTCCTCGAATGGGTTACGCTGCCTGCTTCGGTGGACCAATGTTTAATACTTTATTGGGGTTAGGCTTGACTTATGGCATCGCTGCAGCCAGAGCCGAGGGGAACTTAATTCAAATTCGAATCAGTGATATGGCCCCTGGATGTTTAGCATTTCTCTTTTGTTCATTATTGGCATCTATGATTTATTTAACTGCCACTGGTTTCCTTGCCAGGCGCTCCTACGGTTTCTTACTTTATACAATTTATTTTTCCTTTATTTTAATTTGCTTTCTCAGCGAATTTCACGTGATACATCCCCTCGGCACTGATCATCGTCCTGATTAAATTAAACACCTAACACGTAAGTTTCTTTTTCCTTTTTTATAAAAAAACATTAATTTAATTTTTATTTTCTTCAATTTTTAAATTAGACTTCAAATTATAATCAGAAGAAAGACATCTTCGAAGCAAAAAGTTCCGCTAAGTAACAATTTTTGCAAATTAGTCAATTGGTCAGGGAAAAGTCAGGGTATTTTATTAAAAGTACTGGAATAAATTAAATTTTTAGAATTCATAAGAAAATTAAATGAATATGAATTTCAATTTTTGTCGCAGGAGGTTTCGCTAATACAAAATAAAAACAATACAATTTAAAGAGTTATTCGTTTAGTATAAATGCATGTAATAATAGGCAATAAAAATAAAATGACAAATATTTTTTATACTCCTTTCATCGGACACATTACATAGTTGGGATGAACTTCAAAAGCTTTTAATTTAAAATTTTAGAAAATTTCAATTTTGAACGAATTTAATTAGAAATTTTAAAGAACCTAAATTTTTGAAAAATTTTAATAATTCAAATTTTTCTAAAATTAATTAAATCCTTATTAATAAAATCAGACGTCTGTCTGTACATTGCTTAAAACTTCAAAATGTTAGCATGATTAGTTATTCAAAAATTTTAATAACATTCTTGGCAAAATTACAATTATTTTCAAAAATATTCCTCTATTCTATGATTTTCAATATCTGCTATTTTAATAAAATTTTTCAAAAGAATTCAATTATTATTTAAAAAATCTGTCCGCGCAAGCGCGGACACATTCTCATCCGCGCTTCGCGCGGGGGCTCACTTCGCTCGCAAGTTTCAGCGCGCCTCGGGGCGCGCGAATATTGATCGTCGCGCTTCGCGCTCCGGCGATTATTCCACACGTCGCGCTTCGCGCTCCGTGTGTTGTTACGCGCTTCGCGCGCAAATGGCTCGCTTCGCTTGCGGCGGTCTGCAATTGTTGTGCATTATTTGTGTTCTTGTTCTTGTTTCCTATTATATGTTTCGTAAAACATTTTTTTTCTTAAAGTTACTACGACTTTAAGGATTACATTCTCATCACATGTTTTTGTTTGCTGATGATTGCGAGATAAAGTGGATTTAAATGTATATTTTTGGTCTTGATGATTTAAATTGTGAAGTTATTTTTAATTATACTAACTCTTAGTAGAAATATTATTTGCAGAAGCAGATAAAATATTCTTAAAGTATTAGTATCAAGGTTTTTGTGTAGTGTAGACCGGAGCGTAATGGCTAACTTTTCACTCTTTGTTGATTTACACGGACATTTTTGTTTTAATTAAGTGTTTATCTCCTAGAAAAGTTACTCTAGTACCTCAGCTTTCTTTTAAAAAGTCGAACGTCCCTATATTACGCTTACTTTTTTTCTACAATGAACGTACACTTCGTCGGTATCGTAGGTATTGCTCTTTCCCGTGTAGAAATTTGTCGTGGCCTTCCTAGAAATAGACTACAGCTAGATAGCATTTGTCGTGGAAAATTATTCTGAATAAACTGTCCTGGCCCCGAAATGTTAATGTACAGTTTTCCCCTTTATTTTCTTCGCTATGAAGACAGTCTAGAATCTGGCTAAAATTTGTCTAGGATACTGAATTGAAAATTCAGTACAAGTTTGTATAGCAGGTTGTCTAAGAATTAGCTGGGCACTGTCTAGGACGCTGACTTAAGAATTTAGTACAAGTTCGTGGAGAAGGTGGCTCTGAGAGTCTACTAAGCTAGCAGACGAAATCAGTTCTTGACGTAGTGCTTGATGAAAAGAAACCAAGAGTCTACACTTGTAACTTATCTTGTTGTGAAGATAAAATCAAATTTATAAATCTAGTGAAAAGTTTTCAGTTTTCCATTTTTGAACAGGGACAGTGTAGAAGTTTAAATATATTACAGCGAAAAAAAGATTTATTAGAAAAAGGACATGTGATGTCATCATTAATAGTCTAGATTGTTTTTCATATTATAATGTTCATAATAAGTAATAAAACTTTGGTAATTTTAAGTAAATTTTTTGTGATTGCAACAATATAATATACAATTAATTTTATTATCGGTATACAAGTACGAATCTTTATAGTGAATGTGTTTGTGTTTTAAAGAAAAAATCCAATGTAGCAAAATATGTTACAATTAATTTCAAAAATAATTGTAAGAGGAATTGTGATAATAACAAATACTTTTGTATTACTGTTTTGTTTGTTTAAAAGTTAAACAAACAAAAGAGTAAAGTTGAAAAATATTGTTCTATTATTTATAAACCTAACAATTATTCCCAGTATGTAGAAACTGCTTATTTTAATATCCAGGAACTGGCTAGGAATGATTTATTTTACTAGACAAGGACTAGACAAAATAACTGTACAAAATCTTGACGTTGCTAGTGTTACATCCCTCGTTCAAGCCTGTCCATTTTTAGGGTTCCGTACACCTACGGTGTATCGGCGGAACCCTATTGGTGAGACTCTGTTGTCCGTAGCCAAATCGTGTCCCCCCCCTAGCGGCTAAACTATTTGACCTAAAGAGCTCAAATTTGGTACAGATATGTATTTTCACACGTAGATTACAGGAAAAATATAGAGAATGTGTTTGGAGATGATGGTCATAGCGTTGTCAAGGAAATAACAAGATTTTTGGCCAAAAATGCATAAAAAGTGACCATTCCCCCCCCCTTAACTTCTAAACTATTCGACATGGAGAGCTGAAATTTTGCATGCTGGTGTATTTTTACTCGAATATTACAGGAAAAATATAGAGAACTTGATATGTAATGATGGCCATAGCGTTGTCAAGGAAAAACTAAAAAATTTAAAAAAAAAAATTTTTTTCCCCTAACTTTTACATTATTTGACCTAATGAGCTGAAAATTGGTATCCTAGTGTATTATTACAGTCTGACGACAAAAAATTTATTTAAGAAACTTTTTGAAGAAAAATAAAAAAAAAAATTTTTTTAATTTTTTTTTTCAAAAAAAAAAAATTTTTTTTAATTTTTTTTAGTTTAAACACGTGGCATTAAATATTTTAAGGAAGAGAGTTAAATTTTAAGAGAATAAATGAGAGGTTGTTTTCTGACTTTAATTTCTTAACTAAAAATAAAAAAAAATTGGACAAGTGCGAGTTGTACTCGCACTGCAATGGCGGGTTCCGCACACAAATATTAAAACAATACTTGTAACATTGATCGGTAATTGGTAGAATTAAAATAAACAATTATAAAAATATATTAAAATCATTTGATAAAAAAAAATAACTAAAAAAAATTAAAGTATTGTATATATGGGGCATTCCACGCCAAGTCGGACACCTTTTGACTTTTGCATCTCCGATTTTTTTCAAATATTTTTTTTCTTTTAGTGCTGGTTGAAAGGAACTTCCATGATTTTTTTCAAATTTTTTCATGAAGTAATTTAAGAGATCTGGGTTTTTGAAAAATCACGTTTTTTACATAAATTTTTTTTTTAAATGCTTATAACTCGGACAAAAATTGATAAAATTGGACGTTCGATATATGAAAATTTTTGTTTTTACACGTAGTTTTTGATAAAAATATTAAAAAAAAATTTTTTTTTAATTTACCAAAAAAATTTTAAATTTTAAAAATAAAATTTAATTTTTAAGAATGTATGTATCGATCGATTTTTTTCAAAATTTTTTGTAAGAAACTGGTACTAAATTAAGAATTTTTAATCCTTGTCTGATTGTGGGCAAACGATGGGATCTATTTATTTTGTAATTTTTAATTTTTGTATACGCAGTGAAAACGGTAGGTAGCCAAATGCGTAACTTGACATTTGACCAAATCACGCAAATTTTTCAAACCAAAACTGTTTTCAGACTGAGTCTCTCCGAACTTAACCTTCTTACTGTTTAAAAAAGTGATTTGATCAAATTGCAAGTTAGGCATTTGGCTACCTACCGTTTTACAAAAATTAAAAATTTCAAAATAAATAGATCCCATCGTTTGCCCACAATCAGACAAGGATTAAAAATTCTTAATTTAGTACCAGTTTCTTACAAAAAATTTTGAAAAAAATCGATCGATACATACATTCTTAAAAATTAAATTTTATTTTTAAAATTTAAAATTTTTTTGGTAAATTAAAAAAAAATTTTTTTTAAATATTTTTATCAAAAACTACGTGTAAAAACAAAAATTTTCATATATCGAACGTCCAATTTGATCAATTTTTGTCCGAGTTATAAGCATTTAAAAAAAAAATTTATGTAAAAAACGTGATTTTTCAAAAACCCAGATCTCTTAAATTACTTCATGAAAAAATTTGAAAAAAATCATGGAAGTTCCTTTCAACCAGCACTAAAAGAAAAAAAATATTTGAAAAAAATCGGAGATGCAAAAGTCAAAAGGTGTCCGACTTGGCGTGGAATGCCCCATATCTAATATTGTAAACAATAATAAGCAGAGGAACAAAATTTTCAAAATTTATTATAGTTCCTCTGCTTATTATTGTTTACAATATTAGATATACAATACTTTAACTTTTTTTAGTTATTTTTTTTTATCAAATGATTTTAATATATTTTTATAATTGTTTATTTTAATTCTACCAATTACCGATCAATGTTACAAGTATTGTTTTAATATTTGTGTGCGGAACCCGCCATTGCAGTGCGAGTACAACTCGCACTTGTCCAATTTTTTTCCCATCTAGTTGCTAGATTGAATCTAGCGCAACTGGACAGTTTCTCATACACTTCCACGGTAAATTTCTACACGGGTTATACATAGCGTGTTGCATTAGCCAACACGCCCTAGGGGTACTTAGGAAATATTTTGTAATTTTTATCAATACAGTAAGTGTGAATCAAAAATCTAAAATTGACCCTCAAAAAATGTTTCAAGCTTAAAACGCGATTTTAGTTTCTTTTTTAAAGTTATTTTAAAAAAATTAGAATGAAAAAATGAAAATTTTGAAAAGTTACTTTCATATATGTGAAATACAGATTTTCTACTATATTTCTTACAATAGTTATTGAATAATAAATAATCAACCTTTGTAGAAACTTGCAGTACATCAAGTTGTCTTAGGAGTGAAATCATTTCGATTTACGATTTTTAAATAAATTACAATTATTCATTACGCCCCTTAGCCATTATGTCCCGTTTTCCCTATATACGTGATTTGTAAATATATATCAAGTGTATGATTAAAAACATGTAAATTTGGATACAGTGAATGTGATATTTACCCATCGTTTTAACAAGCAAAACTAAAACACCTCCACTAAGCTGAGACAAAAAGTCAAAAATTCGAAAAAAGTTTTTGAAAAAATTAAGTTTTTCAAAAGTTATCGTCGGACAGACAGACAGACAGACGTAATCGACAGACCATGTTTCTTGGATTCAGGGCACCTCAAAACGCAAAGATTTCATAAAATTAACAAATAGTATATTAAGCAACAAGGTACCGTAAAGGCAGCCTTTAAGTCCCGTGTAACTTACGATATTTTTTATTCCAAAGGCACAAAAGTGGCGATTTAAGATAGCAGACGACAGGGAGTAAAACTCATTCACTTGTTCGACTTCTATGAAAATGGAGGCATTTTTTTTCCATGAGCAAAAATAACGCATGGGACTAGCTGTTTTTTTTGTCCATGGGAAAAAAAGGTCGCCATTTTCATTCAACCTGAGGTATAAAAAGTCAATTTTTCATCAAATCTAATACCTCCTCATGTGATTAGAATGTAAAAAACCATTTCCAACAAGATAGGACCAAAAATTAAAATGTAAAAAAGGGTCAGACCAGCCAAACTGCATTAAAAAAATTTCATTGATTTTCTAAAATGTTAAAACTTTTATGAATATATTTTAGTTATAACATTTTAGAAAATCAATAAAACTTTTTTAACCCAGTTAAGCTAGCCTGACCCAAAAACTTAAAAAAAAAAAATTAATTTTCTATGAAAAAATGTTGTAGAGGAAAGTTGTTTGTATTTGTCTAATCTAAAGTAATATAAAGTTAAAAATAATGAAATTTGAAAAAATTGAATTTTCAAAATTTTGAAACTACTGTAGTTTGCGTAGTTTTCGACGAAAATGGCTGGCTAACGAACTCGATCTGTATTTTAACACTAACTTTGTGCATACAAAGTTGCAAGTTGATGCAATAAGTTTTTCAAGAGTTATCGTAGGGACACCATTGTGTCTACAGACAGACACGAAGACAGACATACGGACAGACACTTTTTTTAGACCATGTTTTTCGGACTCAGGGGACCTTAAAACGTCGAGATTTCATGAAATTAGCGAAAGTCAATTTTCGACCAAAACTAATACTTTCTCATATGATGAGAATGTAAAAATTTAATAAAATTTTTAACAAACTTTTCACAATTCAATGATTTTCAATATCTACTATTTTCTTAAAATTTTCATACAGAATTCAGTTATTTTAAAAAAAATTTTCATGAATAATAAAAATTTTTCAGGAATTCAATTACTTAAATTAGAATTTGCGTAAAACTAGTCAAAAGAAATCAATTATTTAAAAATTTTTATAAAATTCTTCTCAAGAATGACATTACTTTTATAAATATTAAAATTAATTGGTGGAATTCAATTTATTGACAGGATAAGAAAAAAGTAAATATTTTTGATGAAAATTAGGAAAAGTCAGGATAAAAAATACAAATTATAAAAATAATTATTTAAAATTAATAACTGATAATAATATAATAATAATTTTATACTTGGGGAATCTAGAAGTAACAATAAAAATGAATTAAAATAAATTTGATCAAATATCTTTTAACAATATTATATTAAAATAATATATAATATTAAATTATGGACACCAACCTTTAGACTAAATTATAAAATTATTTATTTAAATAAAAATTTAATTCAATATAATAAATTGTATATAGAATTAAATATTGAGAACAGGAAAAAAATAAAAAATGCCAATAACCCACAAAAATTAAATTTCAAAACAAACAAATGAATGCAGAAAATTTGCTAACGGAAAGGAAACTTACGATTATTATAATGTATTTATATTTATAAATATTATTTTTAACTGAAATGTTTTGACATTTTTTTAAATAACTGAACTTCTCATAAAAATTAGTTAAAAATTATCTCAAATATGCTATGAGTAGTTTTTCCAGGGTTGTGGGAGAAGGAAAAATTCTGTAAGCAAGGGTCAAGCAGTATTTAATAAATTCAGGGTTGCCACGCAACCTGGAAACCTGGAAATGTCAGGGAATTTTATAAACCTTGAAAAAACCTGGAAAAGTCAGGGAACTTTGATTGGAATTCTGGAAAATTATTGTTTTCGAAAGTTATTGTGCTTATTCTTGAAATCTAATTTTTCTTTAACTCAATTTTTTTAATTAAAATTTCTTAATTCAATTTTAAAAGAGTTGCCTTTATAATTTTTCTTCGCAATAATTCAATTATTTTCACAAATAATAAAAAAATTTATATATTTACAATTATTTTCATAAATAATAAAATTCATCGCAAAATTTCAATTATTTTTTATACACTTTTACAGGAATTGCTCGCGAAATGTAGGTATAATTATTCTTAAACAATTTATTAAAATTCATCAAAGAAATTCAATTATTTTCAAAAGTAATTAAATTCTTTGCAGAAATTCAATTATAGTCGAAAGTTTAAAAAATTTATCGTCAAAATTTCAATTATCTTTATAAATATTAAAATTTTTCTCCAAAATTCAATTATTTTCAAAAATTTTAATGAAAAATTCTTTTTTAACAAATTCAATTCTTTTTCAAAAATTCTCCCCCAGGCAATGATTTTTAATATCTACTATTTTAATAAAATTTTCCAAAAGAAATGAATTATTTTAAAATTTTTTTATAAATTTTTTCGCAATAATTCTATTATTTTCAAAAATATTCAATTTATGTTTACAGAGATTCAATTATTTTTATTAATATGTAATACAATTTTTTACAGGGATTCAATTATTGTTTTCATAGATAATAAAACTCATGAAAGAATTTCAATTATTTTTGAAAGAATTTTAATCGAATTCCTCGAAAAATGTAATTATTCTTAAAATTTTATTAAAATTCGTCAAAAGAATTCAATTGTTTAAAAATTTGTTAATAAAATTCTTTATGAGAATTCAATATTGAGAAACATTCAATTATTCAATAAATTATTTATTTTTGTAAAAAGAATTAGGTATTTAAAAAGAAATATTATTAAAAAATTCGTCTCAAAAATTCAATTATATTCAAAAATAATAAAATTTTTAGCAGAAATTCAGTTATGGTAAAAAATTTAAAAAAAGTTATAGCAATATTTCAATTGTTTATAAAAAAATTTTAATAAAATTCTTGCCAAAATTTCAATTATTTTCAAGAACTTTTCTCAATTCAATCAAATTCTTAATCAAATTCAATTATTTTTAATAAATTTGTAATCTAATTTCTCGAAAAATAAAATTATTCTTAAAAATTTTTAATTTTTGTTACATTTTTGCATTAACAAAATATTACAAAATTTATTAAAAAAATTAACAGTTCAAAAGCAGCATGCAAAAAAGTAATATCATTTACAATAATTACACAAAATTGTTCACTTTTTTAAATAAAAACATGATTGTAAATTTAAAAGTTCAATATTTTTAATAACAATAAATTATAAAAAATGTTTTTTTAAAATGTTTGTTTAATTGTAAACTACATGTTTTTACAATATTTAGAACATTTTAGAAAATCAATAAAATTTTTTTAACCCAGTTAATATGGCCTGGCCCAAAAACTTAAAAAAAAAAAAAAAAAAAAATTTCTATGAAAAAATGTTGTAGAGAAAAGTTGTTTGTATTTGTCTAATCTAAAGTAATATAAAGTTAAAAATAATGAAATTTGAAAAAATTGAATTTTCAAAATTTTGAAACTACTGTAGTTTGCGTAGTTTTCGACGAAAATTGCTGGCTAACGAACTCGATCTGTATTTTAACACTAACTTTGTGCATACAAAGTTGCAAGTTGATGCAATAAGTTTTTCAAGAGTTATCGTAGGGACACCATTGTGTCTACAGACAGACACGAAGACAGACATACGGACAGACACTTTTTTTAGACCATGTTTTTCGGACTCAGGGGACCCCAAAACGTCGAGATTTCATGAAATTAGCGAAAGTCAATTTTCGACCAAAACTAATACTTTCTCATATGATGAGAATGTAAAAATTTTAATAAAATTCTACGCAAACATTTAATTATTTTCATAAATAATAAAAATGAAAATAATAAGAAATTAAATCACAGGAATTCAATTATTTACAAATTTTTTTTTAAATTTCTTCGCAATAATTAAATTATTTCCATAAAATTCTTTTTAGGAATTCAATTATTTTCATGAATAATAAAACTCACCGCAGAATTTCAATTACTTTTAGCACAATTTTAATCGAATTCCTCGAAAAATGTGATTATTCTTAAAAATTTTATTAAAATTCGTCGAAAGAATTCAATTATTTAAGTTGATATAATTCTTTATGAGAAATTGATTTTAAGAAGCATTCAATTATTCAATAACATATTATTTTTGTATTTAAATCATTGAATTCTCATAGAATTTTCTAATAAAAATTGATTAAAAAATGAATTTTAGTTAAAATTTTAGATAATAATTGAATTTTGGAAAGGTTTTAAAATCTGAATTTTTCATAGTTTTAAGGCACTTTTCCTATGTGACGGCCGAAATTTCAGGCTTTTTTCAGGAATTTTTTTTTCACTCAAAATAAAATAGAATTCTATAACTTATTTTACATGTTATAATTGGTGTCTAAAAGTATACAAAAAAATTTTTTTTAGTGATTTTTCAAATCATTTAATAATTATTTTTGTGAGTCAAAGGTGACTTCTTTGAAAATGCACGGGTGAACGGTGACAACGATAACTTTTTTCAGTATTGTCTGAAATAAAAAAATCAATAGTAGTTTTACTCAGTAGGATTACTGTTATCTTGTGAACCTAAATAAACAATTTATCTTAATAAATAACAAAATGGCGAACTAAAAAAAAAATTTCAAAAATCGATTTTTTTTTTAGTTCGCCATTTTGTTATTTATTAAGATAAATTGTTTATTTAGGTTCACAAGATAACAGTAATCCTCACAAAAATAATTATTAAATGATTTGAAAAATCACTAAAAAAAATTTTTTTGTATACTTTTAGACACCAATTATAACATGTAAAATAAGTTATAGAATTCTATTTTATTTTAAGTGAAAAAAAAAATTCCTGAAAAAAGCCTGAAATTTCGGCCGTCACATAGGAAAAGTGCCTTAACTAAGAATTTTTTTTCAAGTATTTTATTACAATTTTAGAAAAGCAACTTTAAAAGATTTCTAATTGCAAATTTTGAAAATAATGTTGTATTTTCGAAAACTTTAATGAAAAATCTTCAAGTGTAAATTTAAAAATGAAAATTAGCTTTTAAAAATTATAATAAAATATTTTTGAAAAAGTAGATAATTCATCGAATTTTCTTTATTTTAATTTTTTAAAATTCAATTATTTTTAATTATTTCAATTAACTTGAAATTTTTTTTTAAATTCTCGTCAAAATTTATAATTATTTATAAATAATAATATTCTTCTCCAAAATTCAATTATTTTAAAAAATTTTTATAAAATTCATCGTAAAATTTCAATTATTTTTAAAAAAATTCCACAATTCAATGATTTTCAATCTCTATACTATTTTAATAAAATTTTCCAAAAAAATTCAAATGCTAAGAAAAAATTTTTTTTTTAAATTCTACGCAAACTTTTTATTATTTTCAAAAATCATAAAAATTTTACAGGAATTCAATTATTTACAAATGTTTTATATATTTCTTCGCAAGAATTAAATTATTTTCATAAATAATAGATTTTGTTTTAAGAATTTAATTATTTTCATGAATAATAAAATTCATGACACAATTTCAATTATTTTAAATACAATTTTAATCAAATTATTCGAAAAATAAAATTATTCTTAAAAATGTTATTGAAATTTGTTAAGACAATTCAATTATTTAACAATTTGTTGATAAAATTCTTCATAAAAATTCAATTTTAAGAAACATTCAATTGTTTAATAAAATATTTATTTTTGCAGTTAAATGTAATTGAATTCTCGTAGAATTTTCTAAGAAATATTGATTTAAAAATGAATTTCAGTTCAAATTTTAAATTATAATTGAATATTGAAAGCATTATAGCGTGAATTTTGAGAAATAATTGAATTTTACAAAGGTTTCAAATTAAAATCTTTGAAAATCTGAATTTTTCATTCTTTTATTTAACAATTCTGTAGAATTAATTTTTTTGAAAAAGTTTAATTGCTGATTTTTTTAATATTATTCGAAGTTTTTATTTTCTAATATATAGATTAGATGGAATATTATCCGAATAATCGAAATTTCGTAAAATTGAATTGTAAATAAATAAATTTGAAAATTTTCAAAGAACTTTTTGAAAAATTATTAAAAATAATTGATTTTGAAGTTGTTGAATTTCAAAAAGGTTTGAATTTGAAAACTTTAAAAATCTTAATTCATATAGAAAAATAATAATGATTTAATATTTATTAAGAAAAGAAGTTGTTGATGTTTTCGAATAATTTTACAGTTAAAGAAATTCGTTAATAAATGTAATAGAACATTTTTTTGAGTATCTATAATAATTTTGAGAGTGAATCAGAATATTCTTTAGGGTCAGGGAAAAAGTTATATTTTTGTCTGGAAATCAGGGAAAAGTCAGGGAAAAACAAAATTACATTTTTGTGGGTGTTGATGTTTCATATTATGTTTTAAATTGTGACAAATATGAAATAAATTTTAATGATTAACATCAACAATTAATTAAATTCAATTTTTTATCCGAATAAAGAATTCCCATTTTAGTCAATTTAAAAACCTTAGCGTCAATACTTCAATTAATTACAAGTTATAAATGACTAAAATGGGAAATTTTTATTTAGACAAAAAGTTGAATTTCATTTATAATTGCTTAAGTTAATTGTTAAAATTTATTTCATATTTGTCACAATTCAGAATATAATGGAAAACATCAATTTCTGTCGGAAATCTAATTTTTTATATTTAATAAAATGAAACAATATTTAGTTATATAAATTTTACTTGGTGAACTTTTATTTTACAAATTATTTGGATATTTGCAAACATTTTTACTTGGTGAAATTTTTTGCATCAAAGACGTGTTTGTTGGGATTGCAAAATTTTTTGCGTTATTTTAACATTTACATAAATTCTTAAAATAATAGTAAAAAAATCGAGAAATTGTTTCAATCATTGTTAAAAAACCTAATACGGGAATTATTTTGATAGAATATGAAATGAAATGTTTGAATTTAAAAAATTAATTAAATGAATTTTTTTGGAAACCATATGCGGATATATATAGGAATTGGCATTTTAGCGACGAACATTATCTACCCTCATTTAGACAGTTCTAAATTCGCTCTGATAACTCTAATTGTGGTTTGTGAACACTACACTGACTTTCGAAGGGTAGATCGACCAATTTTAGGGGAAAGTCTAATTCTATTTAAATTAAGGCTTGCGTTAATTAATCCACATTATATGCAGCTGCGTTTCATCCATGCCTGCTAAACTTAGTATACTTATTAATACTAGGCGCTAATGATTTAAACCGTTTGTTTTAATATAATTATTCTATGCCATTCGCTTCATAAAACATAAATATTCAGATTCATTTACATCTAATTAATCATATATTTTTCAATTTCTCTCAATAATTCTAAAATTTTTTATTTACCATTCTAATTCTCAAAATTATTCAAAAAATAATAGATTTAGAGGAAAATTTTAATTCAAAATTCTGGAAATTTTATTTTGCAACAGTTGAAGTAGAAATTTATTGAATCAACAAAATTTCATTTCATCAATTTTCTGAATTCTGTAGAATTCAGTTTTTTCAAAAAATTTCATTTGTATTTTTTATTAGTTGAAATTCAGTACCTAATAAACAATAAATTAAAAATTTTTAAATAATCGAAATTTTGTAAAATTGAATTGAAAATAATTGCGAATTTTTTTAATAATTCGAAAAATAAAAAAAAGTTCCATTGTTTGAAAATTATTAAAAATAATTGATTTAGAAAAGACTTTGGGTTAAAAATAATAGAAATTTTTAAAAACACTTAAATTTCAAAAGGTTTTAAATCGAAATTTTTGATACAATTTTAATAACACTGAAAAAAAATTATTTGATTAAAATAACCGATTAATTGACTATTATCAATTAAATATTTACTTGAATCAAATAATATTTATTCGAGTCAATTAAATTGTATTTGAACCAATAATTTCAGTATTTGAAGCAAATACCATTTAATTGACTCCAATAAATACTAGGTATTTGATTCAATTAAATATTTAATTTATATTAGTCAATTAATCGGTTATTTGAATCAAATAAATTTTTTTTTTTCAGTGTAAAAATTCTAATCAACTTATAGTTCTTTGAAAAATTTTGATTCAAATTTTTTTAAAATTATTTATTTATTATTAATTTTTTCTATATTTTGAACAAAAGATATAATTGATAAATTTTAGAATAATCAAAATTTCGTTAAATTCAATTGAAAACAATTGAATGTCAGACGTATATATTTTTAGTGAAAATTCTAATTTTTTTTCGAATGATTGAATTCTCAAAAAACTTTCTAAAAATTATTAAAAATACTTACTTGATTTAGAAAAGAATTAAAAAAATTTTATTTGAAAATGTTTTATTTAGTTTAGAATTTATTATTTATGTTTTGAAACTATTAACTTTTATTTTCTGGCATTTAATTTAATTATTATTATTTATTTATTGTTTACACTGGTAGTACTTTTTCATACAAAAATACAAAGAATAATAAATAATAAAAACAAAATATAGGTACTAAAAGTATTTTAATTATTATTATTTACAATTTACTTTAACAATTAAATAATATCTACTCTTTAAGAATTTTTCAAACTAAGAATAATTTTACCATTTTATTAATAACAATAGGAATAATAAAAATAATAATAATAATAATAATAATAATAATAATAATAATAATAATAATAATAATAATAATGTTAATAATAATATATAAAAGGTAAATGAAAAATAAATATAAAAATGAAAATTACAAAAATCATTTGTCAATGTAATTGAAATTAAAATTATTTTCCCGCTGCATAATTCATTGGTTATAATTTTCGTCCAATAGAAATAATGGGTTTAGAAAAGTAATTCAATATGGCGGCTAATAATTTTGCGCGCCTTTTTCATTCTGCCTGTCGTGACTTGTTGCTTGCTTGCATGTAAACATGCGTAAACATAATACAACACGTGTTGGTCTTCTTTGTTCGTTGTTTAGTTTTCCTTTTTATTTTTGAGGGCAATAAGTTATGTTGTACGTTTTAATTCAGCGTGTGTTTTATTTTGAGAATATATAGTGTAATAGCGGTAACGTTGTCAGTGAAAAATGTGCAACGACTTTGCTGTTGCGTAAATCATTTGGTATGTTTATCACTGTTAAATTTTTTCTTTTTGACAAATTTTAACTATATAAAGATCATTGAGACACATTATTTGGTTAACATTTTTAATAATTTGCGAATTTTTGTTTCCTAAATCAAGGTTTATATTTTCGTTTAATCTTCGTAATTACTGCGGTGAATAATTTCTCTTGTACCGGTGACATAACCTTAAAAAACATACAATTTTTGTAAACTGTCAAATCGGTTTAGATGTTTCGATTATTTAATTATTTGTTTTTATAAAAGTAGTTGTTTATTTATAAACATCTGCGGAATTTACATAGATTGACTTAATAATGCGAAAGTCATTATTTAATGACGAATGACCTCCGTTATTTAATTCAATGGACGTTATTTATTGTACGTATATTTATCTTTGGTATTTATTTTTTATTTTAGAGGTAGAATTTTCTAATTTTAGTTGTTAATCAATTTCGATTAATAATGTAAATGAAAATGTCTCTCAAAGTAAAATAGATCTGAATATTTTAAAAATATTTTTACTGCTTTTTTTTAATTGTTTTAGTGAAACAATTTTTATCAATATTACATTTGTTCGTTTATTGTGGTTCATACATTCTAAGCATTCAAGTTAATAAAGTCAATACAATTTTCAAACGATTTTTTACAATTAAATAAAAATATACATTAAAAATTTAGAAAATAATTCTTTTTTGGTAAATTATATTCGAAATTAAAGGAAACATATTTGTAGGTGAATTTCATGTTTATATCATTGGTTAAAGAGACAAAATTTCTTTTGTTTAACATTTTTTTTCTTTTAGATAGTAGATCAAGAAACTATTTAAAAAAATGTCAAACAAAGATTTATAAAAATTTGCTTAGAGAAATTACAAATAATTGCAGAAATTCAATTATTAAAAAAAAAAATAAAATTCTTATAAAATTCAACCATGTTCAAAATTTTTAAAAAATCCTCGTAAAAATCCCAATTATATTTATAAATAACAAAATTCTTCTCCAAAGTACAATTATTTTCATAAACGTCAAAAAAATTATTGTCCTAATTTTAATAATTTTCAAAAAATTTTCTAATTTCAATGATTTTCAATATCTACTATTTTATTAAAATTTCCCAAAAAGAATTCAAATTTTAATTACTATTTTACTAAAATTTCACAAAACAATTCTATTATCCTTCGGGCTACCGGCTGGCCACACAATGTGGCCAGTAATACATAATGTTGTATATCTGCTCGACTTTTGCATCAATAGAATCGCCATTTTAACTCAATGAACAAAATTTTTTTTCAGTTAAATTGTATTAACACATAATTATATACAAAAAGTTTGATGAATTTTAATCGTTTTGGGAACATAATAAGTAAAATAGCGTATGGCCACACCGCGTGGCCAGCCGGTAGTCCGCGTATACAAAAATCTTTGTTAGCGCGAAGGTTATTAAAAAAAAAAAAAAAATGTTCAAAATTTCCTCTCAATCATTTAATTTATATACAAAATGTTAAAATTTTTCAGAAGAATTTAATTATTTCTAAAAATAATAAAATTCTTTGCAACATTCGAATTATTTCAAAGATTTAAATCAAAATTCTTGTAAAGAATTCAATTATTTTTATAAATAAGTAGATTTTTTAAGGGATTTCAATTATTTTTTATAAATAATTAAATTTTTCAGTAAAATTCAATTATTTTTGAAAATGTTAACAAAATTCTTCATAAAAATTCAATTATTTTCATAAGTAAGAAAATTCTTGTGAGGAATTCAATTATTTCAAAGATTTTAATCAATTTTTTGGAAAGAATTCAATTAATTTCATAAATAATAAAATTCTTCTGAGAAATTCAATTATTTTCAAAAATAATAAATTTTTTTGCAAAATTTGAATGATTTTAAAGATTGTAATCAATTTTTTGGGCAAGAATTGAATTAATTTTCTAAATAATAACATTTTTCTTAAGAATTAAAATATTTTTTCAGTTAAAATCGATGCAAAAATTCAATTATTTCTATAAATAATAAAACTCATTGTAGAATTTCAATTATTTTTTCATACAATTTTAAATGAATTCCGCGAAAAGTGCGAAAAGTGTTTTTTAAAAAAATTTTATTAAAATATATTTATGAAATAAAAAATCTGATTTAAAAACAAAACTGATTTTTTCGAAAATATTTTTGAATAAAATAATAGAATTTTCAAATAATTGCAGATATTCAATTATTTGACGAAAAAATAAAATTCTTCTTATAAAATTCAACTATGTTCAAAATTTGAAAAAAATTCTCTGAAAAATCCCAATTATCTTTATAAATAAATAACAAAATTCTTCTCCAAATTTCAATTATTTTCATAAATGTCAAAAAAAATTTTGTCCTAATTTCAATTATTTTCAAAAAATTTTCTAATTTTAATTGAGGGGCTGGATGCTATAATGTGTTACGCGCCATTCACTTAACATGGCGCGTAACACATTATAGCATCCAGCCCCTCAATTATTTTCAATATCTACCATTTTAATAAAATTTCCCAAAAAGAATTCAATTATATTTAAGAAAAATTTTAATAAAATTGTATGAAAACATTTAATTATTTTCATAAATAATAAAAATTTCACAGGAATTCAATTATTTTCATAAATAATAATTTAAAATTCTAGAAAATAATAATTGAATTAAAATGATGAAAATAATTTTTAAGAAGTTACAGTAACAATATTCTTATAATATGTATGAAATAATGATTTTATCTCTCGGTCATCTTTAATTATTAGAAAACATGAAGAAATCGATCACTCCGAGTCTTCGACTCGGAGCAATCGATATCTTCATATTTTATAACAATACTTTTATAAGTTGTTTAATTTAACAATTTTCTAATTTTGTTTAGAAGTAAAGAACAAAAATCCGCATAATTTCAATTTGACAAAACATAATATTTAACAAAATTTTAGTCTTTTAATGAAAAGAAGTGAAAAAAATTCTGATGATTTCTATTTGGCATTACAATTTTTAATTAATTATAAAATAAAAATAATTATAACATAATAATATAATAATATACAATCTATCTAAAGTTAACAAAAAACAAAAGTATGAACAAAAGACAACTTCAGAGTGTGAGGGGCAGAAAAGTGAATGAATGAATGAAAGAACATTCAAATTATTATAGTTAATTAATTTGATTATCGAAGTTTATTAAAATTGTATTGAAAATAATTGAAATCCTGAGAAGAATTTTATTATTTATAACAAATAATTTAATTCTTCTGGTGAATTTTCTTTACTACTTATAAAAATAATTGCATTGTTTCGAAGGATTTATTAAAATTTTAGAAAATAATTGGATTCTTTCAAAAAATTTTGTTAAAAATTAAAAAAATAATTGAATTGTTTTGAAAGATTTATTAAAATTTATGGAATAATTGAATTTTTTCGAAAAATATTGTTCAAATTGTATTAAAAATAATTAAATTTTTGCGACAAATTAATAAGTAAATTTTTTGATTATGAAATTATTAAAAAAAATTTAATTTGAAAATAAAAAAATTTTGTATTTTGCATAGTAATAATAAATGGAAAATCACGTTCCATGCGCTAGCGCGCGTAACATTTGCTAGTTTTTAATAAAATTTTTAAATATATATAGACTAAAATATTTTTCAGAAACTCTAGTTAAGCATCAGATTAACCGGAAAACACTTAGAATAATCCAGGAGTAATATATCATGACGGAATTTACTCCATATATTTCTGCTGAATTGGCAGCCACTTGCGATGCGCTTGGTTATTACGATGGCTATAAGTATCATTTGGACAAAAACTGCCTTGGTAAGTTTCTCAAAATTTTTTTTCATTTCTATGAAATTAAAATTTTCTATTTTACTTTAATTCTATTCTTTTTTTTTGCAGAGGTCATAAAAGATTTAATAAAATATCTACGAAGAGATGACTCTACTCATGTTGTTCGTCGCTATCTCGGACACTCGAAAATCGTTCAAACCGATCTTATTAAAATTTTTGTCGAACATACCGACAAACAAGAACTTTGGGATGTTCTCTTACGGTAAGAAAATTTAAATTTTCCTTTTATTTATTGTAATTATTTATTATTTTATTTATCAAAAGAAAAAAAATGTATTTTCAATATGTATAGTTTTTGATATTGTGAAATATCTGTAATATTCGAACCATGAATGGTTCGATATATTTTAAATTGAATTAATCCCTAAAGAAGATTTAAATGAAATTAATTTGCAAAGCAACTAATTGCATTTTACAATTTCCAGTCGGAATATTTGCTAACAATATTGAGGTTTATGAGTTGCGAATATCAATCAATAAATAGGGAGAAAAAGTATTTTCAATCGCATGTCTTGAAAATTCAATATCGATTCTCAATTTACAATGAAATGAAGAAACAATTACCCTATAATTGATATATTTCCATTTAGGTTGATGATCAATTTAACGAGTTCGGCTTTGATGTTTTATAATGACGAATTGCCGACGGAGAAAGTCACTCGAACCCTTTATCAAGAAATCGTTTCTCATTTGCAAGGCTACAAAATTGCTCTTACCGAAGAGGGAGTTTGGAATACGGTTAGAGATCATCTTAGCAAATTGTTGAGTATTGTAAGTAATCTTACTGTATTTAAGTAGTTTACTGAATTTTATTTTGTTTTTTGAATTCTATTTTCTTCCTACTATTTTTTATATAACATTCAGTAATTCAGACTTCGTACTCATTTACTAAATCCTACTATTTACTACTTTTTTACGATTTGCTATTATTTGGATACTTTTTCTAGATTTGAGAATTTGTACTACATTAAATTCGCCAATAATTGGAACAAAAAAATTCTTTTCAAAATTTTTAATAAAATTCTTAGAAACAATTCAACAAATTTAAAAAAAATTCTTTTTCTAAAATTCTTCTCAGGAATTTAATTATTTTTTAAAATTTTAATAAAATTCATTCCAAGAATTCAATTATTTTCATAAATAATAAAACTTATCGCGGGATTTCAATTATTTTTAATACAATGTTCAATTAATGCATACAAAAATACAATTGTTCTTAAAAACTTTATATTAAAATTCTTCAAAAGAATTTAATTATTTGAAAATTTGTTAATAAAATAAATTATGTTTAAGATTTCAATTATTCAATAAATTATCTATTTTCATATATTTGAATAATTGAATTCTCGTACAACTTTTTAATTAGAATTGATTTAAAAATGATTTTCAGATAAAATTATAGATGATAATTGAATATTAGAAGCGTTATATGTAATATGAATTTTTAGAAATAATTAAATTTCAAAGGATTTTTTAATTGACTGTCTTTAAAAATTTTAATCGTTGTAAAACGATTTTGAATTACACTTGTAATTTTTATACAGAATAAAATTTCATAAAGATTTTACATTGAAATTAATTAAAATATTCATTATCGTGGAAAAATAAATATTTAAATTTAACAAAAAATTGTAACTAAAATTTTTTAATGTCAGTTAAACTCCTTAATTTAAAAAGATTAAATTAAATTTTCAATTAATTGAAGATTTTGTCAAATTAAATTGAATTAAATTTGTATATTTTGTAAAGAATTTTATTTTCTTACTTTTAGAAATTATTTTTAAGTATAATCGTATTTTTAATGAATTTTAACTGAAAATTTAGAAAATAATTAAACTTTAAAAACATTTAGAATTGAATTTATTACCCCGTTAAAAAGAAAAGTAAATATTTTTAATGAAAAACAGGAAAAAGTTAGGGAAATAATGAATCAAATTTTTGTGAATCGAGTAAAACGATTTTCTTTTTGTCGTTAAATTAAATTTTTCGATACCTACTTTTTACTCCTTTTTTCAGTCTTAAAACTACTTTTTGCTACTTTTTAAAAAATAATTATCGAGTGCGAAGTCTGCTAATATATTAAAGAATTTTAAAATGTTTAAAAAGAAATTTTTAAATAAAAATTTGCCTCCACGGAAGTGATTCGATTAATTTGTGGATGTAATATTTCAAAAAATAATTGAATTCACAATGTTAAAATATTGATTTTCGCTCGGGAATGTAGAAACAAAATTTATTGGTTTTAGAAGAATTTTTTTGAAACATTCCTGAGTTTCAATTAATTTGGGAAATTTAGGATGCACAGGATTCTCACATTTGTTTAAAAAGGAAAAAAACAGGAATCAATTGATTTAAGTTTTAATTTATTTGTAGTTTAAAAAGAAAGAAATTCTTCAATTGATCGAAGTTTTAATTTAATAAAATTTACTTATTTCAAATTTGAATCGGTTAACATTAATTTAAATGAGTTGAATATTTTATTATTGATTAAAATTGTGATTTATCTAAATTAAAAATTAATTATAATTATTTTTTAATTTTATCAATTAAAAATTTATTTAGTTTTTGTTAAATTTAGAAATTAGTGAAAGGCTAGTGAAATACAAAATTTAATTTTTTTGGACAAAATTGAATAGAGTAAACGACTTTTTCTACTATTTTTGTATTTTTAATCGACTAAAGCAACATTTTTGCGCCTTAAAGTTGATTCAAGGCTTGTTGATCCAAATTATAATCGATTTTAAACTTAACCCATCTTAATTTGAAGTTATTCAAGTTTTTATTTATTTTTATTTTAATCAAATGCAAATTCAATCGATGGAAAAATTAAAATTGTCGAAAAATGAAACATTTATCTTGATAATAATTTGTTTCTTTCTTTAAATAAATATCTAAAGAATAAATAAATGATGACGATATAATATTCACACGAACGAAATAAATTAAGAAACGTAAATAGAAATAGAAATAGTTTATTAGGAAACACGTCCGTTAGACATAACAGTTTTAAAAGAACTGATTGACTTTTTATAAAATAACAAAAATAGACAAAAGAATATTAATTCCTTAGCAACGATTCGAGTTTGTATTGTTTAAGATTATTATATTATTAACACTACCCCTCAATATAAACTCAGTATTTTTAAAAATATTCTTTCAATAGTCCCAAAGAATTAATGCATTGATTGTGTTTAGTTTTTGATAGTGATTTTGTCAACACATCAGCGGGCATATTTTCTGAAGCGATGTGTTCCAAAATGATCTGTCCTGATTCCACAGTTTCACGAACGAAATGATGTCGAATGTCGATGTGTTTCGTCCTGGCGTGATGAATGGGATTCATGGCTAATTTTTGTGCGCTGTTGTTGTCGACGTGTAATTTTATGTATTCTAGATTCTTCCCTTCAAGTTCCGAGAGGAAACGTTTGAGATGTATCGCTTCTTTTGCTGCCTCGCTCATCGCCATGTATTCGGCCTCCGTACTTGAAAGGGCAACCGTGCGTTGTTTTCGAGAGTCCCATGTGATTGCACCACCGCCCATGATAAAAGCATATCCGGTAAAGGACCGTCGATCATCTAAGGATCCACCCCAGTCTGCATCTACGTATCCGGCTAATGGCATCTTTTCTCGATGATAGAATATTCCATGATTGTCAGTTCCTTTTAGATATCGAAGTACTCTTTTCGCTGAGTTCCAATGGTCTTTGTTGAAACAGTCATTAAATTGGCTCAAAACACTTGCTGCATGAGCCACATCAGGTCTCGTTGCAATTGATAAGTAGAGCAAAGATCCAACGAGTTCTCGATAGGGAGGTTTCTCACCGTCGGAGTTCTTCCATTCTCCTCCTTTTACGAGTTTTGTTCCTGTGTCAAGTGGTGTTGAAACTGGATTACTATTTTCCATTCCAAAACGAAGTAAAATTTCTCTTATATAGGTTTTCTGATTTATGAAGATTCCATTTTCGTTTCTGTGGAAATCCATACCAAGGCATCGTTTGACTTCACCAATGTCTTTGACTCCAAAAATATTTCCAAATTTAGTTCCAAAATTGGTAATTTTGTTGAGGTTTTTGCACATTACTAAAATGTCATCGACGTATACGACAAGAGTGATTAAGTCTGTTTCATTTCGATTAAGGTATACGCATGGATCAGATTTTGACGGTTCGAATCCTAAGCTTTGTAGTTTGGAATTTAAAAGTTGGTGCCAAGCTCGTCCTGCTTGTTTTAGACCGTAAATTGCTTTCTTCATTTTGCACACTTTGTCGCCTTCATTTATGCTTTTCAACATGAATTCGGCTTGTTGATTAAATTCGTCGTTACTTGGTCCTTTGTTTATGACGTATTTTAGGACGTCCACCATCCGATCTGGTAGTTCCATGTAGACTTCTTCATTTAGTTTTCCGTTTAGGTATGCCGTAGTTACGTCAAATTGTTGAATATACATGTTGTTTTGTACTGCGTGGGCTATTGTTGTCCGAATAGAACTTAGGCGTGCAACAGGAGCGTAAGTTTCGTTAAAATCTCGTCCATATTGTTGAGAATATCCTTTTGCAATAATTCTTGCCTTTTTCTTTTCCAGGTTGCCGTTCGTACCGTATTTGTTTCGAAGAATAAATCTACTTCCGATTACATTTGATGATTTGTTTCTATCGACTAGTTCCCAAGTTTTCTTTTCCAGGATGGACTTCGTCTCATCAGCCATTGCTTCCATCCATTCGTCTGCATTTTGACCGGTTAATGCCATTTTGATAGGAATTTCGATGTTTATGAAAGAAGATTCATTTTGGTTCTCGTTGGTAGATGGTGTTGTACAAGTTGTTCCATATTCTATTCTTGGTCTTCCTCGTTTTCCAGTGTGTATGGTTCGAGGTCTTCCTCGTCTTCTTCGATCGAAAGAAATTATATTAGGGAATCCAAGAAAATCTTCGTCGCTTGATTCTACTCCTCCTTGTTCTGGTTGTGCGTTTTGATCTATACCATTAATGTTGTTTTCTTCGTAGGGTTCTTCTACGTTTATATTATTTCCATTGACAACTTTCTTTTCGTTTTTGCAAAGATCAATTTCGATTTCCAGTCTGCGGTGTTCTGATTCTTCCATGTCGGTTTTCGATTCTGGTTCTTTGTTTTTGAGATAGAATTCTTCAAAGATTTGTGTTGGTTGATTGGTAGTTTGATTTAGGAATTTGACATCTCTTGAGGTTATTGTTTTCTTTTCTTTTGGCAACCAAATCCTGTAAGCTTTTGATGTCGAACTGTAGCCTATGAATATACCTTCTCTTGATCGTGGTTCTAGCTTTCCTCGACCAGGAGTCCTGTCCATCACGAATACCTCGCATCCAAAAGGTTTAAAATCGGTCACATCTGGAGCTTCTCCAAACCAGCACTCGTATGGAGTTTTTCCATTAAGCTTGCTTGATGGTGATCGATTTCGGATAAAATTTGCCGTAGAGACTGCTTCTGCCCAGAAGGTTGATGGTAAGCCGGATTGAATCAGAAGACATCTTGCAGTATCCATTAGGGTCCTGTTCTTTCTTTCTGAGACTCCGTTTTGTTCTGGGTTGTAGGGAGCTGTTAATCGCCTGGATATTCCATGTTGTTTGAGTAGATTGTCGAATTTGATGTTATCGTATTCTTTTCCGTTGTCTGTTTGCAAACATTTTACTTTCTTTCCTTGCTGAGTTTCCACATACTTTATATAGTTTTCGAATTCGTCTACAGCTTGGCTTTTTTGTTTCAGAAATTTTATTTCGCACCATCGTGAGGAGTCGTCTATAAAGGTTATATAGTATTTACTACCTCCATACGAAATCGTCCGCATTGGACCACAAATATCAGAATGTACAATGTCGCTTATATTCGATTTTCTTTCAGATACCTTTGGAAAAGGAGGTCGAGACATTTTTCCCTGGATACATGTTCTGCAGTCAAAATCTTCTTTGGATCCCTCGATCTTGATTCCTCGTATTGCTCCTGTTCGTGTGGCTTCTCGAAGGGATTTAAGGTTTAAGTGACCCATTTTGATGTGCCAATCTTCCAGAGAATTTTTCTTTGGTGTTCTCATTGTAGTGTTTGTTTCGAAAATCTTCTTGCACTCGGGATTGACAATTTCTTGAAAATAATACAGATCTCGTTCACGCTTCGCTGTAAGTAACACGTTTCCACTATTGTCAATTACTTGGGCTTTATTTTTATCGAAAATTACGTTGTGTCCTTTGTCGGTAATTTTTGACACAGAAATTAGGTTGGTCCGAAGGTCGGGAACATAAAGTGTATCGTCAAGTTTTATTGATTTTGACGCATTACCTGTCATGATGATCGTATTAACTGTTCCTCTACCTGCGATGTTCGTGCTCCCGTTGTTTGCTAGATTTAGTTTGCTCGGATTGTTATTTTGGCGTATTTCGGTGAATGATTCGATGTCTTTGCACATATGAGAAGTACATCCACTGTCGAAGCACCAAAATCCAGAATTTTCGTTGCTTCCGATTTGAAGAGATTTATGCTCCGTTTCGTTTACGTATAAACTGAGATCTTCAATACCACTAGCCGACAGTTCGTTCACCTTTTTCGCGTTTTTACAAAATTTCGCTCTGTGACCGATCGAGCCACATTTAAAACACTTCATTTTTGAGTCCTTTTTCATGGTGTTTTCGTTTTTCGAATGCGGTTGAAAGTTTTCGCGTTGTTTGTTCCATGGTCGTTTTGCAAATAATGCGCCTTGCGATGTTGATCCTCGATTCAGTTCCTTTCGTGCATCGGATTCTTCTTCGATCTTGATCCGTAAGGTTTCGAGAGACGGTAGCTCATCTCGGGAAGACATAGCACAACGAAAATTTTCGTAGGATTCCGGTAAACTCCGGAGGAGCATGACTGACAATAAATCTTTGTTGATGACTATTTCGAGTTCCTCTAGTTTATCTATTGTATCGAAGAAAGAACGAGAAAATTCGCGAACATCATCACCTTCATTCATTTTCAGTGACATTAAATGATTCAGCAGAGCAGCTTTCCTTGCAGGTCCTTTGGATTGATATATACTTTCCAGTTTGATCCAGATTTCTGATGCGGTAGAGATATTTTTGATCTGCTTGATTTCAGAGGGATTCATCGCGAGGATGATGTCTGACTGCGCTTTTAGATCCGCTTCTACCCAAGCATCCGCTGCTCCTTGTGATTCTGCATTTCCTGCCGTGATCGTCGGTTTGACGATGGTTCCATTTGCATAATTCCACGAATTATTTTTTATTAGAATCGCGCGCATTTGAATTTTCCAAGTATCATAATTTTCCTTGGATAGTAGTTCAAATCTCACTCCGGTCGTGTTCATTTTATTTGACGTTTTCGATAAAATGACGTTAGACTCAAAACAAAAAATATTCGATGAATTTAAAAAATTTCTCCGTACGTTTTTATTTTAATTCAAAATTTCGCGACACGTCCTGGGCCCATAACCTGATGACGATATAATATTCACACGAACGAAATAAATTAAGAAACGTAAATAGAAATAGAAATAGTTTATTAGGAAACACGTCCGTTAGACATAACAGTTTTAAAAGAACTGATTGACTTTTTATAAAATAACAAAAATAGACAAAAGAATATTAATTCCTTAGCAACGATTCGAGTTTGTATTGTTTAAGATTATTATATTATTAACAATAAATCCACTAAAGAATTAAACAATGCAAATTTAAAATTATTAGTTATTTTGAACTTTTATTTCTTTGTTCGCGCTTTTTTTTGCGTATTTTCGTAAAATAATTCACATTTTTACGTATTTAAAATAAAATACTTTGATTCCTGTTCTATATAATTATAGAATGATGTGAATTTGATTGCAATGAAAAATATAATTATTTTTTAACCTACGTTGTTAAATTATATTAAAACAGGATACATCAGAAAGGGGAGAGGAAAATGAAATAATAATCGAACGTATCCTCACATTTATCAGGAATGTTTTACAAATTCCACCACCTGATAATGATTTACGTATCGATAATGATGCTACTGTACACGACGAGGTAATAAATATTGGTTTCATTTTATGAATTTTTAGGATAAAAAAGAAATTAATTTTTTATATTTTTATAAAAAGTCAATTTCGAAACAGAATAATTATAATTATTTTATTTCGATTTATTTTTTCTATACTTTATTTACTTTCAATTTATTATTTGGAATATTTTTAATTAAATTCATTTAATTTTTCCAATTATATCTCTATTTTAATATCCTTAAAGTTTTTAATGTTCAAATGAACGAAATTTATTTGTTTCTTTTTCAAATGCAAATTATTATTCCTTTAAAATTGCGTCACGTATAAAATATAAATATTTAGAAAATAGTTTGCAAAATTTCAAACTTTTTGACTTACTTTGATGATTTTTACGAAACTCGGTAATTTCTAAAAATATATCAACACAGAAAAACTCTTTCGTTTTTTATATTTTATATTTAATATTTTAATTTATGCGTTTTGAACGTTCAAATGAACGAAATTTATTTGTTTCTTTTTCAAATGCAAATATTTTTCTTATAAAATTGCGTCACGCTTAAAATATAAATATTTAGAAAATAATTTGTTTGATTTACTTTCATGATTTTTACAAAACTCGGCAATTTTTAAAAATATCTTACATGGAACAAATATTTCGTTCATTTGAACGTTTAGAATTTTTTGAACATTTATTTTATATTTTATTGAATATTTAATTATAATTTATTTCAAAAAATTCTTTTTGTCAGACATAAAAATAATTAATTATAAGTTTCTAAATGTGAAATTTAATTGTTTCGTTTTTTATTACAATTAGTAATTTATGGAAATGTGAATATTTATTAATTAATAATATTAAATAATTTTTTTTTACATTTAATTTTTATAACTTTGTTTTTTTCAAACTACAGTTACTATTTGCCCTGCATTCGTCCGGAACTGTCGATCTTTTACTTTTTATTGCCAGTAACAGAAGCGAGCAACATTATCATTTGCAAATTTTAGAGGTAATAAATGTGTTTATTATTTATTTTGTAGAAGTTTTAATGACATATAACTAGTGCTTTATTAAAGGTAAATAAACGTATGCAATTTTCACCTGTGTGTATTTTTTTCAGATAATATCATTGATGTTGCGTGAGCAGAATCCAAGTAAATTGGCCACTGTTGGAACACAGCGAAGTACAATGGAAAAAGAAAAGGATGAAGAGAGATTATTGGCAATTAAAGAAAAGGAGAAATATGAGAAGAAGGAGAAAATACGAAAATTCGCTGGTTCAAGGTAAATCATATTCTTTTTCCAAATAATTAGAATAAAAAAATTATTTTCAAAATTTTTAATAAAATTCTTAGAAACAATTCAACAAATTTTAATAAAATTCTTTCAAACGATTCAATTATTTTCAAAAATGTTTCGAAATTCAATTATTTACAATATCTACTATTTTAATAAAAAAAATTCCCTGAAAGAATTCAATTATTTTTATAAATAATAAAATTCTTCTCAGGAATTTTATTATTATTTAAAAATTTTAATAAAATTCGTTGCAAGAATTCAATTATTTTCATAAGAAATAAAACTCATCGCAGGATTTCAATTATTTTTATAAATAATAAAATTTATTATTCTCTGGAAATCAATTATTTTTTTAGATTTTAATAAAATTCGTTTTTTTTAGTCTTGTATTACTCTTATTGTAATATTTTTGTTATTCTTTTCTAACAATTTTTGATTTTATCATTTAATTTTAAATTTTGAAGAAAAAATTATTTTTATAATTTTCAATTCATACAAGTTGTGGAAAAAAATTTATTTCGTTGATAAATTAATTGTTATACCGAAGTTATTTTTTGAAATGAAAATGAAAATTACAGGAGGAGAGAAAATATTTTCCTACCGTTCTTAATTTAAAAAGAAGTTGTTTGATAAAAGAAAAAAATGGAGAAGAAATGAAAGAAAGTATACATAAAAGTGTTTGAATTTCTTTTCTTTGTCATTTTGCAGTAAGTTTCTTTTTTTTTTAGTTAAAAAAAAGAAAATAAAAAGAAAGACATGTGGAAAGTGTTTAAATTCAAATGGAATGTTTCCATTAACATGAGTCGAGCATTTGTTCGTTTAATGAAACAAGCGTTACCAGATCGTGAGAGGGGAAATTTTGAGGCAAAAGTAATTCTGGATTTAGAAGAAAGAAAGTGGATGGAAAGGTGTTGGGTAAAAAGCATGACAGAAAGATGGGTTGTGTGGTTATGTGAAAGTAACCCTTAGGGATACGGGTGTTCTTTCGACCGCGTGAAATATAATGAATATGACCCAGTTTTTAAAACAGAGCTTCACATGAGTAGGGAGCTTTTTTTATCTTCTAAAAGAGAACATAAGTCTCTCGCTTCCATTACTGTCGACGTCATAAATTCATTTCTGATTGCAATCTATTGTTCCTTGTTTTTTCTAACGAAGGAATTTCATTTTGTTTTTAAAGTACTCGAAAAGAAACTTTTGATACATCAATCTTCGCACTCATTTACAAAAACCTACTATTTGGGTACTTTTTTAGATTTCAGCGACTAAAAGTTACTATTTCTGTTTTTTTTGAGAATTTACACTACTTTAAATTCACCAATACTAGAAATCAAAAAACTATTCTCAAAAATTATAATCAAATTCTTTAAAACGATTCAATTATTTTAAAAAAAATATTCGATATTCAATTATTTTCTATATCTAGTATTTTCATAAAATTTCACAAGAGAATTCAATTATTTAACAAAAAATTGATAAAATTCATCCAAAGTGCAATTATTTTCATAAATAATAAAATTTTCACAGTAATTCAATTAATTTAGAGTAGCATTTTCAAAAAAATTTTGAAAAATTAAATTATTTAACAAAATTTTTGTACAATTGTTTACAATAATTCAATTACATTTACTAATAATAACATTTTTCATGGAAATTCAATTTTTTAAAAAAATTTTTGATAAAATTCTAAGCAAGAATTAAATTATTTTCATCATCATCATCGAAAAATCATCAAAAAAAAAACTCATCGAAGAATTTCAATTATTTTTAATACTATTTTAATTTAATTAATCGAAAAATTCAATTATTTTCACAAATAAAATTTTCATAATATTTATTATATTTCGAAAACATTAATTATTTAAAACAATGTTTATAAAATTCTTATGAAGAATTCAATTATTTTCAAAAATAATAAAATTTTTCACAGAAATTCAATTCTTTTTAAACATATATGAATAAAATTTTTCGCAATAATTCAATTATTTTCATAAATAATAAGATTCTTCTTAGGAATTCAATTATTTTCATAAATAATAAAATTCATCGTAGGATTTCAATTATTTTTAATACAATTTTACATGAATTGCTCAAAAATGTAATTATTCTTAAAAATTTAATTTCAATTCCTCAAAAAAATAAATTATTTAAAAAAAATGTTTTTTTAAATTAAATTTTTAAATTAAATTTTGTTGAAATAATTCAATTATTTTTTTAATAAAATTCTTCCCAACAATTCAATTATTTCGATAAATAACAAAATTATTCCCGAAAATTCAATTATTTTGAGCCATTTTAATAAAATTCTTTGTGAAATTCATTTATTTTCATAACTAACAATATTCATCAGAAGAATTCAATTATTATTAAAAGTAATATATTTTGTCTTGGAAATTCAACTATTTTAAAAAAATTTAATAAAATTGTTCGCAAAAATTCAATTATTTTCATAAATAATAAAATGCTTTTTAGGAATTCGATTATTTCCAAAAAAATTAAATAATATACCACACAGTAGTCATTCAATCTCTCAAAAATTTTAATAGAATTCTTTGTAAAATTTAATTGTTTTTAAAAACTTTTCGCAATTCAATGATTTTCAATATCTACTATTTTCATAAAAATTTCAAACAGAATTTAATTATTTAAATTAGAAATTGCATTAAAATAAGTCGAATAAATCAATATTTAAAATTTTTTTATAAAATTCTTCGCAAGAATTAAATTATTTTTATAAATATTGAAATTTTTTCGTGAATAATAAAATTCGTTGCAGGAATTCAATTTATTAGCAGGATAAGAAAAAAGTAAATATTTTTGATGAAAATTAGGAAAAAGTCAGGAAAATAAAAAATATGTAATGGGATTTTTGTCAGTTTTGTGAAGTGTCTAAAACGAGTTTTTTGGTTGTCAAGTTTGAAAGCTACTTTTTTAAAATTAATTATCGAGTTCGGAGTTTGGATACTGAAAGAAAATTGATAAAAATAATTTTTGATTTTCTTATTTTTTCATATTTGAGATTGTGTAAAGTAATTTTTTAATTTCCCCGTCGCTCTTCTTTTTCTTTAGAAATACTTGAGATTCTGCCCCTTTTATTAAAATTCATCTTCATTCATTAAGCTTTTTCCCAACTGAAAATAAATTCAAGGGAGGTAAAAAGAAAAATTGGTCAAGGATATATGAATTAATTCTGGAGAAAAATGATTTTTCATTTTTTCATTCTATTCTTTTTTTGCAGTACACTTGTTGAATAATAAATTGCGAGAAATAAAGGTCGTATATTTCGTTAGAGGAAGGCCTTTGGAAAAGCCTTTAATCCTGAATTTGCTATAAGGTTCCTTCAATTCTTCGTAGTTGTTTTAACACGACGAAGCTTAACCGATCAAGCTTGGATAGAAACACCAAGCTATCTTCCTGCCGTTAAATTTTAATCGGATTATGTCTTAATCCACGACTGTGGTGTCGATTCACGAACTTGATTTTTAATTAGCGAATAACTGAAATGTAATTTTCCAATGGATCATATTTTCATATTTCCCTTTGCTTATTAAAAAATTCTCGTTAAAAAGTAGATTTCGCGAAAGTAATCAAAAAAGGTGACTTTTTTTGACAATTCTAACAAATGCTGAAAGAACACTTTTTAGTATAAAATGCAATTTATTTCGAATTTGTACTCTAAACGAAAACTATAATCAAATCTACAAAAATTAAAGTTTTGAATAATTTTTGTAATTTTGAATAACAAATGCTCGACTCATGTTAATGGAAACATTTTATTTGAATTTAAACACTTTTACGTTCTACATGTCTTCTTTTTAACTAAAAAAGAAAGTTACTGCAAAATGACAAAGAAAAAATAAATTCAAACACTTTTATGAACTTTCTTTCATTTCTTCTCTTTTCATTAAACAACTTCTTTTTAAATAAAGAACATAGGGAAATATTTTCTCTTCTCCAGTAATTCAAATTTTCATTTCAAAAAATAACTTTGGAATAAAAATTAATTTATCAACGAAATAAATTTTTTTCCACAACTTGTATGAATTGAAAATTATAAAAATAATTTTTTCTTCAAAATTTAAAATTAAATGATAAAATAAAAATTGTTAGAAAAGAATAACAAAAATATTACAAGAGTTTCTTTCAGGCTTCGTTCTCGATAATTAATTTTAAAAAAGTAGCTTTAAGACTAAAAAAGTAGTAAAAATGTAGCAATCGAAAAATTAAATTCGACTACTCAATTTTTTCATAATTTCTAAATTAAATTATATTCAGAAATAGAATAATTTTTTAAAATAAATACATATTTAATTAAATACAATTATTATTTATTTTTCCACAGGAATTAAAACGTTTTAAATCATTTCAATGTAAAGTCTTTTTGAAATTTAACTATTTTTAAAAATTACAACTGTAATTCTTCTAAAATTTTACCACTTTTATGTTGCAATTTTTAAATAAAATTATTCAAAACTTTAATAATTTTATTTTAAAATAAAAATTTGAATTATTATTAGATTTTTATAACCATTAAAAATTTTCAAATATTTAAATTCATTAAATTTTTTGAAATTTAATTATTTCTAAAAAATCACACTTTAACGCTTCTAATATTCAATGATTATTTTAAATTTTTAATGAAATTGGATTTTAAATCAATTCTTATTAGAAATTTCTATGAGAATTCAATTATTTAAATACAAAAATAAATAATTTAATGAATCATTGAATTCTTGTAAAGAGCTTAATCAAAATTTTTAAGAATTTTAAAGAATAATTGCATATTTCAAGGAATTAATTTTAAATTGTATTTAAAATAATTGAAATCCTGCGATGATTTTTATTTCTTATAAAAATAATTGAATAATTAAAAATAAAAATAATTGCATTTTTCGAGGAAATAATTTAAATTTGAGTTAAAAATAATTGAAATCCTGCGATGATTTTTATTATTTATGAAAATGATTGAATTTTTGCAACAAATTTTATTAAAATATAAAAAAATAATTGAATTTCAGAGAATAATTTTGTTATTTATAAAAATAATTGAATTCTTGAGAAGAATTTTAAAAAATAATTTCATTTTTCAAGGAATTAATTTTAAATTGTATTAAAAATAATTGAAATCCTGCAATGATTTTTATTATTTATGAAAATAATTGAATTCTTGCAACGAATTTTATTAAAGTTTTAAAAAATAATTGAATTCTTGAGAATAACTTTATTATTTACAAAAATACTTAATTGAATTCTTGTTAAGAATTTTTATAAAATTTTTAAAAATAATTGAATAAGTAATATTGTATTAAAAATAATTTTTTTTAAGTACTTCTTAAAAACTAACTGAAAAACAAATTTTGAAGCGTTTTAATTGCAAATTTTTAAAAATAATTGAATTCTAGAAAATTTTAATAAAAAATTTGAAAATGAAACTTCATGAAAATTGTTTTAAAATATTTTGTTAAAAAGTCATTTTCAATTACATATTTCTAAAAATTCAAAAACATGCAAAAAAGTTTTTTTGCATGTTTTTAAATTGTTTAAATTTTTTTTAGAATTATTTTAAACATTTTGGCAAAAACAATGATGTTCAAAATTTTAAATTAAAATTCTTCAAAAATGTAATTAGCTGTTTTTAAATTATGAAAAAATTCTTTTAAGAAAGTGAATTATTTTCTGAAAATAGATATTTTTTTTGTTTTTTAAAAATTCAATTACCTAGATTTTTAAAAGATTCGACCTAAAATTATTTGAAAATATTTTTGGAAAATGAAATGGATATTTAAAAAATATTAAGTCGAGTGGAAGAATAAATAAGAAGTATTTAAATATAAATTTAACAAAATTATTGAAATTCTCAAAAAGAAATCGGAAAGAACAGAGAATTACAAAATAAAAATTTTTAGACAACTTTGAAAAAAGTGAATCGATCTGAGTCCTGTAAAATAACTAGTAAATCCTATATTTTCAGAATATTTTTTTGTTGAAAAAGTGTAGAATTAAAATTAATAACTGGATTTTTAAAGTATAGGGTATACTTGAGATTAAATTGTATTCTTTTGCTTCAATTTTTTACTTTTATTTTTAATTGTCGGTTTTTTTTAATAATTAAATTATTATAAAAAACTTTTTCTTTCGAATGCTGTTAATTTTTAATCTTTAAATAAAAAATATGGTATTCGAAAATATTTTTCCTTTATTTTCTTTGAGAAGTAAAAATTAAAAAAAAATAAGAGAAAAATTAACAATCCCCTTTTCAAAACACTTGAGATTGTGTGGTATCAGTTTATTTTGCTTAACTTTGGGTTTCTTTACTTGCCAAGTGAAGTTAAATTTACCAAGTTTCTCCCTTCTAAATCTATTATTTAAAATAATCCTCCAACGTAAGCATGAAATACAAAGTAGATTAACATTAATAGTATAGTTTTACTTTTACATACTGTAAAGTTTTATTATTTTACGTCGCTCAAAAACTTTTTGCTCGATTTAAATATTTCCTCTTTTTTCTGAAATTCAAAATAAACTTTTTAATTTACTCGATTTGAATATTTTTCGTTGTTATTTACTTTCTTTTTTCTCGTTTTAAGGAGAGAAAACTGATTTTAAAAAGCTTTCTATATTCTTGCAGGCACTCGAGATTTGGTGGCACTTATATTGTGCAGAATATGAAGGCAATAGGAGAAAACCAGTTGATCTGCCACAAGCCTTATCAGAAAATCGAGGCTCTTGAATTTGGCACGGAAAAGGTATGAAATGGAAGAGAAAAAAGAATATTATCGCATAAAGAAATGAAAAGTTTTGCTTTTAATATATTTTTCTTTAAAAATGATTATATTAGGGATGATGGAAGGAGGAAAGGGGTTATTCAATTAGACGTGCGATATTCGCGATAAGTTTCATTAGCGGTTGGAAAATTTTCAAGAAAATGTACGACTGTTAATTAGATCTATCCTTGGGTAATTAGAGTCTGCTCTTTTCTAACGGGTTGAAGCATTTAAAACTAGGTCAACTGGCTCGTACTATGAGTTTTTCTTCTAGTATTAGAGACCCTTGTCGAGGCATCTTTGTCTAGTGACTGTGAAAACTTTTAAGCGGATCCATTTCGCGTTTCATTATTATGGTCTTTCATACGATATTTCACTTGAAATGTCCCAACTATTGTAACATTCCCAAGGGTTACATTTCTTTAAGTTAATAATTTATTGTTACTCTTTTTTTTCTTTTTTAAAATAAAAAAAAAAGTTAAGTTTATTTCGCTGTTGCTTTTCGTTGTCTGTGCCATTCTTTTTTGTTTGGCCGAAATTTAAAATTTAAAATAGTTGATGCTATTTAGAATGTGGGTCAAAACCTTTTGGCGAGGAATATAAAGGGAGAGAGGATAATTCTAACCGACGAATAGGTTTTTTCTTTCTTTTTTGAGATAACGTGTGGTTTTTAATTAAACTTCTTGTTAAATTTCAAAGTTCTCGTCCCGTCAAAACTGGAATAAAAAAGTATTATTTTCATTTCTTTTTAGAAAAAGCGAAATTTCTTTCCTTTGAGTGGATTTTCTTTTTTTTTTGTGTACTCCCTCAATTTTTTTTGAGATTTCTTCAGAGTTTTTTTTTGGGAATAACTTTTTAAAATGAAGCTGAAGTTTGTGGGGGTTTGGAAAAAAAATTCGAAGAAATGTGAATTTCTAGAATTTTTTTCAAATATGTAGATTTTCTTATGTGAAATAACTTTATGTGCATTTGAATAATGCTCTTGAGCAGAGGATAAATCTTTATTTTTAAAGAAAACCATTTCTATTTCAGTTCTTTCGGAAGTCCTTAAGGACAATTTCATATTTTCTAAATTGTTTTCTGCATTTCCTCACATTTTATTAACTTTTCTAGTAAATTCAGAAAATAATTTAAGAAACAATTTTTATCATTTTGCGTCCGTATGAATAAAGTTTTTTCTATTTAAATAGTTTTAAAAATTTAATAAATGAAATGGAAACATTTTTTCTAATAAAATTCAATTTATAAAAATTGTAAAAATATTAAATTCAGTTATAAATTAATTTAAACATATATTTTTTTAATTTTTTGATAAAATTTGAGGTTGGAAATATGAAAAAGTTTTATATTTATAGTATTATCGATTAGTTATACAATGTGGAAAAACGATAAAAATATCGTTGAAAAAACATTTTTTTTTTCCTAAAAGTTTTCTCTGTAAGAGATAAAGTTTTTTGAATTCATTTTGCTCGATTGATTTCAGATGAAGGTGAAAAAACCGAAAAATAGGAGAGCCATGGCTGATACTATGGTAGAACGCGTTTCCGCATTCAGTGTGAGGCTATTCCTAAAGGAATTTTGCGTCGAGTTTCTGAATGGTAACACTTTTTTTCCCCCCTTTAATATTAAAATTCCATTAAAATTTAAATTCAGAGATAATGAAAAATGGTAAAGTGAAGAGAGAAAAATATTTATATTAATTGAATTTTAATTAAGAAGTTGATTTTAGTTGGGAGTAGAAATTGGATGATTGATTTAATAGAGAATTGTATATCCATTTCTAAATATTATTCAATTATTTAAAACGTCAAGGTCAACAAAACGTCAGGAATTTTTATTAAAAGTACTGAAAAAAAATTTAATTTTCAGAATTCATAAGAAAAGTCTGAATTTTGGTTTATTTTGTTTGTCTCATAAACTATGAAATTAACACGAATTCTAATAAAAAAACCTTCAACTTTTTCTACTTCTGACAATAATTTCTTTTTTAATAATTTAATTCTTGAAGAACAATCATAAAATTATTACTTATTAATTATTTAATTAATAATTTTACTTAAGTATTTTAAAATTAATTGAATTTTAAAAGAGTTGAGTTTATACTTTTCATAAAGCTGAACTTCAAAAGGTTTCAATTTGAAATTTTAGAGAATTTCAATTTTGAATGAATTTAATTAGAAATTTTTGAAAAATTTTAATAATTCAAATTCTTCTGAAATTATATATTACAATAAAATAATTAATGCAAGTTGAAGTTATTTTTTTTACTACAGATATGTATTTTGAATTTTGTTTTCCAAAAGAATTGAGGCCTTGGATTCAATAACTCGCCCGACGCTCGAAGGCACGCGCCAATACCAGTCGGGTAGCAGTGAGTGGCCCAGAGGCGCTCACTGCTCACTGACTGGCAGTTGCGCGTTCCTCCGAGCGTCGGGCGAGTTATTGGATCCAAGGCCTCAATTATTATTTACATTCTTTGTTCAAAAAGTTCAATGTATAATCACTTTTTTACATTTTCTATTCTTTGAATAATTAAAATTTTCGTAATGAAGATTATTTGTAATTTGAAAATGAAAGTATCAAATAACAATTTTTGCGAAATTTAATTTTCCACGTACAATGTTACAAATGATTGGAGAAATTCAAGTTTTTTCAAAAGTAATAAAATTCTTCGTAGAAATTCAATTATGTTAACAAATTTTAAAAATTTGATTAAAATTCGTCAAAAGAATTCAATTGTTTAAAAATTTTTTGATAAAATTCTTTATGGTAATTAAACTTTAAGAAACATTGAATATTATTCAATAAATTATTTAGTTTTGTATTTTAGTAATTGAATTAATTTAACCCGTTGCCTGTTTGCGACCCAACGTTGGGTCGTGAAAAAAGATGGCCCAGACTGTTTCCGACCCAACGTTGGGTCGTGAAAGTTTTAGCAAATAATAGAAATTTGTTGTTTAAATTATAAAATAAATTCTTTTATATCATTATTCACATACTATAGGTATCAATGGTACTAGAAAAAGTAATAAATAAATAATTGTTTATTATTTTTAAGTAATATAACAATTTAAAAGATTTTGATGGACATTTTGGGCCACTAAAATGAGTATTTTTCCAAACAGCGAAGGAGTTAATTTTTTTTTAAATTATTTTTTGTAGTTTTTATTTTCTAATATATGCCTATTTAATTGAAGAATTTCCGAATAATCGAAATTTCGTGAAATTGAATTGTAAACAAATGGATTTGAAAATTCTCAATGAACTTCTTAAAAAATTATTAAAAATAATTGATTTAAAGAAGAATTTTAGTTAAAAACTAAAAATAATTGAATTAAAATGATGGAAATAATTTTGAAGAAGTTACAGTAACAATAAGAATATTCTTTAGGGTCAGAGAAAAAGTAAAAATTTTGTCTGGAAATTAGGGAAAAACAAGATTAAATTTTTGTGTCAACCCTGTTCTTTTTTTTGCAATTTTAATTGAATTTCATTTTATGATCCTTAGGCGCTTACAATCCAGTGATGAGATACACGAGATCTTGTATAAATAATGCCAATTCTGATGGACATGTTGATGCACGTTTCTACCTTTGGGCAATGCGTTTCTTTATGGAGTTCAATCGAAATTACAAGTTTCATGTGAAATACGTGAGGTAGATTTCATTCGTATTATTCCCACGACACTGCGCGGATTTTCGATAGTTCGCAAACTCGTTTTACGCATCGATGCTTTTTTCCGATGCTAGAAAGAACAACAAAAAAAAAAGGAAAAATAAATAAACGAAATTTCGAGGGGAAAAAAAATATATAACTCGCTTTCCATTTCATTTTGTGCTTTAAATTCGTAATTCAAAACGATAAAGAGCAAATATCAGAAATGAAATAAAACTTGTTTAGTTTTTTGCCACGAATGCTTGAAAAAATTCTCTTGATTTTAAAAATTAAAAAGACAGTAAAATATAATAAAAGGTATTTCTAATAAACAATGGGAATTTTTAAAATTATTTTTAAAAATGAAATGGAAAAAATTATGAGAAAAAAAAATTCCTCTCTTTTATTTAAATCAAAATAGATGTTAAAACGTTCACTTCACTTGAAACAATTTATTCTCAAATATTAGGTATTAATTTAAGAGAAAAAAAATGATTAATTTTATGTGACATTAATTTTTCAGCGAGACAATATCAACAGAAATATTTCATCTCGTCCAGAGACAAATGGAGGAATATTACGAGATATTGTCATTGGAGAAGAAAAAGACCCAGTTATGGTCGGGAAGATTGCATCTTGCTTTGAAAGCGTACCAGGTGAAGAATATTTCGTTTCCTCTCTTAACTCTCTCTCTCATCTATATATTTTAAATTAAAAATTTATTTATCTCTCACCTTTGTCAAAAGACCCGGCGGGTAGTAAAGTGAAATTACTCGTGTTCTAGGAGTTGCTTCATACATTACTGGCAATGGATAAAAGTCCAGACAAAGGCGTTCAAAACTCGAGCAAAGTCATCAAGAGTAATATATTCTATGTTCCTGAATATCGGGAAACGATACTTTCCCAGCTGCTGTGTTTCAATGAACTAAAAATGCCGAGGTTCGTATCAACTTGATTTCATGTTTTTTTTTTATTTATTTGCATTTTGACCATTGTTTCAATATTGAGAGAAATTAAATAACTTGTAACGTTTCCATTTAATTATGTTACAAATAATTTTTTATATTCTTTATTTTAGTTTATGTATTTTTTATTCATATTTTTTAATTTCTATTTATATTTTGGAAAAGCAAATCTTAATTTTAATTGATGTTTATATTTTTTTGTTTTTTATTTATATTTTTTACTCTTTTAATATTTAAAATATATTTGGTTAATAATGTTAATTTTTGTTTGGTTGACATTACTTATTTGTGGACACGATCCGCACTTTATTTATCTAATATTCGGTTGAGTTATTTATCTCTCGTCACGATTTTGGAATACTGGGTCAATTTGAAACGAAATGGTACTTTATTTTTCTACCCTTCGGGAATTTTTATTTATGTCTCAATATGTTTCTAGATTTGAAATTCGATGAATATTAAATTAAATTCCAAAAGTAATAGACTTTCTGGAAATTCGGCAATTTTTTTTCTCATTTTGTGGCTTTTTGAATTTAAAAAAAACCCATCTAGGTCGAAAAGTCAAAATAAATTCAGGAAAATATCTTGTTTTATATCCAATAATTCCGGTAATCTGTCCACAGTTTAAAGTTAGTTGTTGTTTGCTTTTTTGTTTCTTAACTTTTTTAATAATTTTTCTTTTTAAATATTTTCAATTTTAAAATTAATGAATTGAAAATCATTGAATTGTTGTAAAGAATTTTATCAAAAAATTTGATAATAATAGAATTCCTTCGAAGAATTTTATTATTTACGAAAATAATTGAATTTTTGCAAAGATTTTACTATTTGAAAAAATAATTTAATTGTTTCGAAGGATTTATTAAAATTTTGATTAAAAATAAATAATTTAATTTTTGCAAAAAATTTATATTATTACAATTCTTGCGTAGAATTTATTGAAATTTTAAAAATTAATAAACAAGAATAATTTATTAGTAAATTTTAGTTAATAATTGAATTTTTTAAAAGTTTGAATCTGAAATTATTCAAAAATTCATATTTGAAAATTAAAAATTTTGTAATTTGCATAATAATAATAATAATAATAATAATAATAATAATAATAATAATAATAATAATAATAATAATAATAATAATAATAATAATAATAATAATAATAATAAATATCAGTTAATAATAATAAAGTTAGTCATAATAATAACAGCAATTTTTCTTTCAGTCCACAATTTGAAATTTTCAAAATTTAGAATTCTATAAGTTTTAATAAAAGTTTTTTATGTATTCTAAAAAAGAGTTTTGACATTAAGACAAAAAGTTCTACAAATAATTACAGTTTATATTTAATCCATAACTTTTTTAAAGTTTTTATTTTAATATCTTATTGCATTTTATATTCGAATGTACTTTAAATTCTTGGTTAACTTTTCTGCTTTTTACTGCTTCTAAATTTATAAACAGGCGTTAAATTATGTATAATTTTCCGAAATTTAAGCTGGAAAATCTTGAAAAGTTATGGAATTTTAAATTTAGATTTTGTGTATAAATTTATTTTATTATTTACTTATTTAGATTCCATCATTTTATTTTTTGCTTATTCAGCTTTCACTATTTTATTATTTATTTATTTTATTTATTTCTGTACATTTGTATACCCGCGGTCCTGACGAACCATTTTTGGGCGTACATACAATCTATGAGTGTAGAAAACAAAAATAATAACATATTGAAAAAAATATAGTAACTTATTGTTAAGAATTAATTATTAACGCAGAGTTTCGATATACTGATCCACAATTTTTAAAAATTTGGAAATTTTTCAAAAGGTTATGTCGAGGTTTGGATTTACATTTGAATAAATTTGATTTACATGATAGCAAGATTAATTAATTAATTTATTTATTCAGATTTTATTATTAATTATTATATAATTCTAATTAATTACTTTCAAATTTTAAAATTTTTTGCTTTTTTTAAAGAAATCAAAATCTGGAGGAATATAAAATAAGGAAATTTGTAAAACAAAATTTATTAAAGACTTTTAGAAAAATGAAATTTATATTCTACTTTTAATTATTATTATTATTATTATTATTATTATTATTATTTTATATAATAACCGACTTATTCTGTTCTCTCGTGAATTTAAGGCTTTTTGACTCCAAATTGTTTTACAGCTCAAACTGCCATGTTAAGAGTTTGACAATCAATTTGTAAATAGAGTGATTAGTGTTTTAGTGAAATTAATTCCCCTAGAATTTTGCTAATAACAGGATTTTCACAGGACAGAGGAATAATGAAATTTTATCTAAAAAATATTACATGATTCAAAATCTTAAATAGTCTATGAATTTTATATCTCAAATTAAAAGAAATCCATTATGTAGAATTACAGTTGCAATTTTTAGAAATAATCAATTATTTTAGTATTTAAATAACTGAATTCTCGTACAACTTTTTGATGAGAATTGTTATGAAAAAGAATTTCAGTTAAAATTTTAGAAAATATTTTAAGAATTGGAAGAATTGCAGTTCTAATTTTAATTAAATTTCAAAAGCAGGTTTTACATTGACAGTATTTTGAAATTTTAATTCCATTTTCCTTTAAAAATGATTAATGTTTTGAATAATTCTATTAAAAAATTGTGGAAAATAATTGCAGTTGTAATTTTTAGAAATAATAAAATTTCAAAAGGTTTTACATTGAAATTCTTGGAAATTTCAATTATAATAAATAACAAATAGGTTTTTAAATATTTCTTTAACAAAAAATATTGAAGTTTTGAATATAATTCAACAAACAATTTGTCTTGTGAAAAAATGTAATTTAAAGCTTTTTAAGATAATTAAATACCTATCTAAAAATAATTTTAAAAAAATTGAAATAATTGAAAATTTTGTCAAATTTTATTGAAATAAATTTTATATTGTAAGGAATTTAATTTTATTACTTTTAAAAATTGTTTACTTACTACTTACAAAAATAATTGTATTGTTCTGAAGGATTTATTAAAATTTTTGAAAATAATTGGATTCTTTCGAAAAATTTTATTAAAAATTAAAAAAATAATTGGATTATTTTGAAGGATTTATTAAAATTTTAGAAAATAATTGAATTCTTTCGTCGTAAATTTTATTAAAAATAATTGAATTCTTGTAAAGATTTTACTATTTTAAAAAAATAATATTGAATTTTTCGAAAGATTTATTAAAATTTTAGAAAATAATTGAATTCTTTCATGAAATTTAATAAAGATTTTGTTGAAAACAATTGAATTTTTTCAAAAGATTTGACTGTTTATAAAAATAATTATTCTTCTGAAGAATGTTATTATTTACGAAAATAATTGAATTATATTAAAAATTTTGAAAATATAAACAATAATAATTAATTATGTTCTTAATAAGTGGGTTTTTTAAATTTTGATTATGAAATTATTGAAAAATTTATATTTGAAAATAAAGAAATGTTGTAATTTGCATAATAATAATAATAAATGGAAAATCTTGTTCCGCGCGCGTAACATTTGCTAGATTTATTATAATATAAAGTTGAATAGATTGCATAGTTGAAAATGTCTTGTTCTCGAAGTTAAACTGTTAATGATATAACAATTAAAAATATTTCTGATGGCAAGAGAACTTGCACTGCTTACAACACTCCCCTTTTGATAACAAGCTTTTGAAATTACTTTAGGGGTTGTCTTTTCAACCCTTGGCAGCTGAAGCGAGGAAATCGTAATCTCTCAACAAGTAATGCAGTTGGAGATGTTTCGATGAAACCATTCAAACTGAAAATCACCCTAGAATGTTCTCAGGGAACATTTGCGTCTAAAATCAGCTTGGCATATTCTCAAAGCATTCCCCCGCGTCGTCCCCTCTTTTCATGACAAGTTTTCCAATACCAGAAAAGGTGTAAAGGACAAGCCTCCGAGATAATTTCAAGAACTTGTTTTATAAGAAATTCTTTTCTTTTCATATTCAGAGAAAAATTCACTCATGCAGGAATATCAGAAAAAAAAGAAAATATATTTTATTAAATTGTCATTGTCAATGTAATAAATTTCAAAAGTTTTATCTGATTTATATGTCAAATTTGATAAATCTCGAATGAGATTTCTTTTTTAAATTAAAGTTAGATCAATGTCGATGGTTTAGAGAGTGTGAGAGAAGGAAGTTCATAATGATTGGCTGAAACTTGTCAAAAAGAAGTAACTGTTTACGAGAAGTTTTATCAACTGCAAACACATTGAACCAACTTTGGGTCAATCGTCTGACCGTCTGTGAGTTTTCACCTCATCCTCTTTTCCATTTTTCTTTTTCTTTTTTTCTTTTTTTATTTCACTTTCTGTTCTCTTCTTCATTCCTTTTTAGTCTCACACTCTTTATTCTCGCCTTTCATTCTTTGTACTGCGAGTCCTTTCCCTTTCGTTTTCTAGTTTGAAATAAACAACTTCTGTCTATCTTCCACAATCTCGGGACATTCAACTCATTTCGAGTTTGACAGCTTTTAGTATTTTCGAGACAACACACACACACAAAATAAATGGAAATTCCGAATCACTCTGGGAATTTAATGCGTTCTCGTTTCAACTTCCGATAATATGTCAGAGGATATTCCGTTCGTCTTCATTTTCTTGAAATTTAAAGCATTCTCATACCCCACCCTCATCGAGAGTCCATTCTCCGCACTTATTCAATTATTACTTTATATTTCCCTTCTTTAATCATGTTACGAGAGAGATTTTCATAATATCGGAAATTAAATTTATTTATTTCACATTGCAAAAGTCTGAGAGATTTAATATTACAATTTTTTGTAAAAACTAACACTGAACCGAATTTAAATAACAAAGAGTTATTTATTTTTAATTTTCGGATAATTTTAATTCATTAGGGTTCTCATTTTGCCGAATTTCTATTATTCGGAATTTTTATTTTACATAATTTCCCTGGTAGTAGAATTTTCAGTTTATCAAATTTCAATGAAACAGAATTTTAATAGACATTTAAATAAACATAATTTCATTTAATCGAACAAGAATTTTTATTTCACATAATTTTTATGTAAATAGAATTTTTAATTTACCGAATTTTAGTTTTACGCAGAATTTTACTAGAATCGAAATTAAAATAAACGAAAATTCACATTCTGAAGGAATTTCAGTTACTTATTAGAAATTTGGTATTTCCAAAAAATTTCCATGAAATATAATTTTTATTTAATTGAATTTTAACAGAATTTGAAATTCAATCGAATCTATAGAAAAATCGATTTTTTATTAATTTACTTTTAATGTAATTTTCATTTAGTAACAATTTTATTTAATCAAATCGAATTTCAATTAAATTAAAAAATCTTACACAAGTTTTAAACTTTCAAATGAATGAAATATTTTTTATTCAAAAGAATTAATAAAATTTTAATAATATGTATGTTAGTAAATTAAACTAATTTAGCGCAAAGCGTTCATAATTATTGAGCGCAAAACGTTCGATAAATTATACAAAAATTCTTTTAAGAAATTCAATTATTTTCGAAAAAATAAATAAGAATATTAAAAAAAAAAAACTATTTCTTAGAATTGTTTTATCATCATTTTTTAATTATCTTCGAACAAAGTAAATTAAAATTTCTTAAAATTTATTATAGTGAAGGAGAATAAAACGAAAACATTCGGGTAAATAGTTTTTAAAAATTAGTTTACTTCAACGTTTCGAAATCTAACTGATTTCCTCTTCAGGGAGTCTATAAAAATATAAAATAATGTACAAAAAAATATAAAATAATATACAAAAAAAATATACAAAAATACCAAAAAAATATTTTTAACATTTCTCAATCAAAAAATAAATTAAATAATTAATATAATTAATATTTCTCGGACGTAAAAGATTTATTAATAATTATAATTTTTTTTTTTGGACTTTTTAAAATTTCGGAGAAATCATGTTCATATTTATAATTAAAATTTTTCTAAAATATTGATTATTTTTTTTATTAGTTTTTCAAAAATTTAATTATTTTAAAAAGATTTTTACTATAAATTTCAATTATTTTTAAAAGATTTTACTAAATTTCAATTATTTTAAAAGATTTTACCAATAAATTTCAATTGTTTGGAAATTTTTCAATTGTATAATTGAAAAACTATTATCTTTCGGAAAATTAATAAAAATAATTGATTTATAGTTGAACTGAAGTTTCGTTAAAAATTGCAAAAAATAATTGAATTTTTTTAGAGTTATATTTGTAATTTTTAGAAATTATAAAATTCCAGAAGGTTTTAAATTGAAATTTAAAAAAATTTTATTTCCTGTGGAAAAACAAATACGAAGTATTTAAATATTTATTTACGAGATTATTTACGTTTTGAGTAATTAAAATTAAAAAGAACTAAAATGTCAAGGAAATACAATATAAAATTTTTGTAACAACACTGAATTAAATTTTTCAAATCTATAATAAAAATTTTTTTGAATAATTGAAATTTTGTAGAATTTAATTAAAAATAATTATTTTTTTTAAAGTATTTTGTTACAATTTTTAAAAATTAACTTTTGAAGAATTTTAAATACAAATTTTGAAAATACACTGAATTAATAATTTCTTCGCAATATATTCAATTTTTTTCATAAATAGTAAAACTCATTGCAGAATTTCAATTATTTTTAATAGGTACAATTTTAATCGAATTCCACGAAAAATGTAATTATTCTGAAAAATTTGATTAAACTTCGCCGAAAGAATCCAATTATTTCCATAAATAGCAAAATTTTTCAGATTTAGGTACTAAATTCTTTTGAATATTATTTAATAATGAAATTGTTCACAAGAATTCAATTATTTTCATAAATATCCATAAAATTCTAAAAAAAATTTAATTATTTTCAAAAGTAATAAAATTCTTCTCAAAAATTCAATTATGTTTAAAAATTTTTTTAAATTCTTCTCAAAATTTCAATTATTTTTATAAATAATTAAATTGTTCTCCACAATTCAATTATTTTCAAAAATTCTAATAAAATTCTACGCAAACATTTAATTATTTTCATAAATAATAACATTCTATATTTAAAAGAATTTATCACTTGGTAAAAATTTTATTTTCGAATAATAACATTCTTTTGAAGGATTCAATTACTTTTATAAACAGTAAAATTCTTTGGAAAATTCAATTAGTAGATATCAATACATTTTAATAAGATTGAATTAATCAAATTTTCAATTATAATTATAAACAGACAAGATTATTTAAAAAAATTGAAAAAATTCTTTGTTTAATTCAATTATTTTCCAAATTTTTAATTAAAATTATTCAAAAAACATTATTTTCAAAAAATTTAAATAAACTCGTCAAAATTATTTAATTATTCATAAAAACTCTAATAGAAATTTTGGAAGCCATTTGTAGATTTATTTATGTTCGAAATTAAATAAATTTAAATTTGATGAGAAAAAAAAACCGGGAAAAATTAGGATTAAAATCGGGAATTTTGTTGAACGAAAATAGTACACCATGGATTCGATGCCTGAAATTGTATAATTATTTATGGATTATATTAACCATGTTTTTCGTATAGTTGATAAATTAAAAATTTGAAAAATCACAGAATTTGATTTATTTTCATTTTTTTCAGGGCATATCTCGTCGATCTCACGGTGACGACACACATTTTCCTGAAAACCCTTGAGCATTTTTGCGGTAAAGGAAGAACCGTTATTGTTCAGAATAAAAAGAAAAAATCCAAGAAACGCACGAAAAGTGAGTTTACTTCGAAATCACGTAATATTCTTTGCTTATAAATATGGAATTTTGAAATTGAATTTTCCATTTTATTTCATTTATATATAGAGAGAGATATTCTGGTATATCAAATTTACAAAATTTTATATTACTTTAAATTGAAGTTCAACTTGCACATACATACAATATTTATATATCGCGCGGATATTGATTTCGAAGATCTTTTCTAACAAAATTTCAAGACGACTATAAATTGACAGATTCATCTTATAGGGAGAAATGAAATTCGTTTAGGAAACGAGGTTCGCGAATTAGATTTATCGTTGGTGTATATATTTGCACAGAGAAAAATCAATAGTCTTGCGGGTGCTTTATTTCTTTCTCTCTCTCTCTCTCTGTCTCTTTCTCTTTTTTTCTTGATTTTTTTTCACCTGAACATCTTTTGACTGCAATAATATATCAACATCTTTCTTGTCATTTCAAGCACTTTTTTTCTCTCTCTCAATTTTTGTATAGAGCCTGTCAAAGGAAAATCACAAGCACCGCCAGTTGTACTGAGTTTGGAAGATCGATGGGATGATGTTGGACCAGAATTGTCAGCTGTTATGCAATCAAATCAGATTCCAGTTGTGATGCCTTTTGATGCCACACTGGACACCCCAATAGATGAGCAAAAGTAAATTTCATTTCTCTTTGATGTTCATTTTTATTTTCTCTTTCTCTCAATTTTTTTTTTCATTTAATTATAACATTTTAGTTGTTTTGTTAATTAGTGTAAAATATTAATTTATTTTTCTTTCAGGAATGATGCCATGAAGAGAATTCAAATATTCCTTCGCAAAAAACAACTCGAGGAGTCGATTGGACTTTTTCGTGCTGCAAGGTAAGTTTTTTTTTCTACTTTTTATTTTTTATTTCTACTTGTTTGTTGAAATTATTGATTTATTCTGACATGAATATTTTATAATTATTTGGTGAGAAAATACACGGTATATGAAATTCTCTCTATTATATTCCATGAAAGGAGGTAAATACAAAAATTAAAAATAAAAGCTTTTCACTAGTGATGAAAAAGTAAAAGGGGATTTGAAGCTTTCAGGATAATCATGATTCCGGATTTTTTCCCATTTTGGTATTTTTGCAAACACTTTAATAAAAAAAAGTCATATATTCACTAGTAAAATTTCATCTATTGAAATATTTTTCATTTTTAAATTCTTTTCAATTTAATAAGAATTTTTGGAAATAATTACGAGAAATTAATTGAATGTCAAATCATTTGTTTATCATTTCGATTAAATAAAGTCAAATTTGGAGAGATTGGTTTTCAAGTTGGAAAAAATTAAATTATCAAGTAAATAATTTTTTCTACGGAAATAATTATTTCTATCTGTTAAAAATAGAATAAAATCGAATAAAATTTAAAATATTCTAATACAAAAAATAATATGGAGTTATTTGTGAATTTGGTGAATATTTAATAACAATTGAATTAAATAAATCTTTTACCTTGATTATTATAAATTTGGTTAATAATTAATAGAAAATTACAGAAAAATTCGTCACTCTCTTTTCTATTTTACTCTGCATTCAATAAAAAGCCAATAGGTAATTGAAAAAAATAAAGTCAACTTATAAAATAGCTTTCTAATAATGTAACAAAAAAAATTCTGGTAACAGCTGTTGTGATAAAATTTTTCAAAGTTTGAAAATATTTTAAATTGGACTAAAATAACAAAGAGAAATTCAATTTTTTTTCATAAAATAAAGTCGTTTCCATCAGTTAAGAGACAATTTTTCACTTTTATAAAAATTCACCAATCACTGAAAAATCTATATTCACTTTTATTGAAATCATTTCAACATTAAAAAACGCAAATATTTTTTAATTTCAACATTTTCAACTCTACTCTTGAATTTAAATAACTTTTTTTTAAATTTAAAATAGGAATAAATTTTCATAAATACTGAGTTTACAAATGAAAAATTCCTCATTTCATTGATTCTTTATTTTTCCAAATTAGCATTTTTCCAAAATGTTGTCATTTTGTAGAAATTGTAGAAATGATTTTGTAGTGAAAAAATATTGTTAACAAATTATATTTCGGCTAAATGGAAATTGTGTTTATGTTAAAAAAGTAATTCAGTTAGTACTTAAATTAAAATAAATATATAAAATATAAAAAATTTTGTATTTAAATAGTTCAATTCTCGTAGTTAAATTCTGGTAAGAATTAATTAAAAGAAAATTCAGTTGAAATTTTAGAAAATAATTGAATATTTGCAAAATATTTTACATTTTATAAAAAATAATTGAATTTTTCCGAAGAATGTTATTATGTATGAAAATAATTAAATTCTTTCCAAGAATTATATTACAATTTTTGAAAACATAATCAATAATAATTATGTACATAATAAGTGAATTTTTTAAATTTTGAGTATGAAATGATTAAAAAATTTATATTTGAAAATAAAACATTTTGTAATTTGCATAATAATAATAAAATAAATATCATGTACCGCGCGCTAATTATTATATAATTTTAATTCCTGTGGAAAAATAAATAATAATAGGAAACACTTGAGTATTAATTTAACAAAAATATTGACGTTTTGAATAATTTAATTTAGAAAATCTGAAGAAATTAAGTGTTTTAAAAATTGTGATTGAATATTTATGTTTTCATTTTTAAACATTTGTTTAGGACATCAAAAATTAATTAACTAGGTATAATGACTCAGAGTGATCGATTTCTTCATGTTTTATAATAATTAAAAATGACCGACTGATAAAATCATTATTTTATATTATAAGAATATTGTTGCTATAACTTCTTCAAAATTATTTTCATCATTCCATTCCAATTCAATTCTTATTTTCTAACATTTTTAACTAAAATTCTCCTCTAAATCAACGATTTTTAATAATTTTTTGAAAAAGTTCTTTGAGAATGTTCAAATTCGTTTGATTACAATTCAGTTTTACGAAATTTCGATTACTCGGAAGTTCTTCAATTAAATATTTATTAGAAAATAAAAACTTCAAATAATTAAAAAAAAAACAATTAAACTTTTTCAATAAAATTATTAATTCTACACAATTGTCAGTTAAAAGTATGAAAAATTCAAATTTTCAAAGATTTCAATTTAAAAATCTTTTGAAATACCATAACGCTTCTAATATTTAATTATTATCGAAAATTTGTAACTGGAATTCATTTTTAATTAAATTCTTATAAGAAAGTTCTACGAGAATTTAATTATTTAAATAGAAAAATAAATAATTGAAAGAATAAGTGATAATTTCTTAAAATTTAATTCTTATAAAGAATGTAATCAACAGTTATAAAAATAATTGATTTCTTTCCAAGAATTTCAATAAAATTTCAAAAAATTATTACATTTATCGAGGAATTTATTAAAAATTGAATTAAAAATAATTTAAATCATGCGAATAATTTTAGTATTTTTGAAAACAATTAAATTCTTGCAACGAATTTTATTAAATTTTTTTTTAAATAATTGAATTTTTTAGAAGAGTTTTATTAAAATTTTTGAAAATAATTGTATTTTTTAGAGCAATCAATATTAAAATTTTTGAAAATAATTGAATTCTTTCGAGGAATTTAATTACAATTATACTGAAAATAATTAAATTCTTGCAAAAATTGTCTTTTAATTTTTTTAAATAATTGAATTCTTTCACAAGAATTTTATTAAAATTTTTGAAAATAATTGAATTTTTATGAATAATGTTTTATTAAAAATTTTGAAAACAATAGAATTCTTGAGAAGAATTTTATCAAAATTTTTGAAAATAATTGAATTTCTTTTTAAAAAATGTATTGTTTGAGAAAATAATTGAATTCTTGAGAAGAGTTTTATTAAAATTTTTGAAAATAATTGTATTTTTTGAAGCATTTTGTATTTTAAATTTTGAAAATGATTGTTTTTTTTAAAGCAATCATTATTAAAATTATTAAATATAATTGAATTCTTTCGAGGAATTTAATTACAATTATATTGAAAATAATTGAATTCTTGCAAAAAATTTTCTTTTAACTTTTTAAAATAATTGAATTTCAGAGAAGAATTTTATTATTTATATAGATAATTGAAATTTTTACGAGAATTTTTGAACGTAATTGAATTTATGCGAAAAATTTTATTACTTTTGAAAATAATTGAATTTTTGCTATCATTTTCAACTTTTCCAAAATTGTATTGTTTTAGTGTTTTTAACTAAAATTCTTCTTCAATTAATTTTGAAATATTAAAGTAAAATTATTCATGAAATAATTTATGAATAATAATGTTATGATAGTTCTTCGAGAATTAAGTAATTTAGAAAGAAGTTATTGTCAGAAATAAAAAAAATTAAAGGTTTTATATTAGAATTCGTGGTAATTTCATAGTTTATGAGGCGCAAACAAAAGAGAAACCAAAATTCAGAATTTTCTTATGAATTCGAATAATTTAATTTTTTCCAGCACTTTTAATAAAAATCTCTGACTTTTCCCTAAATTCTCTGTCTCAGAATATATGATTATTATAGTTATAACACTATTAAAACTGTATTCCAATTAATATTTTATCTTTATGAAAAATAATTTGAATTCAAAATTTGTACATTCTATTATTTTTAAAGCTAATTTTATTTTTAAAAAAAGTGAGTTCATTGCTATTCATTCGCTCGCGAATTGTTGCTAGTCGAATCATAAAGAAGGCGAAAAAGGGAAAAAATGATGAAAATAGCTGACAAATCTATAACGATATTCGATAAACGATATTCGCACTTCGAAATAGTGAGCAATGGAAAAATGTTGATTAACAGTTTGCAAAAGTTATTTATCAATTGTAACTTGAATTTCCTCTTTCTCTTTCCGTTTCTCTGCTTTGATGGTAAATTACATGAGAGATAAATTGTTGAGTAAAACCACAACTAAACCTCGACAGATATCTAGGCTTCAAGTCGAAGATCGTGGTTGGAAAGCTGGAAGTGGAGTATTTGCTAGGCAAACTAACCACGAGTACAAGGATTCTGAATCCTCATTCACGTTGAGATATGTAAGGAGCCAGAGGTATTATATTGATTACCGTAATACCTAAGACTAAGTATTACCATAAATGTGTTATTAATAATATCGGGCAAGATAAGAGAGGAGGTTGTGTGCCAAGCAGCAGTATGCTATATCCTTTTATTCCGCTGTATACATAAGGCGAGGGTATAACGTTGTCTGGAATCCCATTGTGTGCAAGGCGATGCAACCACCTCCTCCACCCACAAGTAAAATAGAGGTAGCGACGGTGCAGGGTGCGACATTAATACTGTCGGAAGTTATTAGCATGAATATCGCTGCTCAACCCTTTGCTGAAACGCGATCTCCTTTTTTTCTCTCTTCAACCGCCCTCACTTTTAATGGGAATACACTAGACGCGTTATTCCAATATTCACAAAAGCCTCCAACACAATTCTCTACTTTTTTTTCCTTTTTTTTCTTTTTCCCTTTTTTTCTCTCGATTCATTCAAATTTTCGTTTTTCTCAAGAATTACAAAAATATTCTCCTCGCTCTTTATAATACTCTTTATTGTTCGAAAAGCTTTATTGTAGAAGATATTCAGATTCGAAAAAAAGAAAAGTTACATTTTGAAGATTCTGCTTTAATTAAAGTAGCAGAGTAGCTTTTCTCCATACTTTTTTTTCTTCTCTAGAGATAAAAAATTCTTTTTTTTTTTCTAACAATTGTCCTTATTCTGAAAATTTATTTTCCTGGTAGCGAAATAGAATAAACGGATTGTGTATTTTTATTTAAACTGGAATATAAAGATATAATTTTTTGTTTTTTTTTAATGTTGGAAACTTTTTCACAGAGTAAATATAGATTCATGAATTTTTATGAGAGAAAAAAAATTGTCTCATAACCGATGAAGACCAATTTATTTTATGAAAACAAAAAAATTGACAGTGAAATTTCAATGTTATTTAAATGCGTTTTCAAGTATTTTTAAATTTCGAAAGATTTGTTCACAGTTACCAGATTTTTTACTCTATATTAATCAACATGTTGATTTTAAAAAGGTCGATCGGAGGCCTGAAAAGAAGTCGTCTATTTTTTAAAGATAATCTAATGTTTATAAACAAACAAGTAATTAAAATTTTCTGAAATAAGTGAAATTTTCTAAAATTCTATTTAAAAATATTGCAATTTTTGAAAATAATGGAGGGAAACTTTTTTAAATCAATTTTTTGCTTCTAAAAAATTCTTCTCAAGAATTCCATTATTTTTTAAATTTTTATAAAAATATCCTTTAAAAATATTCAATTATTTAAAAAAAAATTTTAAAACCATATTTTTCACAAAAATACAATTATTTTCAAAAATTTTCATAAAACTCTTTTCAAGAATTCAATTATTTTCTCAAACAATAACAGAAATTCAATTACCTTTTTTCAAAAATGTTTGATGAAATTCTTCTCAAGAATTCCATTGTTTTCAAAATTTTTAAAAAAACATGCTTCATAAAAATTCAATTATTTTCAAAAATTTTCAAAAAACTCTTTTCAAGAATTCAATTGTTTTCAAATATTTTAATAATGATTGCTCCAAAAAACAATCAATGAATTTTTCTTAAAGCTAGCTAATGCATTCAAATTTTCAGTACAAAGTTCGACCTAAATTTCTAGAAAATAATTTCTGATTATTAGAAAATTTGTTGTTTTCCAATGACAGTAAAAAGAAAACATTTAAAATTTTAATTACATCAAAAGAAAATTCTAAAATTGAATCAATCGCCTATTTAATTTTCTATCAAGTGGTAATTTTGACAACTTATGATTACAAGTTTCTACTGCACCTCATTTAAGGTAGTAGTAAGAATTTTTACTAATTCAAAAATTTATAGAGTAAAGTGGGTGATAAAATTTCAGTTCCTGTAAATTTCGTAAAGTCTCTTCCTTTCTCACTCCAATTGGAATAAATTTTTTACTCCTTTCTGATTTATCGATTTCTCGTTTGTTTTTAGTGATATTACTATTTTTATACTACTGATAAAATATAGATTTCATGTAGAAGGAGAGAAATATTTTCAAATTGAGCAGTTAGAGTAATATTTAATCTATCAAATGTTAAATATTTCATAAAATTAAAATTCCAATCAAAGAGTTAAATATTAAATTTGTGTGATTAAATATTCAAATAATTATTCGTAGATGAGAAATTATCTGCGAATAAAAAGTATAAATTAAAAATCAATAAGTGCTTAATTTATTAAATTATTCTTTTTGATTTTTTTTATAAATCGCATATCCTACACGTTAAAAATAGAACAATTCCAATTATGAGATAGGGTGGAAATGGTATTGCGTTAAAAGTATCCATTGTATAAAAGTGACGAATTAAAAATTTAAATTGTGTATTTTCTGCCTTGTAGAGAGGACTCTATATATGTATGTATGTATATATACTAAAATTTCGTCCATTCACAATTTAACAAATTGATTGTCCATTGAAATTTTTAGCTTGAAAAACAGTTTCATTTAAAACACTTCATTTATTTCTAATTTTCCCGAGAATTTCATTATCGTTCATTGTTTTATACTTCGTGCAATTAAAATGAGTTTTTATATTGTTTTACAAATTTATAATATAATATTGCAACGGTACTTTTAAGCGGCAATATTATTTAATATTTTTTATATTGTAATTTATTTAAAATTTTTTAAACTGTCGTTAAATTTTTAACTAATGATAAATTTTTATTGTTTTCAAAACAGGGTTGCCACAAAAATTTAATTTTGTTTTTACAATTAATTTACTAATTTCTTTAATTGTAAAATTGTTCGTAAACATCAATAACTTAATTTTTAAATAAATATTTAAACATTTTTAGTATAAAATGCAGCTTATTTCGATTTTTATTGTGTGAAAAGTATAACTATAGATAAATCTTAAAAACGTTATTTTTGAATAATTTTTCTAATTAAAATTTTAAAATTTACAATTAAAAATATTTTGAATAATTGAAATTTTGTAAAATTTAATTGAAAATAAATAATATTTTTCAATTATTTAATTACAATTTTTGAAAATTAACTTTTAAAGAATTTTAATTGAAAATTTTGGAAATAATTGAATTCACAAAAATTTTAATGAAAAATCTTCAAGTGTAAATTTAATAAAAATAAAAATTTATGAAAATTAGATAACTATAAAAATAATATTAAAATATTTTTGAATAAATTTTGAAGTTCAATTATTTTTAATATTTTCGATTACATATTTCCGATAATACAAATACATAAAAAAAATAATAACATTTTAAAATTATTTTTAATATTTTGGAGAAAAAAATAATGTTTAAAATTTTTAATTAACATTCTTCAAAAAATTAATTAGTTTTTTTTTAAATTAGACAAAAATTCTTTTTAGAAATTGAATTATAATTATAATTCAATTACATTACAATACCTATTTATAAAAAACTAATTTTCAAATTGTTTTATTATAATTTTTTAAGATTCAATTACCTTTGAACAAAGTAAATTAAAATTTTTTAAAATTTACTTTTTTGGATTTATTAAAATTTCGAAGAAATCATTTTTAATTAAAATTCTTCAAAAATTGGATTATTTTTTTTTATACTTTTTAAAAACTCAATTATTTTGAAAAGATTTTATCAAATTTCAGAAAATTATTAAAAATTAATATAAATAACACAAGTCAACATCAGGCCTCGAACTAGGTCCGTAAATCCCGTAAAAGTCCGTAACTTTGCTTGAAGTCCGTAAAAGTCCGTTTTTTTTAAAAAAGGTCCGTAAAGTCCGTAATTCGATTGAAAAAGGTCCGTAAAGTACGTAAGTTATACGATATAATTCGGATAATTTTAGAGAAATTACAAATGATTGAAGGAATTCAATTATTTTCAAAAGTAATAAAATTCTTCGCAAAAATTCAATTATGTTCAAAAATTTTTTAAATTCTCGTCAAAATTTTAGAGATAATTAAATTCTTCTCCAAAATATCAATTATTTTCAAAAATTTTAATAAAATTCTTGGAAAAATTTCAATTATTTTCAAAAATTTTCCCTAATTTAATTATTTTTAATATCTACTATTTTAATAAAATTTTGCAAAAGAATTCAAATTATTTGAAAATTGATAGATACAATTCTTTAAAAGAATTCAATTTTAAGAAACATATGTAAATATTCAATAAATTTTCAATAAATTGTTTTTTTTGTTTTTAAATAATGAAATTCTCGTAGAATTTTCTCATAAAAATTGATTTATAAATGGATTTCAGTTAAAATTTTAGATTATAATTGAATATTAAAAGTATTAGAGCGTAAAGTTTTAGAAATAATTAAATTTTGAAAAGGTTTCAGATACAAATCTTTGAAAATTTGAATTTTTCATATTTTTAACTAACAATTCTGTGGAATTAATTTTTTTTTTGAAAAAGTTTAATTGCTGATTTTTTTATATTATTTAAAGTTTTTATTTTCTAATATACATATTTAATTGAAGAATTTACAAATAATTGAAATTTCGTAAAATTGAATATTGTAAACAAATGGATTTGAAAATTGTCAAAGAACTTTTTCGAAAATTATTAAAAATAATCGATTTTCAGAAGAATTTTAGTTAAAAATTCTTGAAAATAATAATTGAATTGATAATGATTTTATCACTCTATCTTTAATTATTATAAAACATGAAGTAATCGATTGCTTATCGATATCTTCATGTTATTTAGTTATGAAAAAATCTAATTTATAGTTTTAAGTAAAATGTACTCTTATATATTTTTGTCAGTAATTGGTCCGTAAATGGTCCGTAATTTTTCATTTTTGGTCCGTAAAGTCCGTATTTTTAAATACTTTCACTGGTTCGAGCCCTGCACAAACTACAAATTTAATAAGACATAAGTTCAATTTGATCAATATAAAAATTATATTTTATAGTTAAAAGACGTCTTGACCAAAATACCGCAGGAATTAGTACACTTACCCTAATAGAACTTTGGAGAAGAATTTTGTTATTTAGAAAGATAATTGGGATTTTTACGAGAATTTTTTTCAAGTTTTGAATATAGTTGAATTTTATTATTTTTTTTTTGAAAATAATAAATTGAATTTCTGCAATTATTTGTAATTTCTTCAAAATTGAATTTTTTTAGTGTTTTCAACAAAAATTTAAATTAGAAAAATTTTTAAATTCTATATTATTTTTAAAATTGCTAATAAATTTTATTTAAAAAGGCAGTAAGAAGTTAGCCGCGCGCTTTAGAGCGCGAATTGTTGCTAGTTTTATTTTATTTTATTATTATTAGATATATATTTTTTTAGAAATGAAACTCGATTATATTTATCTTAACTAATTTATATTTAGAGAGTAAGGAAAGAAATATCATGCTCTGGGTAAAAAGGAAATTGAGAGAAAATTAAGTAATAAGCGTTAGAAATTAAGTTCAGTTTTGGAGAATAAAAAGGAAATGTAATGAAAGACGAAGTACAAACATCTAGGAACCGAGTTGAAGTTCTTTTCTTCTTCTTTTTTTCTTTTTTTTTTGCCAACGGCAAAGATGATATATTGGAATCAACAAAAGACCCGTTAATTAAAGAAATAGGTTTCTCCTACATAGGTACCATTGGTGTTTGCATTTGTGGCGGGAGTTGATTCTCGCATGCGTGCCTGTTCGCTTCGATAAATCCCAGCTTTCTGTTCACTCTTTAACCCCATTACAACAAACGCTTTTGTGAACTAAAACAAAAGGGATTTACCGTCCCGCGTCCACGTTCGGGTTACTCAGTATAATTCACAATCTGACTGTCGAAATGTATTGCAAAAAACCCGCAGGCAAGAAAAAAAATAAAATGCAGCCTTCCAAACGAAAAACGCACATAAAAGGGGGACAAGGAATGAAAAAATGTAAATCAAGCACTAAAAAATTGTCCCTTCAGTCGAATTTTTCAATATATAATAAAACTGACCGAAAAACGAATTTTTTGAAAACAAAGATTTTCCAAAAACCCACCATACTGCACAAGTCGCGTAGTACGTTACCGTAGTCGTGCATTGCTGCTGCAACTAGGCCTATTTTTTACAAAAACTTCAATATCTCCGGACCCAGTTGAGTTTCCATCAATTTTTGTTTATGAAAATAAAGGTAAATTCATAAGGAATCCAAATATATTAATAACATTTTTCTCCAAGAGGAGTAAATAAACACAAAATTGTTTAAAAAAATTAATTTTTTTTATTAACTTTATTTGCATTTTAAAGTACATACTTTTATCTGAAAAATGTGTAAATTTCATAAATATCCATAAACAATATTCCGAGATATTCAAAATTTTATAAAATTAATATTAAAATTCAAAATAAAATAAAATAAAATCAAAATAAAATTTTTAAAATTTTTCAAAATAAAATCTTCAACAATTTTGAATTTTTTTTGAAAAAATTTGGGCGAAAGAAGTCTCTTATATAGAACTATAATCCCACGAAGTTTTGCAAAAATCAGCAGACCCTTTGCCCTTTACCCTCTAATAATATATAATATATAAATATTGTTTGATAAAAATTACTTAATTTCACAACTTTGAAAAAAAATTAGAAAATTCAATAATAATAATTTTTGGCAAAAATTATTAATCTTAAAAAATTGTAAAAACTGAGTGTCATTCAGATTTTGGTACTAAGAGAAATTTCCTACTGAATTAACAATTTTTTTGATGAAAGTATTAAACTTAAATTGTGAGACTTAAGATAACTGTTCTCAAAATATATTACAAAAATTGAAAAGAATTTCCGGTACGCATGTGAATATTCCATAAATATCATATCAATATACAGTAGAACCCGGTTAATACGATCCCGTTTAATACGATTTCCCGTTTAAGACGCTCATTTATGATGGTCCCTGCAATTAAAGACATACATTTTATATCCCACCTAATACGTTTTCCCGCATAAGACGCATTCTTAGTGTGGTCCCTACAGAATCGTATTAACCAAGTTCTACTGTATCTCAAAATCGGTGTTTTTTATTTTTTTGTAACCTACCCCAATCGAAAGCTTGCCTTTTTTCATATGAGCCATGTAAATATCAGAGTGGGACCATAGAACTTTTTTAAGAAATTAATTATAAATCATCATTTTCTATGTCAAATAATGATAAATTATTATTTTCCTCAAAAATTCTCATGGTCCCACTCTGATTTTTACATGGCTCATAGAAAAAAGGTCACCAGCTTATAGCCCGTGAAAACCCCTTTAAAAACCACTATTCATACTTTAAATTTGATTAATTTTACTTAGAAATATATTAAATCGAAAAAAAGATATTTTCAAAAAAATAAAAATTTTGAAACTCCATAACTCAAAAAATATTTTATCAAATTCAAAATATTTACACTTCTACTAATAATAGTAACATTTTAACAAAGTTTAGAGAAAATTCATTTTTTTACCTGGGCAGTTGAGGAATTTTGCCCCATATGTTCGTAATTTGTGGTTACGTTTTATTTTTTTACTCCGAATCCCTTTGAGATCCCAAGATGAAATTTACAGGACATGTAAAGCACATTTGCCCTAACATTTAGTAAAATTAAAAAAAAAATCGAAGATGATGTTTTTTCACAAACGGATTTTTAATTTTTCAAAGTTTCAAAAAAAACATTTTTTGAATTTTTTTTTTATATTAATTTTAACTTAAAATATACTTAAAACTAAAAAAATCCTTTTTTTAAAATCCAAAATCGGTTAATTAGAACCAAAGTTATAGCACTTTAAAAAAAAAGACAAAAATTTTGAAAATGACATATTTTTGGTAATTTTCAAAATTTTGAAAAAATATTTGGTGGAGTTGTTTATCACTATAAAAGTAATGAATTTACAAAAGTACAGCCAAATCCCAACAAGTCATGAAAATAAGTGTGTTGAACTGACGTTGGAATCCACCATTTAACACAATTTTCATAAAGTAGAAGATATGCTCAACAAAATGTTTGTTTAATCGAATTTACAAAAAATACCACTTTTTTGGTATAAAATGTAATTTATTTCGACTTTCGTTGTGTGTAAAATAACTATTATATAGTCAAATCATTTTCTGTAAAGAGTTACATTTTTTGCAAGTTTTTTTTATGTAATTGTCACTGCAGTGAGAGAAATGGATAGTGAGATTTTTATGTTAAAAAGATGATGTTACACGATACTATCATTATGCTACTGCCAACCATCACAGATGCTAAAAAAAATATAGTTATGCTACCCCGTATTACCAAGATGTTACTCCTGATGATATTGATGGTAACAGTGACTATCTAGATAGCTGTCTGTATACGTAGCATTAAAGATGGTCACCCTAACCACAATTATGTTACCCACTACTATAAATTTCTCTCCGTGTGAAAAGCTACAAAAATTTTTATTTTTTGTGTCCTTTGAAAATACATGAAAACCTTAAAATGTCTTCAAATTTTCATTTTCACCTTATAGAAACTTTTAAAAAACCACAAAATGATTAAATTATTAATTTGAATTAATTAATTTCATTTAAAAATTTTATTTAAAAATTTTAGAAAATAATTAAATATTAGAAGAGTTATGAAAATTTTTAAAAATAGTTTCAAAACAGGTTACAAATTAACATTTTCAAAAACTAGTATTTTGAGTAACTTTAATTAAACATTTATTTTTAATTATAAATAAAAGGCTTAACAAAAGTAAAGAATTTAGTTCCTTGAAAAAGTTTACTTTAAATTTTTTTGAAATAGATAAGTTGAATTTTTTTTGTTTTGTTTCGTCAATGACATTAGTTTTGTTAATTTTTTATCTAATTAACTTGTTTGCTTTTAATGTTACAACATGAAAAGCATTACATTAAAATTAATTATTATTTCGATTTATTACTGTTTGTAGTTTCAGATTTCGATAACTTATAAAATATTTAGAATAATATTTTTAGAAAATTATAAAGTTTAATAATATGTATATTAAACATTAGTTAGTAATTAACTAAATTCATTGATAAATAATTTCTTCATTTATCAGTTTTCTTAAGATATTATTCAATTTTATACATTTATGGAGTTTAAATTACTTTTGACTTATTTATGAACGTAATTCTTTTTGCAAGTTTTTTTTAATTGTATGAATTTTGACAATAACAGATTTATTGACCACAGGTCTGGAAAATCAAAGAAATTAGAAAATTTTATCCAAAGTCGTGGAAAAAATATCAAATTTCTAGAAATTCTACAAAATTTCTGTGTTCTTTGAAAACACTGAAAACTTTAAAATGCTCTTAAATTTTCTTCTTTTATTTTAAAAATTTTTTTAAATAAACTACGAAAATTACAGATTACAATTTTTATGAATAAAATTGAATTTTTTTATTTAAAATTAATGAATTTTCGAATAAGTTTCTGAAAATTATTAAAAATAATTGATTTAGAGAAAATCTTTTGTCAAAAATTCCAGAAAATAATTGGATACGTCATTGTAAAATTTGTGTTTATAAATAATTAAATTTCAAAATGTTTCAATTTGAAATGTTTGAAAGAAAAAAATTTCTTCAATTACGCATTTTTTAATATATTATTAAATTTAAAATAATTTCGAGTAGTAGAAAATTAGAAATTTTGTAATATTGAATTGAAATTTTAGTAAATATGTAATTGAATTTCGTAGAATTTAGTGTGGTAATTTTTATAAATAGTTAAATTTCTAATGGTTTCAAATTAAAATTTTTTTAAAATTTCAATTGTTAATATTGAATAACAATATTTAAATACTAATTTTTTAAAATTATTGAACTCCTGAAAACAAATTTAGTTAAAAATCCTGTCAAATTATTAAATTTAGAGAAATTAAAGTTCTAACTTTTCAAAATATGTAATTAAATTTTATTATTGAAATAAATTATGTGTTTTAAAAAATTGTATTACAATTTTTGAAAGTAATCATGATTTTTAAAGAAAAATGTTTATTTATTTAATCATGAAAATGTTAAAAAAATATATCAAAAATTTATTTAAGAAGAATTGAATTTTACAGTTAAAAACTTACAAGTTAAGTTATTATTGGGATAAGGAAAAGGTTTAAATTCTTTTCGGAAAACAGGGAAAAGTCAAGGAAATAAAAATTTTACTTTTATGACAATTTTTCTGAATAAAATAAACGCTTTTTCTACTTTTTTGCGTCTTAAAGTAACTAAATTTTTTTTTAAAATTATTAAAAATAATTTATTTGAAAAAGAATGTTAGTTCAAAAATTCTAGAAAATAATTTAATTCTGGAGATGTTGTAGTAGCAGTTTTTAGAAATAATTATATTTCATAAATCATAAAGTTGTGAATTGAAAATTAGAATTGAATAAGTTATTTTTCGTATAAAGGAAAAGTTAACGTTTCTACAGAAAATAGAAAATCAAGATTTTTGTGACAATTCTGAATAAAATAAACAACCTTCAATTTTTTTTTGTTCTTATTTGAATCGACTTTTTTCAGTCTTATATTCAATTTAAAAACTGATTTTCCGAAAGATTTGAAAATATTTTTATAATTAAATATTCTCTCACCCTTTTGTTGAGAGGGATTTTTGGATTTTTTATTTTTGAATTAGATTGTTTGGGCTTTTTCAAGCCCATAAAAAATTTGGAGCCAAAAAAGGCTCAAGGGGGTATTTTCGAGCTATTCCTTAATGGAAAGCTCGAAATTTAATGGCTTCTTCAGTAGCCAACTGATTAACGAAGAAAGCCTTGAATCCTTTAAGGATTCGCCTGCCTAAGGACTTTTTGCCCTTTTTGACAGGTTTATCAGCTTCCTCTGAAGCTTCTGTTTGCTTCTCGTATGGAAACATGACTACAGAATTCAGAATAAGGAAGGGATAGTTGTCATGGGCCCACAGCCCCATACTTATACGGGTCCTAATTAATCTCTACTTTGAGAAAGGGTGACTCCGTGCTATCTAACGACAGGTACTTGACTTAAAATTCCAATTAGCCCTGAAGGCGGGAAATTTCAAAAAGTTTCCCCTCTTTTTTCTTTTGCTAAATTATGTATTTGCTAATAAACAATATTGGCTTTTTATTTATTTATATAAACAATTACTTGTTCATTTAATTGTTATAGTTTCTCAACTAATAAATATCGATTTTTTCCAAATTCTATCGATCTGGGTTTGAGGTTACAACCCTAACCTAGCAAACATCAAAAAAAATTTTTTTGATGAAAAGGAAAATTCTTTCTAATAAAATAACGGTTTAGTTATTTTATTTTGGATTTGCTATTTTTTGTTTAATCCAAATGAAAGTAAGACGAGAATTTTCAAATTTTTTATTTAACATAATAATACCTATTTATTATTTTACCAAACTTTGTCAAACTTTTGGAATTTTTTAGAGGGACAAATTGTATTATTGACTAGATTAGTAGTTTTTTATATGCTCTTAAGTTTCTCAAAGTTTTACCAACAAATTTTTTTAAACAAATATGCACTGAATATAATTTCTAACCTAAAACAGATTTTTGATACTGTTTGTCAAAAACAATTGAATTTATATTTTCCATAAATTTGTTTCATTTATACGGAAAAAGGTAAAATCATGAAAGATTATTGTTTTTTTTATTTATTTACTCTCCCTGCTCACGCAGGGTTCGAGACTCCCTAATACAAAAACAACTGCTTAACCTATATATACAATTTCCTTATAACTACAACGCACGCAAATCTTACACTATCTTATAAACAAAAATGAAAAAATGAAAAACTAATACTACTTGAAATAAAGAATGCATTTCGCATCAACCCCCAAAAACCAAACCCCTATTCCCCTAAACCATTCTTTCCTTCCTCATTTTCTCCAACTCATTTATCCATCTTTCCCCTTTCCCCCCTTCATTCAAAATCCACATTATTCTATCCCCTATCCCATCCAACATTCCTCCCACATCCATACCTCCCATACACCTTTCTAACACATGCTCCCATCCCTCTACTTCAAACCCGCAAATTCTACACCTTTTCTCATAACCATCCATCCAGTATTTACACTCTATGAAAGATTATTTTATTCAGAATTATCATAAAAATTTTGATTTTCTATTTCTCTACTTTCTGTAGAAACGTTGACTTTTCATTTATCCGAAAAAGAACTTCAATTCTTATTTTCAATTTACAACTTTATGAAATATAATTATTTCTAAAAATTGCTACTACACGGAAAAAATTAGTCGCGGAAATTTTCCTCGACTTTGTTGAAGACTCTTGGATTTAGTGGAAAGTGTTTTAAAAATCATATTCACAGTTTTTGAAGAAATAGACTACAGTTGAAGAAACTTTCCGCGACTGTCGAGGAAAATGAAGACTCCACGTGCATGTAACCGATTCCGCCACAGTCGCGGAAAATTACAAACCTGAATTTACTCTACAGCGTTCTAATTTTTCATTGACAGTCGCGGAAATTACTTAAAATTTTATAATGTATATATTAATATCGATGCATTGAATAATAAAAATAATAATCTTGTCAATCAATTGTAATAAATTGTTAAAAAAAACTGTTAAAAAAACAGTGTTTATTGGTTTTAACGCGAGCACCTTTTGTGCGCACCATTTTCCGCGACTCGTCGACGAAACCTTCTATGAAATGTTAGAATAATTCCGAGACTGTTTTCCGCTACTAGGTTTTAGAAAGTCCTCGACTTTTTTTGGAGAATTTCTGCTAAAATCGTAGAACATTTCTAAAAGTCCATGAAAGATTCTTTCATATCCGAGAGTCTTCGATTAGTCGCTGAAAATTTCTGCGACTATTTTTTTCCGTGTACAACTTCTCCAGAATTTAATTATTTTCTAGAATTTCTGAACTGAAATTCTTTTCTAAATAAATTGTTTTTAATAATTTTGACAAAGAATTTCGTTAGTTTAATTATTTTTAAAAAAAACTTAACATTCGTCAAAAATTTATTTATTTTCAATTTTAATAATTCGACATTTAAATTATTGAAAGGTTTTTTTAATTAAATAATATACATATTAAAATAGTCAACTAACTGCAAGAAAATATGAACTGAAATTTTAAAAAAACTAAGCCTCAGATCAACTTTATAGCGCAAAAAAGTAGAAAAAGCTTTTATTTTATTAAAAAAAATGTCAAAAATATAATTTTTATTTCCTTGACTTTTTCCTGATTTCCAAAAAGAATTTAAACCTTTTCCTTATTCTAATAATAACTTAATTTGTAAGTTTTAATTGTAAAATTCAATTATTTTTAAAAAAGTTTTTCAAGTTTTTTTAAACATTTTTCTTCAAAAATCATGATTACTTTTAAAAATTGTAATAAAATTTGTTAAAACATAAAATTTATTTCAATAATACAATTCAATTATATAAATTTCTAAAAGTCTAAACTGTAAATCCTCTAAATTCAATAATTTTTCTAAAATTTTTGACTAAATTTGTTTTCAAAAGAAATTAGGATTTAAATATTGTTAATATGTAATTGAAATTTTTTAAAATTTTGAATTTGAAACCATCTGAAATTTAACTATTTATAAAAATTACCACACTAACTTCTACAAAATTCAATTATTTACTAGAACTTTTATTCAATATTACGAAATTTCTATTATTGGAAATTTTTTTAAATTAAATAATGTATTCAAAAATGCGTAATTGAAGAAATTTTTTTTCTTTTAAAAATTTTAAATTGAAACATTTTGAAATTTAATTATTTGTAACAAAAAATTTACTATGACGTATCCAATGATTTTGTAGAATTTTTGACAAATGTAATAATAGATTATTTATTGAATAATGAGATTTAATATTTATGTTTTCTTTATCAATCACACTGAAAAAAATTATTATTTGATTCAAATATCCGATTACTTGTCTAGTATCAAATAAATATTTATTTGAATCAAATAATTTTTATTTAAATCAATTAAATAGGATTTGAATCAATAATTTCTGTATTTGAAGCAAATACTACATATTTGATTGACTCAAATGAAAATTATTTGATTTAAGTAAATTTTTAATTGACTATAGGCAAGTAGTCGGTTATTTGAATTAAATGAATTTTGTTTTCAGTGTATTCTTTATCTGTTGCATATTTTGAAGGAATTTTTTTGTTTATTACTTTTGAAACTATCAATTTTCTTCAAATTTTGAAAAAATTGTTCTTTTATCTAATTAATAATTGTGTTTAAAATTTTAAAACTGCTTGCAATGGTAAAAATTATTGAGTTAAACAACTTCTACTTAATGTTATGTTAAAAATTTTAAATTTTAACCTAAATAGAAACTTTTCTAGGATGGCAAAGTGTTCTGAAATTTTTATCGCCTTTAGTAAATTAAAAATTTACATTTTCTCAAAGGTAGAAAAAATATTTAGAAAACGTGAATTTTTAAAACAGTTCACTCGAATTGCGTTCATAATTTAGTAGTCAGAAGACTTTATATCTTTCGCACTGTTTGAATGTGAAATCTTCGAAAAAATTAATTACTTTTTCTTGTTCCGGGCGTGGTTCTGGGGAATGAAAACATTTTTTGATGTTCAGTTTTAGTATTTTGAGAGTTTTGAAAGTAATTGAATTTTTTGAAGAGTCAGAATTGAATTTATTATCAGGGGAAAATTTTTTTAAATTTGAATTAAAAAAAATATTATATTTCAAATTATTTCGGCTCCTTGTTTTTTTTTTTAATTAAAATTTACTCCTGAAAATACACCACAAAATAAAATATTTTATTGGCAAAGTCAAAAATTGAAAAATTTAAGGCTGGTGACCACATTTTTCATAATTTTTTCTTTTCGTGAAAAACTAAATTCTGATTAGAATTATTTGATGCACTCATTGTATTTTTATTAAAATATATTCGTGAAAATATACCAGAAATTACATTTTTTAATTGACAAGGTCGAAAATCGAAAAATTTAAACTTGGTGACCACTTTTTTCGGAATATTTTTATTTTTTGGAAAGTAATACATTTTAGTCATAATACACCAGAAATTATACATTTTTTAATTCTCAATGTCAAAAATTGAAAAAATAAAGATTGTAACCACTTTTATTCGAAATTTTTCATTTTTCGAAAAAAGATTATATTAATAATATACAAGAGTAATAAAATTAGAGATAATATACACAAGAGTAAAAAAAAAATTGATATTATAATAAATACCAGAGTGAAAAACCGGAAATAATAATAAAGACCAGAAACAAAAAACTTGAGAGTTTATGAATATTTCCTTTTTTTTATGCTTTTTTCAAATCTGTATTACATAAAAGCTTGTAAAGATCAAAAGGATTTTTTAAACTCTAAGAAATTTCGTAACCTCCATGAAAGTAAAAAAAAATATTTTTCGACTCTTTGAAAATTTGCTAGCTTTAGGGTGGAAATTTTTCAAGTACTATCTACCGTATCCATTCTTGAAAAAATAATTTTTTTTCTTTTCTTACCTCTCTGGTCTCGATTTATTATTATTATTTTTTTTAGCAAGAATTACAAGAATATTCCACGCTCTTAATACTCTTTATTGTTCGAAAAGCTTTATAAGAAAAAGAAATTTATAATTAAAAAAGAAAAGATATATTTTAAAGATCCTGCTTTAATTAAAGTAGCTTTACTCTCCTTTTTTCCTTTCCAAGAGATCAGTTTAGAGATAAGGAAAAAGAATTTTTTTTTAATTTACTTGTCTTTGTTCTGCAACATTTTTTTTTGATAGCTAAATAAGGCACGTATTTTTTTTATATTGTATATAAAAAATAGTTGGATTTCATGAAAAAAAGGCATTTTTGTGTTTTTTTTAATGTTGGAAAGCTTTTAATAAAGTAAATATAGATTTTATAGTGAATAATAAATTTTTATGAAAGGGAAAAATTGTCTCTCAACGGATGAATGTGATTTTATTCCTTTTTTTCTGGAAAATGAAAATTACATTTTAGGTGCTAAAAATTTTTATTTTATTTTTTAAATACTTTTAACATTGAAAAATATTGTCACGTCTTTTAATAGATTTTCTCTTTTATTAATTGAAATCAATTTTATTTATTGGCTATTTATTTTTCAATTATTGGCTTTTAGTTTATTGAATATCTGACAAAATACTCGATGAAGTAAACATTTTTTCTGATATTTTGATTTAAGAATTTTTTATTCTCCATTTCAAATTTACAGGTGACTAAAGTATTTATTGGTTTCGTACGAAAATGTATTTATTGATTATTTTCATTCAAACCGTATTTTATTTTCTGACTTTTTATCTTTTTATTTATTGACTTCTTTTCATTGGAAACAGTAAAAAACATGAGAGAGTGGAATTTTTTTTTAAATTTTTATTTTAGAAAAAATTTTAATAAAAATGTACAAATTATTGTGAAATAAGAATGGAATAAGAAAATTTATTTTCTCTTTGGAAATTTTTATAGAATAATTATTTATAATTTTATATAATTATAATTAAAAAATTATAATTTTAATTTTACTCTAATACTTTTGAATTGTTTCAAATAAAAATGATTTCCATACAAAAATAAATTTGATCCATATGGAAACGATAAAATTTTTACCACACTCAAAAATCACTTTTAGGAAAATTGTTTAAATATTTGAAAAACATTGACATTAAAATTATTTTTTTCAAATATAAGAACGAGAAAAATTTCTAGAAATATAATGTTGGTTACACAAAATTTCGTCAATTGAAAAATCTAGTTAATTTAAATTCGACTGAATAAAAATGTAAAGATATAAAAACTCGTCTAAAAGAAAAGTCTATTTATTGAAATTTACGCCAAATAAATACAAAATACTGAAGACAAAAATTAATAAGATTAAAAATAATTTCTAAAATAGATTGATTTTTACAGAAATAAATTTATTTAATAAAACAGGAAACAGAAAATCAATTTATTTGATTTTAATAATCAGTTACTTAACAAATACTGTCAAGTAATTTTGTACGGATATAATTTTTGTATAACAAATTTTAAAATTTAAATAATTTTTCTTCTTATCTTAATTTTTTTTTTAATTTGAGCAATAATTAAATGAAAATTTTAGCAAAAGTTTTAACGTTCTGGTGTATTTTACTGTATTTTCAATAAATATAGATGCCAATAATTAAAAAATAAAAAGTTAAAAATAGGGTTTCAATTAATATAATTAATAAATAAATTTTAGTAAGGAACCAATTAATATCTACTGAACAGAATAAAACTATTAAATCAAAATATGAAAAAATTTGTTTTTCATATTTTCATTGGTTTCTATTTTTTAACATCCGATATTATATCGGATTTTTTTTTTTTTTTTTAAAATAGAAATCAATAATTCAAAGATAAATGACCAATTAATAAAATTTACTTCAATTAATAAATCACTTGCAGGGAAATTTATTTACAAAGTTTAAAAAATGGGATTAAATTTAATGTTTTCAAGTATGAAAATGAGGAAAGTTGTTCAAAAAGGGTTCTATAAATTTTCATATACCTATTCAAAATTTTAGTTAATTTAAAATCGATTGAACCAAAATTAAATTAAATAAAAATTCCAGGTGATATAATAGATTGTTAAATGATAATTTTATAAAGTGAATTTTACATTTGGGATTTTTGGAACTATTTTGACTTTTCTTTCAAATAATGCAACAACAAAAATAACAAATCAAAATATATTTTTATACAAAATTCAGCTTAGGTATATGGATTTTTATAATATAAAAAATTAAAATCTTGAAGTACATAATTAAAAAGTTTTTTAACAATTGAAATTTAGTGAAATTTTATTAAAAATAATGGATTTCTTTAAAATATTTCATTAAAATTTTTGAAAATCAAATTTTATTGAATTTTATTCTGCAAATTTTGAAAAAAATTGAATTCTCAAAAGTTTTAATAAAAAATCTTCGAATAAAAATTTGCAAACGTAATATACAATAAAAATTATATCTAATAATTAGGTACTTATATTAAAAATATTAAAATATTATTTGAAAAAAATTATTTCTAGAATTTTTTCATTTATAAATTATGCACTACTGCAAATGTGAAAATAAGAATTTTACCCTTAAAATTTTAGAAAAATAATAAATTTTCATATTATTGCAATAAAAATTCTTAAAAACCTGATGTTTAAAAAAATTTTCAACAAATTCTTTTTAAATTTTCAATATTATTTTCAAAACATTTGACTACATTTTCATTATTTGCAACTTTTTCAATTTTATATTTAATTCAAAATCAATTATTTTTTAAACATTATTTAAAAATATTTTTTGAAAAACTAATTATAAGAATTTTTTCATTATAATTTTTTAAAATTCAATTATTTTCAGTTATCCTTCTTCAGAAAATTCAAATATCTTCAAAAAAATTAGTATAGTTATATTAAAATTTAAAAAACCAATTGTTTGGAATTATTATTAAAATTTCGAAAAATTAATTATTTTCAACATTTTTAATTAAAATACTTCAAACACTTGTTTATTTTTTGATGTTTTCGAAAAATTCTTTTAAAATTTTCAATTATTGTCACTAAGCACTTGACTAAGTTTTAATTGTTTGGAACTTTTACAATTATAAATAATTAAACACTATTATTTTTCAAAAATTATTTTAAAATGTTTTGAAAATACTAGTTTTAAGAATTTTTATTACTATATTTTTTCTTAAATCTGCTATTTTCCATATTTTCTGTTATATATATTTTAAATATTTTTTGTTACATATTTTCAATAATTCTCCTTTTTATTCAATAATTCACATTTTTTATTTAAAAAATTTATTTTAAATAAAATTTAAAAAAATATTAAGGTAGGTATACAATCACAATTATTATTTTAAGCAATCGAATTCTCGAAGAACTTTCGAAAAATTATTGAAAAGAATTGATTTACAGAGCACAAGTTAAGTTAAAAATTCTAGAAAATTTGTTTCGTTATTAAATAATTTATTAATAAATTTTTATAAAATTTTATTAATATTCGTATTATAAATTATGAATCTAAAAAAATCTATTGAAATTCACGTTTCAAAAGTGAATATGAAATTGAATTTTAATGCAGAGTGTGTTAAATTAACTCAACCATATTTTACAGTTCTATAATTAATATATCAAATGAGCAGGCTTTTGATGTTTATTAACAACAATGAAGTTGGAAATGTTTGCAAATCTCTAGAGTGAATTCAATTTTAATAAGTCTCATGTTATTAAAATTCTGTTTAGTGTGTTACACATAATGAATAAGGAGTTTTTTCCTAACTTCTATTTGAAATACAGATTGGATGTAAAAAGTTTTCTATGATGGGAATAAATATATATATATTTTTTTAAATGCAAACTACACTTTACAAAACTCTGATATTCTGCTTTAAACTCAGTGTAAAATTAAGCAATTTTGAAATTATGTGGCTACTCTTCCGTATAATTACGAAATGCTCTGCAGTCCTCTAGAGAAAGACGTGGGAGCTTGTAATGGAAAATTGAATTTATGCTCTGTCATCTGACAAAGCCATTATAGCTATTGACTATTACACTCTATTTCCAAAAAAGTAGTCAAAAATTGTTTCATTAAAATTACAATTTTCCCAGCTTTGGCAAGTATGATTTTTTTTTTACTTTTTTTACACTTTTTTCTATACATTGCATCAAAATATCACTTTTCTGGCATAAAGTGCAACTTACTTCGAATTTCGTAGTGTCAAAAATAATTACAGGGTTAGTTCATTATATTTTGACTAATTTTAGAAAGTTACAATATTTTCCAAAAAATGATTTTGAAAGTATCAAGAACACGAAATGAAAAGAATTGTTGGAAAATTTTTTATATTTATTCAGAACTGACACAAGTCAGTTATATAATCAAATTCTAGAATAACTTTTTTAAAGTTGTTAATTTTACTCTCTAAATTTGAATTTGTAAAAATGTTTACTAATTCGAATTAGTGACTGACTTTTTGCTTTTGAATTAGTAAATTTTACTAATAAATAGTAATTTCTACTAATTTACACTACCGTCGGGAATTATCGGTACGGCTGTACGCGCACGGCCCAAAAACATACCAATCTTCAAATCACGATTTCTTTGTAAATACAAATGTCAGAAAATTAACAAATATACCATTCGAAAGATTATTAAATTCTACGATTAATGATATGCAACTGAAAATTTTAATAATTTATACAAAGCTTGCAGCAATCTACAAATTTGACAAAAAAAATTTTTAAATAAAATTTTTTTAGAAATTATTTCAACCCCTGCACATTTTTTAAAAATTGTAGGAAAATTTTTAAACTTATATAGGTGTAATCATTCAAGTCTCATCTTTAATTTAAGACCAAAAGAGTTAAAAAATCTTATTCGGTTCGTGAGATATCATTATATACGTCCGAGCATGTTTTTTGACAAATGCATTGAATTAGTCGATTTTGAACGTTTTTTGGCTGAAAATGCTCGGCCGTTTATAATGATATCTCTCGAACCGAATAAGATTTTTTAACTCTTTTGGTCTTAAATTAAAGATGAGATTTCAATGATTACACCTTTATAAGTTTCAAATTTTTCCTACAATTTTTAAAAAATGTGCAGGGGTTGAAATAATTTCCAAAAAAATTTTATTTTAAAAATTTTTTTGTCAAATTTGTAGATTGATGCAAGCTTTGTATAAATTATTAAAATTTTCAGTTACATATCATTAATCGTAGAATTTAATAATCTTTCGAATGGTATATTTGTTAATTTTCTGACATTTGTATTTACAAAGAAATCGTGATTTGAAGATTGGTATGTTTTTGGGCCCTGCGCGTGCAGCCGTACCGATAATTCCCGACGGTAGTGTAATAGCAAAATTTACTAATTTAAGAGCAAAAAGTCAGTCACTAATTCAAATTAGTAAAAATTTTTACTAATTCAATTTTAGAGAGTAATTAACTTAAAAGACATTTTAGATAACAGCAGTTGAAATTTTTTAGAAATAATTAAATTTCAGAATTTTTCGAAAATTTCAATTAAATGTATTAAATAATTTTATTAGAAATTAAAAATGATCGAATTTACAAAAAATTTGAATTCAGTATAATTGGTAAATAATTTAATATTACAATGAATTACAATTTTAAAGAAATTTGAATTTAAATATTTTTTATGAAATCGAAGTTTCATAAAAAAAAGTATGGTAAAAAATAAGACAGAAGCCGCTTATCAGTACAATTAAAAAAATTTTTAAATAATCGAATATTTTAAAAAATTATATTAAATTTCAAAAAATAATTGCAATTTTCGAAGAATTTCAGTTCAAAATTCTCAAAATAAATGTATATTTTAAATAATTATACTAAAATCAGAGAAAAAATTGAAATATCCACAAATTTTAGTTAAATATTTTAAAAATAATTTAATGTTTTAAAGAGTTTTGGTTTAAAATTCTAAAAAAAAATAAAATTTTTTTAAAAAAACACTTTTTAAAATTATTGAATATAATCGAATTTTTAAGAAATTTTAAAGAAATAATATCCATCAAATAATTTTTAAAATACTCGCGTTTTTTTCATTTTTAAAGATTATTTCAATGAACAGTTTTTGAAATTTGAAATTTTGGGTAACTGTAATTAAAAATTCCGGAAAATTTGATTGTTTGGAAAATTTGAGTTAAAATTTTTTTTAAATTATTTAAATTTTTGAATATATATTACAATTGAATTTTAGACGAATTTGAAATTAATTTAATTTTTAATTATTAAATTCTCGAAGAAGTTTTTCAAAATTATTAAAAATAATAATTTATTTTGAGAATAATTTTAGTTAAAAATTCCAGAAAATAATTGAATTTTAGAAAAATTATAAAATTTTTATTATTGAAATAAATTTTATGTTTTAGAAAATTTTATTTCAATTATTAAAAGAAATTGTGGTTTTTAAAAAGAAAAATTGATTTAAAAAATGAAAAACATACATATATATGTGAGGCATTTTACGTGAAATGTCCTAAGTTGAAATTTCAACTTCTTGAAAAAAATTGAAACTCGAGGAATTTGTTGTTCTATCAAGTAGAAATGTGACCCAAAAAATATTTTTGATTTCTTCGAAAAATTGGAGGGGGTAGAGGGGGCCCAATTTGACCAATTTTGCCAACGCCGGCTACTTTGTGAATTTTTTCTGAACATACTTGTAATCGGAAAATTTTTTAGAATATGTTTCTGAAAGGTTTTTTCGTCCTCTTTCCAATGGTGTATTTTATTTTTTAATATTTTAAAAATTTACCCTAATTTTTGATAATTAATATTTAATTTTCAATTTCCCAAAAATCGGTCCGTTTTTTTTGAAAATAAATTATTGCACACGAAAGCTGAGGTTTTTTCCTATCAGCATGTAAATTTTCGGAATGCCCTTTTTTTGTTTTTGAGTTATTAAATTTCAAAGAATAAATTGCGGCGCGCTGCGTCGCGGTTGCACTGAGCCGCGTGGCAACCGGCGTGAGACGAAATTTAATAACTCAAAAACAAAAAAAAGGGCATTCTGCAAATTTTTCATGCCGATAGGAAAAAACCTCAGCTTTCGTTTGCAATAATTTATTTAAAAAAAAACAGACCGATTTTTAGTAAATTGAAAATTAAATATTAATTATCAAAAATTAGGGTAAATTTTTAAAATATTAAAAAATAAAGTACACTATTGGAAAGAGGACGAAAAAACCTTTCAGAAACATATTCTAAAATATTTTTCCCATTACAAGTATGTTCAGAAAAAATTCACAAAGTAGCCGGTGTTAGCAAAACTGGTCAAATTGACCAAAAATTTCGAAAATTTTTTTTTTTTTTTTCGAAAAAATCAAAAATATTTTTTGGGGCACATTTCTACTTGATAGAACAACAAATTCCCTGAGTTTCAATTTTTTTCAAGAAGTTGAAATTTCAACTTAGGACATTTCACGTAAAATGCCTCATGTATATGAACATAATTATTGAACTTTTCAAAAACTTACAATTGAAATTATTTCTGAGCAAAGAGAAATTAACTGATGTTAAAAAATTTCCTGGAAATCAGAACAAGTCAGAGAAATAGAAAATCAAGATTTTTGTGACAATTCTGAATAAAATAAACAACCTTCAATTTTTTTTTGGTTCTTATTTGAATCGACTTTTTTCAGTCTTATATTCAATTTAAAAACTGATTTTCCGAAAGATTTGAAAATATTTTTATTATTAAATATTCTCTCACCCTTTTGTTGAGAGGGATTTTTGGATTTTTTATTTTTGAATTAGATTGCTTGGGCTTTTTCAAGCCCATAAAAAATTTGGAGCCAAAAAAGGCTCAAGGGGGTATTTTCGAGCTATTCCTTAATGGAAAGCTCGAAATTTAATGGCTTCTTCAGTAGCCAACTGATTAACGAAGAAAGCCTTGAATCCTTTAAGGATTCGCCTGCCTAAGGACTTTTTGCCCTTTTTGACAGGTTTATCAGCTTCCTCTGAAGCTTCTGTTTGCTTCTCGTATGGAAACATGACTACAGAATTCAGAATAAGGAAGGGATAGTTGTCATGGGCCCACAGCCCCATACTTATACGGGTCCTAATTAATCTCTACTTTGAGAAAGGGTGACTCCGTGCTATCTAACGACAGGCACTTGACTTAAAATTCCAATTAGCCCTGAAGGCGGGAAATTTCAAAAAGTTTCCCCTCTTTTTTCTTTTGCTAAATTATGTATTTGCTAATAAACAATATTGGCTTTTTATTTATTTATATAAACAATTACTTGTTCATTTAATTGTTATAGTTTCTCAACTAATAAATATCGATTTTTTCCAAATTCTATCGATCTGGGTTTGAGGTTACAACCCTAACCTAGCAAACATCAAAAAAAAATTTTTTTGATGAAAAGGAAAATTCTTTCTAATAAAATAACGGTTTAGTTATTTTATTTTGGATTTGCTATTTTTTGTTTAATCCAAATGAAAGTAAGACAAGAATTTCCAAATTTTTTATTTAACATAATAATACCTATTTATTATTATTTTACCAAACTTTGTCCAACTTTTGGTATTTTTTAGAGGGACAAATTGTATTATTAACTAGATTAGTAGTTTTTTATATGCTCTTAAGTTTCTCAAAGTTTTACCAACACATTTTTTTAAACAAATATGCACTGAATATAATTTCTAACCTAAAACAGATTTTTGATACTGTTTGTCAAAAACAATTGAATTTATATTTTCCATAAATTTGTTTCATTTATACGGAAAAAGGTAAAATCATGAAAGATTATTTTCTTTTTATTTATTTACTCTCCCTGCTCACGCAGGGTTCGAGACTCCCTAATACAAAAACAACTGCTTAACCTATATATACAATTTCCTTATAACTATAACGCACGCAAATTATTTTTAATAATTTTGACAAAGAATTTCGTTAGTTTAATTATTTAAGAAAAAACACTTAAAACAAAACACTTAACTCAGATCAACTTTTAAAGCGCGGAAAAAATAGAGAAAGCGTTTATTTTATTTTAAAAAATTGCCAGAAAAATAGAATTTATATTTCCTTGACTTTTCCCTGGTTTCCAAAAAAGGATTTAAACTTTTTACTTACTCCAATAATTACTTCATTTATAAGTTTTTAATTGTAAAATTCAATTATTTTTAACAAACTTTTTGATATTTTTTAACATTTTTCTTCAAAAGTTGTGAATACTTTTAAAAATTGTAATGAAATTTTTTAAAACACATTTATTTCAAGAATAAAATAGAATTACATATTTCTAAATGTTAGAACTGTAAATCCTCTAAATTCAATAATTTGCTTGAATTTTTAACTAAATTTATTAAAAAGGTTTAATAATTTTAAAAAATAATTATTTTTAAATTAAATAATATACCTATTCAAAAATGAGTTATTAAAGAAATATTTCGTAGTCTTTCAAAAATTTTAAATTTAAACATTTTGAAATTTAATTATTTTGAAAGAAAAATTATACTATGACGTATCTAAAAATTTTGTAGAATTTTTGACAAAAATTTTTCTCTAAATCAATTATTTTTAATAGATTCCAGAAAGTTATTCGAAAATTCAATTATTCAAATACAAAAATTTAATTTTCTCATAAAAATTGTAAACCGTATAACTTCATACTTTATTTTAAAAAATTTTTAAGGTAAGAAAAGAAAATTCAAAAAGAATTTAAAGTTTCCAGTGTTTTCAAAGTACAAAAAGTTTTGACAAAAACCAGAACTTTTGTAGAATTTCTAGAAATTTGATATATTTTTCTAATTTCTTTAATTTTCCAGACCTGTGCTCAATAAATCTGTTATTGTCAAAATTCATACAATTAAGAAAAACTTGCAAAAAGAATTACGTTCATAAGTTAGTAGTCAAAAGTACATAATTTAAACTCAATAAATGTATAAAATTAAATAATATCTGAAGAAAAAAAAACAAAACAAAAAATTTAACTAATTTCAAAAAAATTTAAACTAACATTTTTCAAGAAACTAAGTTCTTTACTTTTCATAAGCCTATTATATGTAATTAAAAATAAATTTTTAATTAAAGTTTCTCCGAATTCTAGTTTTTGAAAATTTTAATTTGTTAACCTGTTTTGAAATTATTTTTAAAAATTTTCATAACTCTTCTAATATTTAATTATTATTTTCTAAAATTTTGAACTAAAATTTTATTGTTAAATGAAACAGAAAAAATCAAAATTATTGTAGCTTTTCAGTAATTTGATATTTTTTTCACTATTTTAGATAAAATTGCAATAATAAAAGTCAAAAAATTATACAAGCCGAGTCTCGAACTATAATTGTAATCTGTGGAATGATAAATTTGATAAATAAAAATTCGGCTAAAGCAGAATTCTTTTAAATGAAAATTAGGATAAATATAACTTGTGTTTAATAAAAATCAGGTTTAGCGAATGTTTGGATTAATTTTAATTCGATTGAACAAATATTTCGTTGAGTAGATCTTCTACTTTACGAAAATTGTGTTAATTATAAACTTTATTAAATAAAATTGGGTTAAGTATAATTCTATTTTATAAAATTCGTTGCACTGGAAATTTGAACTAATGATATTCATGGAATATTCATGTGTACCAGAAATGCTTTTCAATTTTCGTAATATATTTTGAAAACAGTTATGTTAAGTCTCACAATTTAAATTTAATACTTTCAGCAGAAATATTGTTAATTCAGTAGGAAATGTTTCTTAGTACCGAAATCTGAATTACACTCAGTTTTTCCAATTTTTTAACATTAATAATTTTCGCCAAAAATTATTATTATTATTATTATTATTATTATTGAATTTTTAAATTTCTTTTAAAAGTTGTGAAACTGGGTAATTTTTGTCAATGTTTGATTTAAAATGCAGACAAGTACGAGTTCAACTCACACTGAAACCTTTAGGCCTTTAGGGTTCTGCACATGAAACGAACTTATTTCCTATAAAAGATAGTATTTAAAAAGTCACTTTTTTCAAAATTTTCCATTTTTTGAAAAGAAAATTGATAGTCAAATTCATTTCGGCTCAGAGTATTTTTATTATAATTTGCAGAATACTTAACTAACAATGTCAAACATTGTAAAATTTAGGAGATTTTTAGAAATTCTGCCACGAAGAGAGAATATATATTAAATTTTGTAAAAGTATTTAAAACGTAAAATGTTTTCAGGACCTTAATTTTATTTGTAAAAGTATTTAACAAATTGGGGAAAAAGTGTGACAAAGATAAATTTTGATATAAAATATACTAAACTTTAAAAAAACTTATATGTGAAATTCAGTAAAGTCATTAGAATTTAATTAATATTTTTGACATTTGATATAGTTATACTAAATTTAATTTAAGTTTTTTTAAATTTTAGTATTTTTTTATATAAAAATTTCGTTTTGTGGCAATTTTTCCTCAATTTGTAAAATACTTTTACAAAATTTAATATATATTCTCTCTCCGTGTGTAAAATTGAATTCAGCGTTTTCAAAATTGAATGACTGACAATTTTCTATTCCAAAAGTGGAATTAATTTATTGCCTTTTTAATTTCTCTTCGTAATAAGTAACAAAAGTAAAATTTAATTCTCCAATATAGGGAAGAGAATATTTATAATTTTTAATTCTTCTTTGTATTTTTCTTTATCTGTTTTCTTTGATATTATGGGAAGATATTTATTATTTTTGGTAGAATAAAAATTTGAAATACAAGGATTGCGCAGTATTATTGTGAAAATCTGAAATTAATTCAAAAAAGCATGCTCTCTAAAGTTGTTATTGCAAAAATACAGCAGAATGAATTCTCTCTCATCTCCTTTGAAAAACATGTACATATACAAAAGTGGAATTGGTGTTGATTTTGATATTTGAAAAAATAAATAAAGTCAGATATGGGAGGGAGAGAAGTTGAAATCGACTGGTATAAATAAGAAAATCCATTGTCGTAAGATTTAAAGTTGAGAAAATAAAAAGGAATCGTATGGCAGTGGATTTCTATTCAGAGAGTTTTGTGACACGCACGATCCACTTCTTCCGATCAGAGTCTGTGGCTCGAAGTCTGGAGGATTATTGGGTTGTCGCGTTCAGAGCTTTTCGCAATTTAGCGATGCCTTTGTATTGCTTCAACCTCCTAAAGCCTGAATTCTAAATCCCAACATGCACCTTTGAGTAGGCGTTTCCAGACAGTTTTGTTTCCATTATTCCAAGAAATAAACATACATGGGAATTTCATAGCTGACGCATCGATTTTTAAGCTGATACGTACATTTATGTGTACGGCAAATTTTCTTTTCTCCCCGATTAACATTCACTACTTTTAATTTTACTCTAAGCGAAATGTTGAACTTGAATATAATTGAATTTTAATTAGTACGAATTTCTGCTAAGCAGAAATCTATCGGGAAAGAAACACCGAATTTCCATCTGACCGAAATTATTCTAAATGACCGAACAGTCAACTGGCCAGGCTTCACACTCATCTTATAAAACCGACTATTTTTTTAAATTGGCTGTTTACAGAGAACCAACCGAATAAACCGATTCAACTAAACATCAGAATTCTTCTTTGTACACTTAGCTTTGAGGAAATTGTGATAATAGCGGAGAAAAAAAATTTTTGAAAGAACTTATATCGTATTTTCTGAGAAATAAATATGAAATATTTTTTCAGAATTTATTAAATTCTTGCTGTGTGAGATTATAAATACAAACAAGAAGTAGTATTCTTTTTTATTACACGGAGAGAGAATCTTTATTAAATTTTGTAAAAGTATTTTACAAATTGAGGAAAAATTGCCACAAAACGAAATTTTGATATAAAAAAATACTAAATTTTAAAAAAACTTATATGAAATTTAGTATAATTATATCAAATATTTAGAATATTAATTAAATTCTAATATAACTTTACTAAATTTCACACCAGTTTTTTTAAAGTTTAGTATTTTTTATATCAAAATTTCGCTTTGTCGCACTTTTTCCCTAATTTGTAAAATACTTTTACAAAATTTAATATATATTCTCTCTCCGTGTATGAAAAAAAGTAATATTTTTTAAAATTTAACAAAAAAACATTTTTATACAATTCTTCACAATAATTCAATTACTTTCACTAATAATAACATTTTTCATGGAAATACAATTTTTTCAAAATTTTTTTGATAAAATTCTAAGCAAGAATTCAATTATTTTCACAAATAAATTTTCCCACAAGAATTCAATTATTTAAAATATAATTTTTATAATATTTATTATACAGTACGAAAACCTACCACGTCAGTCATATCCCATGAGTGGGAGTGAGACAGACTTATGCGATTCCCATACTTTCCTATGACTGACGGATAGCTTTTCTTACTGTATATTTCGAAAAAATTAATTATTTAAAACAATGTTTATAAAATTCTAATGAAGAATTCAATTATTTTCAAAAATAACAAAATTTTTCACAGAAATTCAATTCTTTCTCAACATTTTAATAAAATTTTTCGTAATAATTCAATTACTTTCATAAATAATAAAATTCATCGTACGATTTTAATTATTTTTAATACAATTTTACAGGAATTGCTCAAAAATGTAATTATTTCAAAAAATTTAATTTCAATTCTTCGAAAAAATTAATGATTTAAAAAAATGTTTTTTTTTAATTTTTTGGAAAAATTTAATTATTTAGAATAATATTATAATTTTTCAAAGAAATTTAATTATTTTCAAATATTTTAATAAAATTGATCGAAAGAAATCAATTATTTTATATACAATTTTAATTAAGTTTTTTTTGGAAATAATCCAATTATTCTTTCAGATTTTGATAAAATTCTAAGCAAGAATTCAATTATTTTCATAAATAATAAAATGCTTTTTAGGAATTCAATTATTTTCAAAAGAATTTAATAATGTACCACACAGGCATTCAATTATTGTCAAAAATTTCAATAGAATTCTTTGTATAACTTAATTATTTTTAAAAACTTTTCGCAATTGAATTCTTTCTAAATTTACAAATTAAAAAATAAGTACGACGTCAATATTTTTACCTCAGCTCACCTACAAGATGTTCTGAGTATTTCCAATATTTTATTTTGACAATTGGCAATGCCATAGTGTAAGTTATCTTTTAATGCAAAAAAGATTGAAAATCAAAATTTTACTGTTTCAGTATTTTGTCTCGCATTTGCATAAAAATAAATTTAAAAATCAAACAAAAATATTTTATTTTTCCTTATTGATGCCCTAACAAAAATTGACTTTGATTTTTGATTTTCGTCAATTTAGTTAATAAATAATTAAGTGTTTACATTTACCCCGAGAATTCGAAAACTCGGGGTAAATGTAAACAGAACTTGAACTACATTTTAAAAGAAAATAATTGAATAAATTTGCTTCTATTTCACAATTTCATTAATTTGGCAATGTAAAATTACATAGAAAAGGAAATTAGGTCCTCTTTGAAAATTTGATAAAAAAAAAAAATTTTTTTTTTTTTGAAAATATGATTAATTTTTAAAAACGAGTAGCCAGATTCGAGCAAATTTGATCAATTTTTAAAAATATTATTTTTAGGTTCATCCGCCATATTGGATCCACCATTTTGAAATTTAAAAATTCGATTTTAGATTCTTATTCAACAAAATAAAAATTAACTTCTTTTTACCAAGTTGAATGAAAATCTACTAAAATTTGTTCAAGTTATTCAAGTTTTTACATTACTAGTTTTGCAATGGTTGATTGTTTATTTATATGATACATTATCAGTCAACTGGTTGATTTACTATACATCTACGAAGAATTTTTTTTCAGTTTTTCCATCCCTTAAAACAGTAGTATACTTGAAATAACTTGTTTCTTAAACCTCGCTTAACTACAGAGGTGTTTACATTTACCCCGAATTTTAGGAAAATTTCAAAATCTCGGGGTAAATGTAACAGTCAGTTTTAGGCGATTCAGGTGCATCAATATTTTTTGGAACCTCATAAAATTTTTCTAGGGAACTCTAGTAACAAGTTCATGCAAAAAAAATCCGTCCGTTTTACCTTTTAACAAAAAAAAACTAATGTTTTTGGTGAAGAATAGATATTCCGTTTACATTTACCCCAATTGACCCTATTTAAAATTTTTTATAAAATTCTTCGCAAGAATTAAATTATTTTTATAAATATTGAAATTCTTTCATGAACAATAAAATTCGTTGCAGGAATTTAATTTTTTAACAGGATATGAAAGAAGTAAATATTTTTTATGAAAATTAGGGAAAAGTTAGGAAAATAAAAATATGGAATGGAATTTTTGTGAGTTTTGTGAAGTGTCTAAAACGAGTTTTTTTGGTCGTCAAGTTTAATTTTTCGATTGCTACTTTTTTACTACATTTTTAGATTGAACGCTACTATTTGCTACTTTTTTAAAATTAATTATCGATGAGTGCGAAGTCTGAATGGCAGAAATATTTCAGCGCGAATTTTAAAATTAACTAATGAAAAAATATCAAGAAAATTGTGATTCGTCAATTTTAAAATCCACGCAAAAATATTTCCAACAGTTGGTGGTTCGGCCATTTGCAAATTCGGTCAAAAGATAATTCGGTACTTTAAGAATTCTAACAAATTCATGTAAATTCTGATTCAAAGTAAAGAAAATTCGAATAAATTATAATTGAAAATGAATCTTTTGTCTTAAATAATAATTCGCATCAACCAAATTTCGTAAGCTAATAATTTAATTAATAATTCTGTCAAATTATTTTTATGGGATAATCAGATATCCTGTGCAATTGACCAAATTATTATTATGTTTTTATTTCACTTTAAGTTTTCTTCTATTTATTCAAAATGCGATTTAAAGGAATTTACGTGCATTTTTAAATTTAGCGCCATTAAGGCTAAGATTGTAGGGGCACTGGTCGTCATCTAGACCGAGGTGTTTAAAAATTACAAAAACACAATTTTCTAAACTGAAAAATATATTTTCCACATATATTCTTATTTTACATTAAACTCAAAAACTTACAGCAACTTTTAAAACCATTACATTAATGAGAAACATTGAATAATTTGATTTTTGGGCAAAAATAGAATTTTTAACATAACCTGCAAACAGATTGTAGAATTTATTGCGCAGACTCGAGATTTCGATAAGGTAGTTCAAGTTGGGTGGGGGAAATCCAATATGGCTGACATCAGCTGATTTACCGGAGGACAAACAATGCATTGAATTCAATGGGACAAATCAGTTTTTTAACCATAACTTTTTAAATATTTATTTTTGAACCATAGTGTAATGGAAAATTATTCTTTATTTATCGAAATCTATTTTTTAAAACAATAAAACCAAAAAATTAAATTTTATTGTTTTAAAAAATAGATTTCGATAAATAAAGAATAATTTTCCATTACACTATGGTTCAAAAATGAATATTTAAAAAGTTATGGTTAAAAAACTGATTTGTCCCATTGAATTCAATGCATTGTTTGTCCTCCGGTAAATCAGCTGATGTCAGCCATATTGGATTTCCCCCACCCAACTTGAACTACCTTATTATTTATATCGATGTATTTCTCACGTCTGCGCAGAATGTAATAGCTAGCAGGCTAAGCCGAATTCCAGAAAATAATCGTTTTTTGTGTTACTTTCAAGTTATTATTTTTTTAATAATTCAATTGTTTGTTAACAATTTTTTTATGTATTAGAAAATATTCGCATATTGTTTGACTTCAGTATCCTCACAAATAAATTTTTTTTCTTATTTAATAACTGGCAGGCTTAGCCGAACGCTTTTTTTTCCTTTGTCAAGTATAAAAACCCGTTTTCTTTATAAGAACGATTAAAATTGAATTTTGAAAAGGAAATTTTTCGTTGAATTGCAGTAATATTTTTCGATTGATTTTGTAAAATTGTAAATCCTTGTCCATTGGCAGTGATTTCGTTATTGTTCTGCTGATTTCCAGAGAGACTGACTTTCTCCTTTTTTTTTATCATCGCTGAAAAATCCTAGAGCTGTGCTCTTGAATTGTACTCGAAATTCTGGAGATGCCTCTTTCGTCGACGGTGTTACATTGCGCTGTTGAGAAAGTGGTAAAGAATCGAGACTCGGTGTGACTATACTTTAAAGAAAAAGAAGAAAAAAATAAAAAAAGGAATTGCAAAAAAAAGAAGAGGAAGGTCGGATGTTGGTGTATGTCGCAACGAAGCACTCATGCTTCGAGGGATCTCCTCTGAGACTCATTGAGTTTGCTTCTAGGATCACCCTTTTCCTCTCCACCTTCTCCCTTACACCCCTTTTTCATCCCCTGGCTCCTCTTCATTGTTCCCCTTTCTCTTCTAACTATATACTCACAAGTTATTATACATGTATACCCTTCTCCCCTCGTCTACTCTTTTCGAAGAAAATGAAAAGCACCAAAATGTAATCCTCAGTCTCCGAGGTTCACTCTCGACTCCCATCTCCAGTCATATCCGGATTTTCCACTAGGTTTCTTCAGTTCCGTTTGCGATTTCGAATTCTCAGTTATCCAACCGAAGAAAATGGCGACTAAAAGCTTTCATAAATCGAAAGTTGAACGGCTTTCTTTCGTTTTTTCTTCTTTTCTTCATTTAATCCTCTCTTCTTCGTTTCGTTTTCAAACATATCTAATCTATTTCGTTTTGACCAAAAGTTTACTTGGAATGTACTGCACAGGAAATTGGATATAGATGATGTGAAAGTAAATTTTGTTTCTTAAAACAAAATTGGGAGCATTTTCTCTATATGTAACAGTTTATTTGGAAATTGATAGATTCTTATATTATAAACATTCGGAGGCATTTTTAAACAATTTTAATCTTTTTGGCACTTTTATTTAATTTACATTGGAACTTTTCTTTTGGAACTTATTTTTACCAATTTGGCTGTTCCATTTGTCAATGTTACCATGGTAATAACCAAAAATATTACCTATAATGTAATTCCATATTTAAGTCAAAAACAGAATTTGTTGACTCGAAAAATGGATAGACCCTCGACAATTTGTACGTTTACCCTGGTAACAATTCTTATAAATCATTGAATTTTAAAGGATTATATATTATATATTATAATAGTGATTAAATATTTATTTAAACAAAATCTATTTACGTTCCAAATAATTTTACAATTAAAGATATTCAAAATATATAAATTACTAATAACTATTAATAAATATATTTAAACTCAGAACAATGTATTACAAACATTTTTTGTAATTGGTTATTATCGACTAAGAATTAATTAATAAAATCTTTAATTTATTTAATGAGAGAATATTTTTGAATTGTTTCTTTTTATAGATTTTTGTGAAATATTTTCCGATAGAAGATTTTCACTGATTTTGAACAAATTTAGAATTATAGAATTTTCAAGATTGTCATACATTATAGAGAAATATTTTTATAGCATTTTTGTGGATTTCAAAGAAAATAAATAAACATTTGTCGCGAGTTTTTTTTTATTTATTGGCTATTTGTTACAGAGATGTTTGGCCCGAGAACGACTGTTTCGGAAGTGTTAATATGCCTGTGGAGGAGGAATTTCTGGCACTGCGAGAAATTTTCTTTGCTGATTTGGGTGGTGAGTCATTTTTACTAAATATTTGTCTATTTTTTATTGTCTTATTCATCATGTTACTAAATTGTTGTTGATTTTATTGTTTTTTGTCTTTCACCCATTTTGAAACCTATATTTATCAATAATTATTTTAATTTAATTAATATTAACGGGACAAGCTCTATTTTCCATTGATTTTGATTGACATACAAAAATTGATAAAGTTCACAACGTTTATGATCAATTTTTGTTTCAATCGTTCATAAACTTTACTCGAACTAAAATTTTGTGTGAATGATGTTAATTTCGAAAAATTGCCAAAGATGAAAAAAAAGTACGAAAACAGTTGAAAAAATAAAAAAGTTAAAAAAGTGAAGTGAAGAAAATTGAGCATATATGTATATATTTTAAAATTTATAAAAAGAATTATTCTCAATGACCACATTGAATTTAAAGAAGAAATTTGAATGTGCCAAATGTGATAATTTATTTAAATTGAGATAATTTGGAGTTAAATGAACAAGTTCATTATATGGTTTTAAGTACAAGTTGATTATTGATTTTCTCATACCAGAAAGTCATCTTGGAAAGTTGGCTAGGGTGTTTCAAGTCAAAAAATAAATATGCATGAGCTTGAGCACATTTGTGTAGTCATATCGCCTTACACCGCCACTAGCTTTATTTTCCACAATAAATAAAAATGACGCACTAGAGTGCGTTAAGTCTATATTTTGGTTCGCTGCTTTTATTCTCCAGGAAATGAATTTTTTTAATTCATTTTTTCTCTCTCTCTGCCATAAAATATTTTATCTCTAACTAAATACGGAAATATATACCTACATACATTTTTTTGCTTGCTTAACTCCGCTGGCATATTACAACTGAATCTCTAAAAAAATCATTGTTAAAATTATAATTTTATCTTCAAGTCATGTTTTAGTACAAAAAGAGACGGGAGAAAAATGTTTTTTAATTATCTACTTTTTAAATATATGATGAATTCTTCATTAATTAGTAATTTTTGACAATTTTAAGTTCAGAAAGTTGTAATTAAAAAATTATTATAATTAATACAGGGTTACCACTGCCGTCCAAAAGAAAAAGATACATAAGCGACATTACCATCAATCCGAGAAAATCAAAGAAAACAGTTTGCCTCCGGAACTATAATTCAAATTAACTTTTTTAAAAAAATTTTTGATCAGTATTTAATAAAAAAGTATTCTGCTTCTCATTATGTAAAAAAAATTAATTTTTTAAACAATTTCTATTGTAAAATGGACATACCCCTAGTAGAAATTTGTCCTAGTTATTATAAAGGAACTGTCCAGTCGCGCTTGAAATTGTCTAGTTACTTTACAAGCCAACTGGCTAATAACTGGAATGGAGTGTCACGCTTTTTTCATCAAGTTAGGGACCATTCAAGTATTACGTAAGCATTTAAGGGGGAGGGGGGGTCTAGCTATTGCTTATTTCCATTAGAAAAAATGGCGCTAATGCATATAAAAAATCTTACATGGGGGAGGGGGGGGTCTAAAAACCTGAAAAATATGCTTACGTAATACTTGAATGGACCCTTATTATCTAGCCCAACTTTATAAATTCTGGTCAACGGTTCTGTAGAAAAACTAGACAAATTAATTCTTTTAAAATACTGAAAATTTGTTTAATATTGAGATTTACTGTAGTTAACACATTTATTTCATGCAATTAATATAAAATTTCTATTTAGCACCAAAGAAAGTCAATAAAAAATATTTTTGGAAAATTTCTGTATCCATTATAATAATATATACATAATAAATGGAATAGAATAAAAAATTATATATTTTATAATTTTTAATTAATTAGTTGAATTATTATATAAAAATAATGTAAATAGTAAATTATTACATGTAATTTTCTACATTACTTTTTGATTTTTAATTCAATTAAAAAAAATTCGAAATTCGAATATCCTAAATATTTACTGTTTTCAAACAACTTTCACTTTTTTAATGCACTATTATTAACAATAACACTGAAACAAATATTTTTTATTAGTATAAACAATTATAATCTATATAAACCATAAAACGATAATGCAATTTCACCGAAAAAATCTTGGGGGGTAACGGGGAGCGAACCCGGGTCCCGCTGGACTAAAGTTGTTTTTAGTAATTTAATTTGCAACGTTAACAATTAATAAATAAATTGTTTACTGTAATTAAATTTTTAATTATTTTTATTAATTTATTATAAACAGAGAGAAACTGAGAGTACGCACGTAATGCAAATCGCTCTTTCCTTTGAAAGTCTGCCCCCTCGCGGCCAAAAGTCCCAAGCTTAGGTGGTTGGCTATATATATTGCCTAAATCGGTGAGCTTGCACACATATGTAAAACGCAATGGCTAAGCCGAAGTATATAATCGGAAGCACTCGTGATCACTCGGAAAATGCAAGGAACGCGAACGCGAGGAATAGAACTAAAAAAGAGGTTATGACAATGTTTTGACATTTGTACACATTGTTTATGCAAAGTTTTTTGTGGTTTTTATGCTTATAAAATTTTGTATTTACACACAAATTTTATTTTAGGGATTTGAGCGTATAACATTTTAATTAAGGCTATTTATTTTGATATATTTACATATTTATAGGAACAAATTCTCCTAAAAAAAAGGAATTCAAATATAGAGCAAATAAATATTGCAACAATATTCTTAATTCTCAACATTCATCAGTATTTTTATACTGAGTGATAAACTCTTACTATTGCATAAATTAGGAAAAAATTCGGGAATTTTATGAAAAGTACTGGAGAAATTAATATTAAATTTACAAAATTGAGAAAAAAATTGTGGTTTTTCCGGTGTCCACAAATTAATCTTTGTTAATATTAATACGTTTAGGAATTTTTCTTATAATTCACTTTCTAAATTTTGAAATCATTACTATAATTTTCATACAGAACTTTGGACTTTTTCCATTTTTGACAATAATTGCAATTTATTTTAAATAATTTAAATCTTGAATTAAAAAACTTTCATAATATTATTATTTATAAATTTTTCAGGGAATAATTTTACTTAAAAAGCCGAAAAATGATTGAATTTTCGAAGAGTTAGTTGCAATTGCAATTTTTATAAATAATTGAGTTTTAGAAGGTTTTATATTTATAATTTTTGTAAATTATTAATGTTTCAAATAAAAGTTTAGAATTGAAAAAATTCTCAAATAAATGTGAAAAAGTCAAAATTCTATTTGGAAATCAGGAAAAAACAAAATTAAACAAGAACAAAGTAAATACGAATTAAGTAGTAAAAATATTTACTAATTTAAATCAGTGACGGACTTTTTTACTTTTGAATTAGTACATTTTACTAATAAAGTAAAGTTTTACTAATAAAGTAAAGTTTTACAAATTGAATTACTAAAGTGTCTAAAGTTAGCGTCTATGTTGAGCATCGAAAAATATTTTTTTTTACAAAACCGAAAAAATGAAACAATTATTTCAAAGATTTTAGATTTACAGGGTGGCCACATGTCAGTAAAGTCAGGGAAATGTCAGGAAAAAATTTTTTGTCAAAGAAAATTGAGACTTTTCTAAACTTACCAAAAATTGCAACTTTTTCGACTTTTCTTCCAAACATTGCAACAAAATATCAGAATTTTTAGTAAAAAAAAGTACAATTTATTTTGATTTTTATAATGCGAAAAATAACTATAAACAAATCTTTCAAAAATTGTTTTTGAATCATTTTTTAAGATAATTAAAATTTTTTAAATATATCTATAAGAAAAATCTTTTTAAATAATAATTGAAATTTTGTACAATTTTATTGAAAATAATTAATTTTTTTAAAGTATTTTGTTACAATTTTTGAAAATCAACTTTTAAAGAATTTTAATTGCAAATTTTCAAAATAATTGAATTATCAAAAAACTTCAAACAATGTAAAAAAATTATTTTAATATATTTTTACAAAATTAATTGTAAGAATTTCTCTGTAATTTTTTGAAAATAATACATTAAAGCAATTTTAAAGTCAGTAAATTGTCAGAAAAATTGATACTTATGAAACCACCCTGATTTAAAAAAGTAAAATTTACAAATTAAAAAGCGAAAAGTCAGTCACTGATTCAAATTAGTAAACATTGTCACTAATTCAAAAATAGCTAGAGTACACTTATTCTTATTAGAAAACATTTAATTTAATTAAATATGCTTAATTTTTCGCAATATTCCACACCGTAAAATTCTAAATTAGAAGAAATATAAGTTTGGATGCTTTAATTTAATTATTAACATTAAATTACAAAATTACAAAAAACAAATTACAATTAAAATTTTAAAAAAATTACACAAATTACATAAAAAATTACAAAAAAAATTACAAATTACACAAACATTCTTAAATAAATAATATTAAATTAAAAAAAAAATAAATTAAAATATTAAGAAATTAATTCTACCCCATAAATTTAGTAAAGTAAATATATATAAAAAATTAAGAATTAAGTTAAATTAAGTATATTCAATTATATTGTGTAGAATTTTTTTTGTAAAACTTTCGTGTGTAGAGATTAATTTTCTAAAATTAATTTGAAGAGAAATTCAAATTGAAAAAATGTAATAGTGTAAAGAATTTAATGTCATAGATTTTCTGAAAACTATAGATATTTATTTGTGTAGAATTATTTAGTGTTTAACGGCGTAGAGTTAATAATTAAATTGGCATCCAAAATGATATTTTCTTCCCTGAATAATTTTACGTATAGAAATTAATTCAACATGAACTATACAAATTTAATAAAATTAAATTTTATTTAAAATTATTAGGTACGTTTATACTAATTATTAATTTTAAAAAAATGTAATTAATTTTATTAAATTTAATTTACCTTTTATTTTTAGTTGAATTAATTTCAATTTATAAATTAAATTTCTTAAAAACTAATTTTTATTGTTATTTCATTTATTAAATTTATCACTTATAGTAATTAATGTGTAATAATTTTTAAATCACAATATAGTAAGAATGAATAAGAGAAGGAAGCAGACATTTCGCTGTCCTGCATTGCGATTTACTTTGGGGACTCAAAATCATTTCTCGGCCTATTATCAGATTAGTTCAGTTCTATTCCTCGCGTTCCTTGCATTTTCCGAGTGATCACGAGTGCTTCCGATTATATACTTCGGCTTAGCCATTGCGTTTTACATATGTGTGCAAGCTCACCGATTTAGGCAATATATATAGCCAACCACCTAAGCTTGGGACTTTTGGCCGCGAGGGGGCAGACTTTCAAAGGAAAGAGCGATTTGCATTACGTGCGTACTCTCAGTTTCTCTCTGTTATAAATTATTATAAATATTTATTAATTAATTTTATTATTTAATATTATTAATTAATAATAATAAATTAATTAAATTTTTAATTAATAGAAAATTATAATTAAACTAAAATGGATATTAAAAAAATTAATTTTTAACTAATTTTATTATTTTTATATTTATTATAAATGATTGTAAATATTTATTAATTAATTTTATTAATTTATAATAATAAATTAATTAAATTTTTAATTAATAACAAATTAAAATGAAAAGTTTTAAAATATTGGAAAGAATAACAACAAATTTATCTCTAGCAAATAATCAGTCAAGCTGTCTAGTTACATTAGACATTATTGCAGTGTCATCGACACGACAAACTTAGAACTATAATTTCTAGGAGTACTTTAAAGTAACATTAAAAAAACTAGACAGAAATTATGTCTAGCCAATGTCAAATTCAACTTGAATCTTTGACGAAGAGCGTTGGTCAGTAACTTTACAGTTATTTACCAGTCCGCCTAGAATCAGCGTCCGTGACAAAAACTGTCCAGTAACTTGAACAATCGAGTGGCTCCATGACAAATTTCTACTAGGGACGGGTTTCTAGTAGTGATAAATACAGACGAATAAAAGCACAAAGTCGCTTATGTTTATTCCTCGGTAAACTTACTCGAGCTGAGCGGTGCCGTCCAGAGAAAAAAGAGCCTGTGTAGTAAAATTATCGCTTTTCTTCTTCTGTAAACTCGACTCACTGTCAGACCATTTTACAGAGGAAAAAGATACATAAAGACAGTCGAAAGAAAGTCGCTTCTTTTAGTCTGTAAAGTCAGCTCACTCTCAGGCTCCTTTACCGAGTAAGAAGATACATAAGCGACTTTGTGTATCATTTTGTCCTGTAAGTTGGTGACGTATGCAGCGTCGTTTACCGAAATATGAACCCACAAAGTGTTTTATGTATCTTTTAACTCTGTATTTCGTCACTTTTTCCATTTTTGTCATTTTTAAACAATCTTTTTTTGCAATAAATAATTAAATATTTTAATTCTTTTTTACACAGTTAAATGCAGCTTTTTTTATGAATCCAATGATATTAAAAACTCAATTTTTTCAAAAATGTCGCTTATGTATCTTTTTCCTCTGGACGGCAGACCACAGGTTAGGGAATTCAGGGATTTTTATTAAAAGTTCTACTGGAAAAATAAATTTATTTGAATTCATAAGTAAATTCGGAATTTTTGTTTCTTTTTTGTTTGCCTCATAAATTATTAAATTACGACGAATTCTAATACAAAACCTTCAATTTTTTCTATTTATGACAATAATTTTTTTTAAATAACATAATTCTTGAACAACTGTCATAAAATTAATACTTAGAAATTATTTAAAATGAATATTTTTACTTAAATATTTCAAAATTAATTCAATTTTAAAAAAGTTGCGTTTACAATTTTAATAAATGGACGCACTTGAAAAGCTTTTATTTTGAAATTTTAAAGAACTTAGAATTTTGAAAAATTTTAATAACTCAAATTCTACTGAAATTAGTTTCATTTTTTAATATATATTTTTTTTAATTATTAAAAATAATGGATTTATAGAAGAATTTTAAACACTAAAAAAACTGAATTTTGTAGAAGTTACAAATGATTGCAGAAATTTAATTATTTTCAAAAATTTTAATAAAATTCTTGGCAAAATTTCACATATTTTCAAAAATTTTAATAAAATTTTCCTATACAATTCAATTATTTTCAATGCAATTCTTCTTAAGAATTTAATTATTTTCACAAATAATACAATTTTTTATGGGAATTCAATTATTTAAAAAAATTTTGAATTTGAAAAATTATAATAAAATTGATCATAGAATACAATTATTTTCGTAAAATATAACATTCTTCCTAGGAATTACAATTATTGTCAAAAATGTTTGTAGAAATCTTCGAAACAATTTAATTATTTTCGGAAAAAATAAAATTCTTCGAAGCAATTCAATTATTTTAGAAATTTTAATAAAATTCCTCCCAAGAATTTAATTTTTTAAAAAAGAAGTTATTGATGTTCTTCAGGGTCAGGGAAAAACAAAATTAAAGTTTTGTGGCAACCCTGTTAATGTCATATTAATAGATAATTTTTATGTTAGCTTCCCATAACTAATTAATAAACATAGCGTATATTACAATTTTTTTCCTCACTTTATAAAAGTTCTGATTGTTTAGCGATTGTAGAATTTTGCGTTGGTATAAATATTTGAGTAACCAAAATAAATTTTGAATTGAGTAAATTGTATTAAATTTCTCGAGATTCTTGTGCAAAGATAGTTTAATATTGACGATCTCGGCGCGTCTGACTCTGACGATGTTTGCGTCAACTTGTAAAAGAGAAGAGATCGTTAATACTTCTTTAGCTCCCGATGGAATGTATTATCTCTAGTTTGCAGAGGAAGTTAGTCTCAAGAACTGAGTGAAATGTTTTTCTCGTTATTTGCTCCGCTTATTCAACTTTTCAAATGTTATCTCCATTTTTTTCTGTTTATTTTATTTTTTTTTAAACTTGATTCATAATCTTTGTTTTTTATAATTTGAAATTTTTTTCTATTCCACACACTAAAAGTGTAATTTTTATTTTAGTGGATTTTTTCTCTTAATATGTGATTACTTTTTTAAGGTGTATATTTAAGAAAGATTGAAAGAAAAAATATTAGTTTTTTTCCCATTTTTTTCTTACCTTGTGAAAAAAAATTAATAGGAAAATTAATTCAAGTCTTTGAATTTTTATTATACCTACCTCGTGAAGAAAAATTAAAGAAGAAAAGTTGTTTTCTTTTATTTAAATTTTTATAATTTTATAAGCGATCTACTTAAGTAATTACTATTAGAGAAGGAAAAATGTCAGAGTTGCTTTTAGAAAGAAATTTTTACCTTTTGATTTCAGTCACGCGATACGTCTCACGTATAATTTGATTTTAAAAATTTAATAAGCTTCCAGGAAAGTAAAACAAACGAAGAATATTCTTTTAATTATTAGTTTGTTTCTTCATTGGAATCAACAGGACGATGTTTTTTATCGGAGACCTGCATTTAAAAAAAGGCAAAACTTACAAATTCTATAAAAACTTTTTGATGAAAAATATTAATTTAAGAAACCAATGTAAACTATAGAATTGATAGATTCTTGTATACAGGAAAATACAGTGATTTTTTTCGGTCATAAATTCTCACCACATTCTTTTTTTCTGTTTTCTTTTTTGATTTTATGAAAAATATGCGAATAAGTTATCTTCTGCAAAGTTGTATACACACTTTTTGGCGGAGTCTCGTTCTCTGTTATGAATTATTTGTTTTTCGAGGAGGGAAAAGCTTTTTGGATAAAATTAGGGTCAAAGTATTGAATAATAGAGTAGTTTGAGTATAGATTTTGAATTATTTATGTATTCTATGAAGAATATCGACATGTTTGGAAAAAAAAAGTTTTGTGTGTATACAAAAACATGTGCAATTTTTTCTGTTAGAATGATGGCGCAGGTATTGTTTGAGAGCAGGGAGAGATCTTTGTAAGAGGTCGTTTTGTAATATGCAGAGCATATATCATGACACAAATTTAATTAAACGCGCTACTGGGATTCATTTCATGCTTCTAATTTATGTATGAATAACTACGTTGTTTACCATAAGCTTTCATGAAAACCCCTTATATTCATGTCTATTTTGTACATACAAGACGTTTGTGGTTCGTCAAAGTCACCTTTTCAAATTTTCAACGTTTTTTCCCCTTTTTCTTTATTTTTTAAACACAAAAGATGTTTTTTTTTAATTTTGAAACTGAAAATTTATGTGGATATTTTTCCTTTCAAGAAAAAACTATTTTTAAAAATGTCAATAATTTCTTTAAAATATAAAATTTGTTTCAATAAAATTAAAACGAAATATTCAATTGTTTGAAAATTTTTCAATTAATTGTTTTTAGGAATCCAATTATCTTAAAGAAATTTTAATTAAATTTTAATTAAAATTTTTCAGAAAACTAATTTTTTCATAATTTCTGTATTAAATTATTCAGTGCTTCAGTAATTTTGTAAAATTATTTTAAATACTTAGTATTATCTATTTTTCCACAAAGAACTAAAATTTCAAATCTTCTGAAATTTAATTGTTTCTAAAAATTATAACAGTAATTTTTCCAAAATTCAATATTCCTTAGAATTTTTACCTAAAATTCTTTGCCATTATTTTTAGTAAAATTTGAGAAAGATTTTGAGAATTCGATTACTAAAAAAAGGAAATTTCATTTAAAATACATCAAAAATTATTTTGCTTTCAATTTAAATTATTCAAAAGTAAAATTTCCAAAAATTTCAATTTGAAACCTTTGAAATTTAAATAGCATTTTATACCAAAAAATTAGTATATTATTATGTAATATGATGAATAAAAATAAAAAGAAATCGCGCATTTCATTAAAATAAGTCAACATGAAAAATCAGGGAATTCAAGGAAAAGTCAGTAAATTTTATCAAAAGTACTGGAAAAATATTAAATTTCTAGAATTCATAAGAAAATTTTGGATTTTGGTGCCCTTACATTTTTGGTTTAAATAATTAAATTTTCATAGAACTTTCGCAAAAATTATTAAAAGTAATTGATTTAGTAAAGAATTTTTGTTAAATATTTTTAAAATAATTGAATTTTATTAGAGATGCGTTTATAACTTTTATAAATAATTGAAATTCAAAAGGTTTTAATTTAAAATTTTAGAAAATTAAAATTTGAAATAATTAGGTATAATTAAAAATTCTAAAAAAGTTAATTTTTTAAAAAATTTTTATTCACATTGTTTTGAAATTGTTTGAAATTTTGTAAAATGTAATTGTAAACAATTGGATTTCAGTGTCATTTTAGGTGAACTTTCTTTTTTTCTTTCGACAATTGAATTCTCAAAAAAAATTTTTCAACAAATACTTATTAAAAATAATTCATATGGAAAAGAATTTTTATTTAAAATTCTAAAAAATAATTCAATAGAAATCGTGAAAATACTTTTGGAAAGATTACAGTAATGTGAATCAGATTAACCTTTATGGTCAAGAACAAGTTCAAAATCAAAATTTTTGTGTCAATCCTGAAGAAAATAGTCGCATTTTTGGATTATGTAATCGAATAAAGTCGAAAAAATTATACTATCAAAGGCGTGTATTAAGTTTTTCAAATTTGAAAGTAAAAAATATTTAATTTGAGGTTTTCAAATAAATAATTTTTAAATTTAAATTTAAATTTTTTTAATTATGATTTTAAATATTTTTTTTGTTTTTAGTATTTTTGACATTTAAATTTATTGTTTTGCTTTGTTTTGGAAATTGTTTAAAATTCTTATATTTTGTAATTAAAATATTTTAAAATTTATTAGTTTCAAAAAATTAATTCTTAACTGCAAACGGTCTTCCGATTAATTTGTTAAACGAAAATTTCAAATGTTATTATTTAAAAAATGAAAATAAATAATTAATTTAATTTTTTAAATTCGAAAATTGCCACAAAAAAACACTAATTTAATTAAAGTGAAATCGAAACATAATGCCAACGGGCGTCTAGTTTTCTTTGCGACTTCTTTTTAATCTTTCCTAATTACACTCTGTTTTGGACTTTCAAAAGATCAAAGAGACTTTAAGAATTGTGATTTTCAACCTTTAAAAGATTAACGCATGAATCTACCAAGATCAAAACAAAAGTCTCACGGAAGTAAAGAAAATTCTTAATCAGAAGATTAATGAATTTTTACTCATTTAAGAATTTAATGTTTTGGAAAACTGTTTTTACAAGATTGAGTCTTTGGCTTCCTTGCTCTTAATTGATCTCATGTGGTTTTTTTTCTTTCGCATTTGATTAATTAAATTGCTCAAAAAATAATTAGTCTTTTCTTCCTCAATTACTTATATTTTTTTTTTTATTTATTAAAATATTTACGTTATTTATAAAATTTAATAATATAGAAATCTCTTGAAATATTTAGGTTCAAAATACTATAAAGTTAATGCAAATAGGGGAGACTGGGGTAAACCCGCTCACTTTTTTTCAGATCGGCTAAAATCTAGGAAATTATTCTCTAAATGCAAGTTTATTTATACCATTTGAAAGCTTATGATTTCTACTAAAAAAATAAAAAAGAGTTTTTGATTTATCTTTTTTAGTTTTACTTAGAGAAACTTTTTAATAAACATATACGAAATTTCGAAATCACAATTTTCCAGGGTAAACCTGCTCACTTTATCTTTCAAGACGGAACAGTTTTATGTTTTAAATATTAAAGTTCGTCTTATTCCCGTCTTAAGTATGATTTATTATTGATAATTTATGAGTTATATAAACAATTCTGTAAACAATAAATTGGTTTAATAAATAATGAACATAGATTTCATGAATTACAACTATGGATTTAAATAGTGTTATATTTTATTAATAGAAAGTGAAATGTAGTTACAATTTTGGTTTTAATAAGTCATAAATTGTGTTATTGTTGAAATATAATACGTGAAATTATTTTATTCTAAATTTTAAATTTAAAACTAAGTGAGCGGCTTTACCCCGACTTCACGTGAGCGACTTTACCCCGGTGTATTCCTCACATTTCAGAATAAATTTAATTAAATCTTTTTAAAATAAGACAAAACTATATATGTACTTCGAAGAAGGACATCCAATGGCAACAAAAAAAATTTGCCAGATAAATTAAGACTCAAAAATAATGATCGAAAAACTTAAAAATCCAAAATACGTTTTTTTTCTGACACCTCTAAAAACATTTGATCGCCTCTGATTCTCTGTTGAGTTCTTCTTCTTCTTCTTCTTCTTCTTCTTAAATGACTTTAGGCTTTGCCAACTGTCAGAACAAACACTTAGAAGAATAAGAGTTAAGAATTAAAAGTTTCCATGAAATTGGTTAATGTGAACAAAAAAAAATGGCGTCAAACGCGATTCGGTAAACTATATAAATCTATGGCGGTTGATGAACACGTGTAGTGAGGTAAAATGTGAATTAAATGTTTATGCTATTGCAAACATGAGTTTAAGTTAAAAAAAAGTCTGTTTAGAATCATTTCCTCCGAATACTTGAAGTTAGACACTTTAAAATTACAAATAAGTCAAAATTTGAGAACTATAGACATTGTGAGGTGAATCCTCACTTAAATTAATGCTTAAGAACTGTACTTGGGAACGGTCAAAACCGAACTCCTCTGTTGAGTTCATGAGACTAAACGAAAGTTCGTTAATATAAGTTGAATGTCAAGTACTATTCACAGTACCAATATCTCCATCTTAAGTTGAGTTCATAGCGTTAAATCGCTAGTGAGCGGGTTTACCCCAGTCTTTCCTAATCACAATGCAGGTTTAAAAATTCGAGTCAAGTTTTGGACCAAAAAAGGCAGGAATATTTTTTAACATTTTTTACGCTGAATTAGAATCCATTACTAGATTTTTCCTAGCACGTCAAAGTTTCAGGCTTCGTACTCGATAAATAATTTTAAAAAACTAGCGAACAGTAGCTTTAAGACCGAAAAAGTAGAAAAAAAGTAGCTATTGAAGAAAATATTTGAATTCACATAAAGAATTTTATAAAAATTTGTTTAAATAATTGATTTTGTTCGAAAATTTTTATGAAAATTGTATTTTAAATCATTGAATTTCTGTGAATTTTTTTTTATTTATGAAAATAATTTAATTCTAGCGCGAATTTTATTATTTATGATAATAATTGAATTCCTACAAAGAAATTTATTATTTATAAAAAATAATTGAATTCTTGCAAAGAATTTTATTAAAATGTTTAAAAATAATTGAATTTCTGGGAAGAATTGCATTAAAATTTTTGTAAATAATTGAATTCCTGTAAAAATTTTATTATTAATAAAGTTAATTGAATTCTGTTGGGAAATTTTATTAAAGTAGTAGATATTGAAAATAATTGAATTTCGAAAATGCTTTAAAAATAATTGAATCGTTTCTAATAATTTTATTAAAATTTTTTTAAATAATTGAATTTCTGCTATGAGTTTTATTATCCAAAATATAACGTGAAACATTGACTTAATTCGTAAATCTAATTAATAAAATTAATAAAATAAATCAATATAAAAAATTTAGTTATAAATTTTACTTGGTAAAATTTTATTTCGTTAATTGTTTGGACAATTACAAAAACTTTTACTTGGCGGAATTTTTTGCATCAAAGTTGTTTTTGTTGGGATTTTAAAACTTTTTGGGACATTTCAAATTTTTAATAAATGCATGAAATAATATTAAAAGAGAAAGTGTTTAGAAATTTCTTTTCTTTTTCAATTTTTTTTGAGAAAAATCCAAATATTTTAAAAAATACGAAATGTATTAAAATTTCCGGAAATATATATCGAGATTTTAAGCCAATTAATAATATTCCACAATATTTTACAAATCTGAATTTCATCAATTTGTAACAAAGATATAAGGTTTCAAAGTATATTGCGGGGTACAAATCACCCATGTGTGTATCGAACGTAAGTTTTTGAAGTGTGTACTTTAAAGGTTAAGAAAGCAAAATTCTAACAAATGCAGAATAGTATTAAATAGAATAAAATTTATTTTGACACAAACATAACGTAGAATAAAAAATTTGCTCAAAAATGTATTATATTGAAAGACGAATTTCCACCAATAGTTAAAAAATAATCATTGATTTCCTTTACAGTTATATTTAATTACCCTAATAATAATTTTGAACACATTTATTATTAAAATTATTGATATTTAATGAAGCTGAAACTGGCACTTATAGTTATCAGTACCCATTTACTTTTGGAAATTAAATTTTAAAATTAGATATTTTTTGTAAATCAACATTTTGAAAATTAAGTGGATATTGATAACTAGGTGCAAGTTGCAGCTTCATAAAAAGTATTTAACTTTAAAATTTAATTTCCAAAATTAAGTGGGTGCTGAAAACTAGGTGCTAGTTTCAGCCTCACAGTATTGTTGTTATTTTAATGAAATTTTATTATATTTAATCAGTGATAATTCATTATTGAAAAAATAACTATTATTATCAACTATTTATTATATAGGAGAATAATCTAATGCTTGAACGTGTCTTCTTGCTTATGTGGATGTAAATAAAGTTTGAATAATTGTTCACTTGGATTTTCGTAGCTTGATGAAGATCTCTAATGATTTTCCTTAATTTATAATTCACGGCTGAGTGGGAAGTTCTGTCTTCTAGAAGATCCCATTGAAAATCAATTATACCATCCAGCGAGACATAGTTCTCCTCTGTTCATCACACTTTGCCCCGTATCACTTCCGTTTTGACGTTCTACTCGCGTTCCAAGCACGTTCTATTCGAATTCCAGAATTCAATATAGGACTTCTATGTCGCATTTAGCATTGACGGAAAAGCAATTCAGTCACGTCTCTCTCACTCTCACTCTCTCTTTTCCTCTCTCATGTGAATGTGTGTCTGTATGTGTGAATCAAGTGAATATAAAAATCGTTTTGAGCATCATTTGAAACGCATTTTTTTTCAATTGCATCTGATGAACTGATTGAATTACCTTTGAGCTTTAGTTTGTGTTTCCTGCGGGGATGAGAGAGAGAGAGAGCCTAGTCTAATTTCGTTTTCTTCGTGTGGAAAATTTCCAGCCATTTTTAAAATTGTATTCATTTCATTTAACATCTAATGCGTATTTTTATTGGGGCACATCTATAATTTTAGCAGGGCTCGAACTAGGTCCGTAAATCCCGTAAAGGTCGGTAAATTTGCTTCAAGTCCGTAAAAGTCAGATTTTTTGAAACAAGGTCCGTGAAGTCCGTAATTTGATAGAAAAAGGACGAAAACAGGGTGGCCGCAAGTCAAGGAATTTTGCTCGAAAGAAACCTCAAATTAAAAAACTTTGATACATAAATGTCAATTAGATTTTTTTTATTTTCCTTTATAAATAAACTTGTTACTTAAAAACCATTATAAACATTTCAATCAGCAATGTAGAATATTAAATACTTTAAAAATTTGTTTGTCAGGGAAAATCAAAAATTAGTCAGGGAAAAGTCAGGAAATTTTGGAAATAAAATTTTGCGGTCATCCTGGAACAGTTCGTAAATTGCACGATATAATTTGGAGAATTTTTGAGAAATTACAAATGATTGAAGAAATTCTTAGCAGAAATTTAATTATGTTAAAAAATTTACAAAAATTCTCGTCAAAATTTCAATTATTTTTAGAAATAATAAAATTCTTCTCCAAAATTCAATTTATTATTTTCAAAATTTTTAATAAAATTCTTGGCAAAATTTCAATTATTTTCAAAAATTTTCCTCAATTCAATGATTTTCAATATCTACTATTTTAATCAAATTTTATAAAAGAATTCAATTATTTAAAACAAATTTTTGATAAAATTCTACGTAAATATTTAAGTATTTTCATAAATAATAATAAAAATTGCACAAGAATTCAATTATGTATTTACAAATTTTTTTAAAATTTCTTCTAAATAATTCAATTATTTTCGTAAATAAAATTCTCTTTAGGAATTCAATTATTTGCCCAAATAATAAAACTCATCGCTGAATTTCAATTATTTTTAATACAATTTTAATGGAATTCCTCGAAAAGTGTAATATTATTCTTAAAACTTTTATTAAAATTCGTCGAAAGAATTTCAATTATTTAAAAATTGGTTGATAAAATTCTTTATGAGAATTCAATTTTAAGAAATATTTAATTATTCAGTAAATTATTTATGTTTGTATTTAATTAATTGAATTCTAGTAGAATTTTCTAATAAAAATTAATTTAAACATGATTTTTAGTTAAAATCTTAGATAATTATTGAATATACAGCATGAATGTTTAGAAATAATTGAATTTTGAAATTAATTTTTTTGAAAAAGTTTAATTGAATTTTCTTTTTTATATTATTTGAAGTTTTTATTTTCTAATATATATTTAATTGAAGAATTTACGAATAATTGAAATTTCGTAAAATTGAATATTGTAAACAAATGAATTTTAAAATTGTCGAAGAACTTTTTTGAAAATGATTAAAAATAATTGATTTAGAGAAGAATTTTTATTCTTTTTGATTTAGTGACTAAAAACACCCGACTAACAAGTTTCAAGCTAATTTTATGAATTTTTAAAATGTTTGGTCGACATATTGTATCCACCATTTTGATTTTTTAAAATTGAAATTCGAATTCGGTGAGCTGAAAAGTGGATACGTAGGTTTTGTCTCCCTACTTTTATTAAAGGAGACATTCTTGAGTGAAACTCTAAAATAATGACTGATTTACGAAAAAAGTGTAATCACATCAGAGACTTGTCATCATTTTATGAAATTGAAAAAAAATCGTGTCTATCATTAAACACGTAAATGGTCGAATGGCTAAAGCGGTCTAAAGTAAAGTTGCAGTTGTCTAGATGTTCGATCAGGAAAAGTTCATTGAAGCTGTAAGATAGGACGCAATGTTGGCAAAGTGACGGGGAAATAATTCCTTAATAACGTCGCAACCGCGTAAAACGAGAAACGAGAAAGGCGATGAGAAGTGCCACGGAAGTGGAAAAGGATGGAAGAGAGAGAGAGAGAGCGAGCGAGCGAGGAAGGGAGAGTTTGTAACGTCGGTACTATGCTCTCGAGATAGTAGAGAAAACGACGGTTTGGATACAATATAAATGATCCCTTCCACACTCCCCACCCCCTTTAGGTACCGTTATTCCCCCTTCTTTCTCCCCTGCTCCTCTCTCCACGCGTCCTTCTTCATCCCCCAAAGCACCCACCCCAATTTACATAGCTATATTATTCAAGCTCAACTGTTATTCAATTCCTCCTTGAGCTCCAAATACACTATTATTTCATCGCCAAGAGCGCCACGAAATAAACTTAACGTTTACCTTCTATTTAGAATTTCCTAATTCAAGTTCATACATTTATCAAAAAACAAAAACAAATCAAGATTATATTTTACTACTATAGAAATATTCTAAAATTACGAAAATAAAAAAAAGAAAAAGTCATATTTATTTACCTCTTGTTAATTACGTATAATTATCACGAGAGTTCATTTTCCTTAGAGAGAGAGAGAGAGAGAGAGAGAGAGAGAGAGAGAGAGAGAGAGAGAAAAAGGTTTATACAAGTTTTCGTTTGCAAAGAGTAAACGGAGAACTTGAAGAGAATGGTAAATTATTAACAACAGGAATTTACTTTGTAAAAGTGCTAATAAGTCTTTTGCAAACTACTTTTGAAGAATGGGGACAAAATAATGTTAATTAAACCACAAGAAATTTTACTCTTATACGAGACGTTAAATTGTATAGCTCTCTTCGAAAAATTTTAAGAATTTCTTATTTAAACCTTTTATCTTTATTTCTCTTTATTAATTTCAAGCATCATTCTCATTTACTTTGCCAACTCAGAAAAATATTTAAATATTTTCAACCACTTCTTTTCATTTTCACTTCATTTACTTCTTTTCATACTCTCCATTTATTTTCAAGAGTAGAAAATATTTTGTTCGCATTCCTGAAATATTGGGATTATACCATTAAAATATTAGGATTACTCCGCTATAATATTAGGAAAATTAATTTTGACAATAATAATAATTGACTCCAGCGGTAGCGTCAGTGAACTAATAACTGATTTTTTACTAGCGATTCTAGCGGTGGCGTCAGTAAACTAAAAAATGAATTTACTACTGAAGAACCTAGACGAGGCGACGGTTATTCGAATTATTTTTTAAATTCTTTTAAAAAGTGCGATTTTTACTACCGACTCGAGCAGTCAGTGAAATAGCGAATTACAAAATGATTATTACTAGTGACTAGCGCTGGCGTCAGTGAACTAAAAACTGATTTTTACTAGCGACTCTAGCGGTGGCGATTCTAACTGTGGTGTCAATGAATAAAAAAATTATTTTGTAATTGGCGTACCTCGATGCGATGATGGTTAATTGAAATATTTTTTCGAATTCTAAGTAATTATTCTCAAGAGTAGAAAATTTTCTGTTCACTTTCCTTTATATATTCCATTGAAATATTGGGAATAAACCATGAAAGTATTAGGATTACTCCGTTAGAATATTAGGTATAATAATTTTTACTAGCTATTCTAGCGATGGCGTCAGTGAACAAAAAAGTGCTCTTATTATACGCGATTAAATGGATTCAATCATTAAAAATTTTCTAGCTGATTATTCCAATTCTCTGGATTCAAATTCAAAGAGTAGAATTAATATCTAACTAAAATTAACATTAATGAAAATATTAACTCTATAAAATATAATTTCTAACTTTTCTGTATTTAGATTCACATCTAATATTCAAATTAATTAATAATATAAAGTTATCAATCCGGATGTTATAAAACTTGAAAAAATAAATTTCTTATCGATAAAACCAATTCCGATGAAATTTAAAATAGAAATGACGAAAAAACAGCAGGATTTTTTTCATACACCACTTTTTCCATTTTAGTTTGATATTTTATCTTTTGTGACAGAATTACTTTGGTTTGATTGATTGGTATTTTTTTCAACAAGAATTCGAACTATACATATTGAGGTGAAAGCGCTGAATGTGAATGTTGGTGAAAATTTACAAACTCAAACAATAGCAATCTATTGCTTTATGAACAAGTAACTTCAAAAAACGTTTATTAATTCATCATCCAGTTGCAGAAGTAATTCTGCAAAACAAAACTTGTCGTACAACATTAAGCAAACTGTAAGCAAACTATATTATAACGAAGGGGAGAAATTTTCACTAAATTATATTGAATCGATTTCGACCTATAGTAAATTTTACAATAAATACATATTTAAGTTCGACGATTAACAAATATACAAGAAAATTTAACTCAACACGGAGAGAAAAATCTAGCTTTAATAGTATGACACTACCTATACTAATTTCGCATGACTATAGTCACGCTTCAAACGCATGAATTCATACCCAAAAACCATGGGTCCACGCTTTACCATGGTTTTTCGGTATGTTTTTATGCGTTTGAAGCGTGACTATAGTCCATGCGAAATTAGTATAGGTAGTGTCATACTATTAAAGCTAGATTTTTCTCTCCGTGAAGTAATTGAACTTTTTCGGGTAAAGTCTATTTGAAATTTAATTACAATAATGTTTGCTAATAGTAAATGAGCGTTTGACGAAATTCTCTTTTTTCGAGTGGAAAATTTAATATACTTAACCAAACATTTACTTAAGTGAAATATTTAGTTTGGTTAAAGATTTTTCTCTGAATTCACAATTAAAAGAAACAAATTCTTTTTTATTTAAATAAGTAATAATAATAATACTTTTAAGCGGAACTAACGCCCTTTAGTTAAAATTTTATTGAATGAAAATGTTATTTAATAGCGACTCTTGTGGTAGCGTTAGTTAATTAAACAGTATTTTCTAACAACTCTACTTGTGGCGTTTCTGAACTAGAAAGTGCTTTTGCCAGCTATGACCTTAGTCATGGAGTCACAATTTTTTTAATGCTTTAAAAAAAGATCTTTTCTTTTTTTAAACTTTTTGTTCTTTCTGTTTTATCAAGAAGTCATTTAAGAAGAAGAAAAAGATCTTTTGTTAATGACGACTCTAGCGGTGGCGTCAGGGAATTACAAAATATTTTTTTACTAGCAACTCGCTTTTGATGGTGGCATTGAACTAAATTGTGTTTTGCTACCAGCAATTTTAGCGGTGACGTAGGTGAACTAAATACTGTTTTTGCTATACTAGCGACTCTAGCTATGGTGTCAGTGAATTAAAAAATAATTTTTTACTATCGACTTTAGCGGTGGCGTCAGAAAATTAAAAAAATAATTTTTTTACTAGCTACTGGTGCCACACAGTGTGCCTTTTTCTAAAAATCTGTTCAAAACCTAGTATCTCTTGAAGGAATTAACGAAATTTCATGGTTCTGGGACGAAAATAAAGCTTAATAAATGCAGAATACAGGAAAATTATACAAAAACAATGTTAACAAATTTTAAGGTTAAGAAGCAGCGTCAAAAGACAAAAATTCCGTCAAAAAAATCACAAATCTTAATCTGTAAGCCATCAAAATGACTCAAATTAAGTAATAGTACATATTTTGAAGGTTTTTGGGTCGCTAATTACGAATCTGAAGTCCGATTTTAATAATTCAAAATGGCGGATCCTGTATAACAGCTAAATAAAGCAAAATTTTTTGAATAATTTCATTTGAATGACACTGGGTACATAGGGGTTTTTGGGGTCGCTGATGACGAATCTGATGTCAGATTTTCATAATTCAAAATGTCCGACCTAATATGGCCGACTAAAAATGCAAAAAGTTAATGAATTTACATGAAACTCGGTATCCAGGGGTTTATGGCGTCATCGAACTAATAATAATCACTTATTAGTTCCACCCCGGTGGCATTGGTGAGTTGAAAACGTACCAACTGTTGAAAGTTGCTACGCGGTGGCGCTAGTAGACATAGGCTCTACCAGATTTGAAATACAATGCAAATACAGTGAAAATAGGACAAATATAAAATAAAAAATGAATATACCAAATAATTTTCCAAATTTTTATTATATAAATCATAAATAAAAACTTACGAATACAAAAAAAAATTAATATATTATGCGAGTAATGAAATACAATACATTAGGAAATAATAAAATATATCACATAATCAAATTATAAAAGACACTTCAATAAACTTTAATAATTATTGTTATAGTAAAGAAAATAATATAAATAATAAATAAACATATTTAACTTTTTTGATTTTTTCATATATTATTATTATTATTATTATTATAATTTTTGCAAAGATAATAATAAATTAACTTTTTCTTTAAGTTGCATAAAATTTTGCTATCTTTTTTTTCTGCATTTTCTTTTTGTTGATTTGCCCTTTTAATTTTTGCATACTCACGCATTCGATGCTCCAAGTAAAAATGTATTACAAAAGCCAGCACTTCTTCAGCATGATCTGGACATGGAAATTCAATTTGATTTTGCAAAATTTCATTTGTTACAAGGTCGTAAGAATTATTTTTATCGCAATATTTTATAAAAGAATTTTCAATTAGCGAGAGAAATTTAAAACAACGAATATTTGGGTGTTTAATTTCAAGGCCCTCTTCATTATTTATAATTTGGGTTATTGAATTTCTATGGACTGAAGTGTCAGAAAAAAAGAATTCATTTCTGCATACTTCGCATTTCGTGTAAGATTGAAATTTCTTACATAGACTTCCTGTAACAAAGTACAGCAAGCATTGTACTACGTAAGGTAAATCGTAGTCGTGGTCGGCCACGCCTATGATATTAGAAAAATCGCTGTCATTATTTTCAATTACAATGTTAAGTTTCTTTTTTATATCCTCTAAAAACATTTGTTTTGTTTTTTGTTTTTCATCGCAAAAATTTCTTTGAGTTCTTTCATTGACATTAAAGGTTCGATAGGAGTATTGGGTACTGAACAGTTTCCTGTTTTAGGTGCTGATAAAATTCCGCAGAAAGTCAGAATTTTGTAAATTTGTAGGAAAGTAGGAGTTCCAGGATGGTCATTCGTTCCTCCTGCTAGACGGACTGTCCCAAAAAACCTCTGAAAAATTTTGGTCATTCATAAATTTATAAAATAGTACACATTTCTTAAATTTACATTTATACAAATTTGACATACACAGTTACTACTTACATAAATATTTACTACTTATTACTATTACTACTACTTTTACTACTACTACTACTACTACTACTATTACTACTACTATAATTACTATTGTTGTTATTATTATTAACACTTACTATGATTTTTGCAATACTTAATATGGACGTATACACAATTATTTATTAATTATTTATTTGATGAAACTCGAAAGCGTCAACAGCAAATTTCATCTTCAGAGGAAGTAAATCCTATTTTTAATTGTTCTCGCCAGCGTAAATATTATAGAAGTAATTATACTTCTATTGAGTAACACAAGAAAATATTGCTATAATTTTACTTCTCTTTTGATTTATTTTATTAGTTAATACTATTAGTACCTATAAGGTAAAAAATATTTTTAATATTTCTTCATTTTTCAGAAAAATTGTTGATTTTAATTATAATTACTGTAATTTAAAAAGTTAATAATGTAAAACAAAATATTTTTTTGTGTTCTCATCGCGCGACAAACAAACCTCTAAAGAATCTTGATTTATTCTTCCAGTATAAACGACGTCAATCTTTAGATCTTTGAGTAAATAGTCAATTAAATCTAAAGTTGACCGCAAGCTCATTCTAAGGCCTTTCGATGTTTGGCGGGTAAGAAATTCATTATCCTTGATAATACCGTCTTTCACCTGCTGTTCCCAGTCATTTAGCCATTTGAGACTGTCCTCTAGAACCTTTAAAAATCAAAAATAAATTATATTTTTTTTTATTTATTATTTTAATTATACTTTAATTTTAAAGAATTTTAAATATCCAATAATATAATTTTTAATTTATTTAATTTAATGAACAATATTCCTCAAATTATAATCACAACAAACCTTAATGTCAGTGCAGCCAAGGCGAAGAGCTGTTTCCTTCAAGGTTCGATTCAACGCATCAAACATGTCATTCATAATTAAACAAAAGTTTGCTGTTGAATCACAATCTTCTAACCTTGTGTCGTATGATTTATAATAGTGCAAACCTCGTGAAGCGGATTTGCTAAAAATCTAAAATAAATAATGTCAATATACCCTCAAGGAAAACAATGAATGAATAAAAAACATATTAGTTACCTGAACAGCCAACGATACTCTCATTTTTGCGAAACTTTTCTTTTCAATGTCGAGATGTCCCTTCGTAATTTTTGGACACAACCTTTGTCCGGCTGGAAGATGACTGTCGAGCTCATGCAATATCTCAAAATGCTGCCATTTTACGTAAGGTTCACTTGAATTTAACTGTACAATATTTTATAAGTAATTATTTTATAAATTTTTATATTAAATCACTTTTTATTATATTAAATTTTTAATAGAGTTAATGAATGAATATTATAACTTAATAAATTTAAATATTATACACAAATATTCTTACCCGCAACTTTTTCATACTCAGTAAACGGTTTCGAATCGTTTTAATTAAGTGTGGAACATCAGAAAAAAAGTACACCTTCCGAGTTTCATCTGTGGGGTGTTCAAAATAATTTTTAAAAGAAGAGTCCATTTTTCCACTACATCCCAATTCTGACCAAGTTTTTCGGTTTGTGGAAGCTCCGTCCGCAACGATGCCATGTATTTTGGCTCCTGATGATTCCAAAAGTGAAATAGCTTCAATTAATAATTTTGCCAATTTCTCTCCACTAGTTCGGCCTTTTGAGGCAAAGACAGCAATTGGTTGGGAATAGGTGTCATACAATAGTTGAAAAACAAAAACTAAACCGTGGTCAGCAAGCTCTGTACTTTTTTCTTTCGATAAATTATCCCCAAAGTCTTCAACTTCCTTGTATGTCATTGTTTTCGATTCAAGAAGTAAATCTTTTCTGGTACTAATTTCGTCCACTAGCAAGATACCATGACGTTCAAGATCAGATTTTTTGTCAAAATGTGCCTTTAGAATTTTAAAAAATGCTGGATCAAATCCGCAAGGACAATCCATGACACTTAAGTACCTAAACAATAGATGAGAAATTAATTATTTATTTATCTACCTATTTATTTATGTATATATTTAGTTATTTATTTATTTATTTATATATTTAGTTCATTATTTATTTATCTACCTATTTATATATTTTCACTATTTATTATTTATATATTTATTTATGTATATAATAGTTCATTATTTATTTATCTATCTATCTATTTATATATTTATTTACTTATTTCTTTATTTATCATAAAAATTAGGAATTTATTACATATTTTTTTAATAATTTTTTTTCTTGGTTAATTTTTATACTGCACGTTTAAATCAAAATATTCATGTAACAGTAATATTTTATTTATGACAAATTGAAAAAATTTATTTAAACAAATTACCTACGGATTGTTCGTACATCTGGAAGAGGTAAAATTTTATTATCTCTTATCATGCGATAGGTTGCAGGCGATCGCATATGCAACAACATACAAATCACAATCCACTTGCTCGAATACCGGGAATATCCTTTCAAATTTTTACAATTAGCTGTCTTGAAAATTTCTCTAACAGCCAATTTTGCATTTGAACTCATTTTTAAATTTTCGTTTAAAATTCCATCCAGTGATCCTTCACTGATTTGAGTCAACCTTAATTGATTCGCATGCATTTCTTTTTTAATCTCATTAATAGTCTTTCGAGCTCTTTCTGTTTACCTTTTAGTAGATTTAACTTTTCTTTGAAGCTTTTCAATTTTTTTTTCTTTTTCTTGGACTCAAATCTTGAAGATTTAAATAATTACTGACGTTACTCTTTTGTCGACGCATAATTTTTTGAGCAAGCAGTGATTTTACACTTTTGCAGTAGTGACACTTATTTTGTTTATTTTTACTGTTTAAATTATCTGACAATAATATAGAGCATCGATTATGACGCAAAATTTCAATTTTGTCTTTATAAGCGAAACTGTTTAATAAATGTTTTTGATTTTTCTCTACAGAAGGTTCTAGAGAACCTTGGCAAACTCGACGTTCGTCGATAATTTTAATAAGGGTTTCTATGTCTTCAATAGAAGAAGCTTTATCATTTTCAATTCCAAACTTAGAAAGATCGAAAAAATCAATTTTCCCGTCTATGGGACTTTTTCTTCTAAGTCGAGTTGAAAATGTAATGCCTTGATGATTCTCAAAAGAAAAATTTGTTTTTGTCCAAGAACACGGCAATTTAATCTGAATAATATCATTGTAAATTTTGTTAAACAAGCTATCAGTTTCAATTTCAACGTTATCAAATGGTTGATTTTCTTCCTGAATTTCGGGAGTAGTTTGTGCTTCCAAGTGTTCCGATTTTCTTTTTTTCGAATTTTCTGGAAATACAGTTTCGGGCATTTTCCGTTTTAAAACTCTACGTACTTTAACGGGCTTTTCTGGTTTACCCAGTAGTAAGGAAGGTAGAGCACCTTTTTTAAGTTGCGGTCTGACATACGGGCTCTGAAAAAAGTGTATTTATTTTTATAATTATAAATATAAATATAAATATTTTTCATATTCTTGATATATATTTAAAACTATTATTTACTTATTATTATTTATTATTTTTTAATAAATTATTTAATTAATCATTTTATATTATTTTACTTTTCTAAATTAAAATAGATTCTAAAAAATTTTGAAAGTTATATATAGTATAAAATAAATCTGACTTAAAAATAAACTTATATTTATTTCATTTACTTATAAATAAATAATAAATTTATAAACCTACCCTGCCAAGAATTGATTCATCAGGTCCTGTGAGGACCTTCTCGAAAAGTATATCTTCTTTTTGGAAGTGTTTACTACACACTGCTTTGACTTCTACCGAAATGTCATCTCTTAAAACTGCTATCTGCCATAATTTTATTGAAGTTTTGTCTTTTGGTACATAAAAGAAGTGTATTTTTTCAGTTTCATTATTTTTTGTTTTTTTTCTTTCACTTGCATATCCCGATTTGCATCCAACGATAATACATTTCACCATGTTTAAATACACTGTATTAATTTGCACTATTTATTTATTTTTTGTACAACCGTACAAAATTAGAATTCAAAACTTTTACATTATTACACGTTTTACACTCACTAATATAATGTTTATAAACATTATGAATAGAACTGTTTATTTTTCGCAGCAGACAATATTCAATTTGACAGTTTACAGGGCCTATGTTCACCAGCGCCGCGTAGTGGCAACTTTCAACTCTCTTGTCTTTTTATACTATGGAAAAATCGACGAATGCCACCGGGGTGATTAGTTCGCTGAAGCCAAAGGTAGAGACGCTAGTAAAGATAATTTTTTAGTTCACTGACGCCACCGCTAGAGTCGATAGTAAAAAATCATTGTTCTTGCTAGAAATTGTTTTTGCTAATGGAGAATTTTGTGATGACTTTTGTGAACTACAAAGTATTTTTTACTGGTAACTCTAGCGCTCAGTATACTAAGGCTGTTTTCGGCACTCGCCTCGAGTTAACTCCGGGTTAATGATGATTGGTTAGACCAACAGAATGTTTTTAATGATTGGATAGTATTTAACTCAGTCATTATGAACTAAAATATGATATTATTAAATGACAACTCTACCGGTGGCGTCAGTAAACTATAAAATGCTTTTACCACTGGCGACTCTTAACGGTGGCGTCATTGAACTAAACTGGACAGTATTTTTCTACTAGTAAATCTAATGATAGTTTTAGTTAAGTTCCGTTTTTTAGATACTATTTTTTCTATTATTTATTTTTTGTATAAAATAAAATAGAACAATTTATTAGTATTAAACTTTTTCCCTAAATGATAATTGAATATTGGAAATTGCATCTGTTTGTAAATCAATAAATCTATTTGGTAATTTGTTTGTTAACAAAGAATTAACAACATTGTTTAAAATTTTGATTAAATGCATTTAACCGAAATTTATCAAATATTGATAAATGAAATAGATTCAAACATGATTTAATAAATGAAACATCAACAATTAATCTAATTGATAACAGTTAAACGAACGTTTTCTACTCTAATGTAACTAATCTCGTGTTTCGTTTGATGTCAATAAACTGAAAGTGGAGTGGAGGTATTAAATCAGTCACTTCTGAAAATTATTGAATTGATTGAAGAGATATATGATGTTCCGATCGTAGACGATGGAATATTGTGTTTGAAAAGGGCGTTATTGACTGATGCAATTTCATGGAATTTAACCTTGAATGATAACTTTATTAACGAGCGCAGTCTATATAAAGCAAGAGGAGGATGATGGGCGGCTTGTACACGATATTGAAGCACACCCTCTTCTCCATTTGTATACTTAATAAAAACTCAAATATACTCTAGAGCTCTCGACACTGAGTGTATTTCTCTTTTTTCTTCTTTTTTTTAAATAGCGGTCCTCGCACATTTTCTCACTTTTTCCCCCAACTCAGTCAGACACGGTGGCAAAAGTATAAGAGAGCAAAAGGAAAAAAAATGCCAGTATCTCTCACGAAATGCCGGAAAAGATTGTATCCGTTGAAGAAATGTGAGAGATAAACTTGGATCGTTGATGCTTTGAATTGCCCAAGTACGTGGAAGTAATGCACTATATAAGAATATTCACTGACACTATAACTTATATTTTTGCGGATAAATTTAATTTATCGGGCGCAAATAGAGAAAAATGTTGAAAATTTACTTCGCGCGCAGTCTTTGCAAGTTTTTGATGTTTGTGTTAGTTGTGTTAACATTAATACCCACAATAATCAAATATTATACCAAACTGTTGACTTAATTTCCTGAAAAATATATATATATATATATATATATATATATACATGTACACGTGATTAGAGTAATATGTATTTCAATATATCGAGTTTAATTTTGTTTTAGTATATGATATTTTAAAAATTGCATTAATTAGCTGAGTTTTAAATTTTTTGAATAGGATAAAAATAGCAGTTAAACAATTTGACTATTTAGGTCGATTGATTTTTTGTGGCGATGGATTAATAAATTAATATTATAGGTAAGAATAGTGATTTTTTAATGCCGTGTCGCTCTATTTGAAATATTAGCTTTCAAACAAAAAATAGAGAAGTAAATTACCAAAAGCCAACATTGAAACAGATGAGTTGGTTTATCATTCTTTTGAATTCTTCTAAAAAGTGATTTTATTACTATCGACTCTAGCAGAGGCGTCGGGGAATTAAAAAATGTTTTTTTTACTAGCGACTCTACCGGTGGCGTCAGTGAACTTAAAACTGCTATTTTGATAGCGACTCTAGTGGTGGCATCAGTGAACTAAAAGTATTTTTATCACTGTAAATTTTAGCAGTGACGTTAATCCTTTCTAAAAAAGTACAAATCTTCTTTTAAAAATATGTTTAAACAGTTAATTATTGGCATTTTTTAATTTTTACTGAAATTTAATTTGGAATTTTGAAACAAAAATTTGAAAAATCTCCCTTTTTTAAAAAAAATTCTATTTTTTAAAATTAAAGTCCCTATTTTTTCTAATATTACATGAAAAAATAGCTGTGATTAGTGAAATTATATTTATAAATTATTGGTTATGAAAAGTTTTATAATTATAATTGCCCAGTAAACAAAAACTAATTGAAATAAATTAAAAAGAATTCACAAAGAGTTTCAGTGAATCCCGCTTTGTGACAAATACGAATTGGAGCTATGTTGCAATTTTCCTGAATTCGTCAAACTGTATTGAACTTCCAAACCTTCTATTCTTACTAATTCAATGGACAAGTTTTGGGACCTTTAATTTTTTTTAATTCTTCAGCACGAATTCAATGCATGCCTTGGTCATTTCTTACGAATGCGAATTCGTTTGCACAACTTCAGGCAAATTGAATCGAATTCAATCGAATATACAAAGAGCTTGAATGAATCCCGCTTTCTACTAAAAATCTTAATTCATTTCAATCCGTTTGAATTAGTTTTTTTTTACTGGGTGATAAATTCTAACTTATAAATATATAGATTTGTAAATTATTATCTGTGATAATTTTCGTACTTATTTTTTAATATCGATTAGTGAAAGTCATTCAATAGAATTATTAATAATTATTTCTTTTCATTTTTTCGAAAATTATAATTAATATATTTTCTTTTTGTTTCAGGTGAGTTAAACATTTATTTCCTGTCGGATTAATTTCGTAAGTGAATATAGATTGAAAGATACATTAAGTATAGGTAAGTGAAATATAATTTTATGAAAAGAATTATTTAAAAATAATCTTTATCAGAACTTTTGCAAAGTTTGAGAAATTGTTTAAATGAGAAAAGTGACATCTCTCTAGGTAGAAGAAACAGGAAGTAATAATAATTAATTTAACGTTTTAAAATGTACAAAGAAAGGATATAATTGAGAGGAGGAAAAGAGCGGCAAAGAAGTCAACGAGTTACTGGCAACCCTAGCGGTGGCGTCAGTAAGCTGGAAACGACTGTTGTTACTAGCGACTATAGCGGTGGCGTAAGTGAATTAAGATTGTTATTTTGCTGCTGAAGAACCTATAGTAATGGCGACTGCTAAATGAATTATTTTGTTAACTGTTTAAAATGTGCTTTTGCTATTGGTGACCTTAACCCTACCAGTTTGCCTTTTTCTTTCTATGATTACATAATTTCTAAAAACAAGAACAGAGATTGAATTGAATAAAATTGAAAATAAAAACTACCGAAATAAGAATTACAGCTCATAGAATAGACCAAAGAGTAATGGATCTTTTCAATTTATTTAAAATCGATAAGTTTTTTTATTTTTTTGCGGTTCTCTTTTAGAGAGGACTAACGTCACTGCTAGAGTCACCAGAAATAAAAACACTTTTTAATTCACTGACACCACCGTTAGAGTCGCTAGTAGAAAATCATTTTTTAGTTCCCTAAACTAATGGGTTCGCGCCCATTAGCCTGGGATTTTTCCGGCACGTGAGATAATCTGAGCGGGAGGTTTGACGTCGAGGTATAATGATGTGCACTGTTGATTATTGTCCAGTACACACCGTTAAAACTCGGCTGTCGATAAACCGGTTGTACTCAGGAGAGGTTTTCTACAGTTTCCCTCTTCTCTGGCGAGAAAACCCATTGACGGGTGGTCCAGGCAAATGCGAGTACTCCTAACCTCAAAAAGTCGTGCTGTAGAAACGCAAAACTAGTTGGTATATAAAAGTGTGTGTTCTGACAGTTGGCCTAGCTTCAAGTCATTTAAGAAGAAAAAAAATGGAATATATCAGGAAAGTGAACAGTAAATTGTCTACTCTTGAGAATAATTACTTAGAATTCGAAAAAATATTTCAATTAACTATCATCGCATCGAGGTACGCCAGTTACAACATCATTTTTAATTCACCGACGCCACCGCTAGAGTCACTGTAGTAAAAATCATTTTTTTTATTCGCTAACACCACCGCTAGAGTCGGTAGTAAAAAATAATTTTGTAATTCGCTAACGCCATATCTAGAATCGCTAGTAAAAATCGATTTTTTGTTCACTAACGCCACCGTTAGAGTCTGTAGTAATAAATCATTTTGTAGTTTAATGACGCAACCACAAATGTCGCTAATAGTAAAAGTACTTTTTGAGAGAGGGTACAAAAGAGGTTCTTTAAAGTAGTTTAGATTACATTTTAAATCTTTACTTTTTGAAATAAAAAAGTGAATGGACCTTAAGATTTGCATGAATAGACAAGTTATAAATAGTGGTGTAAGTATATAAAGAAATAAACGGATTATTTTGGAAATTAATGGAGAAGGCAATATGATTGTGGGTCATGGTGGCAGTAAGAACAAGAGTTAAAAGAATGTTGAAGTTCTAAAGCGATAAAAAGGTTTTGGCGTTAATGGGAACGAAACCAGAATATGCAAAAAAGGATGTGGAAAGGGAAGCCAAGCTCCTGTTGGTTATGTAGATAGGTGATGATAAGAACAGCAATTAGGTTAAGATATTAATCCACTATTGAAATTCTAAGCATGACATTGGTTTCTACACTTGCAGAAATAGGGCAATATTGCCGATAAGATAATCCTGCATTCAACCCATCATTAACCTCCGAATTTCCTTTTAGCGGTTGTTTAGTTTTTTTCTCCTCTGTTGAATTAATGTTAAAAAAAAACTTAAACAGCAGTGACCGAAAATTTCAAAACTTATACAACTTAATAATTTTTTAGAATAAATTCTTTTTTCTCAATAAAATAAGACAAAAATTCTGTTTTTTTCAAATCAGACAATTAATTTAGCTTTAGTCAATTATACACTTGTCGAACAGTGACTTTTTTGCCAATGCAGCGCTCACTAATGCTTTCTTTTTATAATATTATTGAAAAACTGGAAAACCAATTTTTCACGATGGAGAAATGGGTATTATATTTCTCAGGCAAGTATTATTGATCCTTAAAAATAAGTATTAAACTCTCTCTCTCTCTCTATTTATATAGAAAAAAAGACATGTAGCAAAGAAATAAGTCTCCTTTCTAACTAGTTATTTATAGTTCAGATAACCCCATGTCGTACCATCGATTTTAGGATTTTAGGGTTTATCGAAAAATAAATCTTAACTTGAACTTAAAGTAGAAAAATTACATCCCTCATGCTATTAATAATTGAACCATTAATAAATAAAAGCCCGCCCCTATTTTCTCTGAGAAAACTGTATATAATAGCACACTACAAATCATATTTGTTCCAAGTTATACCGCACATTTAGAAAATAATTAATTATAAATTTTACACTGGATTGACAGTGAGGCTACCGCAACCTTTTTAAAAAAGAAACCCAGAAAAACATATGCGACGATTTATTTTATTTTGGCCTCAAATTGATGTTATTTTTTAAGAAAATGACTTTTCAGGAAAATATTATCTTATGATTTTATTAATTTACTTGCAGTATTTGAATGATTTTATTCATTTAATGTGGATATGTAAAATTTAGAACGAACTTCTTGTTTGATCAGAGAAATCGATCGGTTTAGCGAGATGTTTACTTCACAGTAAGACGAGCGAATATGACAGCTCGGTTATCAAAACAAAAAGAAAATCGCTTTTTGGTTCGTTTCTCGGATCGTGTCGCTTGAATGAAATACACTAGCGTTTAGCGCTTTGTTAGAACGCAATAAAAAATTCTTTTGATTCAAATATCTAATTACTTGGCTGTTATCAAATAAATATTTACTTGAGTCAAATAATAATTTTTATTTAAATAAATTAAATAAATTAAAGCCCTAGAAACTTTGAATACTTAAATAAATAAATAGTGTTTGCTTCAAATACTAAAATTATTGTTTCAAATTCAATTTATTGAAATAAAAATTATTTAATTCAATTAAACTATTTTTTGATAATAGACTAGAAATCGGATATTTGAATTAAAAATAAATTTCATTTCTCAGTGCGCACCCTTCGAAAATTGAAAAAGCTTAAGGAGGTTCTATCGCAAATAGAATTAACATTACCAATTTACTGTAACTTAGACCACTGTTAGATAAAGGTTTGAAAAATACATAGTTAATTTTTTGAGACATGAGGGTACTTGAGAAAAAAGTTATAAGCGTTTTTGTTTTTTAACTTTTAACATTGAGACTTATGGGAATTGGGTACTTTTTCATACATATTTACTCACCACAAAGTATTTAACATTAAGAAATTGATAAAACATTTTTTAATACGAAACAGATTTATAATGATTAAATATCTGTTAAAAAAAGTGTCATTAGGTACCTGTGAGAGTTGCAATAAATTAATTTGTAAAAATATTTCATGATTTATACAGTGTATTGAACAGCTGTCTAAACGTCTGGCAACATTGCACACAATTTACTACCTTCACTTTTTCTTATTTTCGAAAATGATTAAATCTATTTTAAACAATTAAATTCTGAAAAAACTATTTTTTGAATGATTATAATTAAAAAATAGTTGCAATTTTCAGAAATGATTCTTAAATTTTTAAATAATTTTATTTAAAATTTTGAAAGAATTAGATTTCTGAGAAATTTTAATCCAATTTTTAAATGAAATTTTTTTTTAAAATCGCAATAAAGAACTGTCAATTTAATAGCAATTTTGTGAAATTAAATTTTTAAAAAAAGTATAAGAATAAATTCCCTTAAATAGATTTAAAGAAAAATCAAATTCTAGAAGAATAATAATGTACCTAATAATTGATGTTTACAATTAGTTATAATGGAATGTTTTATATGTTTGTTAGAGTAAAAGTACCTGGCATTGAAGAGTCCAAAATGCATTTAAAATAATTTAATTTTTATACCAGTTACAATTAGAATTTTTATTAATTAGTTGATTAAAAAAAGATTTTTTCAAATATTTTCCAAAAATTAAAGTTTTGAAAAGTTTTATTTAAATATTTACAGGCTCTCGTACTCATCTACTAAAATCTACTATTTTCTACTTTTTTACGATGTGCTACTATTTGGATATTTTTTAAAAATTTGTGACAGCAACAGTTACTTTTTTCTGTTTCTATTTTTCTTTTTTTTTAGAATTTTAACGACTTTAAATTCGCTAATAGTTGGAATAAAAAAATTATTCTCAAAACTTTTGCCTAATAAAATTCTTATAGAAAAATTTAACAAATTTTAATAAAATCCTTTCAAACGATTAAATTACTTTCAAAACATTTTCGAAATTCAATTATGTTCAATATTTACAATTTTCATAAAACAAATTTCCCAAAAGAATTCAATTTTTAAAAAAAAATGTTTATAAAATTTTTTGCAAACATTCAATTATTTTCATAAATATTAAAATTTTCACTGGAATTCAATTATTTGAAACACAATTTTCATAAAATTTATCGAAAAATCAATTATTTAAAAAGAATTTAATTATTTTTAAAAAATTTATTAAAATTCTTCACAAGAATTCAATTATTTAAAAAAAAATTAATAAAATTTGTTACAAGAATTCAATTATTTTCATAAATAATAAAAATCATCGCAGGATTTCAATTATTTTTAATACAATTTTTAATTAATTCCTTGAAAAATGCAATTATTCTTAAAAATTTTATTAAAATTCTTCGAAATAGTTCAATTATTTAAAATAGTTTTTATATAATTTATTTATTAGAATTAAATCATTATTTTCAATATGCATTTTTAATTAAATTTTTTGAATAAATTTAAGTGTTTTCGAAAATGTTTAATGAAATTCTTCGTAATTCAGTTATTTAAAAAATTTTTGATAAAGCTTTATATGAATTAAATGTTACGAAATAATGAATTATTCAATAAATAATTAATTTTTGCATTTAAATAATTTTAATTAAAATTTTAGATCGTAATTGAATATTAGAAGCGTTATAATCTAAAGAATATTTATATTCGGCTACATTTTTAACTATATCAAGAAAAGAATTTAAATCTTTCATAAAATTATTTTTATAGTAATTTTTTGAGAGGAATTCAATAGTCAGAAAATATCTTGACCCTCTTTAAATTTTTATTTTTGTTAAAAATTGATAGATTTTAAAATCCATTCGTAATTTTGTAGAAAATATGTTTTTCTATTAACAAAAAAATTTCCGAATGCAAAAATTGACTTTTACTATTTTTGAAGCATTTTTTAAAAAAAAACATTGTTTGTAGGTTGAAAATGCTAAAAAATAACATTGTTATTAAATTTTTTTTATATAGAAATTCATTTTTTTATTTTTTTAACTAATTGAAAATCATAATTATTTAAAATAAAAAATATTTAAAATTAGTTGGAAAAATAAACAAATGAATTTCCATATCAAAACATTAATAACAATGATATTTTTTAGCATTTTTAACCATGTTTAAAAAAAAGCTTAATAGATAGTTTTTAATAAATTTTTTGTGTCAACCCTGTTAATATAATTGATTAAAAATAAGTAGGTATTTATTATTTTTATTTTAATTAGTTATAAGTATTAATAGTTTGATTGCCATTCACAAACTGAAAATACATTTGTATTTTATTTTATTCAGAATGCAATATCTTCTCGTTAACAAGTTACCACATTAATATAAATTTCAGTTATTCGCTTAATTATGAAAATGGATTTTAACTTTTAGACATTACACACATAAAATGTACATATATTGTAGGAAAACGCAATTTAATGTCACTCTTGCATGCATTATTTATAAATGTTTGAAATTCGCTTTTTGAAAATTTTCATTCAATACTTTACATCATATATATATATATACATATAATATCATTGTATGTTGTATGGAATTATTCTTTTGAAATAGAATTTTCACAAAAAGCAACCCTAGTAGAAAAATTTGGTGGCGCTAGTAAGGTGCCACTCTCGCACGCCATTGCGCTGTAGTGGCGCTGAGAGCATTTGAAACACTTTTGTGCTCTAGCACCTTCCTCGCATTCTGCTCGCAGTGCTAGAATGCGAACATAACAGAATGTATGTACATAACCTCACCTGCCAAAAATTTATTTCGCGAATTAAACAATTATTCTCATATGTCATTTCATTTGATGACTTTAAATAAAAGTATATATAAAAAACATTTACTAATTATCTGTTTACAATGGAAATTATACATATTTAAAGAATTAATTACACGTTTCGTTTTAATAAATGTAATCACACTTGTTAAACTTGTGGAATTATATATACATATTAGTTTATGAAAATTATCTCCCAAAGTCTAAATCATTATTAAAAAATCACTTATAATTTAATTGCAAAAGTTAAGTTCTTATTTAAAAGTTTAAAACCAACAAAACTGTTCTGAGAGGTCAATTAAAAATAAAGAAAACATAAATCCAGTTTGAGGTTACGTTTTCTAATTTGAATTTAGAGAAATTAATATGTTTAATTCATCAAAAGTATTTATTGTTATTCTTGGTGATAAATTGTTAGATTAATTACTTAAAATATTCTTTAAAATTTCCTTAGAGGTCGAATAAAACATTCACAAACTAAAAATTATTTTATAAATATGTATATGAATTAACGAAAGACCAAGAAATTTTTAATACATTATTAATTTATATTTAAAATTTTAAATTTAATAAAAATTACAAATATATAAATACTTACATTTCCTTACTATTATTGTTTTTAAATGCCATAATATTCTTCAAGCAAACATTTACTTTTACTTTAAAAATAAAAACAAACACCTCTGACACTTTATGCAACAGAAATTTGAGGTTATGTTGCATTCTAGCGGAAAATGCTCGCGCCATGCAAGGCGCTAGAAGACGTCGGCGAGATAAACTGCCATACAAATTCCAGTGGTGGCGCTAGCATATATCTAGGCTTCCATTAAATTTTTCTACCTGGGAATGCATATATTAAAAACAAAAATGAAGAGTCTTTTTTATATATTATATTTTTCCTTTATCTAACGATTTTCCATCTATTTCCTCTAAAATAAATTTTTAAATCAATCTCTGAATATTATACAATACAACTACGATATTGAAAATTAATTGAAATCGAAGTAAGACGAGATAAAAATAAACTTTATAGTTAGAAAATGATTTCTAGTTTTATATTTCATATAGGTAAATGAAAAAATAAAAAGTAATAACAAAATAGAAAAATTCTCTCTTCTTTCAAAAAGAAGAAATTTTCATATAAAAACTGAAAATTGGAGACTTTTAAATGAAAAACTTTTTTTAGAAATGAAAAAATTGTGTATTTATGGATAAAATAAATTTTTTAAATAAAAATATGTAAATAAGAATTTTGAAGAGTAAATTTACATCCAAGCGGTGAGGAATAAATGTTTATTTATTATTGTATTTTTCTTTTGTTTTCCTTATATTCAGAGTAAAAATATATACGAGGTTTCTCTTTCACTGTGACATCTTAAGTAGTTTAGGTCAATTTGACCTACTTCCGCTATTCCGTCTCTCTGTGTATGGCTGACTGCTTTTGTTTGTTCTACTGTTCAAGCTTGGTCGGTACAAACGTCTAGGGACGTGACAAATTAGTAAATTGGATGTCTTTATACACAAGAGAATTATAAAATTCTTTGAAAATTACCAAATAAATAAATAATCGATAACAAATTAATTTTTTATTTCTTTAATTTGGCGAAAAAGTAATTGATTTTTATTTATTTATTTATTTTTATGTACAAACTCAACTAATGTGTATAATATTTCAACCTATATTATTATTGTAATATTACTGTTATATTATTATATTTTCAAGTATTTAAAAAATATTTTAAAGATTTCAATTTCATTATTTTTTAAAATTTTTAATGAAAATTCTTCTCTGTATCAATTATCAATTATTTTTTATAATAATTTTTGAAAAAGTTGTTCGAGAATTCAATTATTCGAAGAATAAGGAAAGTTCACCTAAAATAACTAAAATCCACTTGTTTACAATTTAATGTTACGAAATTTTTCAAATCATTTCACTGAGAAAACTGGAGTATTGGACTAAACAATACTTCAGTCAACAAATTTTTAAATAATTGAATTCTTTTGACGAATTTTAATAAAATTTTTAAGAATAATTACATTTTTCGAGGAATTTGATTATTATTTGATTATTATATTATTTATGAAAATAATTGAATCCCGGTAAAAAAATTTCATTATTTATGAAAATATTCAAGTCAAGAATTATATTCAAATTTTTGAAAATAATTGAATTTCTGCGAAAAATTTTATTACTTTTGAAAATAATTGAATTTTTGCAATCATTTGTAACTTCTTCAAAGGACCCCGCACAGAATACATTAAAAAAAAGTTTCGGTCAAATTTGTTTAAACTCTAGTTTTGTAGCTGATAATCTCCTGAACAAAAAATGCTAATGACAAAATTCCCAAAAATCAATAGCATTTAAGCTACATGCTGTTGAGCCTTAAAAAATAGGTCAAAAATAGCAAAGCTTGCTCAAGGCTCCATTATGGCTAAAGGCTTGATTATGACACAACTCTTGATCATAGCTCAAGGCTTGGTAATGGCTCAAGGCTCGATTATGGCTCAAGGCTTGATCATACCTAAAAGCTTGGTTATGGATCAAGGCTTGGTTATGACTCATGGCTTGATCACAGCAAAATCTTAAGGATTAAGGCTTGGTTATGGATCAAGCCTTGAGCCATTACCAAGCCTTCCCAAGCCTTGAGCAAGCTTTGCTATTTTTTATTATGGCCTTGACCCATAATCGAGCCTTGAGCCATTACCAAGCCTTGATCCATAATCAAGCTTTTAGGTATGATCAAGCTTGAGGCATAACCCGTACAGCACAAGACATTCTATGGATATCCAAATAACGTCCCAGTTAGATCTATAGATATCTCGGATATCTTACGGACATTCCAACAAATATCTTAAGAGAAGAAACTTTTGATATCCTGAGAATGTCTAGGGGATATTTATGGATATTTGTAGGACGTTCTGTGGATATCTGTGGGACGTCGTACTTGTGTCCCAGTAATATCTCTGGGATATCTTTGGATATACTTTACATTTCAATAAACAAACCTCGAAAAGTTGTCAAAACAGCTTGTCAACAAATGTATGTCACGAGATTAATATATCAGTGTTTTTGAACATTTCTTTTTGTTGCATGTGTAGGCAAGTAAATTGTTTTAATAAAATTATTATACACATAGGATATTCATTTCTACTTGTATTGAATCGATAGGATTCACATTTATTAATTCACAAAACTTATGAGACCTTTTAATCTTAAAGAAAATATTTTGTGTTTAACTATAAAGTTTACTCTCTTTTTGAACAATAGTGACTTGTCTCATGACTTGTAAATGTCTCATAAAAAGATTTTTGTAAATTAATTTTAAATGTATTATATTAAATTGACTTAATTTTATCAATAGATACAATGAAATATTTTTAGTAACATTTTATTTAGGAGTTTGATGCGTAACCTAACCTCTACATATAAATATTTTCAGAATCACCAAAAGTATACTCTAAAATATTTATTGTAGTACGTACTTGATTAATTGCAATTAAACATTTTTGAAATTATTAAAATATATTATATTGTTTTATTTGTAATTAGAATCTAATTTTGATATATTTCAAGATTCTTCAGCATATGTTTATAGAGCGAATATCCCACAAATATCTACCATAGATATTTTAGGGATGTCTTAGATGAGGGAACTTTTGATATCCCAGGGACATCCCAGGGATGTATAAGATACTCTCTGCATATCTGTGGGATATCCATAATTTTTTCGATATGTCCCAGAGATATCCCAGGGATATCTATTTGCTGTACGGGAACCAAGCCTTGTTCCATAATTAAGCTTTTAGATATGATCAAGCCTTGATCCATAATCAAGCTTTGAGTCATGAAATCAAGCCTTGATCCATAATCAAGCTTCTAGCTATGATCAAGAGTTGATCCATAATCGAGCTTTGAGTCGTAATAAACCCTTGAGTCATAACCAAGCCTTGTTGCATAATCAAGCTTTTAGCTATGATCATGCCTTGAGCCTTGAGCCATAATCAAGCTTTAAGTCATAAAATCAAGCCTTGAACCATAATCAAGCTTTAAGTCATGAAATCAAGCCTTGATCCATAATCAAGCTTTTAGGTATGATCAAGCCTTGAGCCATTACCAATTCTTGATCCATAATCAAGCATTTAAGTATGATTAAGCCTTGAGCCATAATCAAGCCTTGTTCCATAATCAATCTTTTAGATATGAGCAAGCTTTGCTATTTTGGATTATGGCCTTGAGCCATAATCAAGCCTTGAGCCAAAATCAAGTCTTGATCCATGATCAAGCCTTGAGTCATGATCAAGCCTTGAGCCATTACTAATCCTTGATCCATAATCAAGCTTTTAGGTATGATCAAGCCTTAAGCCATTACCAAGCCTTGATCCACAATCAAGTATGTAGGTATGATCAAGCCTTGAGCCATAATCAAGCCTTGTTCCATAATTAAGCCTTGAGCCATGATCAAGATTTGTGTCATAATCAAGCCTTCAGTCATAATCAAGCCTTCAGTCATAATCAAACCTGGAGCCATAATCAAGCCTTGAGCCATAATCGAGCCTTGAGCCATTACCAAGCCTTCCCAAGCCTTGAGCAAGCTTTGCCATTTTTGATTATGGCCTTGAGCCATGATCAAGCCTTGAGTCATAATCAAGCCTGGAGCCATGATCAAGCCTTCACTGCAAAAACAAGTGTCTCATTTTGAGACGTTTTGTCCCATATTTGAAACACATAAGATGTCTTAGTCCACATATTTGAAACAGATATGTGTCTCATTTTAAGACGTTTCAAAGTGTCTTACACATTTAGCAATGCATTTTGAGACACGAAATGTGTCTCGAGTATCCGTCTCACACTAAGAAGACGTTTTACGTGTCTTATACGCATTGAGTTACCTTTAATGTCTTAAAATGAGACACGAGATGAAATTAAATGTCTCAATATAAAACAGATTTTGTATCTCAATGGTTTAAACACTTAAAGCAACTCATTTTAAGACACGAGTGAGATACCAGTTTTTGCAGTGTATCAGCATGTAGCTAAAATACTATTGATTTTTGGAAATTTTGCCATTAGCATTTTTTGTTCAGGGGATTATCAGCTACAAAACTGTTTAAACAAATTTGACCGAAACTTTTTTTCAATGTATTCTGTGCGGGGTGCTTTCAATTTTTTTTGTGTTTTTAAATAAAATTCTTCTATAAATGTATTATTTTTAATAATCAATTAAATACCTATATATTGAAAATTTTTACTAATTTCAAAAGAATTTGAATTATTTAAATTTTTCAAAATTCTAAATTCTTTAAAATTTTGAATTATATTCTAATTAAATTCTAATTAAATCAATTGAAAATGGAATTTTATAAAATTTTAAATAGAAACCTTTTGATGTTTATCTTTTTATGAAAATTGTAAACGCAACTTTTTTAAAATTCAATTAATTTTGAAATTTTTTAGTAAAATTATTCATTATATGAGAGGATGGGAAGAAGAACTCACCGAGCAGTCAGGTAGCAGTGAGCGCCTCTGGGCCACACACTGCTACCTGACTGGAACTATCCCTTTCGGTCGAGCGCTCGGCGAGTTCTTCTTCCCATCCGCTCATATTTTTCTATGTAACTTTTGATAAAATTTTCTGATCTGTGGCAACTCTGTTCGATTTATTTTAATGAAATCCGATTTTTTTCAAAAAATTTTGTAATTATCGAAATGTTGTAAAATTGAATGGTAAACAATAATGGTAATTTAAGATTTATTTTAAATGAAATTTCATTTTTTTCAATAATTCTCAAAAAAACTTTCTCAAATTTTACTAAAAATAATTTCGAAGAATTTTAGGTAAAAATTCTAAAAAATATTGAATTTTGGAAGAATTACTGTTATAATTTTTAGAGACAATGAAATTTCAGAAGATTTGAAATAATAATTTAATTCAAAAATTCTGAAAAAATTAGTTTTCTGAAAAATTTAAATTAAAATTTCTTCAAGATAATTGAATATTTCGTTAAATTTTATTGAAACAAATTTTATATTTTATAGAAATTATAAGCATTTTTAAAAATAGTTTTGTCTTTGACAATGACAAATATTAGGATCTAATTTATAAAAGGGTAAATAAGCTAGGACTTAGGTATGACCAATTTTTCATTTATGCAATATTGCTTGCTACTTGGTAGCGAAATATGTCAAAATTAAATAAATTATTTAATTTAATTAAAATTCAATTAATGTACCGTCAAATATTCAGAATATAGTCATGCGTTTTATTTGCTTACTCCACAATTCTCTTAACAAGTTCAGTTCTAGTTATTACATTTTGAGAAATTACTGCTTCATGTTGATATTCAAAATTAATTAAATTAATAGTCAATTTACTTGGACAGAAAATTTCTCCTTTTGTTTTTATTTTTATTTATTTTTTCCTCTCTCTCTCTCTCTCTCTTTTTTTTTTTAAAGGAAACAAAATATCTCATATTTTTTGTTTATACATTTTATTTATATTTACCTTTTGTTTCGGTTTTTCCATGAATTTATACACTATAATATGGAGCTTTGTTTAATAATAAACTATTGTATATATTTGGAAAAGAGATTGAATAATAGAATTTATGTCAGAACTGTTTTGTTTATATTTCGACTTGTAATAAACAACTGACATTTTTGTTCGCTTAAAATAATATAGTTCATAATTAACAATGAAATGCTACATATAATATTATATTCTATAAAAAGAATGTCTCGAACAAATTTTATTTGTGAGTTGAAAAACATTTTCATTATAATACTAAATTAAAAAGTAAATTTTTTTAAATGGAGGAAATAAATAAAAAATGAGTTAATATTTCATAATTTAAAATTTTCTCTTTCAGGTCAAAAGTAAAATAAAATCAATTCTTGTGGGAATTCTGCTTAAAAGCTTTTAAATTGAAAGAGATTTTTTTCCTTTTTTTTCTGGAGAAAACGACAGTATTCTGAAAAGTTATATTAAAAAATAAATACAGTGAAATGGGAATAAAAATATTAAAATTTTAGAAACATTTGAAATTGAATGCCTGGAAAAATCAAAATTTTTTCGGAAATTTAAGACTTTCAAGCACTGGCACCCTTTGAAAGTTGGCCCTTCTCCAAATTGGAAAACATCCAAATTGAATCGTTTAAATTTAAATTCTTAACTAATAAATTATAAGTTGTTGAGGGGAATTTCAAGATTTTATTCAGAACTTGTAGACACAATGAAGATATGAAAAAAAAATTATTTCTGCTTTTCAAAAATGTGTATTTATTTAAAAAAGCAATTATTGAAGTTTTGAATAATTTAATTTAGAAATAGAACAATTTTTCTATGGATATCAAATTGAAACAAAAATATCAAAACGTTGCTTCGCAACAATTTTGATACGTTTTTTGTCTCAAATTTGATATCCTTAGAAAAATTGTGAAGTCAGAAAAATACAAAAAGAAATTTTTGTATTTTTTAAATTAACTATAATAATCTTCGTATTTTATTCTTTCATTCTGTCTGTCCACACTTTGAAGTTAGTTTTTGTGTATGCTATTGTTTTTTTTTCCTTTAAAAAATATTGTTTGACAAATCGAAAATATGCATGTATTTATTAATGATTTATAATAAAATAATATTAGAAATTAGAAAATTTAAACAAAATTATGATTAAAAAATATAAAATATACTCATTTTGTTTGTTATATGCCTTTTTCTATAACAAATTTCGTTTGACTCATCTAAATTATTATGCAAATTATTCTCCTTTTTATTTTTAGAAAATACTAGAAAATTGTAAATTGTTAAAAAATTTTGATTAAGAAGTAGGAAATATACCCATTTTATGCATAATTTTTATTTCTCAATAACTATATTGTTTACAAACTCATTTTTTTCTTTTGCGAAGAAAACATTAGATGTCATTCCCGTTTCTTAATATTTTTGTAGAAAATTCTTAATTTGCATCAATTCTATTTCTTAATTTCAATTGTTTTAATAAAATTCAAAGTTTTTTAAAAATAATGGAAAAATGTTTATAAATTATATTTGTCAATTAGAAAATTTAATTGAAGATGAAACGGAAAATTTTTAAATTTTTAGAAAAGAAAGAAAAAATTTTATTGAAAAAAATGTTCTGTTAAATTTATCTACGAATATCTTTGATTGTAAAATTATTCGAAAATAATAATTTCTTTTTTAAATATTTTAAATATTTAATTATTATTATTTTTCCATAGGAATTAAGATTTTCAAAAATTTCAAATTCAAACCTTTTTGAAATTAATCAACTTTAAAAATATTGTTATAAGACATAAAGAAAACGATTACTCCGAGTCTTCGACTCGGAGTGATCGATTTCTTCATGTTTTATAATAATTAAAGAAGATCGAGTGTTAAAATCATTATTTTATATTATAAGAATATTGTTACTGTAACTTCTTTAAAATTATTTTTATATTCTATTACTATTTATAATTTAAACTAAAATTCATTTTCAAATCATTTTTTATTAGAAAATTTACGAGAATTCAATTATTTAAATACAAAAGTAAATTATTTATTGAGTAATTGAATGTTTCTTAAAATTTAATTTAATTTCTTAAAATTTATTTTAAAATCAAGTTCTACTAGAAAATTCTACGAGAATCCAATTATTTAAATACAAAAATAAATAATTTATTGAACAATTGAATGTTTCTTAAAATTAAGAATTTTATTATTTATGAAAATAATGGAATTTCAGTAAAATTTTTATTATTTATAAAAAAAATGAAATGTTTGCGTACAATAATTGGTTTTAAATAATTGAATTCTTTTGGATATTTTATTAAAATATTAGATACTGAAAATCATTGAAATGAGGAAAATTTATGAAAATAATTGAAATTTTGACACGAATTTTATTTGTAAAATTTTTGAAAATAATTTAATTTTGAAGAAGAATTTTGTTATTTATAAAGATAATTGGAATGTTGTCGAGATATTTTTGTAAATTTTGAACATAATTGAATTTTGTGATAAGAATTTTATTACTTTTGAAAATAAACGAATTTCTGCAATCATTTGTTATTTCTTTAAAATTCAAATTTTGTAGCGTTTTTAACTAGAATTCTTCTATAAATTAATCATTTTTAATAATTAATTAAATATGTATTGACAAAAACTAATTTTAGAAGATTTTGAATTATTAAATTTTTTCAAAAATCTGAGTTCATTAAAATTTCTAATTAAATTCATGCAACATTGAAATTTTATAAAATTTCAAATTGAAACCGTTTGAAGTTCATTTATTTACGAAAATTGTAAAGGCAACTCTTTTAAAATTGAATTAATTTTGAAATATTTTTGTCAAATTGTCCATTAAATAATTTTTGTCAGAAATTTAAAAAATTGAAGGTTTTGTATTTTAGAATTCATGGTAACTTTATAGTTTATAAGTCAAACAAAAAAGACAAAATAATTCAGAATTTTCTTATAAATTTCTAAAAATTTAATTTTTTTCAGAACTTTTAATAAAAATTCTTGACTTTTCCCTGAATTCCCTATGTCAGAGTATATTATTATTATAATTATAATAATATTAAAACTGTGGAGAAGATTTATTTCTTACAATGTAAAAGGTAAAAGAATTACAAAAGATTAAAACACTGAATAGTTTATTAAGGAATGTCCGAAGATTTCTTTTTACAGCAAAGATAAACTATCTATATGAATCGATGACAATTATCATAAAGGATTCTTTCGCGAGAGTTAAACGGTTTTGTCTCGTCAAAGGTTCGACGCTTTCTGGTCCCGATTTCCCCCAGAGGGGACGCGTTTTCCTCGAGAGAGACCGTTGGTCCCAGGATCTCTCTTTGGAAGGATCACCATGTGTTTTCCACATGGTTCTTGGCTGGTCCTTTCGTCGCGTAAAAACCCAAAGTCATAAAACCACGAATCCCTTCCACAGATCGTTCGGAGTTGTCAAAAAAAAGATTGGAATGTTAGTCCGACAAAACTATATATTCCAATTCGTATTTTATTTTTATAAAAAAAATTTGAATTAAACATTTTTACGTTCTATTATTTTTAAAATTGCTAATTTTATTTAAAAATTAAATGAGAAATCAGCTCCGCGCGAATTGTTGCTAGTTAAATATAAATTGTTAATTTTTCAAAAAATAAAAGGCAAAGATTTGTTTCTTACACACGTTTACTTTATTTACGTGAAGTAAATTAATCATTTTTTTTCTCCTTCAAATTAAAAAAAAATCATCAAATCTTTTACGTAATATAAAAATGTTTATTAAAAATTCATATATATATATATATATTGTTTGGAGTGAATTTCGTATAATATCATGTTCGCTACTCGCAGAAAAATATAGTTCCTGGAAAATTGAGTTCAGATGGAAGTAACATAATCTTCTTTTTCCCTATGATATCTCTGACAATTTTTCTTTCATTTTGTCAGTTCTTCTTGAAAGTTTTTCAATGCATCTGCGCTTCTTGAAATATTATAAACACAAAAAATATGTGTAGGTATACGCGAAAGTTGTGAATCCTTAAATACAACAATCTTCAAATCTCGACAATCGTCGCATAAATGTTGTAGATATACATACACGAAACATTCTTCTTCTTCTTTTGTAAAACTAAAACTCCTTTTGCATTTTATTTTCCCTCTTCACCAATTTAATTCCAAGAAAATTTAAAATAAAAATAATAAATAAAAAAGTAAAGTCTATAAAATTAAATGCACTAACAAAATAATTATTTGATATAAATAGCCGATTTGACAGGCAAAATTCTCATTTTCCTATTACGGACAAAGGACACAAACTTATATGACATTTTTCCACTAATTTTTTTGTCAATTTTTTTCAGAATGTTTCTAGCGACTATAGTATAAGAATTATTATTAATTTTAGCATAGAACGAGTGTTTACCAAAATTAATTGACTAAAAAATCTATTTAAATTTTCAATTAATTTTTATGGAAATGTTGAACTGTATTTTTCAATGAATTCTTCTAAACTAGTTTTTCGAAAAATTTATAATTAAAAAATTTGAGAGGAAAATATGCTTTACTAGAAGAAAATATATTTTTAACGTACATAACATTTTTAAAATGAAGAGAGAGAAATTTTAAAAGAGAAAGTAGAAAAATATAACCAAAGAATTAAAACCGCTGCCAAGTTGTACATTTTTATAATTTTGGTGTTCATTTCATGAACACTTTGCTTCCTCATAGAAATAATAATAATTGAAATATAAGAATTACTTTTTATAAAAGGGTTAAAAATCATTTAATCTTGGTCCAAAAAGCGTGTTTTTATATATTCTATAAAATGGTAATAATAGTTTAATAATTACACATAAGTTAATAAACAAGAATGTTGAAAAAATGATATTTTCCACAATTTTTGATTTTTCAAATACCAATAATTTCATAATTTCTGCCCGAATCAGGTTAAAAAACAGGTCAATCGAAGCGTTTTTTAATGCTCTTCAAGTTGGTAATAATTTTTTGAAGTTACTTTTACATAATTTAAAAAAAATTTTATAAAAGTCTTATTTTTCAAAATTTTAGATTTTTAAAAGTTTAATATCTCCAGTTAATATGGACGAAAAATGTTCAATTAGGGCTCAAAAGATGCGTGTGAAAAAACTCTACAAAACTAAATACAAAACAAAACTAAACTTCTACATTTTTTAACAAAATTTTTAAAAAAGTCTTATTTTCCAAAATTTTTGATTTTTAAAAGTTTAATATCTCCGGTTAATATGGACGAAAAATGTTCAATTAGGGCTCAAAAGATGCGTGTGAAAAAACTCTACAAAACTAAAGAAAAATATTTATAAGTGTCCTAACATTTTTTTAAGTTATGTTCAAAAAACGTTTTTTTACAAAATGAAAAATGCAAAAAAAAAAAAAATAGTTAAACTTCATGAATCGGGCTGAAAATACTCTCATTTTATGTCCCCCGGGGAGACCTACAATTTAAAAAAAAATGAGGCCTTTAGCTCTTTCTCGTTCTGAGATATTGACGCAAATGTAATGTTAGTACACACACACAAACACACACACACATCGGGACAAATTTTTAAAATCCGTTTTTTGGACTTCGGAGGTCAAAATACATCGAAATTTTTTTTTATTTATTTAGAACATTTATACGGGGAGTTCCTGTGCATATATAAAGTACTAAAGTACTAGGCATAATAAAAAAAAATTTATAAATATGTCAAAAAATGACAATCCAAAATTTTGCTAATACTAATATAATAATCTCCTACAAAACTAGAAGAATAAAAAAATTTAAAGTACCTATAAATAAAAATATCAAATAATTATATGAATAAGAATTACAATAATTTTGCATAATAGATGTAAAAAAATATCCTCATATATTTGGAAAAAAAAACTTTTTTTAATGCTTCTCATTGTTTTTGAGGAGAATTTTTTATGCTACTTTTTTTTGTAGAGAATTAAAAAAATTAATTTATTTTTTAAGTCGTATAATTAACTTTTCTGGTTTCGTGTTTTAATGAAAAAACATTCTTTTCATGAGAGTCTACTTAATACTGAGTGGAGGGGGGAGTGGTTGTTCGTTCATTTTTTATTTCTTTCGAGAGTGCTTCAAACTTGTCAAAACTTTTATATTGTATTTGAATTTTTTTATTTTCATTTCTGTATATATAATAGTGGAATTTTGTATTTATGTAAATTTAAATTTTTTTTTCTTTGTTTTTTTTTGCTATCCTAAATGCTGTACTATATTGTATACCAATATTGCTGAATTATGTTCGAAATATTTATTTAAATATTTCTTGGATATATTTATTATGTGTGTGTATTTTAAGTTGTCAGGGAAATTTCGGGAAAGATGTGAGAATTAGAAAATTCAAAATGGTAGTTTTGATATGGCGACTCTTTGGAGCGGAAAATACTAGTAGGGAGTCAAATATTTCGAAAACACAACTTTCATAATTTTCATACAATAACAAAATCAAAAAATTCGTGTTTTCTTATTTTTCACATAAAATTAAAATAAAATTGTTCCAAATAAAAAGAAATTTTTAATGAAAATTCCACATGGAATGCCCCACATAGTTTTTTGGACATTTTTAAACTATTTTAAAAAAAGTCGAATATTTTTGCCTTTTTGTTTTATTTTTTTCTTCCAAATATTACAAAAAATACGACTTTTTTAAAAATATAAAATTTGACTTATTCAAAATTTTTTAATGCGAAAAATAATTATGGTAAAATCTTTTGAGAATTTATTTTTGAATAACTTTTTTAAGATAATGAAATTACAAGTAAAATGTTTTTAAATAATTAAATATTTGTCAAAATTTATTTGAAAATAATTCAATTTTGAAATGTATTTCGCATTACAATTTAAAAAAAATCAAATTTTAATTTTATTTGTAAATTGTAAATTTTGAAATAATTGAATTCTTCAAAAAAGTGTATAAAAAATATTTTTTAAAAAAGTGAAATTAAAATATTTTTTATAAAATTTAATTTTTTTAGAATTATTTAAAAATTTTTGGCAATAGCAGTATGATACTTTTAAATTTTTAATTAAATTTTTTCAAGAAATTGATTATAGTTTCTTATTGGTTATAAAAAGGCCAGCTACAGATCCCAGATTTGAACGAAATCTCGAGAATTTTTTTTAGAAACACTCAAAAACAAATTTTTAAAATATTTAAGAAGTTTTTTATTTACTTTCGATTTTTTATTATTTTTATTTTAATGCAAATAGTAAAAAATTATTAAAAATAAGTGATTTAAAAAGAATTTTAGTTAAAAATTCTAGAAGAAAATAATTTTGAATAAGTTACTATAACAATATTTTTACAAGTTATTGAATTTCAAAAGGTTTGAAATTTTTAATAAAACTATTGATGTTTTCTAATAATTTTGCAATTCAAGAAAATTAGCAAATAATTGTGTCGCGTAGCGAATTTTATAGAATTATAGAATGAGGGAAAAAGGAAGAATATTTGATACTTTTTTCTAAATGTGATAAGAGGGGATCAGTTCCTGACGTGCAAGTCAAACGAGTAGACGTGAATTATATCGTTACCAAATATTTTGACGAGTTATTGTAATTTTATTGTACTAATTTATATTCCTAATTTAACGATCCTTTTAATAAACGGCTTTATATTATTTTAATCAAAACAGTGACTTAATTATTTAAAATAACAACTCTACTCTTAATTAGCCATCTTAACAAATTTATCATAAAACACAATTGTTAAGGTTGAACAAAATGGTCCTTCGAGCCGGATTTTAGTTTGTGAATAGTGAATCAGCAACAAAAATAAAAAACTAAGTGAAATGTGAAACTAATAAACTGTGAAATTAATTGTGTGACAAAAGTGTAAGTGTGGGACTGATTAATTAAACAAAGAAAAAATTGATCAGAAAATACAGGCGTCAGGAACTCACAACGATAAATCAAATTATTTAATAAAAAACGAGGATTCCAGAGATACATATTCATTACAAATAAACCGAAACTACAGGCTGGAAATATTCATTTTATTAAATAAAATTAAGACTGTGTTGAATGTTTCCGACACTAAAAACCTCAAGAAACATGGAACATCGGTTACATCGCATGCGGAGGTCACCGAGAAATACAAACAAATCAACACTCAACTATTGTTCGTCAAACAAGTCGATTTCATCACAAAGGGTATTGTCCAATTAATTAAAATTTGTCTTCGAAGAACTGTAAGTAACGATTATTACGAAATTAAAATATTATTTGTGAAATCAATTTATAATAATATTGTGAAATCCTTAAAGAGAAATAATTTGAATATCAAAGATTGTTAAATTCGCGATTTTAAAATTTAAAATTAAAAATGGAAAGAACTGAAGCCGATTAAAGATTAACAAAAAAAATTGTAGAACTAGATTCACCAAATTCAAATCATTTCTCGAAAAATATGCTAATTGTCAATCGCAAGAAACGGTCTCGATCGAAGAAATCGAGGAAAGAATAAAACGCGCGGAGGAATGTTGGTTGGAGTTTGATAAAGCGCAAAATTCGGTAGAATTGATGTATCCGCTGCAGAATTTTGACGAGGAAAGAAACGAATTTGAAGAATTTTATTACAGATATTTATCACTAGGCAAAAACTTTTTAAATAAAAGAACTCGTCAAATGGAAGCGCCGGTAGTTAATAATCAAAATGCGGAAATTCAAGCAGCGCGAATTGCTCAGCTCAAATTAGAGCTTCGATCTCATCGCGAACCTGAGTTGGTGTCGTTGCAAGAGTTGGCAACAATACAGAAGCAACAAATATTCGTTTTCGTCTACCGAAGCTGGATCTTCCCACTTTTTCCGGTGGATATAAGGAGTGGTTGGGTTTCAGGGACGCGTTTTCGGCAATAATTAATGATAATGCAAGCATTCCAAAAATTCAAAAACTGCGTTATCTTTGGTCCTATTTAAAAGATGAAGCCGCGAGAATTATTGACAATTTAGAAACTACTGAAGATAATTATGACGTAGCATGGAATTTGTTAAAGGACAGATATAGCAATCAAAGATTAATTACCCAAAATCATATGCAAGCATTATTTGACTTGCCCGCGGTAGTGGGAGAGTCTTTTGTTAATTTGAGAGTTTTACTTGACAATGTTCTTAGGCATGTTCGCGCTCTTACCGTGTTAAACCAGCCCACAGAGAAGTGGGACACGCCCCTTATATTCCTTATACTGTCAAAGTTAGACAGAGAAACCCGGAAAGAGTGGGAAAAATCCATGTCAAATACTGAAATGCCTACTTTCGCTCAATTGAGCAAATTCTTACGCGATAGATGCCAGGTCTTAGAAACGATCACTTACACCTCAGACAAAACAAAACCCGACCAGCAATCCTCAAAAATGACAGGTAAACAAACACCAACAAACAAAAACCCACCGTCAAAAAATTTTTTAAATACGCAGATGGCAATGCAATGCTTAATTTGTAATGATAATCATCAAGTGCATCAATGCACAGAATTCAAAAAAATGCAAGTAAACGAGCGTAGGGAAATTGTAAGAAAAAAAGGTCTGTGTTTTAATTGTTTGAGAAAAAATCATTTCGTGGGCGAATGTAAATCGGGAAATTGTAATACATGCAACCGTCGTCATCACACGTCTTTACATTTAGAAACAAATTCGACACAAGGCAACGATAAAAAACAAGGAGAAAATTCGCGAACTGTAAATAATTTTCATATTCATGACGCTTCGAGAGTATTGTTATCTACCGCGATCATAAGTGTATTCGACGACGAGGGTGGGGCACACGAGTGCAGGGTCCTTCTTGACAACGGTTCACAGCTCAATATAATATCACAAGATTTAGTAGATCGCTTGGGGTTAAAGAGAAAAAAATCTAATTTGTCCGTAGAAGTGTTAAATAATATGCAAACTTCGTGCAACGAGTGGGTAAATATGAAAATTAAATCCAATACATCAAATTATGCAACAAAGTTGAGTTTTCTAATTTTACCACAAATAACCGGCAACGTTCCCGCTGAGCCCATCGATAGGAAAGGATTAGAAATTCCAAAAAATATACAATTAGCTGATCCTCATTTTAATCAACCCCTTGAAGTGGAAGCGCTAATTGGAGCGGAAGTGTTTTACGATCTATTGATGGTGGGGAGAATAAAATTGAGTAAACCGGGAGTATCAATTCAAAATACAAGACTGGGGTGGGCAGTCACTGGGAAGCTGGGTGGAACTTGGGGTCAAACAAAGGTCAAATGTCATTCTACTCGAAACACACTCAATGCCAACTTAGAGAAATTTTGGAATATAGAAGATGCTGGCGAAAAATTAGACTTAACGAAAGAAGAAACAGCATGTGAACGGCATTTCAATGAAAAGAAGCAGGATTTGGGGTTCAGTTACGAGGCAGCACGAAAACGTTTTTTTATACTGGAGAGGAAGCTGGAAAAAAATGCGAAGTTAAAAAAGGCTATCAGGAGTTCATGAGAATCTACGAGCTGGATCACATGGAGCAAACTCAAAGCAGACCTGATGAGGGCTACTATTTACCTCATCAAGCAGTCATTCGGGAATCCAGCTTGACAAGTGCCCTGAGAGTGGTGTTCGACGGTTCACACAAAACAACAACTGGCATATCGTTGAATGACGCACTCATGGTAGGAGCAAAAATCCAGGACGGCGTTTTTCAGCTGGTACTACGTTTCAGATGTCACACTATCGTCCTTACAGCAGACATCGAGAAAATGTACCGGCAGTTTCGCGTGCATCCACAGGATCGATGTTATCAGAAAATCTTGTAAAGGGAAGATCAATCTGGACCAATAAAAACGTACCAATTGACTACCATCACATACGGGACATCTGCAGCTCCGTTTCTTGCAACAAGGTGCTTGAAGCAACTGGCAGTCGACGAAGCATCAGTTTCTCCAAAAGCAGTCGCAGTAATTGAGTCAGACTTTTATGTTGATGGCTTGATGACTGGCGTGGAAACAGTAGAGGAAGCCATCAAACTGAAAGACGATCTGGTGAAAGTGACTAGCAAAGCTGGACTCAAATTATGCAAATGGATCTCCTATGATCCCAAGATCACAGAAAATTTGAGCGACGCTGAAAAAACAGTGCAGTTGCAGCTGGATCCTGAGAAGAAAAAAAGAACACTAGGCATTTGCTGGAATTCGATGGAGGATACATTCACCTACGATGTCAATATTGATCCGAGGAGTGACGTGATCACAAAACGTTCAATCCTGTCGCAGATTGCTCAGCTGTTAGATCCATTGGGGTTGGTGGTGCCAGTGGTCTTACTGGCAAAAATAATGTTGCAGGATCTATGGAAATTTAGCCTAGATTGGGACGATGCAGTTCCAGCTGAAGTAGAATGGTCGTGGAAGAACTACCAATCACAGCTGTCCATGATCAACAACTGGAAGATCGATCGAGCAATAAGCTCACCCCAAGCTACCAACATCCAAATCCATGGATTCTCGGACGCAAGTATGAAAGCATACGGTGCATGTTTGTACTTGCGAGTCACTACGAATGAAGATTGTAAAACATCCTTGATTTTTGCTAAGTCTCGGGTTGCTCCAGTCAAGACGGTGTCATTGCCAAGATTGGAGTTATGCGGCGCAGTACTATTGGCGAAGCTGTACAAATCTGTTCGAGAAGCTCTTAAATTAAAAATAGATGCAGCGAAGTTCTGGACTGATTCAATGAACGTATTGGGCTGGATTCGATCATCAGCTCAACGCAAGGAAATATTCGTTGCCAATAGAATAACAGAAATACAGCAACTAACCGAAGCAGAAAATTGGGCCTATGTACCTACGAAAAAGAATCCTGCTGATTTCGTCTCGAAAGGTCAGCTTCCAGCGGAATTCGTTAATAACGAGATGTGGAAAAGTGGACCGGAATGGCTCAATTCATCGAAAACAGCGTGGCCAAATTACGAACCGGAAGTGCAGAATCAGGAGAAAGAAAATTCTATGATAACCTTGACAATAAAAGCAAAAGAACCTTCACCTATATGGAATTTGTATTCGTCCTTCACCAATCTATTAAGATTCGTTGCTTACAGTTTACGTTTTTTAAACAATGTGCGTAAACTTACTCGAATTTCTGGGTCTTTATCAACACTTGAACTTCGTCAAGCGTGGGAAAGAATTGTAAAATTGGTTCAGCGAGAAGATTTTGGAGACGAAATAAACAGTCTATTAAAAAACAAAGAAGTTTCAAATAAATCAAAAATAAAGTCACTTAATCCGATTTTGAAAAATGACTTGTTAAGGGTGGGAGGTCGAATAAAAAATTCAGATCAACATCAAGATAAAGTACATCCCGTACTCATTCCTAAAAAACATAAAGTCACGGAATTAATAATTCGAGATCAACATGCAAAATTAATGCACGCAGGTGCAAACGCAACTTTGTACGCCGTTCGAGAAAAGTATTGGATCGTGGACGGAAGGGCTGAGATAAGGAGAATTCTGCACTCGTGTGTTCTTTGCTTTCGAGCGAAACCGAAAGATGTAACGTACTTAATGGGAAATTTGCCAAAAGTTCGTGTAACAGCAGCGAGACCATTTGAGAATAGCGGTGTTGATTTTTGCGGTCCTTTTTTTATAAAGGAGAAAGTATTGCGTAATAGAAATAAAATAAAAGCATATGGCGGGGTGTTTGTTTGCTTGTCAACACGCGCTGTACACTTAGAACTGGTGGGCGATTTGACAACAGCATCCTTCCTAGGATGTTTGCGTCGATTCTTTGCACGTAGAGGCAAAGCAAAAATTATGTACTCAGACAATGGAAAAAATTTCGTAGGCGCGAATAATGAGTTGAAGGAGCTTTACGGCCTCCTCAATTCAAGGGAATTAAGGGGTTAAACCACTCTAGAGCGTCAAAAAGAGGTTCTAATTTAAACATTTTTTTTAAAAGAAAAGTTTAAAAGTAATGAGAAATATGTTTACATATCTCTATCAGGTACACTTTAAAGAGAAAAAAATATACTTTATAAATTTTTTTTTGTTTAAAAACAGCAGATGTACATGTACGTGATGGAAACCCTTTGTAAAAAGAATTCCTTCGCGGCCGGAAAGGTTTTTTGTACAATTTTCATCCTAGAACAGAAAACAAATTTTTTTCTATTTTTACATCTCAATAGCTAGAGAAAGACGTAGGGGATTTTTTTATGTTGCATATTTCTTTAGTTATAAACAATTTAGTGCCTATTTTTTTCAGTCAAAAATTCAGTTTTTCTATAAAATGTTCACCATTTTTGCAAAAATCGATTTTAAAAAAATCCCCTACGTCTTTCTCTAGCTTTTGAGATGTAAAAATAGAAAAAAAATTTGTTTTCTGTTCTAGGTTGAAAATTGTACCAAAAACCTTTCCGGCCGCGAAGGATTTCTTTTTACAAAGGGTTTCCATCACGTACATGTACATCTGCAGTTTTTAAACAAAAAAAAATTTATAAAGTATATTATGTTCTCTTTAAAGTGTACCTGATAGAGATATGTAAACATATTTTTCATTACTTTTAAACTTTTCTTTAAAAAAATGTTGAAATTAGAACCTCTTTTTGACGCTCTAGAGTGGTTTAACCCCTTAAATGAAGCAACAATTAAATATTGTACAAATGAGGGAATTGAATGGCACTTCTCACCACCACTTACTCCACATTTTGGGGGTATTTGGGAGGCGGCCGTAAAGTCCCTAAAATATCATATGAAACGAACGTTGCGTGATACTTTGTTTACACAGGAAAAAAAAGTCTGACTCCGTTTACACCTTAAATTCAGCCCATGTATTTCACATAAGTCTGTCCTTGTTTAACGGGGCTGACTCCGTTTACACCTTAAATTCAGCCTCAAAAAGAGGCTGAAAGTAAAACTTTTTTTTTAGTGTGTAGTTTCGAGGAAATGTGTACGTATTTAAGCGAGATTGAAGCCATATTAAATTAAAACCTTTCAATTAAAATTAAACCTTTCACGCCAATGCCAGCGGACCCGAATGATTTTCAAGCATTGACACCAGGTCATTTTTTGATAGGTCAATCGTTCACCAGTATTCCTGCGTATGATGTATCTTCGATTAATGCGAATAGATTGTCTTCGTGGCAGCATGTACAAAAAATGCGACAAGACTTATGGAAACGGTGGAGTGCTGAATATTTAACTGAGATGAATGTGAGAAGTAAATGGCATACAGGTCAGCTTGAAATTATAAAAAAGAATTCATTGGTTGTCTTAAGGGATGATAATCTACCCCCTTTGCGGTGGGCCCTGGGACGTGTTATCGAAACTCATTGTGGCAACGATGGTATTGTACGCGTAGTCACGATCAAAACGCAGAATGGAGTGTATAAGAGAGGAATACGAAAAGTCTCACCGTTGCCGATTGATGTCGTCGATGAAAATAATAATGTTTGAACGTAATACGCTCAAGGCGGGCGGCATGTCGCGTAGCGAATTTTATAGAATTATAGAATGAGGGAAAAAGGAAGAATATTTGATACTTTTCTCTAAATGTGATAAGGGGGGATCAGTTCCTGACGAGCAAGTCAAACGAATAGACGTGAATTATATCGTTACCAAATATTTTGACGAGTTATTGTAATTTTATTGTACTAATTTATATTCTTAATTTAACGATCCTTTTAATAAACGGCTTTATATTATTTTAATCAAAACAGTGACTTAATTATTTAAAATAAAACAACTCTACTCTTAATTAGCCATCTTAACAAATTTATCATAAAAAACAATTGAGCGGATGGGAAGAAGAACTCGCCGAGCGCGAGACCGTAAAGGATAGTTCCAGTCAGGTAGCAGTGTGTGGCCCAGAGGCGCTCACTAGTGAGCACTAGGTAGTAGCTGCTACCTGACTGATATTATCCCTTACGGTCTCGCGCTCGGCGAGTTCTTCTTCCCATCCGCTCAATTGTTAAGGTTGAACAAATTGAATTAAAACATTTTTTTCAGTATATCAAAAAATTTTTGGAGTGAATGAGAATATTTTTTAGGATCAGGCAAAAAGTCAAAAGTCTGTCTGGAAATCAGGAAAAAGTCACTGAAAAACAAAATTAAATTTTTGTGGCAAGCCTGATTATTGTTAATTTATAATAAAATTGTCTCCTTTAATTTCACATATAAAGTCTAATATTTTTTTAAAATTATGTTTATAAAGTTATTGATAAAAAACTTGTAATTTTCTTTCTGACTCAAAGTTGAAAAAAAATTAGTCGAATTAGTAAAAAATGAAATTATGTCGAAAATTGCTAATAGCTTTTCTTTTGCTCCCTCTTGTGCAGCAAAAGAATCTTTTAGGGGATTTTCTTCTCTTTTTCAACAATGACTTGTGTATTGTGAAGTAGAAGAAGAGGACGAAGAAGAAGAAGAAGAAGATTATTATTGATAGAGAGGGAAAAATTTGATAAGGGAAAAATGGCAAAGGGAATATTTTCTCGAAAAGTTATGGACGACGTAGTATTAGACGATAGAAAACCTGGCCACTGACAGATCGACATTGATTTTCTGCCACGCCAGACAAATTATCGCTCTTCTATATATACCAGAGTAGGTTTTGATCGGCGAACGCTTTTCAGTATTAAACCAAAAATCTACGCCAGCCTTGTGTGTGCCCCTTCCACTTCTAACCTCCTCCACCCTTTACGCTTTTATCAAAAGATTTCGTCGCCCAGAACCATTCAAATAAAACGAATTCAATGAAATGTTGGTGTGGAAAGTTTCCTAATTGGGAGGAGGAAGTTCTTTAGAGACATGATTTGTACACGTTTCCGGGATTTCAAAATTAGGGGGCGAGAGTTGGGAATAAATAAATTTTAATGTACAACGCAATTCGTGATATTTCATATTCAAAATACCTCGTAAATTTATCAACAAATTCACTAATGATTATTATTAACATCATCATTATTATTATTTTCATAATTTACCATTTACATTTCTGCTGTTAATCATGCGTATTATAGTTTATTGTAAAATCTGAAATTTAAAATTATTCTCTCTCGAAATTTTGATGTTGACTTAAAGTTGGAGATTATATTATCGAGATTAATTTTTGAAATTATTTTACCGATTGACCTGCAGCTTTCATCTAATTTTCATTATTCTATTTTCCTCCTGACCCTGAAACTTGTTTGATTTCTCATGAAATGTACGTTTTTCTATTCAAATTTTGACCTAAACTCGAGGTTAAAATCTTCCTTTCACCTGAAAATTTGCGCTTCAAGTTTTATTTTGATTTTCGACTTTGAAACTTCTTTGAAATTTGTGGTAATGTAGGTCTTGACTTACCTTATGAATTTTGCAATCAGCACGAATTTTAATACAAAACTAAAAAATTTTTGTTGTTTTTGCCAATTGTTAAGCTTTACAAAATATGAAATTGAATTTATTTAAAATAATTTAAATTTTATAAATAATCGAATTTCCAAAGGTTTCAAATTGGAATTTGATAAAGTTTGTGTTTTAAATATAATTTTACTTAAAAATTCCAAGAATAATTGAAATTTAGGAGAATTGTGTTTACAATTTTTAAAAATAATTGTATTTCAAAAGGTTTCCAATTAAAATTTTAGAAATTTCTTATTTTATATAATTTTACTTAAAAATTCCAAAAATAATTGAATTTTCAGGGTGTCTACTAATCGGGAAATAGCCGGGAAACGAAATTTCTAAATAAAATTTTTATGAAATCGTGTACTATGTAAGGAAACAACTATCATTGGTCGATATATCAGATCATTAAAAAATTTACGGGAAAAATAAATCTCTTGTTCGGAGAATTTTACCTCAGCATTGAGTGTTAGAGGAAATAATTTTTCTTGTGTTTGAAATTAAAAAATTAATTTCTGTTTTATTTATAAAGTGTTACTAAAATGTTTAAAAGATTTACTTAGAATGACACTTTTCAAGTGTAATTATTTATTGACAATGAAACGGTGTTATTTTATAAATAAAAACAAATTTTTAGGTTCTTTAAATTTTTGTTTTATACTTTTTTATTATGATTAATATTAAATTATCACTTATACATTAATATTTAAGGTGTTATATGCTTCATCATATACTTGTAGTGAAAAAAACGTTAATATCTTAAACCGGGAAAAATCGGGGAAAACCGGGAAATAACCGGGAATTCAAAAACTGAAAAATAGTAGACATCCTGATTTTATAAGAGTTACGTTTACAATTTTCATAGATAATCGAATTTCCAAAGGTTTCAAATTGAAATTTTATATAATTCGAATTTTAAATAATTTTACAAAAAAATTTCAAGAATAATTGAATTTTCAATAAATTTTCAAATTGAAAATTGAGCCGCCGGATCGTAGAAGGGCACGTAAATTTTTCTCGGCCGATTTCTAAGTCCCCTGAGCACTCAAAATTCAACTTCTGGATTTCAATATTTTAAATACACATCCTTATAGAAAATTTCATTCCGCATCTTTTTTTCTTATGAAATTTTTTTCTATCTATTTCCGTTTTCGAAATATTTGGGAAAAACTGTTTTTTTGAAAACTGTAAATTTAATGACATTTTTCACTTCAACTCGCGATATTTTAGACAATTTAAAACATTTTTTAATGAAACAAAAAAGAAAATACGTCTTAAGGTATTCTACGAATAATAAAAAAAGAAAAAAGTGGTTTTCTTTATAAACAAAATTGTTATTAATTTTTTTCTTTATTAATGTAAAAATCACGAACTACAATCTTCACGGCTCTCGTTTAACGGGCGAATTTTGAGTAACAGAGAACTTTCAGTGAGAAAGTTGTTCATTATGATCCAAAAAAGTTTTCTGGAAAATCACAGGGCTAATAATTAATTAGTGTTGAAATGGTAAATGTTTAAAGTTGCTAGCAGCCAAACGTGTAGCACGCGCCACTGGCCATAACCTATGAAACAACACTCCCATGCAACCGTGGCGAGTGACGCGTTCTATACGTTTGCTGCTAGCAACTTTAAACATTTACCATTTCAACACTAATTAATTATTAGCCCTGTGATTTTCCAGAAAACTTTTTTGGATCATAATGAACAACTTTCTCACTCAAAGTTCTCTGTTACTCAAAATTCGCCCGTTAAACGAGAGCCGTGAAGATTGTAGTTCGTGATTTTTACATTAATAAAGAAAAAAATTAATAACAATTTTGTTTATAAAGAAAACCACTTTTTTCTTTTTTTATTATTCGTAGAATACCTTAAGACGTATTTTCTTTTTTGTTTCATTAAAAAATGTTTTAAATTGTCTAAAATATCGCGAGTTGAAGTGAAAAATGTCATTAAATTTACAGTTTTCAAAAAAACAGTTTTTCCCAAATATTTCGAAGACGGAAATAGATAGAAAAAAATTTCATAAGAAAAAAAGATGCGGAATGAAATTTTCTATAAGGATGTGTATTTAAAATATTGAAATTCAGAAGTTGAATTTTGAGTGTTCAGGGGACTTAGAAATCGTCCGAGAAAAATTTACGTGCCCTTCTACGATCCGGCGGCTCAATTTAGAAAATTTGATTTTTAAATAAATTTACTTAAAAATTTTAGAATTTTAGAAAAAATTGCATTTACAATTTTTATAAATAATAATTGAATTTCAAATGGTTTTCAATTAAAATTTTAGAAGTTTAGTTAAAAGATTGTTAAAATAATTGAATTTTAGAAGAGTTATGTAGTAGAAATTTCTAGAAATAATCGAAGAAGAGTTCAATATTTTGAATATTTGAATGATTGAATTCTCAATGATAATTGATTTAAAAAAGAATTTCAGTTAAAAATTTTAGTAATTCCAGTATCTAATTCTAGTAATTGAACTGAAATTTTGAAAATATTTTTGAAAAAGTTACAATATATAGCAATTTTCATAAATTATTGAATTTTTAATATGGTTTGAAATTTAAAAGTGCAGAAAATTTGCATTTTAAATCATTTTAATTAAAAATTCTGAGAAAGTTAATTTTTTAAAAAATATTTATTTATATTTATCTTCTGTCATTAAAATTTTAAACATTTCATTTTATCTCTTTATGTGAAATTAAAAGGGAAAATTTTATTATAAATTAACAATAATTCTTATAATTAAATAATGTTCATCATTAAAAAATCTATAAAATTAAAGTAAAAATTATTGCTATCTGTTATAACGAAAGAATTTTGCTCTCTTAACAGAAATAAATTAATATTTAAAAACCTCTTTTTTATGAATTAAAAAATTATAAAACTCCTGAATATATAATGAAAAACTGTGATTATCAGCTAATTGTGAATCGAGATATGAATTAATAATTATTAATTCATCTTCTTATATTAGGATGAATACCTAACCTTTTCAATTATCCGTAACAATTACATAAAAATTAATAATAAAATTTATTATGTCAAGAAAAAAAATAACTTTAGGTCAATATTTCTGTAAATTTTGACTTGAACTTCAACAAGAGTTGAAGATAAATGAAAGTAAAAATTCAAGTTTAAAAGTCGAAGAAAACTTGAACAAAAATAAGTGTTATTTTTTCTATTAAACAAAAGGTTCTAATTTTTCAAAGTTAAACAAAATTTTTGTTTCTCCACAAAAAAAGCTTTGAAAATTGCACTTTTAAAAAAATGTAATTTAAATAAAAATATCAAAAATTGAATTTTATTTTATTTACATAGTTTTTGCCTGCTATTCAAAGTCTTCATTTACATCCGACCTTTACATAAACTGAAAATGAAATTACAAATAAATTGGCAATTTTCATGCTTCCTACCCTTCTAAAATTCAACTCAATATAAAGGACCATTTTGAAAATGATATAGCGCTCCTTATAATTGATTTTGACAAGAAATTTAATAAAGCATCGATTTTGGGATGGTAAATGACGACACTTTAAATTCACAAGATGTAAGATGATGCCATTCTCTCATCGTTCATCTTTCATTAATAATGATTGTTGTCCTATTTCCATAATTTTTAAAGAAAAATTATTTCAGTATCGCTCTTCTTTTTTTAACGAATTGCAAAATATTTTTGGATCAACATTTAGAATATAAATAAGGGGAGGGAAAAAATCATTTCGAAATATATAACTTGAATTACGTAACCGAATCGTTTCTACCGAATTTTATAGTTAACCAACTCTCTACAGTCTCGTTTTGCAATTTGCATAAAAAGCAGCGCGAGAGCGATACGATAAAATGTGCAGTCAGTGTTGGACCCTTCTTAAGAACCGACGGAAATGGTAATTGGTTATCACGCGAGTCGCTTCTATAACAAGATATGAAAAAAAGCCTAACCGGCTTACACTTATCTACTCACTACAGAATTTCAACTTCTCTCTCCTGGAAATTCGAACCTTATTTATACGGATACAATAACCAATTCTATGTCCAGATTGCTGGAAAATCTGCCCCGATTTGCCTTATTTATAAAAAGGAAAAAAATATCAGACTAGAACCTCAACAGTTTTCCTATTTTCAGGGCTCGAACTAGGTCCGTAAATTCCGCAAAAATAAAATCCGTAAATTGTACGATATAATTTCGATAATTTTAGAGAAATTACAAATGATTGTAGGAATTCAATTATTTTCAAAAATTTTTTTAAATTCTCGTCAAAATTTCAATTATCTCTAGAAATAATTAAATTCTTCTCTGAAATGGTCTAGATTTTTTACATACTTTCAAGGAATCCATAAATATTGAAAGTAAAAATATTTTTTTCTCTCTAAAATCCTTCCATTTTTGGTAATGCGAGTGCGCCGAATCACCCGATGCGCCGTTTTACCTGCCTCTCCCCTAAATCAACAATTCGTTTGTCAAGTTAATTTGTTTATAACATTAATAAATAACAAATGATACAACAGAAAAAATATTCATTAGAATTAGAAATGTTATTGCTAAAGAAATAGTAAACCGATTAGAAAAAAACTACAATCATATCGACTTTAAACAAATGAACAGTTAATTTGTTAATTTAATTTGTTTATAACAATAACAAATGATACCTCATAAAAAATATCTATAAAAAATTTTATTTCTAAAGTAATCTTAAAATGATTAGAAATTTAACCATGACATTTCGATTAGAAACAAATGAACAGTTCATTTGTTAACTTAATTTGTTTATAAAATTAGCAAATAATGTTTTCTGAACAATATTTATGTACTAGTATTGATAGCAACGTAATTTTTAATATTTTTTACAAATTGGTTTTTAGATTGAAGCGATATTGAACATAAATTAATTTTTTTCCTAAGAAGTGAGAAAGAAAACTTCCTTAAGTTTTTTAAGAATTTATTTGAGTGTTTCTAAAAGAATTTTTGACCAATAAAAAACTAATCATTTTTTTCAAAAATTTTTAATTAAAAATTTAAAAATATGAGTGCTTTGACCAACTTCTTAAAAATAATTCTAAAGAAATTAAATTCCATAAAAAATATATTAATGTAACTTTTTTAAAAAATTGTTTTTTATTTTTTTATAGTTATAATACACTTGAATAATTGAAGTCACCGACAATTATATTATTTATTGAGGAAACTTTTAAACAATATTAGTAATACGTCATTATGTCAAAAGAATGGAAAAAGTTTGCTTAAAAAAATATAATCCGTGATGAAATCTTAACATTTCTCTCCAGTCTCCTTTTTCCCATTTAATAATAACCAAGCTCTGTTCTCCCAATTTCAAGTCCCCCCAACGCTTCTCTTTTCTTTTCATTTTTTTCTCTTCTTCTTCTTCTTCTTATTTTTACCCCAGCAATCACAGTGACAGTTTCTAGGAGTTTCTGTGTTTTTAATTTGCATACCACTTTAGGGTTAAAGCCCTTCTTTTGTGTAGTTTGCAGTAAATTAAGTAGACGAGTCGAGCTCTCTCTCTCTCTCTCTCTCTCTCTCTCTCTTCTCGTGATGATTAAAAGGGTTGAATATGAAGAAAAATTATATCATTCTACGAGAGAATAATTAATTATCGTTTAACACTGCGATGCAAAATGAATACACTCATAAAATTTGCAAATTTCAAACAATGTTATGGATTTAAAGTAAGAAAAGAAAATGGTAGGAGGAGAAAAATTTTCAACCTTTAATTCCTTAGAGAAAAGGGATCATCTGATCTATCTATAATTTAGCTTTGCAAAAAAACTCGTTTACAAACAGAATATTCAATACTGTGTATAACAGTGAAATGGGAAATTTTTCCTTGAGAAAACGTTATTTTTCGTCAAGGAGGAAAAACATAATATTCACATTGAGAATTTATTGATATGGAGAATTTTATAAGTATTATAAACGAGATTCATGACGTTATAAAACTTATAAAAAAAAGAAACTTTCTCATGAAAATTGAGTTTTCAGAAGAAAATGTATTTCTTGAATATACTGTTTTTTTAATGTATTTAAAATTCCCTTTTATTATTATTCAACGAATTAAAATAATAGATTTTAATATTATTTTCTTTAAACTGACAAACAATCGGACCGAAAGTACCCAGGCGGAAAAGTCGGACGAATACCGGATCGTCCAACCGTCTAGCGCCCGCGCCGGTGGAATTGGAGAGTCAATGCCAGTGCAGGCAGTCTGTACCGCTTCGGATGAGAATGTCTGCTGGCGCGCGCGCGGTACAAAGTCGGATCCGACTTTCGGTAGTCTTTCTACTGTCGGTAGTACAGGCGCGGTACAAGATTTGATCCGACCGCCGGATCAAAATTTATACCAACTAGCAACCGGCGTTGCACTGGCATTCATCCGTCTAACGACCCGAGCGGTACAGGCATTCTACCGACTGAGAACTATATAATTTATTTTATTATTAATGTATTAATTAATTTAATTTACTTACTTATTTATTGATTTATTATAAATAAATTATAAGTAATATTAAATAAATTTGATTGGATTTATTTAATATTACTTATTTGTTTATTTATTGATAATAAATCAATAAATAAGTGAATTAAAAATTATTAATAAGAATATGCTTAGAATATAGTAAGTGTTACTAGATTTCAAATTAGTTTTATTTTTACATAGGATAATTTTTTTATAAATTCGCTTTCAAAAATATTACCACAAATATCTTTTAAAATCTGACAAAGTTTTGCTATTTTTATTTTTTATAATAAAAATTAATAATAATAAATTTAATCCATCATGCTTTAAACATTCTTTGTATTAATAATTTTTAAAGAGTCGAAAGTACATTCGTACTGGCATTCTATTGCAAAATGCGTCCGGCTCGGTGCAGGTTTCAGCCCGCCAAGCACCCGGCGTTGTACTGGCATTCGTCCGTCTAGCAACCAGCGCGGGCCAAATTATATTCTTTATTAAAAATTAAAATAAAAGAAATGTTTAATTAACTATGCAAGGTGAATGTTAATTAATATTTAATATTTCTTTCAAATTAATTACATTCATCTTTTCCTCTTTTTTAAAAACAGTTATAAAGTATAAATGAAACGCAGTAAGTTACAAATGTTTATTTTAGTTAAATTTGTATTTATTTCGAATAGTTATAAAGTGAAGTGTTCAACTAATTATTCCTAAATAATAAAATAAAGATAAATATTAAAAACATTGAAGATTAATTAAAAATATAATACACGGAAAAAAAAATCAGCCTAATAATGCATGGAGTCTATTGGTTCGATTTTTACATGAGCCCATTTTACAAATATCACACAGGAGTTTACTAAAAATGCATGGCTTTTGTGACTTTTGCCACAGCACCATGCGAAAATAGGATGGATTCCAAGCTAATCACGCATGGTAGTGTGCGTGCAATATACACAACAGACGCTCATGTGTTTTTAGCCTAGTATTTTTTTCCGTGATAAGACTTTAAATTTATTTGCATAATATAAATAAAATGCTAAAATATTAAAAAATATTTGAGTAAAAATTATTATTCACTTTATATATAAGTTTTTGTTTAGCGGTATTGTATATTGGCGTTGTTATGCTCACATCCGCAAGCGAGCGAATAGCGTAGTGGTTAGCGTATTAGACTTCGGTGCGTAGATTAGGATAGGCTTGGGCTTCGTATCCCACTGCGAGCGTTTAGAATTTTAATGTGTAAAAAAAATGTTAAATGTCTAAAAAATGCTTCAAATGATCTATAAATAAATGTTAATTAACATGCACCATGCATAGTTAATTAAATATTTTTTTTATTTTATTTTTCAATAGAGAATATAATTTGGCCCGCATCGCTTGCTAGGCGGACGAATGCCAGTAGAACGCCAGTAGAAAGTCATGTTTCGGAACAAAATTTGGCCCGTCCTGGTTGCCAGACGGACGAATGCCGGTACAACGCCGGTTGTTCGGCGGCATCAAATCTGTACCGAGCCAGGCGCGCAGCCACTACAACACATTGTCAGGTTCCAGTACAATGTCTGCACCGCTCCGGTCGTCAGGCGGACCCATGCCAGTACAGTCTTACCGACGTCTCTACAGGCGCGGTACCCTGCCAGTAGGAAATTTCCGCCAGGGTATTAATATTTTTGTATTTTACTTGGAAAAAAAATGGTTACAAGTTAAAATTTTCTTTGGAAAAATTTTACTAAATAATTTCAGGGTAATTTTGAGGTAATTTTCGGTATTCATTTTTGAAAATTTCATAGGAGTAATTCTGCAAAATTTCCTAAGAATATTTTTAAAGTAATAAAAATTAGAGAAAAAATATAAAATTGTTTGTCTGCAAGGACACAAGTTAAAATTTGTCTCATTAAACACGAATATTTATTAATTTTAGTTAAAATATATATTAATTTGGAAAATTGCGGGAAGAAATAGTTTATTATTATTTACGTACTTTATAAAGTTTTTGAATTATACTTGTAAATTCATTTAGTTAATATTCAAGTCACGCTGTGATATTTCTATTTTCATGACAAACTTCCAGTAATAATGCATATTTGAGGAAAAACTTTTTCCTAAGTTTCGTATTTATTAATTTTTTTTCTTTTTATTATTATTCCACAGAAATTTCATCATTTTATAATATTTTGTTAATAATTAAACTCAAATTTCTGTAAATGTCATTTTAGAAAAAAGTTTTTTTTTCTTTTACGAAAAATACTAAAAAATCCTTAGCTTTTTCGTATTTTCGTATTGTTAAAGCGGACATAATTTAATTGACATTACTAATAGCGAGATGCTTGAATATTCCGTAAATATCTTTTCACTATTACTACATTTAACTTGTCGTATAAGAAAATTGTCATTTTACCATTTGACCCAATTGATATAATGCAAGAATATTATCACATCTCTTATAGAAAAGTTGATTGGGCTCGCCGTGATTTTTTTGACGTTTTCTTTTTTGAAAAATCTGCATTTAAAAATTTTTATTTTTTTCTGTTTTTAAATTACGCAAAAGAATTCAATTATTAAAAAAATTTGTAATAAAATTCTTTGCAATAACTTCAATTATTTTTTAAAATAATAAAGTTATTACAGAAATTAAATTATTTGAAATATAAGTTTCATAAAATTTTTTTAAAGAAATTAATTATTTGAAAACAAATTTAATAACATTGATTTAAAAATGAATTTTATATAAAATTATAGATACCTAATAATTGAATATTAGAAGCGTTATAATGTGAATTTTTAGAAATAATTAAATTTCAAAAGATTTTTTAGTTAACTTGTCTTTAAAAATTGTAATCTTTGTAACACTATAATAATATTGAAATATTTATCATAAAAAATTACACTGAGAAAACATTAACTTAATTTAAATAGAAAAATAATTTAAAATGTTTTTGTTTAATTGAAATTAGTTTCTAATCTTAATCCCAATATATAGAAAATATCTACTGCTTTGATTCAAAAATATTATCTGTTTGAATAATTATATTTAATTCAATCATATTTATTGTCTTGATTTAAACAAAAAATATGTTTAGAAATTTTATGTTTGATTCAAACTTAAAAGTTGATTATAAGTAATTTAAAAACAACCACAACTTATGTTTCAATTAAATATATTATTTCTTTAAAGGAACCAAAAAATATGTTTGTGCAACACCTGTAAGGAAAGTAATACTTTGCATGCCTGTAAAGTACACGGAGAAAAAGGAATAGTTGACACATCCAGATACATGGATATCACAGCCATATTATATTGAAAAATACGGGATATCCATAGTTAAGGTTGCTGCATCCATATTCTATGGCTGGCTGTATATTGTTGGAGCAGCAAAAGATCCATAGTATCTGGATCCTATCCATAGTAATGGAAATGGGAAAAAAAAATTGGAATCACTCAATTAATTAAATTCAATGTCACTTGAGATATTTTATACACATTTTTGTTAATTAATACACACCACTTATTGAATAACCGCATATTTACGAAATAAATTATTAACCGATGGGGGAGACACGAACCCTAGACCTAACGCATACTAAACACTAACGCTATCCACTACACTATACACGCAACTACAATATTTGAGCATATAATATTCCTTATATACTATACACATATTTCATGAAAATGAATTTACATAAACACTAATAGACAATAACGATAATAAATAATAAACAATTATAACACTATTTATACACAATAAACTCACAACGTGATTATATAGACGTGACAGGAAACCGACGCGACGGACAAATTGAGACGACCATTTTTAAATGGATGCCATGATAATGAATTGCGCGCAACATGTATCGAAATTTTGAACTAACTATGGATCTCCCAACCAAAGTTTATATGGATGAGGCAGCCATATGTGAAAATCCATAGCATGAATTGTAAGCACAACCATACCTATGGATGTCACATCCATATTTGATTCAACAATATAATATGGCTCCCTCATCCATTGAATATGGAATGTGCTTCCATTCTGAAAGTTGTCTCTTCCATTGAATTGGATAACACAACAATATTCTGCTCAACAATATTTTTATGGATATCTCTTCCAGACCTTTTCTTTCCGTGTAGGCGCAAAACAGTACTTTGCTGCACTAGTGCGGGAAAGTTCTTAAACTTTTGGGTTTTTTTGGTGATATACATAGGTATTTGTTTTCTATTTGTAGAATACCTGTTTTTTACAGTAATATACGCGTAGAAAACCACGTATATTACGTGCGGTAACATATGTTTCAAACCCTGCTAAACAGTACGTATGTTGGCGTCAACTAGCTTTTTTTAAACAGCTTTTTTTATCAAAACCAAAAGGTGTTGCACAAAGTACTGTGTGCAACACGTACGAAAGAAGATTTTCCGAGTTCGTGCAAATTGCTGCCCTCGCTTCGCTCGGGACAGCAAACTTTGCACTCGTCGGAAAACAGCTTCTTTCTGTACTTGTTGCACAATATACTATTGAATTAAACTTACATATGTTTGACTGTATAGCAAAGATATTTTAAGTTTGATTTAAACAAAATATGCTTGAATCAAATAAATCGTTTTCTAAATAAATTATTTATTATCTTCTAAAAGAATTGTTAAAATATTTATTAATTTTTAATTTTTAGTTAAAAAATTTCAAAAAATGGTTGAATTTTGAAAAAAATTTTAGAAAGAATAAAATTTTGAAAAGGTTTTACATCGAAATTTAAAATATTAATTCGCATGGAAAAATAAATATTAAAATTTAATAAAAATTGTTTAAGTTCTGAATAATTTAATTTGGGAGTTATGAAAAAAATTTGTCTTGAAAAATTGTAATTAAAATTTTATGAAGTCAGTTAATTTCCCGTCAATTATTTTTAATACAATTTTCCTCGAGAAATGTAATTATTTTTAAAAATTTTATTAAAATTCATCCATAAAATTCAATTAGGTATTTAAAAATTTGTTGATAAAATTCTTTATGAGAATTCAATTTAGAGGAACATTTAATTATTTAATAAATTATTTACCTTTTTATTTAAATAATTGCTTTCAAAATAATTTTTCTTTAAAATTTTAGATAATAATGGAATATTAAAAGCATGAATTTTTAAAAATAATTATATTTTAAAAAATTATGAATAAATAAAAAATGAATGAAAGAATAATAGTTCAACTAAATATTATAACGTATATAACGTTATAATGTAACGTATAATGTATATAAACGTATATATAATGTTTTTTTTTTTTTTTTTTAATTATATTTTGAAAAGGTTTCAAATTAAAATCTTTGACAATCTGAATTTTTCATACTATTAATTAACAATTACGTTATATACGTTATAATATTTAGTTGGACTATTATTCTTTCATTCATTTTTTATTTATTCATAATTTTTTGATATATTGACGAAATATTGAGGTAAATTGAAAACTTAATAATTACGAGATAAATCGATTTTGAAATTCAATTGAATATTCATATTAAATGCGTTTGTTAGAATCGGATTTAATAATTATTCTCTTCACTTTATAACATACGTTACTATTGTATTAATAGATACTCTGCTTTTTGATTCAGTTTAACTGTGATTTCTAAATTAATAACAGCCGTTATTGGAAAATATATTTTAAATAAAACAATGAATATTTAAAACATTATAAAATATGTTTTATTCAACACAACAAGAGTGTTTACAAGAAACTAATTTTTGAAAAAATGGAAGTTTAAAACTTATTTTAAAGCAAAAAAAAATAAATAAAATAAGAAAAAACATTAATAATTCGAATTGAATAAAAAGTTTAACTGTAATTGAAATCTACAGATTCTTGATTTGTAAAGAAACCTTTTAACTTTGCTTCATAAAATTTGTATATACATATATTGGGTGTGTGTAGAAGGTATAGAAAATGTAACATGTATGCACATTTCCATCATTGTAACAATATTGGACATCGTTCGATTATTGATGCTTTATAAATGGATATATTTCATGATTTGAAATGCAAATATTTCTTAGAAAATAAAAATATTGGAATAATGTCGAGGGAAATATTTGCAATTTTATTCTTTTTTTTACATAATTCATCACATTTTGTAAATAAATCGAATGAAAATATAGTCGCGCGGTAATGTTCCTTTTTTTCCTCTTCTTTTTTAATAATATTTTCATCAAAATTCACTCGAACGATAAAATGGTAGTGTGTGGTGAAGTTCATTTATAACACTGTAACTACAAAGGAGAATTATAAAACAATTTTGCACAGTGGGAAATTTCCATATGTTGTCAATATTAGTCGCCAATGTTGGACCAATATTGGTTCAAGCTCGGTATGTAGATATATACATAGTGTTATAGCAAAGGTACCACTCCCAATATTGGTACAATCTTATATAGTACTAGTCGTTACTTTTACGTTCAAACTCGAAACGAGTGGTTATGATATTGTAGAAAGTTTTTATCATATTATTTCATTTGGAAATTTTTTGAATGAAACATTTTATAAAACATAATATTGATATCAGATATACAATAGTGACAGAGAGATTTAATTTCGAAAATGCGACAAAATATTTAATATTTTTGTTGATAAATTTTAAATTTAAGCTAATTTTTACCATTCAGATATCAAAAATAAGAAAAAAATTTTTTTTTTGGGTCTTTATCCCCACTTTTTTCAAAATGCTCTATTTTTCTTGTCTTGCGTATATGAGCTTTAAAGATCACGTTTCAAGTTTTTATTTAAGACCTCATAGAAGTCTCTAACACGTCATGTCACAGAGAAGAACTATATTGAAAACCCCCTCAATAATATTTAGAGATTTTTTGGGTCTTTACCCCCACTTTTTTCAAAATCTTGACGTGCTATATAATTTTGAGACCCGTTATCATGTTCAGCAGACAAAAATATATTGAAAACCATACCGATATCAAAAATAACAAAACAAAATTTTTTTTTATTTTATCCCACTTTTTTCAAAATTCTGACACGTTAAAAAATTTTGGCTTCTGGCATCGTGTTCAGCTGACAAAAATACATTGAAAATCATTCCAATATAAAAAAGAAATCGAATTTTGCAAGCCTGTTTTATGATTAATTTGTTAAATTGATTATTTAGGTCCTGGAAATTATTTTGCCAGTACTGGCCCAATACTGACGCTAATTTTATTAATTACACTCTCGTAGAAGCAGATAAATAAATTGCTTAAATAATTTATTTTTAACTTGTTGAACTTTTTAGTTATAATCTGTTACCTGGACAGTAAAAATCTAAACTGAAATTGCCATATTATTGCCAGTCCTGTCCCAACACTGCCATTATTTCATTGCTTGCGTTAATATTATTAATTTTAACTGTTTTTTATTAATTCCAATTATTTAACATTAGAAAAATAACAATTTTACCCTAAAATTTATAAATAGTCGCCAGTACTGGATCAATACTGGCGCTGTATTTTCTACTTATTGCAACACTAACCTAAAATAGGCATTTTACTTACTGACAATTGCACTCACACTTTTTAAAATTTTTAATTACAAATAATTAATAACGGAAGTATAGAAAATTATTATTCAAGCCAATATTGGTTACCTGGTTATAAATTTATTACAACAATGAGTTAACGTAAAAATATTTTTTTTTACTTTACATTAAGTTTTATTAAACTATTTTTTCTTAAGTATCTTAATACTGGCTGAATAATGGCACAAACTTTTCTAATTGTTGGTCAATATGAAATCATATCCTTTTGGCAATATTGGTTCTGCACTGGCCCTTCATTTTCAAAATACTGGCGCTCTATTTTAAAGCAAAAATAATTAATTTTTAAATTTATTTCTTACAAATAGTAGCAAATAGTTAACAATAAAAAATACAAAATTACCATTTTGCCAATTTTTGTTCTAGATTGACTCTGTTTTTCTCTAAATATTATTTTGCAATAATTAGTTTTTCATTTGTTGAATTTATTACTACAATTAGTTAATAAAAAACTACAAATTATCAGTTTGAAAAATTGAGTATTATGCAATTTATTATTGAGTATTTTGTCAGTACTGGGCCAATACTGGCGCCGTATTTTTTTTACTCTTTCGCTAATATATTTGGTCTTTCACTTATCAAATTAAATATTTACTATTAATTAATAACAAATTAAGTATTCTGACCAATTTTCAACCAAAAGTAAATATAAATTATAATGAAAAAAATGTTATATTTACACAATAAACAAAGATTTTATGTTATAATTTGAGAGGTGGAAAAACGAATGTTTGTATACGTGAAAACATTCGATCGATGGGAATTAATTAGGTAACAGGAATGTTTACTCGCAATTTAACGCGCATAAAACAAGTCATGAGCAAAGATTCAAAAAGCTCACTGAATTGCGCAAAATGTGTGTATTATTAGGTAAATAAAACGAGGCAGTGATAAATTGTATAATTTAGTATTTCATTCTCCCCCACTTACTTCCGTTTGAAAATGTCAACTTGAGAATAACAAATTTACTATCATTTTGTGACAAAGAGAGAAATTCACGAGAGGTATATAAAGGACCTTTTAATTAAAAGTTTTCTCACGAATTGCTTCTTTACCACAAATTGCTTTCTCAATACCGCTCATTACAATTATTGGAAGTTTCAATTTGTGGATTCTGTTTATTATTTATATTGAGATAGTGAATTATTATTTTTTTTTTTAAAAGAAAACTTGTTCATAAATTGTGTCAGGTTTTTTTTGAGATGTATATAAAATGATAACAACTTTCGCAAATTAAATTTCAAATTTATGTAATTTAATTATGTAAATTTAAATAAAATTCTTTAGAAGAATTCCATTATTGTCAGTAAAATTATAATTCAATCCGTCGAAAGAATTTAATTATTTCTAAAAGTTTCTATAACATTCTTTGAAATAATTCAATTTTTTTCAAAAATATTAGGTAATAAAATTCTATGCAAGAATTAAATTATTTCAGATTAAAAATTATAAAAAAAGTACAAAAATTAAAAAAAGTTACATCAGGCTTGCCACAAAAAATTATTTTTGTTTTTCCTTGTCTTTTCTCTGATTTCCAGTAATATTTTGACTTTTTCCTGACCCTGAAGAATATTCTGATTCACTCTTAACCTAATTATATACTCAAAACAATGTTCTATTACATTTATTTATGAATAAATAAATTATATAAATAAATAAATTCGAAAACATCAATAACTTTTTTCTTATTTTTCTAAAAGAATTAAGATTTTCAAAGATTTTAAATTAAAACCTTTTAAAATTCAACAAATTATAAAAATATTATTATAAAACTTAAAGAAATCGATAACTCCGAGTCTTCGACTCGGAGTGATCGATTTCTTCATGTTTTATAATAATTTAAATTTCCATAACATTAAAAAAAAGTTAAGTTATTTACAAAAATTTTAATAAAGTCCTTCGCAATAAACAAGTAAAAATCCTTTTTATTTTTACAAGTAATAAAATGTTTCACATGAAGTCAATTATTTAAAAAAATTTAATAGGATTCGTAGTAAAAATTCAACTATTTTCATAAATAATAAAATTTTTCATAGGATTTCAATTATTGAAAAAAAAATTTAATAAAATTCGTTGCAAAAATTCAATTATTTTCATAAATAATGAAATTTTTCACAGGATTTCAATTATATAAAAAAATGTATTAAAAATTCTTTGCAAGAATTCAATAAAATTATTCTCCTAAATAATAAAATTCTTCACTAGATTTTAATTATTTTTAATACAATTTTAAGTAAATTCTTTGAAAAATGTAATTATTTTCAAAAAATTTATTAAAATTCTTCGAAAGAATTCAATTATCAATTATTTTTAATAATTTTTGCAAAAGTTTCTTGAGAATTTTCAAATCCATTTGTTTACAATTCAATTTTACGAAATTTCGATTATTCGGAAATTCTTCAATTAAATAAATATTTAGAAAATAAAAACTTAAAATAATTTTAAAAAAATTAAAAGTTTTAAAGATTTTAATTTAAAATATTTTCAAAATTCAATTATTTTTAAAAATTAATGTTATAATGCTTTTAATATTTAATTATAATCTAAAATTTTAACAGAAATTTATTTTTAAATCAATTTTTATCAGAAAATTTGATGAGAATTCAATTATTCAAATACAAAAATAAATAATTTATTGAATAAATGAATGTTTCTCAAAATTGAGTTCTCATAAAGAATTTTTATTACTTTTAAAAATATTCTTTAGGATTAGGAAAAAAGTCAAAATTCTATCTGGAAATCAGGGAAAAGTCAAAAAACAATAAAAAATCAAATTTTTGTGTCAATTCTGATAAAATATTGAAAAAGAAAAAATAAAGTTACATTAACTTTTTATAAACAGTCAGTACATTAGATTAGAAGTAAATAAAAACAAAAGAAAGAAATTGCATCCCTGAAAACGTAATCTCCTGTACGTCCATTCGTTTATAATCAAAGAGTGAGATACACATGAAAATGTGTACAAATATCAAAGAGATAAATTGTAAAGAATATATATATATATATATATATATATATATATATATATATATATATATATATATATATATATATATATATACATATATTTAAAAAGAAAAAAGAAGTGAATTCTGATAATTTCATATTTTCATATATATTGCTCGTGTATTCAAGTTGTATTTGACTTGTATAATAATGAAAAGTTGGAAATATTCCCAGCAGCTAGAAAAGGGGGAGCACAGAGGCACTGAAATAAAATGTGTACAAAGAGACAAGGCTCGTAACAAAAACCTTTGAAGAAATAAATTATTAGCTCTAATATCAAAGAGTCGCTGAAATCTCGAGATATGACGTTTAAGAACCGAACAAACATAAATGGTTATTACTCACGGCTGAAAAGCTGCCTAATATATATGTATATATTGCCTACTCCATTTCAAACCCTCTTATCATTCGCATCCCCCCAAAGTCAAGCTTCTCCTATGCGCGCACTATCTCTCGCCTGCCATCACTTTCTCTCTTTTCAAGCACAGTCCCCTTTGTTCAAATTCTGAAAGAGAATGAACACCAGCGAGAATACAAGATAATCAAAAGGGGTCTACATGGCTTTCACTCCGCTAATTTGAGGGTAATTTTGCTAAACAAGCACATTATCATCCCCACATACTCAATCAGCATATAATATCTTGTTAAAGTCACTGGCATGCTTCGATTCTGTGTACCTAACAATAAGTGCAATCTTTTCTTCTATAAATTTTCCTTTCTAAATTTATAACTCAGGTACTATTCTGTAACTTCACTTCATTTTCACACTGGAAAAAAAACTATTGGTTCAATCTTTAATTTTTTTGAAGTAATAATTTTTGTATTAACTTATAAGGAAATATATGTCCATAGAATCGGACGATTTCATGTTACTAACAAATCTTTCTATTTTTAAAGTCTTCTATTAATTATTTTCATATTTTTACTACTTTAAAAAACCTCTAAGGAGCTATTGAACCCAAAAAAGTTAAATAAATTTTAGCCTACTTGCCTTATATAAATAGGGGAACATAGTCAAGGTTGTCCCATTGCAATTTTTTAAACAAAATCACTGGCAACACCTATGCACATGTTTTACGAAGCTTGCCTTAGTGACACCTAACTTTTTGTGCCATTAAATTTTTGGAGAATCGAAAGAAGTATTTTTGTAACCTCGGTACAAAAAAAGTTTTGTACATCATGTGTAGAGACGGGAACTTTATGCTTTTCGACAAAATAATTTATGCTCTTCAAAAACGTGTAATTATGCTTTAAAAAATGAAAATTTCTCTATAGTTATGCACCATTTTAAATATCGAAAATCTAACTTCATATTCGTAATCAGCGACCTCGAAAACTCCCGAGTAACGATTTTCAAGCGAATCCGACAAATTAGAAAATATATGTCCGCCATTTTGAATTTTTAAAAATGGATTTCAGATTCGTTATCGCAGCGACCCTGAAAACCCCCGAGTAACAAGTTTCAAGCAAATCCGATGAATTCAAAAAAATACGTCCGCCATTTTGAAGTTCGAAAATCTGACTTCAGATTCGTCATCAGCGACCCCGAAAACCCAAGTGTACCCAATTTTACAAATTTTGGTCGCCAAAAAATTTCTTAACATTTTGGACCCACTTTATAGATTTTTCTCGTCACAGCGAAGGGGTTAAAAAATAAATGAAATGTTTAATATGTGTAACAGAAATTTCCAGTAATTTTTTAAATAGCCAATCAGTGAAAAATGACTAATATTTCAGTAATTTTCAACTAATTTTTAGTGAAATTCTATTGATTCAAATCGCGAAAATAGAGTCACTGATTCGCAATCAAATTTCACAGATTTTCAGTGGAATTTCTCACCGTTTCAGATTTAAAGAATTATTACAAAAATGCTGCAATATTATTTGAATAATATCGTGGATTTAGTTAAAAAGAAAATTTTTTGAATAAAAATTATGAATCCCAAAATGTATCTCTGTATGGTTATAGAACAATTCAGCAATGGGACTTTTGTCAAGGTTGGCCCACCATTTAGTATGAATTTGACAGATATTTTTTAAATAAATATGCAAATAAACATTGACACACACATTTTGCCAAAGATATTAGAAAAATAATATTAAATCCTATAAATTTTGTTCATTATTTCATTAAGTTAGTTTGAACTGTTGCGCGTTACTTTTTTGTAACAGTAAAGTATTACTTTTTTGTTTTTTGTATTTGTAACCCTTTACAACTTGTAAGCAATAAAGGATACATTTTTCGTAACGCTAAAAATGTTATTTTATTTATTAACGGTAATGCCCTTTGAATTTCAAACATGGCCGATTTTGACTACAATGGCCAACCTTGACTACATATTTTTTTTGAAATCTTTATAACTTTCATTTTAAAACTAATCAATTTACTCTGTTTGGCAAAAGTGATCCTATTACACAGGACTTTCCAACAATATACTTTAATTGACCAAATTCATTTAAAAAAAACTTATAAGTGAAAAAGTGGGCTGACCTTGACTATGTTTCCCTAATAAAACAGAGTTAATTAATTTAAAAAATGAAAGCAGTTTTGCTCTAGGTACAGGTTTCTATTCTTATGGGTATAACCTTTTTAGCATACAACGAAATAATTCTATAAACGATAGTGAATTACTTTTCTTTACTTTTTGTAGAATGTATTGAAGGCTAAAAAAACGACGTACTCGTAATTATAAAGAAATTGTAGTACTTAAAAATAGCGTTACTAACTATTTTTGAATAATAAAATTTCTGGAAACTTTATAAAGGGTAAACCAGACAGTAGTCGGCCACTTAAGAAAATATTTTTAATGAATACTGTTTAAAAATTGCAATTAAAATTTCTTTACTATTTCTTCCACGTATGATTGTTCCTTATGGTCCTACAAAACTATTATACCAATAAATTTTTGGCAATACTTTCTTTTTAAATAAATTAATTCTTGAAGAAATATTATAAAATTATTGCTTATTAATTATTTAATGAATAATTTTACTTAAATATTTCAAAATTAATTCAATTTTAAAAGAGTTGCGCTTACAATGTTCATAGAAACATTTAATTTCTACGGAGAATAATTGAAACAGAATGATGAAATTAAATTCTTTTGCAGAATAAAAACACAAAAGGAAATTGAAATTGAAAAAAATTGATATATCAAAAGAAATAAATAAAGGGAATAAAAAAATATTTTTAATTATTTATTTACAGATAGCAGTAAATGGGCCACAAAAAGAAAAAGCAACAAAACAAAATAAAAGTAAAAAATGATGAAACAATTTAAAAAAATACAATCAAAATACAATTACAAAATAAAAATAGAAAGGAACTGAAGAAAATAAAGGAAATAAAAAATATTTTTATTTTAATAGGAAATTAAAAATTTGATCAAAGTTTTTACTGAAAGAAAAATTAAATTATTCTCACAATAACAGGTTTTATTTTTACTAAAAAAAAATTGTTTGATAAAATAGTGGTTTTAATCAACTGAACTGATATCTAGTGTTGATCTTTCATATATTTATCTTTAGTCTTAAAATTAATTTATTTACTAAATAAATTTAAATTTAAAATTTCGGTTAAAAAATAGTACGCATTAGTGACTTTTTTTAACGAAATAAGTGTCATTAGTAATTTACAGTTGTCTGAGGCCTTGAAAAACGACGAAAAAGACAGAGAAAACAAAAAAATGCAAATTAAAAAAATATATAAAATTACATTTTAATTAAAAATGTAACAGAAATGAAAATTTTTTAAATAAATTTTTTTAATAATCGTAAAAATAAAGAAGTGAATAATTTCTAATTGGTATAGCAGTTAGTAGTAGAGTGGGGAAAAAATTATAAAAGGGGTTAAATTTGATCGTAATAGAATAAAAAAAGTGATTTTTTTTAAAAGGGAATTTTAGTATTGTACGTTAGTGCTAATGGCAGCATAAGATTCCACCTCGTATTTCTCAATTATCGTTGGATGCCTTTGTTGGAAAGTGCTTATTAATTAGTAACCCACGTCGTCGCGCAGTCTCATAAAGTTAAATCCAAACGCTTAACGCGAATCGCGCGATACGATGTTTTAATGACGTTAATGTACAGTTTGCATTATAGCCATATTAATATCTCAAGCCAGTATCGCATGGTACGCAGAAAATTTTATGCAGACATTTAAATTCATCCAAGTGTATATGTACCACTACCACCACCACTACCCCTTCTTCATTATAGATGCCGCCCAGACACTTTATTCCACGTATATTTTAATTATTTACCTTTTATAAAAAAATATCCTATATACTTTTTAAACTAATGTAGTAAATTTCTTTTTATTTTTTATTTCATTTACTCATTTTATAATTTAAATTTTTTATAGTAGGTACACTCTGCAGAAATTTTTTAATTTATAATATTATTATGAGTATTTTTTATTCATTTCACTAATATCAGGATTGCCACAAAAATTTAATTTTGATTTTCCCTGACTTCTCCCTGATTTCCAGACAAAATTTTCACTTTTTCCCTGACCCTAAAGAATATTCTGATTCACTCTACAAGTTATTAGATATACTCAAAAAATGTTCTATTACATTTATTTACGAATTTCATTAATTGTAAAATTATTAGAAAACATCAATAAATTCTTTTTTAAATAAATATTTAATCATTGTTATTTTTTTATAGGTATTAAGATTTTCAAAAATTTCGAAATCAAACCTTTTGAAATTCAATAACATATAAGAATATTATTATAAAACATGAAAATTAATAATTCAGAATCATTTCAATCCAATGATTATTTTCTATAATTTTCAATTAAAATTCTTCTTTAAGTCAATTATTTTTATTAATTTTTGATAAAGTTGTTTTGCGAATTTTCAAATTCATTTGTTTACAATTCAATTTTACAAAATTTCGATTATTCGGAAATTCTTCAATTAAATATACATTAGAAAATAAAAACTTGAAATAATTTTTAAAAATTTCGATTAAGCTTTTTGAAAAAAAACTAGTTCCATAGAATTTTTAATTAAAAGTATGAAAAATTCAGATTTTCAAAGATTTTAATTTGAAACCTTTACAAAATTCAATTATTTAACTGTAAATTGTAATTATTAGTAACTTCTCCAAAATTCAATTACATATTATCTAAAACTTCAACTGAAATTAATTTTTAAGGGCATTTGAACCTTGATGACGTCACACATGCTTTGCACAAACTGTAACGTCATCAAGGTTCAAATGCCCTTAAAAAGGGCAATTTTTATTAGAAAATTCTACGAGAATTCCATTATTTAAATATAAATATACATAATTAATTGAATAATTAAATGTTTCTGGAAATTCAATTCTTATACATAATTTTATCAACAAATTTTCAAATAATTGAATTCCTTTGGCGAATTTTAATAAAATTTTTAAGATGAATTCAATTAAAATTGTATTAAAAATAATTTAAAATCTATAATGAGTTTTATTATTTATGAAAATAATTGAATTATTGAGAAGAATTTTGTAAAAAAGTTTCAAACAATTGACTTTTTTAAAAAAATTATACAAATTCTATTTTTAATAATTGAATTCCTGTAAAATTTTCATAATTTAGAAAATAATTGAATACTCGTAAAAAATGTTGTCAAAATTGTTTTTAAATAATTGAATTCTTATTTGGGAAATTTTGTTAAAATAATAAATATACAAATTATTGAATTAAGAAAAAATTTTGAAAATAAATAATTAAAGTATTGCCATAAATTTTATTAAAATTTTTGAAAATTAATTGAATTTTAATACTTTTGATAATAATTAAATACTTGTCATGAATATTGTTATTTATGAAAATAATTGAATTACTGCAAAGAATTTAATGCCAAATTTTTAAACATTTGAAATTTTCGAAAAAATTTATTCAAATTCTATTTTAAATAATTGAATCCATGTGAAATTTTTTTTTTCGAAAGTAATTTAATGTTCGTGTAGAATTTTATGAAAATTTTTGTTTAATAATTGAATTCTTTTGGAAAATATTATTATAATAGTAGAATATTGAAAATCATTGAATTCATAAAAATTTTTTAAAATAATTCAAAGTTTGCTATGAATTTTATTAAAATTTCTGAAAATAATTGAATTTTATTGAAGAATTTTGCTATTCATTTATAAAAATAATTGAAATGTTGATGACAAATTTTTTTTTTACATTTTTGGAAAATAATTGAATTTCTGCGAACAATTTTACTATTTATAAAGATAATTGAAATGTTGACGAGAATTTTTAAAAAAAATTTTGAAAATATTTGATTTTCTGGAAAGAATTTTGATATTTATTAAGATAGTTGAATTTTTTTAAAGAATTGTGTTAAAACTTTTAAAATTGAAACTAATTTCAACAGAATTGAAATAAAAATTTTTCAAAAAAATACTTTATTAAATTATTTATAAATAATAACTCTATGTCAGTTCTCCAATGAAATTAAGTTATTCAAAATAAATTATTGTCAGAAATAGAAAAAATTGAAGGTTTTTTTTTATTATTTCGTGGTAATTTAATAGTTTATGAGGCAAACAAAAAGACACAAAAATTTAGAATCTTCTTGTAAATTCTGAACATTGAATTATTTCCAGTAGTTTTAATTAAAATCCCAGCTTTTATCTGACCAATTATACTTTCCCTGACCTGTGCCAACCCTGAATACTTATTTTTATTATAACGAATTTATTATTTACTCATTTTAGTATTATTTATTTGCATACATTACTAATATTATTTATTAACAATTTGATTATTATTTTATTATCAAATTTCCGTATGTGCGAACTGTCATTTAACCGAATTGAAAAGTGACCGAATTCGGCCAAATTACACTTCTATTAAATAACAACTTTCCATGTTGTTTTATTGAAATTAATTAAAAAATTAAAAATTCCAAAGGAAGTATAATTATGCCACATTATTTAATAAATATAAATAATTACTCTCACTAATGAAACTTCATTTAATTTTGTTGACTTTTAACGTTTGTCTGAATAAAGTAAAAAAGTTTCTCTTCCGTATATTTTAGTACAAGCTTTCTCTCTCTCTCTCTCTTTCTCCCTCTTTCTCGTGCTTGACGACTCTTTTCTTGTGAATCCATAAACAAGTAAAATTGCTGTCCGGACAGGGAGAGAAAAAATGAGGGTGAAAAAGAAAAGAAGGAAAAAAAATAACCGGCAAATGCGAAAAAGATCAAACGCACAACATTTAAGTCTTGAGACTAACGACCCTAAAGCAATTTAAAAATTTCCGCAACTTTTTTATACTCCGGAATATTTTTTTATACTGTAAGCGAATTTTTATTTTTCAAAAGATCACGATATATCGAAAAACTTTTTCCGGTCTTTCTCGATATTCTTCAACTGATTAAAGTTTCAAAGTGATTTGTCTGTTGCGCGCGGCTAACAAGTTAAAATAAGTTCAGAGGAAAATGGCTCTTGCCCCTTCTCCATGCTGCATGTACCTCATACTTTAATCAAGTTTCCGGGAAAACTTGTTCACGGCCTAATTTTTAACTTTCTTTTGCAAATGCATTTAAAAGCGAATTACAAGAATGAAAGAAATTGTAAAAATTATTATTATGTTCAATTTATTACACTTGTTACTTGTATTTTTTACACTACCGTCGGGAATTATCGGTACGGCTGCACGCGCACGGCCCAAAAACATACCAATCTTTAAATCACGATTTTTTTGTAAATACAAATGTCAGAAAATTAACAAATATACCATTCGAAAGATTATTAAATTCTACGATTAATGATACATAACTGAAAATTTTAATAATTTATACAAAGATTGCAGCAATCAACAAATTTGACAAAAAATTTAAAAAATTAAATTTTTGTGGAAATTTTTTCAACCCCTGCACATTTTTTAAAAATTGTAGAAAAAATTTAAAACTTATATAGGTGTGATCGTTTAAGTCTCATCTTTAATTTAAGACCAAAAGAGTTCAAAAATCTTATTCGGTTCGTGAGATATCATTATAAACGTCCGAGCATGTCTTTTGACAAATGCAGTGAATTAGTCGATTTTGAACGGTTTTTGGCTGAAAATGCTCGGCCGTTTATAATGATATCTCGCTAACCGATTAAGATTTTTGAACTCTTTTGGTCTTAAATTAAAGATGAGACTTGAATGATCACACCTATATAAGCTTCAAATTTTTTCTACAATTTTTAAAAAATGTGCAGGGGTTGAAAAAATTTCCAAAAAAATTTTATTTTTTAAATTTTTTTGTCAAATTTCTCGATTGTTGCAATCTTTGTATAAATTATTAAAATTTTTAGTTATGTATTATTAATCGTAGAATTTAATAATCTTTAGAATGGTATATTTGTTAATTTTCTGACATTTGTATTAACAAAAAATCGTGATTTAAAGATTGGTATGTTTTTGGGCCGTGCGCGTACAGCCGTACCGATAATTCCCGACGGTAGTGTAGGTTATGTTCGAAGAGCAAAAAGAAACTCATTGTAGAGTGACCACAAAATAATGTAAATTATGAGGTGATGTCAGACATTTGGCCTTTGAATAATATTATTTAAATTTTGTTACGAATGAACTATACATAGTGCCCTCTGCATAAACTATTAGAGTAAACATAGGGTGATTCCACAAACTAAATTAATGAAGTACTATTCTGCCGTACTTGGTAAAAACTTAGTTAAGTCATATTTTAGTGAAACCGAGAAAATGACGAAATAACTGTTTGTATTAATAAACCTAATATAGTATAAAAAATTATTTAATTTAACTTTACTTCCTAGGTAAATTGATAGAGTTCTTTTTAATTCTGCAGTCAAAAATTAATTATTTAAACAAATTATATTAAATAATGGACTTAAGTGTTATTTTTAAAAGCAAAACTTAGTTAAATTGACTTAAGGAGTGCTCAGCGAAAAGGTAGTCGAGTTCAGGCCGCCGATCAGAAGCAAGAACTCAGTTAACTCCACACGTGGTGGAATCTTATGACTTAAGGAGTCTGCTTTCGAAACACAGTGTCTGGCTCATGCCACTTTTCGAAATAAGAACTCAGTTAACTCGACTTAAGGTTTTTGCTTCGAAACGAAAGCTGAGTATTCACTATGTTTTTGATAGCAGAAATATTATGTCGACTTGACTAAGTTTTTGTTTCTTATCTTATGCTCGAGCTCATTGCCTTCTACGATTTTTACACTACGTAACTCGAGTTACTATACTTTTTCTCAAGTATTTCCTTATTTTCTCGATTTTCGCAGATTTTTAATAATTATTTTTTGCAATAAATAATTAAAATAAAATTTTTTAATAACATAAGTAGATGCAGTTTTTTTTTACGAATCCATTGATATAAAAAACTCATTTTTCACAAAAAAGTGACTTAACCAAGTTTTTACCAAGTACGGCAGTATTGTAGAAGCACCATTATTTTTTCACTTTTCGATATATTTTGGACAAAATAATTTCTTGCATATTATAAATACATTTAATGTTTGGGGAAGTGTAGATAGTAAGAAAAAAGTTTTTGGCATTATATGACCCCAAAATATTTTAACCTCTCAAGATGAGAAAAAATTTCCAAACCGTTCAAAACCCCTTTTTTTTGAATGTTTAAACAATTTTTTCAATAATTATTTATCAAAATTTTGCAAAATCAAGTTATTTAGTGAAATGAAAACTTGAATTTTATTTGATCATTGTTATTTAGCATTAATTAATTAATTTACGAATTTAATCAACTATTACGAACATTTTCTGATACCTACAATTTTTTATTTTCTTTATTTTCTTAAATTTTTTTTTATTTTTATTTTGTAATTGTATTTTGATTGTAAATTTTTTTAATTCGTATTTTTTTATTTTCTTTATTTTTTCATAATTTGTTATTTTTATTTTGCTTTATTATTTTTTCTTTTTGTGGTCAATTTACTGCTAGCTATAAATAAATAATTAAATTTTTTTTATTCTCTATATTCATTTTTCTTGAATATCAATTTTTTTTAATTTCCTTTTGTTTATTTATTCTGTAAAAGAATTTGTTTCATCACTATGTTTTAATTATTCTCTGAAAAAATAAAATTTTTCTGCTTTTTTCCCTTTATTCATTTATTGCTTGCATTAATTTTTTAAATATTAGTTGTTTATTTATTCTATTAATTAATTAATTGCATTAATTAATTTATTTAATTAATTGATTTCATTATTTTTTTATGTCAAATTCTTCATTCCTTTTTTCATTAAGTTTTTATTGACTTCGTCAACTTTTGTTTTATTAACAGTTGTAGTGAGTTTTATACTAATTGTAATTTTTAATAATTTTTGAAGAACTATCACAAAATTATTACTTATTAATTATTTAATGAATAATTTTACTTAAATATTTCACAATTAATTCAATTTTAAGAATTGAGTATACAATTTTCATAAATAGATGAAGTTCAAAAGGTTTTAGTTTGAAATTTTATAAAATTTAATGATTTTTAATACATAGCTACTATTTTAATAAAATTTTAAAAAAGAAATTAATTATTTTTAAAAAATTTACTAAAATTCTACGCAATAATTCAATTGCTTTTATAAATAATAAAATTTTTGGAAATTCAATTATTTTCATAAATAATGAAACTCATAGCAGAATTTCAATTATTTTTTAAACAATTTTAATCAAAATCCTCGAAAAATTCTTTAAAAAAATTCAATTATTTACAATTTCAATTTATTTACAAAAAAAAATTTAATAAAATTTCAGCAAGCATTCAATTATTTTTACACATTATAAAATTCTTCACAGGAATTCAATTATTTAAGAAATGTTAATAAAATTTGTTGCAAGAATTCAATTATTTTCATAAATAATAAATTTCTTTTCAAGATTTCAATTATTTATAAATTTCTCGGAAAATGTAAAAAATTAAAAATATAATTAAAATTCGTCGAAAGAATTCAATTATTTAAAAATTTGATGATAAAATTCTTTATGAGAATTTAATTTTTTAATAAATTATTTACTTTTTTTAATAGATAATTGAATTCTCGTATAGAATTTGATAATAAAAATTGATTGATAAATGAATTTCACTAACAATTTTACATAATAATTAAATATTAAAAACTATAGCTCGAATTTTGAAATGGTTTCAAATTAAAATCTTTGAAAATCTGAATTTTTCATACTTTTAACTATAACAAACTAATAAATAGTTTAAAAAAGTGCCAAAAAGATTGTTTTTTTTGTTTTCAAAAAGAGCAGATATATGTTATACAAGAAGTATATTTACTTTTCATTTATATATTTTTTATTTTTCGTCCACAACTGAATTCCCTCCTCCTCCTCCCAATTTTTTTTCTTTGTTATAAATTCACATGCTTGAGGAATTATTTATAGTTATCTAATATTTGAAACGCGTGCCAAAAAATCCTTTTCAAAACCATGATGCCGCAGGCAAAAAAATCAACATTGCATCAAATAAATATTGCTCGAGAGTACAAACACCTCTACAACAGATCGATTCCCTCGCTTCTCTTACATTCCAGGATTACCGAAAGTCCGAGGTCAGAATATCCGAGTTTATTTACGACTTTGTTGAATCCGTTCAAAAAAAGTACAAAATAAAAGCAAAATTAATTCAACATTTCGGAGCATTATTTACAAAAGAGGTTTTTTTTTCTCACAAAAGACGGGTTAGAGAGCTTCATTCAATGGTTTTTCAGTAAAAAGCTGCAAAAAAAAAAATTTAGTGGAATTTCCAGCCAGATTCCATTAAAAATAATGAAAAGGATATTTCAACTCTCGATGTTATTGGAAAGAGTCGATGTTATTCAAAATAAAAAACAAAAAATGAATGGAAATGTTTAATTCTACTCTACCCTTTTAATTATTATTTTGTAATTAGTAAATATTTCTCTCTCTATTTTTCCCCGAATTTTGATATTTATATTTTTAAATTTTACCATGTGAAATATTAACACAAGGGGTGATATTCGATGTCACTGTATCACGTGTAATCATTTGCGTTTTGTGGATATATAAAAAGTCTGATAAGCGTGATAAATTTTGATTTGGCCAATTTGTCCCTTCGACTGACACGAAATCACGCGATTTCCAAAGTTTTAACACCTACCGAATGGTTTTAGTTTGACCACAAATTAATTTTTCTATTTTTCTTTTTTACATTGAACAGATGTTAAAAGTCGACAAGCGATCAAAAAGATTTTTTTTTCTCACCTTTTCTATAAAAATAAAAATGAAAATGTATGTTAATTTCTTTTTTACTCCCCTTTGAAGAAGAATTGTGACAAAAACTGATCTAAAAATGCAGTTAAATAAAAAAAGGGGAGTAGAAAATGTAAAATTTTTGAGAAGAGGGGAAATAGTCGAGATAAAATGAGGGATTTATTTTGAGTGCAAAATAAAATAAAGGACAAAAAGAATATATAGGATAATAATTGGAATAAATGCAAAAAGCGGGGGGGGGGGGAATTTTTCGCAAGATGCGGGTATTTGTAACTCTCAAGTACCGTTTGCCAGTGAAAAGTAAAATGCAGAAAACGATAATAAAGTGCGATAAAAAGATATTTTGCACAGAGCCCCTGTAGATAAAAATTCCATGAACGTAAAACTAGCATCAGCATCAGCAGCTTCTGAATTCAAACATTCTGTATTTTCACTGTATACTAAAATTCAAGGTATGCGTTTTTCCTTTCAGCGTCATTTTCATAAGTTGCCTCATTTCGAAAATAAAAAATTTCGCTTTTTCCTTTATCACAAAATCCACATTTTTCAGTAGAAATAAAAATTAAAGACCATCATGGAAACTGATTTTTTTATTTATTATAAATATTAAATAAAATAATATTTTATTATTTTATATTATTTTTATTTTATTTAAATTTATTAAATAATATTACTTCCTCATAGAAGAAGTATTGTAATACCAACATTTTTCGAGTTCGATTTTTTGACATATCTTTATGTTATTTGATCTCAGGAGTTCAAAAATGACATTTTTAAAAAATGTCATTCCGCATGTGTTTGTGTGTGTGTGTGTAAACATTACATTTTCATAAATATCTAAAGATTATGAAGAGCTTAAGGGAAGAATTTTTTTTTAAATTGTAGGTCTCACGTGCGGACATAATATAAGAGTATTTTCAGCCCGATTCATAAAGTTTAACTATATTTTTTTTGGATTTTTAATTTTTCAAAAAATCGTTTTTTGCCCATAACTTAAAAAAAATGTTTGTTTTTTGAAAATTTTGTTGAAAAATGTAAAAGTAACTTTAAAATTATCGTTACCAACTTATAGAGCATTAAAAAACGCTTCGAATGACCTATTTTTGAACCTAATTCGATAATAAATTTTGAAATTATTGGTATTTTAAAAACCAAAAATTGGGGAAAATGACATTTTCTCAACTTTTTTGCTTGAAAATTTTTGTTTAACTGTTAAACTATTATAACTATCTTGTAGGATATTTAAAAATACATTGATTGACCGAAGATTCAATCACTTTTACCATATTTATAATAAGTTATTCATATATTTCTATTATTATTATCTCTATGAGGAAGCAAAGTGTTTATGAAATGAGCACCAAAATTATAAAAAAAATATACAACTTGGCAGCGGTTTTTTTTATTAAATATATAACAGGCTTCGCGCCTCATCTACTAAAATCTACTATTTACTACTTTTTTAACAATTTGATACTATTTGGATACTTTTTTTGTAATTTGTGACACTGAAAGATCCTTTATTTTTAAATTTACACAACTTTAAATCTTCTAATAATAATTGAAATAAAAAAAATTAATTATTTTCAAAATAATTTTTCTCTAGAATGCAATTATTTTCCCAAATAATGAAATTTTTCGATGAAATTCAATTACTTTTAATATAATATAGAAATAAATATCTAATATTTTTATAAAATTTAACAAATAAGAATTCAATTTATTTGAAAAAAAATTAATAAAGTTTTTTGCAAAAACTTATTTTTCAAAATAATACAATTTTCACAGAAATTAAATTATTTGAAATACAATTCTCGTAAAATTTTTTGAAAGAAATTAATTATCTATTTAAAAAATTTTTTTAGAAAATTATTCGAAAAAAATCAATTATTTTTAATAATTTTGATAAAACTTGTTTATAAGAATTCAATTACTTTCAATACCTACAATGGTAATTATTTGTCTCGAAAGGATTTGTTTTCAAAACTATATTTATTTATAAAAAAACCCCTCAAAAGAATTCAATTATTTAAAAAACTAATTTTAATAAAATTTTTTACAGGAATTCAATTATTTGAAAAAAATGCTAATAAAATTCGTTGGAAGAATTCAATTATTTTCCTAATTAATGAAATTCTTCCGTAAAATTAAATTATTTTCAATATTTACTATATTTTAAAAAAATTTCACAAAAGAATTAAATTATTTAAAAGTTTTTATAAAATTCTTCGATAGAAATCAATTATTTTTAATAATTTTCATAAAACTTGTTTATAAGCAGAATTCATTCATTCTCAATTTATTTATTTTCACAAATAATAAATGTCTTCGCAAGATTTCAATTATTTCTTATATAATTTTAAATAAATTTCTCGAAAGATGTAATTATTCTTAAAAATTTAATTAAAATTCGTTGAAAAAATTCAATCATTTCAAAAATTTGTTGAGAAAATCCTTTATAAGAATTTAATTTTAAGAAACATTTAATTATTCAATAATATTCAATAATGTTATATTATAATAATATTATAAGCGTTATACCTAATATGACTTTTTAGAAATTCATAATTAAATTTCAAAAGATTTTAAAATTGTCTGTCTTTGTAAATTTTAATCGTTGTAAAACTGTTATAATATTTGAATATTTATTATAAAAAATTAATTATTTATTATTTTCTAAAAGAACTGTTAAAGTTTTGAATAAATTTATTTAAAAATTCCAAAAAAATTATTGTATTTTGAAAGAATTACAGTAGTTACTTTTAGAAAGAATAAAATTTCAAAAATATTTTACATTTAAATTATTTAAAATATTAATTCACGTGGAAAATAAATATTCAAATTTAATCAAAATTATTCAAGTTTTGAATAATTTAATTTAGAAGTTGTGAAAAAAATTAGTATTTTGAAGAATTGTAATTAATTAAATTTTGTTGATTGTTAAATTTCGTAAATAATTTAGAAAGATTAAACTAAATTTGAAATAAATGTTATATTATGTAAAGAATTTTGCCAAAAAAGACAATTTGTTGCATGTTTTGCAATGAAAAAAATAGAAAAAAAATTTTCCCTCCGTCGCCCATGAGAATCTTACTTTATAAACACCCCAAGAGAGTGAATTCATAGGATCAGCCAAATCGAATAAATACAAAAAAGTTAGAGCAAAAAATCGAAAAAAGTACAATATTATTGTATTATTATTTAACTGAAATTTCTTCTTATTTATTTTATTATTTATTTATTATTTGTTTTCATTTTTTTGTATAAAAATTTTAATATACAGTATTTTCTTTTCTTTTTTTTTCAGGTGAGTCAAACAACTTATGATTTCTGTCGAGTTTATTTCGTAAGTGAATATAATTATATTCAAAAGTATGTGACGCGCTCCGAAGAAAGTTACCTAAGAAGCCTTATTATACCTAATTTTAAGGTTATTTTTTTGTTATTTTTAACCTAATTGAAACTTTCTGTTTATTTGTATAAAATGAAAATTAGATTTTAATTTTAAATATAATGAAGACTTAAACATCAGTGATTTACATTCAGGCTGTGTTTACATGCTTGCGTTCAAACGCTGCGTTTTGCGTTGAGCAGTGAGTGTAAGAAGGACAGTAGTATATGTCATTCTTTCTCTATCTCATTATTCAACGCAAAACGCAGCGTTCGAACGCAAGCATGTAAACACCGCCTCAGAGTTGATCCCTTTTGTGTATTTTTTTTCAAAAAATTACAAACATAACCTCCAATTTTTTACTTCTTTGGCACCCTTCTACGGAGCTCGTCACATATTTAAAAAAAAAATTTTAATTAAAATTCCTTTTTTAATTTAATATTACATGAAAAAGTCACTGTCATCTCTGGAAATGAAAATGTTTAAGACGAATGGAGATAAAATAAAGATTCATAAAATTAATGAAAATAAAATATAAATTAAGGGCGTTAAACGTTAATATCTAGCATCTGATTTGAATATCTAGATATTAAAGTTTAATGACATATTTAATATTTATATTGATCCTTAGTATTTAATATTTGATATTCAATTTATTGGCATTAGGATCCTAATGCCAATAAATTGAATATCAAATATTAAAGTTTAATATTTAGATGTTAAAGATCAATATATTTTTTCAATATCTACATTTGAATATCCAGTTTTCTCAGTGTGGTTTAAAAAAAAATATGAAATTTCTTTTTGATACATTTTTTTAACGCCTAAAGTAAATATTGTTCAATAAAAGAAATCATCCATATTTTCGATTTTATTTTTCTTGTCCTGAAACATTTTATTTCGAACTTAAAAAAATACTACAGCAACCTTCGTGGAAAAATGAATTTTATTTCAGCAATAAAAAAAGAAGAAAAAATATAAAAAAATATTTTTCAATAATTTATTCTTTACTACAATATGTTTTGTCTTTTGCATTTAATAATGAAAAGAAGATGAAAATATAATACATTTTAATTGTTATTTTGTCGTGAATTTACCTGATAAAAAATCGTTCGACGTTCGTTATTATGTACTTTGTACATTATGTGTTATATATTCTGTACTCTTTAAATATAAATCAGTTTAAAATATCTGATTTAGAAGCAAAAAGTCAGTTATTAATTCAAATAGTAATATTTCTACTAATAAATAGTTAAAAATAATTGATTGTCAGTTAAAAATAACTAATGTTTCAGTAATTTTTTTTTGACTGATCAGGGTTGCCACAGATCAGGGAAATCAGGGAATTCAGGAAACAGTCAGGGAAAGTAGAATTGGTCAGGGAAATTAGGTAAAAGTCATGGATTTTTATTAAAAGTACTGAAAAAAATTAAATGTTTAGAATTTATAAAAAAATTCTGAATTTTTGTGTCTTTTTGTTTGCCTTATAAACTATTACTTATAAATCATTTAATAAACTTTTCTTTAAAAAATTTTAATTTCAATTCTGTTGAAATTAGTTTCGATTTTAAAAATTGTAACGCAATTCTTTAAAAGAATTCAACTATCTTAATAAATATTAAAACTTTTTTCAAAAATTCAATTATTTTCAAAAAAAAAAAACACAAGCCAAAATTTTAATTATCTTTATAAATAGCAAAATTCTTCCCCGAAATTCAATTATATTTAGGAATTTTTATAAAATTCATTGTAAAATTCAATTATTTTCATAAATAACAATATTCATCACAAGAATTCAATTATTTTCAAAATTAATAAAATTCTTTGCAGAAATTCAATTATTTTCAAAGAATATAAAAAAATTGTCGTCAACAGTTCAATTACCTTTATAAATGAATAACAAAATTAAATTATTTTCAGGAATTTTAATAAAATTCATTGCAAAATTAAATTATTTTCATAAATAACAATATTCATTACAAGAATTCAATTATTTTCAAAAATTTTCATAAAATTCATTGCTAAATTTCAATTATTTTCAAAAATATTTCTTAATTAAATTATTTACAAACAATTTTGATTAAATTTTACACGAATATTCAATTATTTTCTAAAATAATGAAAATTTCACTGGAATTCAATTATTAAAAAAAGAATTTGCATAATTTTTTTTAAAAAAGTCAATTGTTTGAAATTTTTTTATAAAATTCTTCGCAATTCAATTATTTTCATAAAGAATAAAACTCATTGTAGAATTTCAATTGTTTTTAATACAATTTTAATCGAATCCCTGAAAAAATGTAATTATTTTTAAAAATGTTATTAAACTTCGTCAAAAGAATTCAATTATTTAAAAATTTGTTGATAATATTATGTATAAGAATTCAATTTTACGAAATATTCAGGCTTCGAAGTGACACACTTTTCCACTTTTTTGACACTTTTTTTGGTCAAGCCTACTTTTTGCTACTTATTTTGTCAAAAAGCTAAAAAAATTGAAAGAATTCAAGAATTTCAGTTTTTTTTGGTGAATTTCGTGAATTTTAAAAAGCCCGCCAAGTAAATTAAATTTATTATTGGACGCGTGATTATAATATATTATTTAAATTTAAAAAATTTATATGACTAAAAACAATCCATTTTTTCTATTTTGAAAGTTGTTATTAGTAAATTACTAAAAAATGTTTACGTTTTATTTTTAAAAATTAGATGGCTGGTAAAAAGTTGTTGATAGTTTTTTAAAAAATAATAAGGAGAAAGAAGGTGTTAATTTTACTTCTCAAAATTATAAGCCTGTTATTAAAAAACAAATTCCTATGAAAGCTCTTTTTTAAGTATTATTCTAGTATTTTTTTCTTTCAATTTTTTCGACAACAACATATATTCACTTAATTTTCTTACTTAAAAACTAATTTTACTTCATTTTTAATATGCTACTTTTTGCTACTTTTTTCAATTTAGAGGACACTTTTTTCTTCCAAAATGCTACTTTTTCATACTTTTTTTGGCCTGCTACTAGACTTCGAAGCCTGAATATTCAATAAATTATTTTTGTATTTAAATAATTGAATTTTTGTTGAATTTTCTAATATAAATTTATTTAAAAATTAATTTCAGTTAAAGTTTTAGATAATATGTAATTGAATTTTTGAGAAGTTACTAATAATTACAATTTACAGTTAAATAATTGAATTTTGTAAAGGTTTCAAATTAAAATCTTTGAAAATCTGAATTTTTCATACTTTTAATTAAAAATTCTATGGAACTAGTTTTTTTCAAAAAGCTTAATCGAAATTTTTAAAAATTATTTCAAGTTTTTATTTTCTAATAATATATTTAATGGAAGAATTTACGACTAATCGAAATTTCAGTATAAAATTGAATTGTAAACAATCGGATTTTATTTAAAAATTGTAGAAAATAATAATTGAATTGAAAATAATTTAATATTTATTTAAAAATGAATTTATTCAGTGTTTTTGAATAATTTTACAATTAAGGAAATTCGTAAATAAATGTAATAGAACATTTTTTTGAGTATCAAATAATTTTTAAGGTGAATCGCAGAATATTCTTTAGGGTCAGGAAAAACGTCAAAATTTGATCTGGAAGTCAGGGAAAAACAAAATTAATTTTTTGTGGCAACCTTGATATTACTTTTTGTAATTTTTGTACCTAACTATTTTATAATTTTAAATCTGTAGTAATTTCTGAAGTAATTTAATTCTTGCATAGAGTTTTATTAATATTTTTGAAAAAAATTGAATTATTTTGAAGATTCAATTAGTCAAGTGTATCTAATTTTTCAGTTATTTTTAACTGATTCAGAAGCAAAAAGTTAGTCACTGATCAACTTGCACTGACTCCAAAAAAATAATAATATGGGTGATATTCAATCGTTTCTTTTTTTAAATTTAAGTTGAGATATTAGAGTATCTTTCCATTAACTTCAATTTTTCATTTAATGTGTAAAATTAACAAAAAGTGAAAAGTGATCCACTACGCCCTTGTCTCCCCTACTATAATAACTTTATCTCTGGGAGAAAAAGGAAAAAAAAATTGGAAAACGCGCTTTGAAGGGAAAACTTTATTGTGACCAAAAGTGGTCACTGTAGGACTAGTTGTGCTTTATTAGGGTGGGAAAAAACTTTCCTTATTCTTCTGGGTTTTATAGACCTATGATTTCATAAACGGACCTACCGTCAGACTTTTGGCATTGTGGATCATGTCATTCCCTCTTCGCATTTTCAGTGCCGTTGTTGTTTTGACCTACTTTCTTCGGGTCAACATTACGAGAGACTTCTTCGGTTTCTCAAGGGCTGATCTGAAGACCTCGCATTTATCCACTTTTGACAATGTTGTTTGAATTCTCCTTCCAACTTGAACTTGACTTCATGTAAGAAGCAGCTTACGCTTGTCTTACAAAATCTTAAGCTGATTATTATATTTTTATGAGTCTAAATTTTCTCAACTGTCGCACACTCATCAGGGGACAATTATGTGTGAATAAATTTTTCTATTTTTCCCAATTGTAAATGTAAATGTTAATTTTTCTATAAATTTTTCCATCATCCTTGCTTTAGAAAGTTGTAAATAATGTCAATTGTATTTATAAAATTGTTATTATTAAAAATATAGTATTTTTTAAATTTTTATTTAACTATTATACTGTTTTTGAAAGAATAATAAAAAATAAATAAATTTTCTATTTCTCACACTAATTTATTTTGAATAACTTAATTCCATTGGAGAACTGACATAGAGTTATTATTTATAAATTATTTAATGAAGCATTTTTTTGTCAAATTTTAATTTCAATTGTTGAAATTAGTTTCAATTTTAAAAGTTTTAACACAATTCTTTAAAAAAATTCAACTATCTTAAAAAATATCAAAATTCTTTTCAGAAAATCAATTATTTCTAAAATTTTTTTTAAAAATTCTTGTCAACATTTCAATTATCTTTATAAATAGCAAAATTATTCACCGAAATTCGATTATATTCAGGAATTTTAGTAAAATTTATTGCAAAATTATTTTTATAAATAACAATATATACATCACAAGAAATCAATTATTTTCAAAAATTTTAATAAAATTTATGTCACAATTTCAATTATTTTCAAAAATTTTAATAAAATTTATGCCAAAATTTCAATTATATTCAAAAATTTTTCTTAATTCAATGATTTTTAATAAGTAGGTATTCTACTATTATAATAAAATTTGTAAAAAGAATCCAATTATTAAACAAAACTGTTGTTTAAATTCTACACAAACATTAAATTATTGTCCAAAAAAATAAAAATTTTACTTGAATTCAATTATTTAAAATAGAATTTGCATAAATTTTTTCGAAAATTTCAATTGTATTAAAATTTTGCATTAAAATCTTAGCAGTAATTCAATAATTATTTTCATAAATTTTTTAACTACCCTCACAGCATGGGATATCCCGTGGATATCCCATTTCCATCCCGCGACATCCCTTGGATATCCCAGGGAGATCCCATGGGATATCTCACGGGACGGAAATTTGGATAGCCCAGGGATATCCATTGGATATCCCTGGGATGTCCCTGAGATATCCACGGGATATGCAAATTTTTCTTTTGTGGGGTATCCCGCGTGGGATATCCCTGGGATATCTTGCGTGGGATATATGTCAGCGCATGTGTATTAAACGGAATACGATCGTTCCAAGTGTCAAAAGATTGTGTGGAATTATATTTACAAATTAAAGTCAAAAAAGTTTCATTCAATATTTGTTGCATCAAATATTGGTAGATAATATATTAAATTATTCAAATATTTATTCTAATTACATTGTACATTCTAAACAAATAATGCATGAATTACTAGATTAATTACTGAAAATCCAGTATATTTTTCCCTTTAAACAAGAAGAAATAAAATTTTATATGTATGTACTCATATAATCTTACACGCGCAGGCGTCGACCTTCCCAGCTGTTGAGTGTCATGGCGACCATGGCGTCGCGTCATTAGATCAGAAGCGTGTGTTTTGCAGTGTGTGATTATAAGTGTTGCTGTTTAATATGTTTAACTTTCACTTTTTTTTAGTTTCTTGTAAATATCTTTAACCAATAAATATTTATCAGTAATAGACAAAATGAATTGACCCAAATTAGTTTAAACCCACACACAATAAATGTTTAGCGTTAAAAAGACATTTTATTGAATTCAACTAATGTTTATTAAATCACAAAAAAATAACTTTGTTATTAGTCAAATATAATCTTTTATTTTTGAAATAATTTTTTTCTCATTCTAGTTATAATTTAATAATGGTTTTTCAACTCTTTAAAGCTCTAATTATTTTTCAACATATTACTATTTCTCACGTAGCATATCCCGCGTGGATAATATTAGGATATCCCGCGCGAGTCTCCCATGGGATGGAAATTTGGATATCCCAGGGATATCTCTGAGACGTCACAGATATCCCAGGGATGTCCCTGGGATATCCTAATATCCCGCGAGATATCTCAGGGATATCCCTGGGATATCCTTTTGCTCAGAGGGTATATTTTCATAAATAACAATATTCATCACAAGAATTCAATTATTTTTAAAATTAAAAAAATTCTTTGCAGAAATTCAATTAGTTTCAAAGAATCTAAAAAAATTGTCGTCAACATTTCAATTACCTTTATAAATGAATAGCAAAATTAAATTATTTTCAGGAATTTATTGTAATAAAATTCATTGCAAAATTAAATTATTTTCATAAATAACAATATTCATTACAAGGATTCAATTATTTTCAAGAGTAATAAAATTAAATTATTTTCAAAAAATTTCATAAAATTCATTTTGCAAAATTTCAATTATTTTAAAAAATGTTTCTTATTTCAATAATTTGTATACCTATTTATTATTTTAATAAAATTTCCCAAAAAAATTCAATAAATTATTTAAAAACAATTTTGATTAAATTCTACACGAATATTTAACTATTTTCTAAAATAATTAATATTTCACTGGAATTCAATTATTAAAAAAAGAATTTGCATAATTTTTTTTAAAAAAGTCAATTGTTTGAAATTTTTTTATAAAATTCTTCGCAATTCAATTATTTTCATAAAGAATAAAACTCATTCTAGAATTTCAATTATTTTTAATACAATTTTAATCGAATCCCTGAAAAAATGTAATTATTCTTAAAATTTTTATTAAAATCCGACGATTTTTGTGAAGGTTTCAAATTAAAATCTTTGAAAATCTGAATTTTTCATTTTTTTAATTAAATATTCTATGGAACTAATTTTTTTCAAAAATCTTATTCGAAATTTTTTATAATTATATTTAAAGTTTTTATTTTTTAATGTATATTTAATTGAAGAATTTCCGAAGAATCGAAAATTTGTAAAATTGAATTGTAAACGAATGAATTTGAAAGTTCTCAAAAGAACTTTATCAAAAGTTATTAAAAATAATTGATTTAAAGAAGAATTTTAATGGAAAATAATTCTAGAAAATAATCATTAAATTGAAATGATCTTTAAGTATTATAAGTTATTAAATTTCAAAAGATTTGAAAATCTTAATTCCTATAAAAAAATAACAATGATTAAATATTTATTTAAAAATGAAGTTATTGATGTTTTTGAATAATTTTACAATTAAAGAAATTTGTAAATAAATCTAATAGAACATTTTTTTGAGTAGGTATCTAATAATTTTTAGAGTGAATTGGAATATTCTTTAGAGTCAGGGAGAGAGTGAAAATTTTGTCTGGAAATTAGGATGAAGTCAGGGAAAATGAAAATTAAATTTTTGTAGCAACCCTGTATGAGTTCACATGATCTGACTCAGTATATAAGTAAAACATCAATAAAGTATTGGTATTAATCATAATAAAATTAAATGTATCGTACATGCCACATATACCATTACTCGAAAGTATGTCACAATAATCATTACAACAATAATGATGAGAATAATAATAAAGATATTAAAATCACGATTAAAATGACTATAGTAACATGAATAGTCTAAATGGCAGTGCACACAAATGTGAAAGAGATAATTTGAACAAAAGGAAGAGAAATGCTAATTTCATAAAGTATAAAATTATGAGGGAAATAATAAATATTTTCTAAGCAAACACATAGAAGAGATAACATGTTTCAATTTGAAAATGTCCCTTTCACGGTATCGAAATACAGAAACAATATTGAAACTGAAATAGTTCCAAAGTGAGTGTAAATATTCATTTTCGTGTAGACTGAAGTATCTCTTTACACACATATACATAGAGTGGTGACTATACTTTATCATGGGGGAGCAATAAAACATTGGCTTATCCATATTCGAACCGGACAGTTTGGACTTCATCAATTATTTCAATTACCTGCTTGCAACAGCCAACCTTCCTAATTCATTCTACATTACGCGGCCTCTCCTTTCATTAATCACTAATTACTTTCATTATACTTCCTGTACCCCGCATATGTACACGATATCACACAACAAATTTGTTTTATTAAAATTATTTCTCTTATTCATAAAGGGGTAAAAAAACGAAATTATCATATTGAAATAGAAGTCTTTTTACCTGCATTTAAATGGATTCTATAATTATTATCGAAGCTTCAATTCAATATATCAATTATTGGCTAAAAGCCATTATAGTCGAACAGTGGAATTTTTTCTTTTTTTTTAAATTAGCTGAGCCAGATTACTAATACCATTCAGATATATTCGCTTTTTTTCTAAAAAAAGAAATCTTCCAATTTCCAGGGATTTTCTTATATTTGCGAAGATTTCTCCTGGTAGAAAAATTATCGGTATTTTTTTAAAGGACTTTAGACAAATCTCCATCGAGTACTTCTGTCAATTGTATAATTATAGGTATATATTAGAATAAAATTCTTAGCTAAGGAAAATAAATAAAATTTATTTTTATTATATGCTTTTTTCTATAACAAATTTCGTTTGACTGGTCTAAATTATGCAAATTTTTCTCCTTTTTTTATAAAAAATATTAGAAAATTGTTAATTGTTATTTCTCAATAACTATATTGTTCACAAACTCATTCTTTCTTTTGTGAAAAGAAAACATTACATATTCCCGTTTCTTAAAATTTTTGTAGAAAATTCTCAATTTTCATAAGGAGATATAATTTGCATCATTTCCATTTCTTAATTACAATTGTTTTAATAAAATTTAAAGTTTTTTAAAAATAAAGGAAAAAAATATCTGTGTATTGATAGAAATTTTCGTTTCGTTTTTTATAAGTCATTTATTATGTATTGTAATATCTACGTGTAAGTACACATTTTAATTTTTAGACGTTTCGACAACCCACGTTTGTCATTTTCAATATAGAAGTCTTTCGTATAAAATCAACTCCATTAACAACCTATACTTTGGCATTAGTTTTGCAATATTGCACATATTTTTTCATATATTAGTACAGGTACATAACACTTAATTTTTGTAGTCTCGTTTTTATTTCGCATTGAAGTTAAATTATTTTTGAGTTAAAAACTATTGTACTATACACAGATATTTAATATAATAAGTCGAAACGAAAATAAACACCAAAAAATTGAAATAAAGGAAAAAAATGTTTATGAATTATTCTATTTCTCAGTTACAAATTTTAATTGAAAATGAAAATTTTTGAGTTGTTAGAAAATAAAGGAAAGAATTTTACTCAAAAAAATGTTCTGTTACATTTATTTACGAATTTCTTTAATTGTATAATTATTCGAAATCATCAGTAACTTCTTTTTTAAATAAATATTTAAGTATTATTATTTTTCCATAAATAAAAATGAAGATATCGATCACTCTGAGTCATAAAACTTAATTCTCATAAAGAATTTTATCAAATTCTTTGAAAATAATTATCATTTCTTTCGAAGAATTTTAATAAAATTTTTGTAAATTAATTAATTTTTTTGAATCATTTTATTAAAATAGAAAAAAGTAATTCAATTACTTTAAATAATTTAATTAAAATTGTATTATAAATAATTGAATTCTATAATTTAGGAAAATAATTGAATTCTTGCAACGACTTTTATTAAATTTTTTTTAAATAATTCAATTTATGTACAAAAATTTATTGTTTGTAAAAATGATGGAATTCTTGGAACAATTTAAAAAAAATTTTTGGAAATAATTGAATTTTTTAAAATCATTCTATTATAATTTAAAGAATAATTTCATTATCTCGAATAATTTAATTAAAATTGTATTAAAAGTAATTGAGTTCTTCAAAATAAATTTTGTAAAAATTTTGTAAACAAATTAATTTCTTTCAAAGAATTAAAATTTAAATAAACTTTTTAAGAATTATTACATTTTTCGAGGAATTCGATTAAAATTGTATTAAAAATAATTCATTAAAAATATTTCATTAATTTCAGCTAAATTGAAAATTAAATGAATCTAAAATATTACCTCAATGAAGCATTTATTAATAGATTTCTATTGTCTCCAAAAAAGAAACCTTATTTCGAAGAAATTTATTTATTAAAATTCCCATCAGAATCATATTATTCCTATTGAACTTAATTTTTATTTGAATAAATAATTGAAGCATATTTTTCTATATAGAGAAGATAAAATCAAATGTCGATCTCACTCAACATGAGATTCACTGATCCAATTTCTTTTTAATGACTGACAGTTCTCGTGAAGCTGTAAAACGCGTCCAAAGTGTTCATAAAATGGATAATAAACAACCCAGAGGGGTCAACGTGAACTGTGATCTCGACAGATTAAAAATACATTTCCAAAGAAAGTTATTATTATTATACGAGTGTGTATAGGGTTAAAAGGTGTCGGAAAGGGGTGGTGGGGGTGTGGTATTTCATTAAATCTGAATTAATATATAGGTTATAAAACACGGTAAGAAAAATCGTATATTTCAATTTATCGTTTTATTACCCACTTTTTTTTATCTTCCCTTAATAAATATATGATTTTAGTTTATTTTTAAATTCGCTCTTGCTAGTTTTAGATATCCGTTAAAATTTTCCTTCATTTATTATTGAATTTTCCTCGACATTTCAATTTTATTTTTGGCATAGTAATACATTAATATAGTTCTGTTTATTAATTATGTGTTGATTTGCTTTTTTTATGCCGAATTTATTAAAATTTTAATAATATCCTACTATAAAATTGCACATTTTAAGCTAAAAACGTCATTTTATCTCTATTTTTTTAAAAGATACCATTAAGCTGAATAAAGCTGTGTAAACAATAAATTAATTATTATTTTTTAATTACAAAAACAAAAATTAATTGCACACACCTTAAAGAATATCTGTGAATTTTTTCAAATTTTTCCTACTAGCAGTTTCGCTTGGGGAACAGGTGAAAGTATAGCAAAAAATTTTTTGTGGTCTCGAAATATACTTTTTTTCATTCTCAAGACTTTAAGCTTTCATAAATTTTTTACCAGAATGTTTAGAGATTTTTTTTCAATGAGATATAAACAAAAAAAGCCGGAGTCGCTTTCTTTTGTCCCCGACTTTAGGTGTGCCCCTTAATAAATGTAATAGAACATTTTTTTGAGTATCTAACAATTTTTATAGTGAAACAGAATATTCTTTAGGGTCAGGGATCCTAACCCTGTAAAAGGTTTTCTTTTGCCCGTTTACTAAACGCTGTAATTGCGATCTAAATTTTGATTTTAATTTATGATTAACGATAGTAATTTATTTCTAAAAAAAATATTTAGGTACAAATATATATATTTTTATTCTGTTTATTTACTGTTGAAATTTTGAATAATGCGATTATTTTTTGCGAAGTTTCATTGTCACTTATATCGGCGATATTGTATATATAAAGAGTCACATGCACATTGAAGAGAAAATTGAATTTTAAGCTGAAAAGACTAATTTCGCTTAAACTAGATAGAGTCGAAAATGTGGGGGAAGAGGTGTACTATAGTATTCTTTACCCAACTTCCATTTTACCACATCTTCAATGCAAAGATGTTTTCTCAGAAAAGTGAGTTTCCTTTAAAAATGTAAATCTTGGAAAACCGTTGATCTGAAAGTGGGTCATGGTAGATAAAAGACATGATCAAGAAGAAAAGAAAATAATAAAGAGAGAGAGAGAGAGAGAGAGAGGGAGGGAGGGAAAAAAGAGACGATCTTTTGCTTTTTGACCATGAAAATGTCGCCTCTGGCCGTTACTGGTGGATGCATTAATGGAAGTTGAATAGGACAGAACCGCCATACACAGATGTTATATGCTAGAGAGAGTCTCCCTCTCTGTGTGTGTAAATTTTGCAGAAAGTTTGTACTTCAGAGGCCATCCACGATCAATGCTATCGTGTCACTGGCTTGCTACCACTACTAATAGATTCTACTTTGAAATCTATTGAAACTTCTTCCAATACACGCGTGTGTCCTCTTGTCCTTTAGACTAAGCACAACCCTCGGTGGGCTTTTATTTCTATCAAACAAATTGATGAGTGCTGCTTCTTTTAAACCAATGTCCATTTTCTCTTTAGCCGTGTATGTATAAATGATCCTTTAGTAGAAATCGTCAAGGTATATGCTCCTAAAATCAATATTGGGCCAAAGGAGGTCCTAGCTTGGAAGTTCCTGTTAATATATACTAGAATGGACCTAACTATTATTATTTCTTTATTTTGTCCCAGGAAAAGCATGAGAACAATCATTAAAGTACAATATAATTCATACAATTCTAAAATTGAAAAAACAATTATAATGGAAAAAGTTTAACAATTTTTAATAATACAACTGAAACAATCATTCAAATAATAACAGACTTCACTACTTTTAAGAAAACAATCTAACAATTTCAAAATAGTATTGAATATAAAAACTTAACATAAAAATACTATGATTAAAATAAGAAATACATCTTATTATCATTAGCTAACAAATATCTAAAAAGTTTTGTCCTAAAAATACCAATACTTTTAGCATTATTTATAGAACAAGGAAGAGAGTTCCATAATGTTACGGCAGCAACAACAAAAGAATTCTTATATCTTTCAGTTCTACAGAGAGGTGCTACTTCTTTTGAAGTAATTTCACTTCTATAAGTAAATTTTTCATACAAATAAAGAGGCTTTTTTGTATTTAGAGTAACGTATGTTAAACATCCAATAAATAATAAACGACTATTTTTAATATTCAACCATCCCAGTCATTCACGATAAGGAGAAACATGTTCATCCCTTTTTAAATTAAAAATAAATCTTACATGAATTGAGAAGTTTCTCCAGCTTATCGTTAAGTTAGACCTTAACTACAATACACCGAAAAGAATTTTAATAAAAAATTAACAATTTTTCGTTAATTGAAATATTTCTTGTTGTATTAACTAATTTTTTAATAATTTGAATTAAAATTATGAAGTTGAAGTTACTTTTTAAGATGGTTAAAATGAGTTTTTTTAAATTTACATTTTACTCTGTACTTGGTTTTGATAACAAGCAACAGTTGGTAAAGCGAACTATGTACATTGAACAATTTGAAGAAATTTAATAAAATTAACATAAGCTTTTTAGTAAAGCCAACTATCTTGTTAGGTTGTTACTGATAAAATTAAAAAGATATCACTTGCAATCGATACATCATTTATTTAAAACTTGAACGGTTTTTGAATACGTAACAATTGTTTAACAATTATTAATAATTAATAATTATTAACAATCAAAAAATTCTTAATAGAAAAAGATCATTTAAAAAATTTGAAAAGTGGATAATATTTTTAAATTCTATATTTATAATAATTATTTGTGTAACTTTAAAAAGTATAGTTTACCTTTGAAAATAATATTAAGAGTCTGTCAAATTTCTTTAATCAACTTGCAAAAATTGATTAAAAACATTTCAAAAATGTTCAATATTTTATAATTTGTTTAATTAATTATTTTTTTTAACAATTAGAAGTTAAAAATAAGAAACATGTATAACATTAATTCTCATTTGTCTTTAAACACAATAGTTACAATATCTATACTATCTATTATACATTTGCTTAAATTTCTTATTATTAGAAGAAAATTCTAAATTATGCAATAAATATTCTTAATTGTTTACACCTTGATAGAAGAAATTAAATTTTCCAGAGTTTTAGTGCATGAAGCAGGATTGCCACAGGTCGGGGAAGTTAAGAAAATTCATGGAAAAGTTAGGGATTTTTATTAAAAGTACTGGAAAAAATTAAATTTTTAAATTTATAAAAATTTACGAATTTTTAGTTTGCCTCATAAACTATGAAATTACCACGAATTCTATTAAAAAACCTTTAATTTTTTCTATTTCTGACAATAATTTCTTTTTAAATAACTTCATTCCTCAAGAACTATCATATTGATTTAAAACTCTTCTCCAAAATTCAATTATTTTCAAATATTTTAATAAAATTCTTGGCAAAATTTCAATTATTTTCAAAAATTTAGTAAAATTCTTGTCAATTTTACGCAAACATTTAATTATTTTCATAAATATGTAATAAAAAGTTCACAGGAATTCAATTATTTACAAATTTTTTAAAAATTTCTTCCCAATAATTTAATTATTTTCATAGGTAATAAAAATCATCGCAGAATTTGAATTATTATATGAATTATTTTGAATTATTTTCAAAAGTAATAAAATTCTTCTCAAAATTTCAATTATATTTAAAATTTTTTTAAATATTATCAGCAAAAATTTCAATTATCTTTATAAATACCTATTATAATTCTTCTCTGAAACTCAATCATTTTCAAAAATTTTAATAAAATTCTTGTCAAAATTTGAATCATTTAAAAAAATTTGTAATAAATTTTTACGCAAACATTTAATTATTTTCATAAATCATAAAAATTTTATAAGAATTCAATTATTTACAATTTTTTTTAATAAATTTCTTCGAAATAATTCAATTATTTTCAAAAATAATAAAATTCTTTTTAGGAATTCAATTATTGGTGGATTCCACGTCAGTTCAACGCACTAATTTTCATGACTTGTTGGAATTTGGCTGTACTTTTGTAAATTTATTACTTTTATAGTGATAAACAACTCCACCAAATATTTTTAAAAAATTTTGAAAATTACCAAAAATATGTCATTTTTAGAATTTTTGTCTTTTTTTTCTTAAATTGTAGAAAATAATAATTGAATTGAAATGATGAAAATAATTTTTAAGAAGTTACAGTAACAATATTCTATAGGCAAATTAGGTATAAAATAATGATTTTATGGCTCCATCATCTTTAATTATATATTAATTTAATTAATTAAAATAATTATGTTTCATAACAATATTCTTATAAGTTATTGAATTTCAAAAGGTTTGAATTTAAAATTTTTAAAAATCTTAATTTCTATGGAAAAATAATAAGGATTAAATATTTATTTAAAAAAGAAGTTATTAATGTTTTCGAATAAGTTTCCAATTAAAGAAGTTTGTAAATAAATGTAATAGAATATTTTTTTGAGTGTATAATAATTTTTAGAGTTAAACAGAATATTCTTTAGAGTCAGGAAAAAATTCAAAATTTTATCTGGAAATCAGGGAAATCTTAGGGAAAAACAAAATTAAATTTTCGTGACAACCCTGATAAAGATAATTTTGCAATGAAGATTCCAAGTTCGATTCCCAGGAGAGGCGGATATTTTATTTTCAGGATTAATAAACAAGTTAAATTCAATATTCAAGAATTTTTTGTGAATATGTAAAAAATTATAAACCTGTTCCTTGCTTAATTAAATTACTTGTTCAGAATTATAAATCCTTAAATTGTCACCAACGAGATATGCTAATTAGGATTAGGCTAGAATTGGATCACAAACAATTTTAGGACCTAACTAAAATGCAAATCTAGAGCCTAGTTAGTAGTTAAATAAAAGGACATATAAGATAGAACCTAGGTGTAAGGACCAATTTCCAATTCCCACTCGCGAAGAAAAGTTGTCGTCTCATTCATTTTCGAAAGGAGAAAAAAAACTTTCCACCATTCAATTATCGAAAAACATCTGAAAAGGGATTTTTGTTTTTCAGTTTGAGAATAAAAAATAAGGCAAAAAAAATTAAGCTATGCAGAAATATTTTCCCCTTGCTTTCATGGATCAAGCGAAGTGTAAAATTGCGCTAGCAAATGAAACCGCGCCGGATGTGTTCACTTACCCGTCTCGACTGTCACAAACTCGAGTCGTTAAAGTATCTCAAAATCTCGCAAGAATTCTGCAATAGTGGGATAAAAGTGGTTAGATGTTTTTTTTTATGCTTTTTTTCTTCAAGGACTTTCCCCTTTAAGAGCAAGAGTTTGTATTGTCAACTTAATAATCCGTCGGTTGCAATTGAAAAAAAGTTGAATATAAAATTTTACCCCACATGATACCTATTCTGTACAAATCCTCGAGAATAATTATATGCATGTTTCTACTATTGTTATTTTTCTCAAAAAAAAGAAAAGAAAATTGTAGGATTTTTTAAAAAAGGCAGCAATCTAGTAAAAACGTAATTTCAAATTCTTCTCTTCTCATTTTTCTATTTTTTAAAAGTCAATTTTTCTTTTTAATATATATTTATATTTTCGAAAAATTATCTCAGAGAGAAAATAAACAAAAAATTATTCACAATAGTAGAAGAATGCATATAAACTTTTATTTAAAGAAATATTTTATGAACTGATATTTTTAATTTTATTGCGCAATTTATTTTTGTGGACAATATCAAGTGACAGATTAAAAGGAAATTTTAATTTTGTAAACTTAAAAGCAGCATTTATCGAAAATTTTTGAATCAATGAAAATTTTGCATAATTTATTACAAAATGGTTGAAAATAAAAGTTAATTAAAATTTCATAGATTTTCAAAAGTTGTCAAATTTAAAAATAATACTACAGATCCGTGTTGTTAAAAATAGATTTTCTATTTGTTGTCGGAAATCGGTCAAAAATAATTATTTCTTTGTAGATTTAAAATTTTTTTTATGACAATATAATAGTTTAAATGATTTATAAATAACAATATTGATCAGGCCCAACATTAAGCAAAATTGTCTAGCAAAATTTGATTTTAATTTTTATTTCCTATAAAATGGGAGAAAATAGTAGGGGAGAGTGGTCCTAAGTTGGCCGCCTAAGCAAATTGGTCGAAAATAGTAACAAAATTAAATTTAATCATTTCGGCAAGTATATATTAGTGTTTAGAGATCGTTTTGCTATAATTTTGTGGTATTTAGAACGTTATAGAATAGCTTTTGTAGTCTTAATACAATAAATAGTGAAAAGCTGCATTTTGGACATTTCGGAAATAGCGGTCCTAAGTTGGCCACCACTTTTTTCGCTTGTGTTTAAGGAAGAAATGCATATTCTTTTCAATTACGCAGAAATTTTACAAATTTGATACATTTAGGAGAATAAAAACGCATTATTTAACTATTTTTGTTTAGAAAATGAAGCATTATTTTATTTCATTTATTTGCAATGGTGGATGGCTGTGGAGATAGGCGTTTTTGTACTATGTCTTTTCTAATGTTTTTTAAACATTTTTTTTGCTTTTTATCTTTGTTTAATTCCTACGTTACACTTTTACGGTCTTCCTCGTGATGAAAAACACAAAAAAGAAATAAAACATAAATGAAAACAAACAAAAACAATAGGTGGCCAACTTAAGACCACTGTGGATTTTTACAAGTTTCAAATTATTACGCTAATAAAAAAAATTTAATTAAAAAATCAACAGAACCTCTTATTACAACATTAAATAAAGGAACTAGCGCACACACTCATTTAGAAAATTTTAATTATTTATCTCTTGTACCTGCTCTCGAAAAAACAAGAAAAATTAAATTTTTTTGGTCGTAAACAATATTATTGTCCTCACAATGCGTAGAAGAATCTTAGATTATAATTAGGTCCATAAATTATATCATGGTTTATCAATATATCATACCACAAAATTATAGATTCGTCCAGTATACCATCTCTGAGAAATGCAGGGTGGCCAACTTAGGCCCACGGCCAACTTAGGACCACTCTCCCCTATTCTTTTAAAATATCTCATAAAATTTTTTACTTTTTACAAAAATTTTCTTTAACGTAGTATCAGAATGTAAAAATAAATTATAAAAATTCTTTATCAAATAGTTTAAGAGGCATTCTTTTTGCTAAATATTATCCACATATGAAAAAAATAGAAAGTAAGTTTAATTAATTTTATAATTTATAAAGTCAAAAAATGAAATTTTTGGAATTTCTATAAAATTTTTAAAATTCCCGGATTGAATTTTACTTATTTTTATAAAATTTACTCTGAAAATAGTAAAAGTTGTCAAATATTCCTTTTTTCCTTTGCAAACAGTATTTTTATTATTTTTTTTCTACGAATTTTACTCTATTCGCTTTTTCTATAGAGTAAGAAATTTTGTTTCGACTTTTTCCTACACTATAAATAATAATTAAAAGAAAACAAATCGAGTAAGAAAGAAATTTTTTTCTTTAATTAAGTTTCACACTCTACCAGACTCTAATAATATCCACATTTCAAAAAGAAATTATTATTATTATTAGTTAAAATAAAAAGCCTCTAATTAAAGTGTCGCGTGCGTGAATATAAAGGTATGTTTATAATAAAGATAAAATGAAGACTAATGACTTTTTACATACACTATGAATATAACACGTTTCACTTGGGAGGGTTTGTAACTCAATTCCCCATAGAGACTAAAGACTAAAAATAAGGTATATATATATAAATAATAAAAGCGATAAAAATCATAAAAAATGAAACACGTGTTCCTTTGTACATCATTTATTATCGTACTGGTATTTTGACACTGGTTATTTTACGAAAGATAATATCTAGCCTCTTTAATAATGATTTTTTTGTGTTTAATTTATTTTTTTCTTCTTTTCTTTTTGTACAAGTAATTGTGTTATAATTTTCACCAAATTGCTAAAAAAAATGAAGAATCACAAATTAGATCAGCAATCCTGTACACACTGTCTTGTCGCAACAAACACGTTCATGAAAAAAGTTTTTTTTTCTTTAATTTCGCAACTCTTTTAAATTCGTAGCAGAGTCACGCTGCGTTATTATTGTCACTATACACATACATACACACACATGCATATATATACATCTATATATATAAATATATACATATATATATTTATTCTCTGAATTTAAATCCGTAATATTATCAGTGAAACTTTTATTATATTTCGTTGTTAAAGTAGTAGAATTTAATTTTAAATTGAAAAAGGTAATTTTATATTTGTGCCGATAAAAGAGGTTTCTGCTTTACCGATCATTGGTAAATTAGATGTCTGTTTTTATCACCAATCGGTAAAATAGTCTTTTTTATTGTAAATCACTGGTACTAATTGTAATAATTATGTCTTTTAATTAATTAAATTAATTATTATGTCTAACTTCAAAAAATTATAATTTTTATTCGCGAAATATAGAAATATATTAGAAACAATAGTGTGCGTCCTCAGTTTTTTGTTCCTCTGTAAATTTGTGTAAAATAAAGTTACGTGGTTCAAAGATTTTTTTCGCTTTACCGATTGTTAGTAAACTAGATATTTGTTTTATCATGAAATTAAATAATTCATAATGGGAATTTCACAGAATTTGTACAATTTCTTTAACTACTTTCAGATAGTTTTAATAATTAAAACTATTTTACCGATTTTTAGTACAATAGAACTCTATTTTATCCGCAATCGATAAAAGAGATTTGCTCATTAAACACCCGGAAAGAAGGAACTGTACAAATCAAGTAAGATTTATACTCAGATTTTACTAAAAACATGTAATATTATTTCTTAATTAGATATTCAAATATGTTTTACGAATTGCTGGTAAAATAAATTTGTTTATTTAAATAAATAATAGATTTAATAGTTGTTTCAGTTAAAATTTTTGTTATTCTAGAGAAATTTATCACTGTTCTAGGTAAAGCTTTCTTCCATGTAATTTTTACTCTAAATTTATTTTGCAAATTGTTGATAAAATAAAACTCTACTTTACTAGCAATCGGTAAGAAATTTGATTATTAAAAGCTCTGAATAAAGCAAATTCACTAATATATATTAATAATATTAATATTTTCACCTTAATTCAGTCATATTTTATCAAATACGATTAAAATTATTGCTTTAAAAATTAAACACGATTCACCGATTGTTCGGAAAGTAGATTTAAATTTAAATTTGATTAAATAGTAATTGTACTTTTTTTAAAGTTGTTTTAATGTTTTTATTACTGATTTTCACTGGAAATCTAACTCAATTTGCACATTGGCTTTGTTTCCACTACTTTATAATAAAATCTGATTTACCGATTGTTAATACAATAGAAATCTACTTAAACAACAATCGGTACAACAGATTTGATTGTCAAATAGTTAAAATGAATCAACAGTACAATTTCGATAAGATTTATATTTAAGTGCAGTCACATTTTACCGAAAATTGATTAAAATTATTACCTAAACTATTAAATTTCTGTCACTGATTTAATTGTTTTAATAAACAAATTTTTTATATTTTTATTGAAACGGTAGAATTTTATTAAGAATCCTACTAAAATTGCTGGGTCTCCAAGCATTTTGCACTTGATATTTCACTGATTTAAATTTAGAGATTATGGTTATACATATATATTTCTATTTTATCTATATATATTTATATATACATATATATTAATATATTTATAATATATATTACATATATAATATAAATATATACGTTTGTTGGAATTTGCGTTGATTTGTGATTGTTATGAGTTGAAAAGATCGCGTTTTTGTGAAATTTGGCGAACTTTTATTTTTATTCACACAATTTTTTGTAGATAGTCGTTATTTTTTATTTTGTAAAAAATTACTATTGAACTCGAGTTGTGATTGACGAGAATTGAGAATTTGAAAAAAAAACAACAACAGAAAACAACAACTCCCTTTGATCTCTACATTATATCCGAATTGTTTTCCTGTGTCTTGAATAAAGAGAGAGAAGTTCATCAAGCACGTTCATTGGAATTCGGTCACCATCTCTCAATTGTTGATGTGAGTGAGTGAACTTCAATGTTTTCCTGACGTTGATACTGATCACGACGACGAATCGGTGCTGCACGACGTGATAAAACAACAGTGAGTGCTGCTGCAGCACCAAGAGCAGCACCAACTAACACAAGCATACCGGGATGTGCACCCGCTGATAATGCATCGGACACACGAGCACCTGAATCCGTTACTTGTCCACTCAATTCTTGCGCGACCGTATTTGATACGTCATTTGATAAGGGCACGTCTTTTTCTTTAGTGCCACCCATTTTCCCATTGAGAAGCTGACTATACTTTTTCGAATCATGATGATCGTTGTTCTCATCCTCTGTACGTGACTCTGATTCTAATATTTTTGTCTTGCCGAGAACTTTATTGGAAATTTTCACATTCTCCTTTTGCATTATATTATTATTGTTGATGTAATTTTTGCCTGATTTTTGCTTTTTTGATTTTAGTTTTGTATAACTGGTTTGTCGATTGATTTTTGGAGTTTCGGTGACATTGTTGATGAAAGGAGATTCGACTGATGATATAGTTGTTGTTGTAATTGTCTTTTTTAAAACTGGTATTTTGGAATTGTTTACGGTTGAGGGGAAATTGGGAATATGGGTTGAATTTGCGGTCGGTTTGATAGGAGGTGAAATTGAAGTTTGGGTGGGAGGATCGGGCATTTGAGACAGATGGTAACCGATCAGATGTGATGGTTCAGTGCAACGAGCAGGTTCATCCAATTCTCCGTGTTGTCTGATCCATTCGCCGAGCCAGTATAATTCCGTGGTGCAGTTCCAGTCGTTTCCGGCTAGGCCGAGTCGACGTAATTGCGGAAGGTCGTAAACGAGATCCGATCGAATGGTGGTGATGTCGATGTGGGCCAAATTTAATTCCGTTAAGCTCCTGCAGGCCGATAGAGCAGCGTCATCGGTTAGAAGTTGTGCGGCGAGGACGGGACTACGAGAGACGTCGAGGGTCGTCAATCTTTCCGGGGTCGGAACCGGAAAGGCCATGTCCCTTTGTTTCTGCTCCTCACGACTGAGGGAACCCAAACCCGACAACTGAAGCCTCATCAAATTAGTTAGCCCACTGAAGGTATTAGCCGGTAATGCTTTAATCGGGTTATTCGATACACTCAGCTCCTCCAGTGTCGGTAATTGGCTAAACGATCCCTCTTCGATCGATTCTATCCTGTTGTTGTTGATTTTCAGAATTCGGAGATTGTACAGTCCGTCAAAGTCACCGAATCTGAGAATGGATATCGTGTTGCGCTCGAGATGCAGTTGGGTGAGACTGGTGGGCAAACTGTGCGGCACGATCGCTAAAAAATTCCCCGACAGATTCAACACCTCGAGGACCTCCAGTCGCCCCAGGGCATCGTCCTCCACGACTGTCAGGCGATTGTCCGATAAATCCAGCAGTCTCAGCAGGGGATAACTGTCGAGATCCCCACCGCGGATCGAAGTCAACTTGTTACCGGCTAATCGGAGTGCCCGCACTGACCTCGTGAGTGCCGCTGGCACGCGAACCAGTCCCGTGTGCGAGGCGTCCACCGTCTCCAACCGTCGACCAGTTCCCAACAAGAGTGAAACATCCCGTTCCCGAAGTGGATTCTCCGAGAGTCGGAGAATCGACAAACCCGGTAATGGTTGTAAAACGCCAGATGCTGCCCGTGAAATACCGTTCCTCGAAACGTCTAGTTCTCTCAATCTTCCCAGAGTCTCGAACCATCTGGCGCCTAACGCTCGCAATTGGTTCCCGCTGAGGTCCAACTTTTGCAACGACTCTAGGGGCGTTAATGCATTATTCGGCAGAGTCGCGAGTTTATTGTCCGAAAGATCGAGCACCTCAAGAACACTTAAACCCGAGAACGCCAAATCGCTCACATTCCAAAGTCCATTGTCACTGATCCTCAACCACGTTAATCCTCCGAATGTCCTCAATTCCTCGTCACCAATGTCACTAATCTGATTGCTAGACAGGTCAAGGACCGTCACGTTGCACAGCCACTGAGCTTCACTAGCTCCCACATCACTCACTTCTACGAACATATTGTGTGATAAATTTAACTCCCGCACTTGCTCGAGTCCACTCCACGACACATTCAAATTTTTCAAGGAGCAATTACTCAGGACAATTTCCTGGAGACTCGTTAATCCTAATGATGAATTGTCAAAATTGTCAAGAAACGTTCTTACCTCCGTTTCCATAGCACTTTCAATGTTGAGCTTACGAATCGTGTGTGGCAAATGGTCCAGCGTAGGAAGTTTACCGGTGCATGTCACCTGTACAGTTAGTGCGGCCGGATAGCATTGGCAATGATCGAGACACGCAAAGCCGCCGCTTGCCATAAAGGCGAGAAGCAGCGTCAAAAACCACATCACTTATGATATATTGTGATTTTCACATTGTGTCGGATTTTAAATAAAGCGCCTCCATCGCTTACGTTGAGTTCGATTGCCCGGCATTTTTGGGGGCGAACACTTTTGAAACACCATTCGCGATAAGAAGAAGCAACTTCTGGCTGGATTTTTTCGGTTCTCGAGAGACGCTCATCCAGAGGAAGGCTCAAGCAACACTGCGGTGCTCGTTTTCGAAGCTGTACGTCGTTGCCTATTCTCTATCTCTGTCTCTCTATTTTCCCCCCGGTATCGTATATTTGCCACCCTCTGTGTCTGTCCTACCAGCGCTGCTTTTCCTCTCGAACTCGATAAGGGGTGCACGCGGGCGCGCGCGCTTGCGCTCCCCTGCAGTGGAGAACACACCACCACCGATTTCACGAACTGCCACCGCTGCTTTCTTAAACTCGTTTCTCATCCGATAATTGCGACCGAAGCCCTGCAACTCTCAAACCCCCAGAGTTCACGTGTCAGGAGATGCAAGACTTTCGATCGGGAGGACTGATTGAGCTCAACTCTGGGTCGCTTTGTTGATTGGGTGCATTGGCTCATTGGAGTCTGACTGGGTATTGTGTTTCGGTATCTTTGGAATGATTGAAGGTCAATTTAAACTCGTTAGGGATATTTAGTTTTGATGTTTCTCCTTTTTCGCCTCTTCCTCTCTTCTCCTCTCTTCTCTTCTTTAATGGATCATTATATTTTTCTTTTAGTTGCGGTTCTCTGAAAGTTAGTGGTTGTGGAGATTTCTTTTTTACAGTATAACTTTATCTACAAGCAATTTATTTCACTATGGATACTTTTTGGTGCGTTATTGAAACTTGTCTTTTTTTCTGAATTGAAGAAATAATAAATTCAATTGATATAGTTACAGGATTAAACTCATTAAAAGAATCTACAATTTTTCGAATTTTGCAAATTGGAATTCAAATTCGTAATCAGCAATTTGAGGCCAAAATAAAATGTGTTGTCGCATTATTCTTTTGTTTTTAAAAACGATAAAACAAAACAGAATTTTTTTATATTTTAAATTGACTTCAGACTCATCTGAAAATCTCCGAATTGGTATAGCAATCTTGAACTGTGATCTAAAATTTTCTTAATTGCATCCACTATTTTGAATTTTGCGAAATTTGTGTCAAAATCATACTCAGCGACTTTAAAAAACTCGAGTAATGAGTCTTATAAGGTTTTATCCAGGGCCCAGTGGTTTGAATCTGCTATTAACTGTTCAAAAATATCTCCAACCACAGACTTTGACGAAATCTCGCGGATTTGTTTTAGAAACATTCAGAAATAAATTTTTAAAAAACTTAATGAAACACTTTTTTATTTTTTATTTTTATTTTAATGCTAATAACGAATAATAGTTTTTCAATCGTTTTTCTTCTCGTTTCTTATGAGAAAAATTTGTTTATGCTCAATATCGCTTAAATCTAATGAGTGATTCATTAAATCTAATGATCTACACTCTAAATCTGAATCAGTGAAAATTTCACCGATTTCCATTCAGTGGACGAGTTGTTTTTATGAATCAGTGAAATTTCATTGACAACACAGGCACACAAAAAAAAAAGTCAAAACCCAGAGGTCACACCCCCCTATCCCCATGTTTTTGGGGTCGCTGAAACCGAATATGACAATAAAAAATTTTTTTCATCGGCCATTTTCCCGCTACCACCCCCTTACACCTGCTCCCGGGGGTTGGAATTTCAGTTTAAAAAAAAGTGGAGTAGGGTGTCTATTCCTATGTTTTTTGGGTCGCTAAAACCAAAAAAGACTACCAAAAACAAATTCTTCCCTTCCTTAACCCCCTACAACCCCCTTAACAACCCCGGGGTGAGGGGTCGAAATTCGAATTTTCACGAAAAACCAACGTTTTTTTGGTCGCTGAAACCAAAAAAGACTACCAAAATCCAATCCCTTCCACCCTCAACGCCCTACAACCCCCTGCAATAATTTTTTTCAAATAAAGCGGATCGATTTTTGGGAAATTGAAAATTAAATATTAATTATCAAAAATTATTGCAGGGGGTTTTAGGGGGTTGAGGGTGGAAAGGATTTGATTTTGGTAGTCTTTTTTGGTTTCAGCGACCCAAAAAACGTAGGTTTAGACACCGTAATAGACTTTTCGTGAAAATTTGAATTTCGACCCCTCACCCCGGGGTTGTTAAGGGGGTTGTAGGGGGTTAAGGGAGGGAAAAATTTGTTTTTGGTAGTCTTTTTTGGTTTTAGCGACCCAAAAAACATAGGAATAGACACCCTACTCCACTTTTTTTAAAACTGAAATTCCAACCCCCGGGAGCAGGTGCAAGGGGGTGGTAGCGGGAAAATGGCCGATGATAAAAATTTTTCATGGTCATATTCGGTTTCAGCGACCCCAAAAACATGGGGATAGGGGGGTGTGACCTCTGGGTTTTGACCTTTTTTTTTGTGTGCCTGTGCAATCAGTGTTTTTTTTTACTGATTATCAGTGAAATTCCACTGATGAATTAAAGAAAACTCGTTCACTGAATTGAAATCAGTGAAATTTTCATTGATTCAGATTTAGAGTGTTTATATAAAAGATAAAAAAAAACAATGTTTGACTAAAAGACAATTTGTTAATAATATTAAATAACTTTTAATTTAAATTAAGCTAACAAACAAACTGTTCGCTTATTTTCAGCTGAAAAATCATAATTTATTTTTAATGGCTTTATAATTACTTCGCCATTAATACTTGTACGTAAATATTGTTCAAAAAACAATATTTTTTTGAACAGTAAATTGCAAATTTAGACCACTGTACAGAAGGTCGATTACATAATTTCATTTCTATTTTTATTTTCACTTTTTTTTACTTAATTTTTTTATTTTAGAAATTATTATTTTATTCACTCTATTTTCACTTCACTATTTAATTTTCACGTTTACTGATTTTTACGAGATTTTTATTTTCATTTTCACTTTTATTTTCACTTTCACTTTGACAGATTTTCATTTACATTTTCACTTTGACAGAATTTTATTTTCATTTTCACTTTAATATTCTACTTGGTTAGTAAATTTTATTAACTCTTCGATAGATTTTCACTTTCGTTTTCACTCTCATTTTCACTTTCATTTTCTCTTTCATTTTAGTACATTTTTATTCTCATTTTAATTTCACTTTTATTTTGACTGCAATATATTTTTAATTTTCACTTTCATTTTCACATTGCATTGATAGATTTTTATTTTCTCTTTCCTTACAAGTGAAAGTGTAAATAAGAATCTATCAATGTGACAGTGAAAACAAAAGAAAAAAAATTATCAAAGTGAAATTAAAAAGCAAAAGTGAAAATAAAATACTGTCAAAGTGAAAATGAAAATGAAAGTAAAAATAAAAAATATATCAAAGTGAAAGTGAAAGTAGAAATAAAAATGAAAGTAAAAGTAGAAATTAAATTACTTAATCGACCACCAGGATTGTCACACGTCAGGAAAATCAGGGAAAAGTCTAGGAATTTTATCAAAAGTACTGGAAAAATATTCTATTTCTAGAATTCATCAAAGCGAGAACATTGAGAATTTTGTTGTTCAACAGTCTTTAAAGAATGAAAATATTCAATTTAACTTTAAATTTTTTCAATTTCTAACAACAATTAAACTTTACAGAATTGAAATTGAGGAGCTGGATGCTATAAGGGGATACGCGCCATGTTAAGTGAATGGCGCGAATCCCCTTATAGCATCCAGCCCCTCTATTGAATTTGTTTTAAATAATTTAATTCTAAAAGAACTATCATATTATTATTCATAAATTATTTAATTAATAATTTTACGTTAAAATTTCAAAAAATTGAACTTTATAAAATTTGCGTTTAAATTACAAAATTGTTTATTTTCAAACATCAACTTTAATTTTTAAAAAATTTTCAAATTAAAAAAATATATGTTTACTAATTAATAAATTAGTATAATATATTATTTTCAAAATTTCTAATAAAATATATGCACGAACTTGATTATTGTCATAAATAGTAAAATTCTTCCCAGAAATTTAATTATTTCAAATACAATTTTAATAAAATTTTTCGAAAGAATCCAATTACTTTTATTAAATATTAATCAATTCTAAATTCTAATCAATATTCTACACAAGTATTAAATTATTTTCAATATAATTTTAATTAAGTTCGTCGAAACAATTTGCAAAATGTCAATTATTTTCATAAATAATAAAAGTCTTAACAGGAATTCAATATTTTTGTAAATATTTTTTGTTCTTCAGAGAAAATTTCAATTATTTTTAAAAATTTTTATAAAATTCTTTTAAAGAATTCAATTTTTGTCAGTACAATTTTAATTTAATTCGTCGAAAGAATTTAATTAGGGGAGAGTGGGGCAAAATGGGGTACCTTTTTGAAATTGGCTGTTTACAGAGAACCAAATGAATAAATCGATTCAGCTAAACTTCAGAATTCTTCTTTGTACACTTAGCTTTGAGGAAATTATGATAATAGCGGAAAAAAAAATTTTTGAAAGAACTTATATCGTATTTTCTGAGAAAGTGCTAAAATCCCATTTTGCCCCACCCGTGGGGCAAAATGGGGTGTCATCAAATAACTATACAAAACATGGAATATTTTTTCAGAATTCATTAAATTCTTGTTGTATGAGATTATAAATACAAACAAAAAGTAGGATTCTTTATTACTATGAAAAAACAAGTAATATTTATTGGAATTTAACAAAAAAAACATCCATATTGCAAAATATCGATAATGAAACATCGATGGTATAAGTTTCCAAACAAAAATATTGATTATTCTGCAGGAAACCTTTAAATATGCATAATATAATGTTTTTAAATAGTTTTAATGAAGCGGCGTAGCTTCCGGCATGCCCCACACTTAGGTACCCCATTCTGCCCCACACTGCATATTAAAACAAAATGCAATGTTTACAAGTTATTGTAAACAATTAAACAATCTATTCTATTGGAAATTACTCTAGAATAAGTACTAAAAAAGATCCCACACTAGCCAAATTAAATGCATTGTCCCAAAAAGTTTGGTAAGCACTTCAATTTTGAAAAAAATTCATATTTTTTTTGCTTAAAACTTAAAAGTTGTATAACTTTCAAAAAAAAATTTTCTTTGGAGTGTCTTCATAATTAATAACAGTTTCTTATCAACATGAATGATATATGTCGAGGATAAAAAAATTAAAAGTACCTATCATGGAAAAACAGAGGTACCCCATTTGACCCGCCTACCCCATTTTGCCCCACTCTCCCCTACTTCCAAAAATGTCTATAAAACATCTCCGCTTATAGGTCGAAAAAAACTTCAAAAAATTCGCCATACCCTTTCTGACATTTTTAATTTTGAAAATCTATATTAAGTTTCGTAATAATCAACGATTCTATAATACTCTAGAGTGACAGTTTTCATGTTCTTGTACCTAGATTTAATTTTTAATATTCCATTTTGAATTTTGCAAATCAAATTTCATATTCGTATTAAACGTTTGCGGAAATTTCTTGTCAGCCCTTTTTCAAATAGTTTTAATCAATTTTAAAATGTTGGTGATATATTGGATTTACGTCAAGTATTCTTAAAAGTGATATTTGACCTAAATCTTAAAGTTAATATTTTTCTTTTGATTTATGACTTTTGATGTAAATTGAATTTTTATAAACTTTCATCACAATTTAAATTAAAAATTTCGGTATTAATATAAAATGATAAAAAAATTACTTTCCTTTGAATTTTCTTTTTTATCTGTAAAAAAATGTTCAAGTCGATGTGTTTCATATTTAGACCGAAAAATTGGACTTTGATTTTCAATTTGATTTTGACTTTATTTGACATTAACTTTAAAGACTCTGACTTTCATTTTTTCATTGACTTTGACTTCAGTTTCATTTTTACTTCAATTTTTATAGTCAAAGTCAAATTGAAAGTCAGTGCCAGAGTCAAAATCAAAATCAAAGTGAAAGTAAAAAGCAATGTCATAATTAAAGTCATAATCAAAATGAAAGTCAAAGTATTTCTTTGGTCACAAATTACAAATTAAAAGATTAATATTTGAAATTCAAAATGGCGGATCCCAAATGGCGGCGAATAAAAATAAAAATTTACTAAAATTATATTAAACTGTTCCCTCTCGGGAGTTTTCAGGGCCGCTTGTCACAAATTTAAAGTTGGAATTTAAAAGTAAATAATAGGTTCAAAATGGTGGACGAAAAATTTCAAAATTGACTTATTTTTCCAAAACTTGTTACTCAGGAGTTTTTTTGTTTCTCAGTTTATACATATTTGAAGTTTAATTTTTGAAATTCAAAATGGCAGATCTAAAAAGGCGGCGAATAAAAATAAAAATTTTCTAAAATCATAAAAATTTTTTTCTCGAGGGGAGAACGGTTCTCCTTTTTGGGAAAAGCGGGTACACTTTTTGGAAAGTAAGCGGCTCTATTTGTGTGGAGAAGAGAACCGATACTCCTCAAAAAGTATAACCGTTTGACGTTTGCGGCGCAACTGCTGCGCTTTATAAAGGGAAAACAGCTCTCTCTTGCCAAATCAAACGGCTCACTTTTTTTTCTCTCCGTGTAAGGAGTTTTTAATACACGGAAAAGAAGTTAAAAGTTAAAATATATGTGTGACACGGACAGTTAAAAGGGACCTACGGTCCGAAAAAATCGATTTTCATTTTTTTATTGATTCTTATAGTAAATAGGCCGCTCTTTCCAACGCATTAAACTGCAGCTTTCTAGATGCATTAGTTTTTTCACAATTTCACTTCAAAGTTAGGTACTTTGACAAAAAAATACAACAAAATCAAATTTGACAAACTTTTCTGAAACTAATCAAATTCACTTGAAACTCGTTACTCGGAGGTTTTCGGGGTCGCTGATTACGAATCCGTTGTTAGTTTTTAAAAATTCAAAATGACGGATCCAATATGGCGGATGACTTTTTTAAAAATTGATCGGATTCACTTGAAAATCGTTGCTCGGGGGTTTTTGGGGTCGCTGATTACGAATATGATGTTAGTTTTTAAAAATTCAAAATGGCGGATCCAATATGGCGGATGACTTTTTTAAAAATTGATCGGATTTGGTTTTCAGAATTTTTAAATGTATGATTTTAATACAAATATGTATATGGTCTTTTAAATGAACAAACAGAATATTCATAACTTTATTATTTATTTTACAAATTTACTTTAATGAAGAACACAATAACTAAAAAGACGTGAGACAAAGAAAAACACGATAAAAAACTTAAGATTAAGAATTTAAAAGATTATAATCTTAAAAAATTCACAAATTTACAATGATTAAAAACTTTGTTTTTTAAAATTAATTCTGCTTCTTACATATTTTTTTCTTGGATTTAACTTTTGTATCTGATATATCAGTTTTTCTTTTCTTTGTCACGGTAACCAAACTCTTTTCTTTTATTTACGCGCAGTAAACATAAGCTAATACTTCAGTTTTGACACTAATGACAAAATGTTAACTTTGTCCCACCACCGATGGTGTTTGTTACATAATAAATTAATAAATGCTTCCTTTAAAGCTACTGCATTAAGAAAAATGCTTGGAATAAAATAACTACAAGAACAAAATAACTATGACATTGGTTAGAACAATTAAACACATCATTAATACAAATAAATAATAATTTACATAGAGATCCAGAAACCCATCTGTTTCCTAATCATCGACCCCAAAGTACCCCTAAAGTATAAATTAATATGTGAATCCAAACATTTTTTTAAACTACGTCCACTATATTGAATCCGACATTTTGAATTTCGAAAAACGAACATCGGATTCTTAATCAGTGACCTCGTTTTCGGTGTCAACGAAATTTTTTAGTTTTACACGAATTTGAACAAATTTTAAATATTGTCCTCCATATTGGAACCGACATTTTGAATTTTGAAAAACGAACATCGGATTTATAATCAGCGACCCCAAAACCCCCCGAGTAACGATTTTCAAGCGAATCCGATCAATTTTTAAAAAAGTCATCCGCCATATTGGATCCGCCATTTTGAATTTTCAAAAACTAACATCGGATTCGTAATCAGCGACCCCAATAACCCCCAAGTAACGAGTTTCAATTCATTAATACGTTCAAAAGTATCAAAATCAACTTGCTAAACTTCAAAGTAGTTTTTCTCGAAATCTGTTTTTCGGATCGTAGGTCCCTTCCCTTTTAACTGTCCGTGTCACATATATCCTTTCTGTTTATTATACAACTTTCAGAAATTCTTGGCATACGCGTGTTTTCTATTCTTTGACAAAGTTTGAAATGAATGGAGTGGCTTTTAGAATAAACTTTTGAAAAAGGTCACCACAAAAAGTTCGTGTCTACACTTTTGTACAGACGAAAAGAGTTGCCATCTCTCTTTCTTTCTCTCTCTCTCTCTCTCTCTCTTTCTCTATGTAAAACGTGGAAAAAACTTTGAAAATATTTCTAACATTCCTCGCTTTGACGAAAAAAAAAACTCTTTCCTAATTAATGAAAGTCATTTAATTTATTTCAATCTAATTTTGTACATTAAATTGAAAAAAAATTCTTAATTATATTTTTTATTTATTTTATTATATGAAAAATTTTTAATAATAATTTTTACCTTTTTAAATTTATAAGTATAAAAAATTATTATTTTGTTAGCTTTCTTAAAAATTAAAAGCTTTGAATAATAATATTCAAATATTCTAAAAAATAATTTAATTTTCGAAGAATTGTAGTTCAAAATTTAAAAATAATTAGGTACATTTCTAAAGGTTTTACATTGAATGTATTTTGGAATTTTAATTCATGTGGACAAATAAATAACAATAAGTATTTAAATATTTATTTTACAAAAATTATTGGAATTCGAAAAAATTAATTTGGTGATTCTGAAAAAAATTAGTTTTTTGAAAAATTATAATTAAAATTTTTTAAAGATAATTGAATTTCCGAAAATACTTTTAAAAAATTGAAACAACTGGAAATTTTGTTAAATTTTATTAAAATAAATTTTATATTTTGCAGAATTTCATTTTTTTACTTTAAATAAAATCATTTTTTAAAATAATTGAATTTTTGAAAGAATTTTAATTGAAAATTGTGAGAATAATTGAGTTTTGTAAAGATCATTCTGTGTAAATAATTCAATTTCATAGTTAAATTTTGATAGGAATTTATTTTTAAAAAAATGTTAGTTAAAATTTTAGAAAATAATTTAAACGCTTGAAGCATTATAGCAAGTATATTTTAGTAAATAATTAAATTGTTTTAAAATTAAATTAAATTTTTAAATTGAATTCTTTGAAGATTTAATCAATGTAAAAGTATAGAAATATTTCAATCTTTGTTTTAACTTTTAAAAAATGAATATATTATTTTTCTATAAAAGTTATTAAAGTTTTGAAGAATTTTATTCAAAAATTCTAAAGAAATAATTGAATTTTGGAAGAATAGCAGTTGTAATTTTAACGACAATATTGAATTTCCGAAAATAATTTTTAAAATTAAAACAATTGAAAATTTTGTTAACTTTTATTAAAATAAATTTTATATTTTATGGTATTTTATTTTTGCTTTTAAAAATTATTTTGAAATATAATCGTATTTTAAATAAAAAAATAAATTAATAGTTTAATAATAGAAAAAATTTTAATTTTTAATTCTCTTTTTGTTTTAGGTAAGTAGCTGTTGCACATTTCCCGCTAATTTCCAACACTAAGGTGATTAATTTTCCTTTTACTGTCAAGCGACTGATGAAAATTTTCATTTTTGAAGAAAAAAAATTACTAATTTTGTAGATAGTTGTTCTCTTTTCTTCTTAATGCAGTAAATATTTATTTTGTCCAAAACGATAAATTAAAATTAAATCCATTTTTTTTTTTTAAAAAGAACTGTTTAGAACAGAAGTTGTGGAAAAAATGCAACATTAATAACAATTACATTCAAGTATAATTTTAATTTTTAGTTTTAATAAGAAAGTAAATTTTGAAAACAAAAGTCGAAAAGGGTGTGAATTTTTTTCCTCTTATGCAGAAGGTCCCTCATGTCATGTCATGTACGAACAATGAGGCAGAATTACTAAAACGCAAAAAAGTCACTCGTAAAGGTAAAAAAAAGAAATATATATATATACCCTTTACGGCAGAGACTACTTTTCTTTCATGTATTTTTTAATTTTTAATTTGAAAAAACATGAATGAAAGCAGGACTGTTCTTTTTAATAGTTATTTACGTTCAGAGGAGGCAAAGAAAAAAATGCATGTACAGCAGGAATGTTAATTAAAGTTTACACTGAATTAATTTATTCATTTTTATTTTCGCCGCTGCTTTATTGTTTTAAATTTTTTAAATAAACAAAATTTTTCACATTTTCATGATTATTATCTTTCTTTGTTTCTTTGAACAAAAACTAAAAGGCTACGTTTTTTCTCAAATTTTGAAAATTTCGTAGGAAAAAATTCAAAATAAATTTTTAAATGCCTTCTTGACTTTTTATTTGAATTTTAAAAATAATTTTTACTGTGAGTTTAGTTCATTTTAGAATTTTTATAATAAGTTTAAAGGTTTGCCTGTGACTTTGTACTATAAAGTTCAAAGCTTTAAATTACGACTGAAATTTTCTTAAATTTTTTAATATAAATCAATTTTGAAAAAATTTCTTTCTTTTATTAGTTTATATTCGCTTTTTAATCTTTTAACATTTTGTCTTAATCTGAACAATAATTTTACCTGCGATTTAACGTAAATTTTAAGCATTGTAGAATGACCTTAAATGAACTAAAATTACAGATTATGTTGTACACTTGACCTTTAAACATATATTCAGGTTAATACCCCGACTTCTATTTTAATCTTACATTCGACATTTGATAATATTAATTTTATTGTAGAATTACCTTAAATTAACAAAGCTTGCAGTTTGTGTTGTACACTTGACCTTTAAACATCTATTCAGGTTGATGCCCTGATTTATATTTTAGAAATTAGATTCGACTTTTAACAATATTAATTTCATTGTAGAGGCACTCAAAATGACCAAAATTTGTAGATTTGACCTAAAGTTTGAAGTTTTAATATTTTGAATTATTTAAAAATATTTTTAAAAATTTAAAGTTTTTGTTTACAGTTCGATCTTTAATATTCGGCCTAAATAACGGGGTTTACATATTGAACGGTATTTTGAGGTAATGTTCACCTCTGGACGACATTAAGTTCATGGTCATATCACATTAAATGACCTAAGTATAAAAAATGATTTTTAAATTATGTTGACCTGTGAGATGTGACTAAAACTTTGTGATTTTGAGGTTTCTATCTTGATCTGTTTTTTAAAATTATATTTGCTTTTAGACAACATTAAGTATTTCTATAGGTATCACTTTAAAGTATCTTAATTTTTTGATAACTTTGACCTATAAGATGTGACCTAAAATTCGTGATTCCCATTTTGGCCTAAATTTTGATATTATGTTTGCTTCTTGATAACATCAAATGTATTTCTCTAAATGACCACAATTTTTATTATTTTTATTATTGACCTATCTTAAACTATCATGACATATATTGACCTATGATGACCTAAATTTTGTGGTTTAAATCTTGTACTATATTTTGAGTTTAGATACGTTTTCTTCTTGATAACTTTAAATCAAATGCGTATTACACTAACTGATCTCAATTTTTATATTATATTCACTTATTGTGACCTATCTTGACATATATTGACCTAAGTTTTGTGGTTTACATGTTAACCTGTATTTTGAGATTACGATTTTTTATAAACAGTTTTAAGTATAATGTATTACCCTTAGTAAAGTTAATTTTCAGATTATATTGACTTATATTGACCTGTATTGACCAAAAATTTTGTGGTTTACATCTTGACCTGTATTTTGAGATTCCGTTTTCTTCTTGTCAATATTCAATTAAATATATTATTCAAACTGATCTCCATTTTCAAATTATATTGCCTTATATTGACCTATACTGACTTGAATTGACCTAAATTTTGTACTTTATATCTTGACTTACATTTTGGGATTACGTTTTTTTCTTGACAATATTAAATTAAATATATTACACGAAGTGATCTGAAATTTTAAATGATATTTATTTATATTGACCTATGTTGACCTATACTGATTTAAATTTTGTGATTTACATCTCAACCTGAATTTTAATATTATGTTTTCTTCTTGTCAAGATTAAATTAAATATACTACTCAAACTGTTCTCCATTTGACCTAAATTTTGTAGTTTATATATTGACCTACATTTTGGGATTACGTTATCTTCTTAATACCATTAAATTAAGTTTATTACTCTAACTGATCTTAAATTTTAGATTAATTTTATATTGACCTATACTGACCTGAATTGACCTAAATTTTGTAGTTTACATCTTGACCTACAATTTGGAATAACATTTTTTCTTCATAACATTAAATGAAGGTTATTACCCTATCTAACTTCAATGTTTATATTTTATTCACTTATATTGACCTGTATTGAGCTAAACATTGTAGTTTACATCTTGACCTGTATTTTGAGATTACGTTTTCTTCTTTACAATATTAAATTAAATGTATTTTCCAAACTGACATCATTATTAGATTATATTTATTGATATTGACATATATTGACCTGTATTGACCTAAATTTTGTTGTTTACATCCTGACCTACAATTTGGAATTACATTTTTTTTATAACATTAAATAAAGGTTATTACCCCATCTAACTTCAATGTTTATATTTTATTATCTTATATTGACCTGTATTGACCTAAATTTTGTGGTTTACATCTTGACCTGTATTTTGAGATTACGTTTTCTTCTTTACAATATTAAATTAAATGTATTTTCCAAACAGACGTCATTTTTTAGATTAAATATTAATTGATATTGACCTATATTGACCTTTCTTGACCTAAATTTTGTGGTTTATACCTGGACCTGTATTATAATATTATTTTTTTTTGCTGGCAACATTAAGTCGAATATATCACCCTCACGACCTAAATTTTCAGATTACGTTGACCTTCGAGGTACGACCTATATTTTATGATTCAGTTCTGCGTGTGACCTTTATTTTTAAGGTTCTGTTTTGCCATTGTAAGAATACCTTTAGAAACAAAAATTTTTGATTCTATACAGTACCGTCCGCAATTGTCAGTCCACCCATTTTTAAAGGAATGACAAAAATTTTTTAACATAAAATTCATGAAAACTAAAATTTTTTTTGGTTTATATTTTGAAAGACGATAAAATTTTGAAAAGAATAAGACCTTACAGAAGTCATTTGGCCAAGATTTGTAGAAGATATTCCTAAAAATCGTCATTTTCAATGTTTTACAAAAATTTAAATAACTTCTAAAATAATGAACGCTTTTTAATAATCTTAGACTTATCTGAAAGGTCTTTTTCTACGGAATAAGAATTACTTATAGGCATTAACCTGTCATTTTTAACTTGGAATAAGCATGACGTCAAAATTAGACAAAAAAATTGTAAAAATTTGAAATCAATTTTTTGTACTAAAAACTATTCTAGAACATATATAAAACATGATATGGTGTAGATTTTTCAAGAAAATTTAATAAAAATATATGTTTGAATTTCAAAAATTATTTTTCTTTTAATAATATTATTTCAAATTTTTTGAATTTTTTTGTCCAACTTTGACGTCATGCTTATTCCAAGTTAAAAAATTACAGGTTAATGCCTATAAGTAATTCTTATTCTGTAGAAAATGGTCTTTAAAATAAGCCTAAGATTATTAAAAAGCGTTCATTATTTTAGAAGTTATTCAAATTTTTGTAAAACATTGAAAATGATGATTTTTAAGAATATCTTCTACAAATTTTGGCCAAATGACTTCTGTAAGGTCTTATTCTTTTCAAAATTTTATCGTCTTTCAAAATGTAAACCAAACAAAATTTTACTTTTCATGAATTTTATGTTAAAAAATTTTTGTCATTCCTTTGAAAATGGGTGGACTGACAATTTCGGACGGTACTGTACGTTACTAGAATTTATTTTAACAAATAAAAAAGATATTATAAAGAAGATAATAATATTACCGCCAATTAAAAGGTTAAAAATTAAGATAAATTTATCTTTTGGATAAAGAAAATTTTCTTGAGGCAATTAAATGAAAAGATGTGACGGTATTTCTCATTTAATTGTAACTCGAAAGATTTAATAGAAACGGAGAAAATGATTACTTTAAAGTACTATATTACTATTAAAGTGTCATAAAACAGAAAAGGTGGTAAATGAGTAGTCCATGGAAGATAAGACCAAGAAATTTCTCTCTTTTTCTCTCTCTTTCTCGTTTTTTTTTCTCCTTCATTTTTCTTCCTTCCTGTTTCTTGTAGTTTCTGTGTTTTTTTTTCTTTTTCGGCGAGGAATATTTCGTTGGCAAACTTTGAAATGAATAAGCAGTTGAAAGGACAGACCGAAAAGTTTTCCAATCTTATTTACTGCTTGCAGGCGACTCTTGAAATGGTTCACATTCGTGTTTTGTTGATGGAAATCTGACAAAAAAAAGAGAGCAAAAAAAATACGAGATAGAAAAATAAACTAACACGAAAATCCTATTTTGATTTTTGATTCTCATCACGTGTCAGATATTTTTTTCTCTTTTTATTATTGTTATTATTATTATTATTATCATTATTATTATTATTATAAAATATAGAGGAACATTTTTTATGTTTCATATCTGTCCGTTATATCAAAATATATCTATCCATAATTTGTACAAGTTATATCTGAAAAACGATTACGTTACATTCCATTTCCGGACTCTGGGATTTAAATTCAGATTCCATTTTCAAATAAAAGTAAAAAATAGAATATATATATATACAAAGATTCCAGAAGGCTCATTGGAACTTGGCAAAATAGTTTTCCAATAGCTTTAGGATTTCAGTCTATTATATAATAGTGCACATTTTATACTCTGTAATTCTTCGTTTTTTTTTTGCTTTTTTTTGCTTTATCTTCAAGTTTTATTCACGGAAAGCATTTTTCGAGTAACTAATAGAAATCGGAACAAGTGCCAGGAATTTATTTATCAGGAACAGAAAGTGTATTTTTAAAGATTTATTATAATTATAACAATTATAATAAATCTCTCCTGGATTTCTTTTTAAACTTTTTTTTAAAGATCTGTTTCTTTATTTTTCTTCTCCTTTTATTATATACTTACAGAAGAATTCGAAAAAAATCGAATCATTTTGTAGATTTAATTTAATTTAAATTGAAAATATTTGTGATAATTTCGAACACTAAGAAAATTTTTTTTTTTAAACAAAAATAAGTATAAAATAAGTATAAAAATAAAATTTTTCGATAAATTGAAATTATTTTTAATATTTACAATTTGAATACAATATCTCAAAAGAATACAATTATTTTAGGAAAATTTTAATAAAATTCTTCGTAAAAATTCAATTTATATAACAAATAATAAAATTTTTACACGAATTCAATTATTCATAATACAATTTTCAAGAAACTTCGTTGAAAGAAATTAATTAACTAAAATATTTTAATTACATTCTTTAAATGCAGTTAATTATTTTCAAAAATTTTCATAAAATTTTTCAGAGGAATTCAATTATTTTTAAAATAATAAAATTTGTTACAGGAGATCAATTATTTTTAAAAAAGTGTAAAATTCTTTGCAAGAAGTCAATCATTTTCATAAAATTTTATTGAATTTTTTTAAAAGAAATCACTTATCTTCAAAAATTTTGTTAAAATTCTTCATAAGTACCTAATTTAAAGAATTGAATTAAATTTGAATTTCAGTTAAAATTTGAGATAATAATTCAATATGAAAAGCGTTATAATATGAATTTTTAGAGACAACTAAATTTCAACTGTTTTTGAAATTGAAATCTTTGAAAATTTTAATTTTCTATAAAACTGTAAAAAAATTAAAATACTAGCAGAGCTACGCGCGCTAAAGCGCGCGCGATATTTCTGTTTTTGTCTTATGATACTCAAGACCTTATTTTATTGTGTGTATATAAAAATGTGACTAAGACCTTATGATCCGTTTTTTTCTTCTTCTGAAATATTGGAAAAAGATTACAATTTTTTTTTGAAGAATTAAAAAAACATAAAACACGAAAACCAAAAATTAAATTTAACACACTGAGCTATATTGTAAAATGTTTATAAAACGTTAAGGCAATTACAGATTTTCTCATGATAATAGAAAGGTTTTTTCGAAAATAGAATTAACATTACCAATTCATTGAAATTTGTACCACTGTTAGATAAAAGTTTTTAAAAAATGTAGTTAAATTTTTTACACCTGTGGGTACTTGTGAAAAAAATTATAAGCGTCTTTGTTTTTAACTTTTAACATTGAGTTTTGTGGGAATTGAGTACATTTTCAAAGATATTTACTCACCACAAAGTACTTAACATTAAGAAATTAATAAAACATTTTTTAATACGAGACAGATATATAATGGTTAAATATCTGTTAAAAAAGTGTCATTAGGTACCTGTGAGAGTTGCAATAAATTAATTTGTAAAAAAATTTCATGTTTTATACAGTAGGTATATTGAACAGCTGTTTAAACATCTGGAAACATTGCACACAATTTTCTACTCAAAACTAAATGTAAACAAGTCATACCAAGCATTTACAACACGACTAAAGAAATACTGTGTTGCCAGACGTTTCAAAGTACCAAGCAAGTCAAATTACAAAATAATGGTTTTTGTTTTGATTAGTTCAGTCAAGCGATAGAAAAACTTTATATATATATATATATATATATATTAATTATACATCAGAAGAATTATTTTATTGAAGTATTCTTCCTTCTTTGTCAAAACATTGACACCGAGATTTATTGATAGTCATGATAGAAGTCGAGGTATAAGCCGTCCATAAACCACGAGGACAATTTTTTATTAATTTTTTACCCTCCCCCCATCCAATATGGAACACAAATTTTTAATTTATGCAATTGACCTTAATTTTGTCACTCGGTGGTTTTTAGGGACGCTGATTACGAATTTGATGTAAGTTTTCATAAATTTAAAATGGTGTATTCAATATGGCAGAATTTTTTTTTAAATTTATGCAATTGACCTTAATTTTGTTACTCGAGAGTTCTAATACCAGTTAGTTAGCTGTAAATGTCATAGGAGCGCTCACTGACAATTATTGTAGCACTTGCGTCGATTCACGACCAGCGAGCGTGTATAGAATTTTTTTTTAATTTCTCTTTTCCATATTATATTAGTCATTTGAAATTTTGAAAACAAACATCGTATTCACAATCAGCGACCATAAAAACCACCGAGTGACAAAATTAAGATTAATTGCATAAAGCTTAGATAAATATACTAGATGCGGCGAGGGTCGATGGTGGGGACTGCCGATATATATAGCATACTAAATTTTCAGTGTATGTTAGTGCTGCCCTCTTCAACTTTTTGCCGTTTCCAAGGTTACCGCTTGGAAATCGCATTTTTTGAGTCATGAAAGGCAAATTAAACGAAAACATTCGGACAATGAATAAAATATTTATTTACTCCAACGTTTCGAAATCTAAATGATTTCCTCTTCAGGGAGTCTATCCAAAAAATATATTTAAATTAAAATAATAATAAAAATAAAAATTATATACATAATTAAAATAATAATAAAAATAATTTAACAATAAATAAATAAAATAAAAATTAATGGATAATTATAATGTTCATTGTAATGTAATAACTCGATAGAGTTTGGAGCTCAGTTTTAAATTTGACTTTGTAGTTTGCAATACGTATTTTTACTTAATTTGACAAATTATTTTTATTTTATTGTATTGTGAACCGCTATTTATTTAATTATTTATTATCTATGTGTTATTTATTATTTAGTTATTGTTTTTATACCAAGACGGATTATTTATTTATTTATGGTATGTTTATTATTTATTTTTTGTTCTTAACTATTTATTATTTTTATTTATTATTAATTTTCATAATTGTATTATTAATATTTCATAAATTAAAATTTTTTTTATTAATTAATTTTTAATTTGTTATTAACTTGTTACTAATTTTATTATTGATTATTATTTTTCACATTTTTAAATTTAAAAAAATTTTTTCAATTATTTTATGAATATTAAGTTCCTTTATAATTTTCTGACTCGAGACTCTACTCCATCGTCAGGGCATAAAAATTTAAGTCTTCGTCTCTATTTTAATTATTATTTTTTGGTAAGATAATTATCCATTAATTTTTATTTTATTTATTGTTAAATTATTTTTATTATTATTTTAATTATGTATATAATTTTTATTTTTATTATTATTTTAATTTTGTATATTTTTTTGGATAGACTTCGAAACGTTGGAGTAAATAAATATTTTATTCATTGTCCGAATGTTTTCGTTTAATTTGCCTTAATTTTTTTTAATTAAAATAAAATATTTTTATTATAAAATTTTTGTAATTATGAATTTTAATTGAAAAATTGTGTTTAAAATGGAAAAGGCTAAAAATACATAAAGTTTGAAAAATGAGAAATATTTTGTATCAAACGATAATAAAATTTCTATAATGCTAAAATTATTTAATTTTTAAACAAATATTTTCTGTCTCTTTTAAAATTATTCATTACTTTGGACCAGAAGATATTTAATTATCTAGTTCTGATTTGTCAGGATAATTAGGGGAATTCTTTCTGATAAAGAATATTCTCGGAATTTGCAAGTAATTTTTAAAACAAATATTGAGACACGAAATTACAAAAGTTGGACTTTTGGCAAAAGTGAGAGACAATACGGCGGCGAGCACACAGACAAGTGGATCCATGTGTCAGTGGTCAAGGAGGTGGCGCCAATTTTTGGAAGTGGCCGCGACTTAAACTAAGGAAATGTATTAAATTAACCTCGCAAATTACTCCACTTTCAATCGTTAATAAGATAATTTCCTCGCAAAATTTTATCCTCTCAAAATGATACCGTGATACCAAACCGTTTGTCTATATTTACCAAAAAATCCCGACTGAAAATATTCTTTTCTTATTTCTTTTTAAATGAGAACGCTATCACAAAATCATTATTTTTCCCGGATTCACACATTTAAATATACAACGAAATAAAAGAATTTAATTTACTATTTTTAATTATATATAGTATAGTTAAGAAAAACAACAATTTTTTTTTATAAATTGTATACAATTATAATCTTAAATTTGAATGAGAAATTATCGCTTTGTTAATATTTTCAAACATTTCCGCCTTTAATAGACCGAAGATTGACGAAGTAGTCCGATTGGTCCGATTATAAGAGGTACACGAAGGGCACATGTGGGCACATGATCTACACTAACGCCACCCTGGATTCATGAGCCTAAACTAACGCTCACTCAATACCTATAAGAAACATACTTGCGGTATAAAATACAATCCGTTTTATTCATAAAAGTATAGGTTGAATTTGCGCAAAGAATTTTCTTATTTCAGGCGTTAATGGGTTAATCATTAAAATAATATTATAATATTTGGGGACAGTGGGACAAACCGTCCAGATGTCAATATCTCCGAAATGGCGAGATTGTCAAAACTGTTGTTTAGAATTTCAAAACAACCATGTGTAGTATACCTTATTTTTAAGCTAACATTTATTCTCAAAATGAGCGTATGGGGCAAACAGCAATAATTTCAATAAGTTCAAATTTGACTGGTTCCCTTCTTAAATTATTCTCTTCATGTAAATAGTAATTTTTTCTATAATTATTATTCTTGCACTTTCTTTCTTCTTCTCTGGACGTTTCGAGGAACCATGGCTACTTTTTTCGTAATTCGATGACGTTGTCGCAAAAGGTTCAATTGGTGCACTAGTATCTTTATATAAAAAAAAGTTTGCAATCTTATAATCGAGTCAGTCGAAATATAAAATAAATGAACTAAAAAGAGTTGTAAAAATGAAAAGGTTTTTTTATTTTAAGTAAATTAAAATTTTCTTCACTTATATTTTAAATTCTTATTTCTCTAAAAATTCATGTCGGGAAACATGTTTTTTTATAATTTTCTTATTACCAGGAATTTGCGGTTTTCAATAATTTATCGATAATTTAACTGTTAGATTTCATTGGTTCTTTAGAAAAATGAAAAGGGCCTATTTTGTCGGTCATTTGCAAAAAAATCCTTATTTTAAAAATGGAGGTGTAATTGTGTAATTGTCGAAATAAAAATTTAAATATTGCATCAATTTTTTCATAATAAAGACTGTCAAAAAATTTTAAATAAGATTAATATCTATTCAAAAAAAATCAGAAATCACTTGAAACTTGTTACTCCGGGGTTTTTGGGGTCGCTGATTCCGAATCTGCTATTAGTTTTCAAAAATATAGTATCTTACGTAGGATTTAACATAGGAATGCAAATTATATGAATTCCCAGGTGAGATCGTATGTTATTTCCCATGTAATTTTCTACATGGGATCTTACATAGGATCTCACGTCGTTTTTTTATTAATGATACAGAATACCACAGTTCATATACTTTCACCGCCAGGTGGCGAGAGCGACATGATTTTTGAACACTATATAACTGAGAGTTTAAAGCTCAGAAGAAGTGTGTCAAATTATCGAATTTTTTTTCTTACTCATGATTTGAAATGCTAATACAATTTATTATTTAACTTTTAATTAAATAATTTTTAATCCTTTGAAAATTCTCACAATGTATCCCTAATGTAATCACATATCAAATCTTTTGTGAAATCCTATGTGAAATCTTATATATGTAACATGAAAACCCATATGAAATCCTTTATGGAATCCTTTATAGAATCCTATATGTATTCTCACATAAGAATCCATGTGGATTTTTATGTATATACACAAACACAAATTCCCACATGAATTCCTGCTTCAAATTGTGTCCCAAATATACATGTGCTTTTACATGGGATCCCATGTAGATTCTTACGTGGGCTCTGGGATTTTATACAGGTTTTTTATAAGAACCCACGTAAGATGTAGGATCCCATGTAGTGATTTGGATCATTTTTTGAAAAAGTCGTCCGCCATATTGGATCCGCCATTTTGAATTTTTGAAAACTAATAACAGATTCGTAATCAGTGACCCCAAAAACCCCCGAGTAACAATTTTCAAGTGATTTGGATTTTTGAAATCCAATATCGGATTCGTAATCAGCGTTCCCATAACCCCCTCTTATCAATTTCCAAGCAAATCTGATGGGTTTTTATATGTTTTTCATCCACATCAAAAGGTGGTCGATATATCGACCACTGTGACTGAAAGGGTTAAGCAGCAAGGGTATAAAGGCAGCCATTTGTTTACGGTGATTTTTGTGACACGAGTCAAGGTCGAGGGCGCCCCGAGACCTCCACTCTTGTCACAAAAATCATCGTGAACAAATTGGCTGCCTTTATTCCCGTATTACTTACGATATTTTTTATTCCTAATGCACAAAAGTGTCGATTTCAGATAGCAGACGACAGGGAGTAAAAGTCATTCACTTGTTCGACTTCTATGAAAATGGAGGCCATTTTTACCTTGGGCGAAAAAAGCATGGGACCAGCTGTTTTTTTGCCCTTGGAAAAAAAATCGCCATCATTTTCATACGGTCGAACAAATAAATGACTTTACTCCCTGTCGTCAGCTATCTAAAAGCGCAATTTTTGTGCATGTGGAATAAAAAAAGTTTTCAGGGAAATTAAGAAAATTGAGACTTTTTTCGACTTACTTTAAAAAATTGCCACTTTTTCGTCTTTTCCTTCAAACTTCAAACATAAAAATACCACAATTTTTAGCAAAAAAAATGCAAGTTATTTTGATTTTGATAATGCAAAAAGTAACTATAAACAAATTTAAAAAAGAAATGTTGAATCATTTTTTAAGACATAATTAAATTTTTGAAATATATGTATAATAAAAATCTTTCTGAATAGTTGATATTTTGTAAAATTGAATTGAAAAATTATTTATTTTTTTAAGTATTTTGTTATAATTTTAAAAAATTAATATTTAAGGGGACATTACAGTTCAAAACAGTCAAAATGAAGGCTTTTTTAGTATATATTATTAAAATAACTATGACATTTATTTAAAAAATTTCTTTTACATGTAATAAATAATTTATTTAAGAATTTGTAAAAAAAAATTTTTTTTATTTTTATTTCAAAATGGCGGCGATATACGCCATTTTCGAAAATGCCCATTTTCGGTGGTAAGATCGATTCCAAACTTTCTATAACAGATAAAAGCAAAAACGAAGTGACATTCTCTTCGTTAGATATTTCTTTAGGTGTGGAACCTCAAAAAAGTGGAATTTTCTTCCCCCCCTTTCTTTAGAGTACTTTTCCCCCAAAATATGCAAAAAAAAGGTGTTTTTATTCAGAATTTCTTTTATAAAATAAAGAGAGTTGGAAATTTTCCACTTTTTGTGGTTCCACTTATAGGCATGATGACGCTGAATCAAAAGCCGTTTGATTTTTTAAAATCGCGAAGAACTCGAGATATCACTCTTACCAGATCAAAAAAAGACATTTTGAGAAAAACGCATTTTAAGTTTTTGTTCGTAAGTTTCGAAATTTTAAAAAAAAAATCATCGGATTTGCTTGAAAATCGTTACGGGAGGTTTTGGGGTCGCTGATTACGAATATGACATAATTTTTCTAAAATTAAAAATGGGGGATGCAATATGGTGGACGAAAAAAAATTAAAATAAAAAAATTTTCTTTTCCGCCATGTTGGATCCGCCATTTTGAATTTTGAAAATTTGATATCTAATTTGTGATCAGCAACACCAAATACATTTTTGTTTGTTATTTTTAAAAAATGCAAATGAGAAAACATTTAAATCATTCGATTGCTTATCGGCATACAAAAACATCTTTGACATGGCGAAGAATAAGGTTGTATAACTTTTGTTTTACTTTGAATTTTGCAATAATATTTTAGGAGAGTATTCTTGACACTATAAGAAATCCGAAAATAAAAACAAAAAAATTGATTTTTTTTGACATTTTGAACTGGAATGTCCCCTTAAAGAATAAAAAGTCTTTAAAGGCCAATTTGAACATGAAAATTAGCTTCTAATGTTTAAAAAGTCAATATTTTCAGTATTTTTAATTTATATTTCCAAAAATCTAAATACATACAAAAATAATATTTTAGAATTATTTTTAAAATTTTGGAATAAAAATTTATATTTAAAATTTTGACATTCATCAAAAAATTAATTAGTTTTTTTTAATTATACAAAAATTCTTTTAAAGAAAACATTTAAAATTTGGTAAAATCTTTTACAAATAATAGAATTTTTATTAAAAAATATTAATAAAAATGATCAAATTTTTGTAGAATTTTAATTATGAACAGGACCATAATTTCTCAAAAAATTCAATGAGTCCAAAAAGTAAATATTTATAAATTTTTATTTACATTGGGGTAAGGCTTTCTGAAGTGTACTCATGATTTGCGAAGAGTATTTTAATGTCATTGAAACACTATATTTTAAAAGTAAATGAGATAATTAATTAAATTTTCTTTACAGCATTTTATTCTACGTAAAATGTAGAACTATTACCAAAAAAAAATTCTGGGCCCGCATTTTATTTACAAAATAAAGCTATATTTTTGTTAAGCGCCATATTATTCGCCATATTGGATCCGCCATTTTGAATTTAATTTTTATTAAAATTTTCGAAATTATGTATCAAATGCTTAATAAATAAAGCATTAACTAACAAATTGAAACCAATTCATCGCATGTAACGCGGCACTGCAACCGTCCGCGAAACTGCACGCTCCATGTCTTTTTTACAGCGCGTAACAGGCTTAAAAAACCATCGGTACACTTCAGAAAGCCTTACCCATTGTTCGAAGATAATTTAATCTTAAATAATTATACGATTAGTTTTTTAAAATATTTGCGATTGTTCACAACTGGAGGCGGGGTGGGAGTCAAAAATTGATGAAAAATTGTCCATTTGGTTTATGGAACAACGATAAAATTTATACCTCTCACTCATACCTCGTTCTCGATCTCCCTTTCTATTACTCCTTAATCTATCTGTGAGTGAAAAAAGAAAAATAATTAGCCAATAAGGAAATAAGACGCTCATTTCGTATTTTGGCTTGAAAGTAAAATTCCCCACTTTTCCTTCCCCTATCAAATTCTGTTCCTCTCTTTTTACCTGACACGGAAAATGGAGAAAACATGGTACCCCCTTCTAAACCCAAAAAGTGGGAATTACTTTCTTAACTATTCGTCTCTCTTTCGCTCCTACTCTAAACTAAAAGACAGGCGATACTTACCTCTCTTTCTCTCTATCAACCTTTCTCTCTCACTGCGGACAGAATGTACACGCTCTGGATAGACTGATTGAAAGAATACGAAGATTATTATAGTTAATTTTCATTTTTACCAAAAAAGTTTTCACTTTTACTGTCAATTAAAAAAATTTCACTTTCAATTTCACCCAAAAATACTTTCACTTTCTATGGAAAAATTTCCACTTGCAATTTCACCCAAAATTTTTTGATTGGAAGTGAAATGTTTTTGGCGATATTGAAAGTGTGAATTTATTAAGTGTAAAGGAAAATATTTTAGATTTTTTAGTGGAATTGAGAGTGAACATTTTTTGGGTGAAATTGAAAATTTCTTGAGTAAAAGTGTAAGTTTCGTGAACGTGCTTGATTTTTGTTAGATGGGGATTTTTAACAGTTGCTGAATTAAAATTAGATGCCGAAATTAAAAAATTAAAAATTATTTCAATATATCAACTTAATATGGTGGGAAATTTTCAAATTAAATTATTTCAACTCTGATAGCAAGTAATTTTGCGGCAAGATTGTCGTGCAAGTTTTACAAGCTTGCCATAACTTTAAGGTTATTTTCGCTTTTTAATCTGCAAACACTAATAAAAATTGAACCTCAATTATTTATTGCCTGTGGTCTAATTTTTGAACCACGAATAAGAAAAATATCAATTTGAAGCGTCTTTCTATAAAAAACACGTTTTTTTCTGCAAACGTCATTCTTGTTTGTCATCGTTCGCCATTGCGAAAAAAAAATTTTTTGGCCATTATTCTTTCGTGGATCTCTCGTGGAGTTTCGCTACGTCGTGGAACGTAGACAATGGAGATTGATTTGTTTCGGTGAGTGATTTGCAATCCGCTTTAAGGCTTCGTGGCAGTGAATGTAGAGAAAGAGAGAGAGAGAGAGAGGAAGAAGCTTTTTCCCTCGGATTACCTTTCTAATTGAAATGCGTTTATTGAAGCAGAAACTAAGCACAGACATCAAAAGAGTATTTGAATTTTCAAGTGTTTTTTTGCTTTCTTCAAAGCCTTTAAGCGTATTTAATCTTTTAATGCAGAAAAGATAAAATGACTAACTTTCATTTTACATCGATTGAAAAAAGAATTTAACTTTGTAGTAGAAAGTATTGAAAAAAAAATTTTTGAAATAAATATTAATTATGATTAATATCATTGATTTCAAATTTCATTTTTTTATGTAACACGGAAGTTCTAGAGGTGTTTGAGAATTAAAAGTTTAGGTCGTACTTCTCAGGTTATGAGGAAATTGTTATTTTAAATATTTACAAAATCTACTATCCAAGCATCAATAAAAGAAATCTTAAAAGTTCGAAAATTATTCAGTATGGACTAAATTTAGAAGTTCCGTCATCAAAATTCCGCATAGAACTTTGAATGTAATTTTGATTTTGGTCAAATTCAATAAAATTTTCTTCTTAATTTTGAAATACGTTTTTAAGATTTTTTTTCTGATCAACTTGACGTGCAAGAGACTTCCATAAGGCCTCGAATTAAAAATTGATTTGTATACTACAAGACCAAAGATAATAGAGCGTTTGAGAAAAGTGAGAGTGCAGAAAACTTTCAAAAACACGTTGTCTGGATCTTTACCCCATTTTTCTCAAAAAAATGACGTGATAGGTGAATTTGGGAACCGGCACACAGTGGTGCAAACCTGCAAATTGAGTTTCAAAAAGGTCTACAGGCCTTATTTTTTAACCGATTTTATTAATTTTTTTTAAATGAAAGCTTACAAAATTGCAAAGAGCTTTGTCGAGCCTGATTTTTAAATTTTTATTTGTTTATATTAATTTGTTTATTGCAAAGTTGACCAAAAGAAAGAATTTTTCAAATAATTTGTTCTCCCATTTATAAAATCAAATATTTATTATTCAAAACTAGTAAAAATTAAAGTTAGTGTACTCCTTGAATAAAACAAAAATTAAACAGGTAAAATTTTTAAAATTATAAACAAATTAAGTTAACAAACATTGACAGCTATAACAAATTGTAAATAAAGACAATATCTTTAATGGATTTTGATGAAATTCGTTACTTGGGGTTTTTTGGGGTCGCTGATTATGAATCAGATGTTAGTTTTTAAAAATTCAAAATGGCGGATCCAATATGGCGGACGTCAAAGTTAAAAATTCATCTGATTTACTTGAAATTCGTTACTCGGGGGTTTATGGGGTCGCTGATTACGAATCGGATGTTAGTTTTTTAAAATTCAAAATGGCAGATCTAGTATGGCGGACGTCAAAGTTAAAAATTCATCTGATTCACTTGAAATTCGTTACTCGGGGGCTTTTGGAATCGCTGATTACGAATCGAATGTTAGTTTTTTAAAATTTTAAATAGCGGACGTCAAAAATACAAATTTATCTGATTCACTTCAAAATCATTACTCCGGAGTTCCTACTTACCAAGGCTCATGATGATTAATTTTTTGGTGTTTGAAACAATGTATTAGCTCTGAAAAAGGGCAGATTGAATGCTGATTGCTTTTTTAGTGTTCGAAGTCATTTATTGGCCCTGAAAAGGGCCGATTGAAAATGATTATATTTAAATGATTTTGAAAATTTAATATTAAATTATAGACAGATCATCTATTAATATGGCGTACGTCATCTAAATTAGGGATTTTCAAAATTAATTTAAGTATATTAAAATGCACATTTTTTGAATCTTTCACTAGGGGCGCATGATTATTCCACAAATTTTGATTTCCTAATGTTCAAAACATCGAAATTCTTATCATCGAAACATCATTTTGCATAATTTTCAGTTTTCGAAATTTCATTCAACATAATTTTTAATTTATCGATTTATTCTTTATCCTATTATTTAAATAGTTGAATTGTTTTTTAATATAATTTTTAATATGTCTAAAATTTTTTTGACATACATTTTGTTTTTCCGAATGACTATTTGTCATAATAATTAATCCTCCGAATTGTCATTTGACATAATTTTCAAACCTTCGAAATATTATATTACATAACTTTCATTTATCGAAATTTTATTTGTCATAATGTTCATTACTCGAATTATCAAGTGACATAAAACGCATTTACTCGAATTCTCATGAGACATAACCTTTAAATCTACGAAATGTTATATTTCAGAAATTTTATTTGTCATAATTTTCATTTATTCGAATAACCATTTAACATAAAATTTATGTGTCCGAAATTCCATTTGACATAATTTTCAAACATCCGAATTACTTTTTAACCTATAATGCAAGTCACAGAAATTTCATTTGTCCTCAAATAACAATAGAAATGAGAAAAATATTTGAAAATTTTATTGTTATTTTTAGGACAAATGAAATTTCTGTGACTTGCATTATAGGTTAAAAAGTAATTCGGATGTTTGGAAATTATATCAAATGGAATTTCGGACAAATAAATTTTATGTTAAATGGTTATTCGAATAAATGAAAATTATGACAAATAAAATTTCTATAAATTAAAATTTCTGAAATATGCCATTTCGTAGATTTAAAGGTTATGTCTCATGAGAATTCGAGTAAATGCGTTTTATGTCACTTGATAATTCGAGTAATGAACATTATGACAAATAAAATTTCGATAAATGAAATTTCTTAAATTTGACATTTCGAAGATTTGAAGGTTATGTCACATGAGAATTTAAGTAAATGCGCTTTATGTCACTTGATAATTCGAGTAAATGAACATTATGACTAATAAAATTTCGATAAATGAAATTTCTTAAATATGACATTTCGAAGATTTGAAGGTTATGTCAAATGGCAATTCGGAGGATTAATAATTATGACAAATAGTCATTCGGAAAAACAAAATGTATGTCAAAAAAATTTTAGACATATTACAAATTATATTAAAAAACAATTCGACTATTTAAATAATAGGATAAAGAATAAATCGATAAATTAAAAATTATGTTGAATGAAATTTCGAAAACTTAAAATTATGCGAAATGATGTTTCGATGATAAGAATTTCGATATTTTGAACATTAGGAAATTAAAATTTGAGGAATAATCATGCGCCCCCTTTCACTAAAATTATAAATTAGTATATATTAAAGTTTTATTGTGGATATTTTATAATGCATTATTTGTCAACTTAAGTTTTATCCTAATATTTTAGATTAAATTCGTATTAATGATAAATCGTCCAAGCGCCCATCCTGCCGGAAGGACGTTCCGGAAAAAAGGCTTTTAAAAAAAGGGAATTCAACTTTTCTTTTCTGGCACTCTTTGGGGTTAAAGTAGACAAAAAGACGAAAAAATACATATTTTTGACTTTTTAAAATAATAATATTAAACCATTTTTCAAAGCCTTCAAACTTGCTATGTTTTTAAACAGTGAAAAAAACATTTTTTCGTAAATTTAATGTAAAATCCCCAAAAATCAATATTTTTTGACCGGACAAGTCTCTTTCTCTTCAGAAACGTTCAAACAATGAAACCTAATTGTTTAATTAAAAAAAATCATTTTTAATATTGTTCAGTATATCCGAGTATAGACTCAGGCGCGAGTCCCTTCGAAATTGCTCTATAAAATTAATATGGAAGCAGATAAATATAAAAATAAATATATCGTTGGAAAGGTAATGAAACAAGCTTTCAAGTGATGTAAATATCGAGTCTTTAAATTTATAAACCTGGGCTAGGTAATCTCTTAAATAAAGCGAAAAGCGTCCTGCCGGCAGGACCGGGCTTCGTCATTCTGTGACTAAAAATTATGTGAATTTTTGGAAAACTGAACTTCTTCAAACTACCCGGCCCTTAGTTTTGAACTTACAAGCTCGAAATTTATATGCGCTGAAAGCTTGTTTCGTTACCTTTCCAATGATATATATCATTTTTTATTTATCTGAATCCATGTTAGTTTTCTTTAGTGATTTCGGAGGGACTCACCTGAGTCTTTTTCGTCCTGCCGGAAGGACGTTGGACGATCTATCATTAAATGGAGCACTCGTACACGGAGAAAAAGGAATAGTTGACACATCCAGATACATGGATATCACAGCCATATTATATTGAAAAATACGGGATATCCATAGTTAAGGTTGCTGCATCCATATTCTATGGCTGGCTGTATATTGTTGGAGCAGCAAAAGACCTATGGTTGGGTGATCCATAGTAATGGAAATGGGGAAAAAAAAATTGGAATCACTCAATTAATTAAATTCAATGTCACTTGAGATATTTTATACACATTTTTGTTAATTAATACACACCACTTATTGAATAACCGCATATATACGAAATAAATTATTAACCGATGGGGGGAGACACGAACCCTAGACCTAACGCATACTAAACACTAACGCTATCCACTACACTATACACACAACTACAATATTTGAGCATATAATATTCCTTATATACTCTACACATATTTCATGAAAATGAATTTACATAAACACTAATAGACAATAACGATAATAAATAATAAACAATTATAACACTATTTATACACAATAAACTTACAACGTGATTATATAGACGTGACAGGAAACCGACGCGACGGACAAATTGAGACGACCATTTTTAAATAGATGCCATGATAATGAATTGCGCGCAACATGTATCGAAATTTTGAACTAACTATGGATCTCCCAACCAAAGTTTATATGGATGAGGCAGCCATATGTGAAAATCCATAGCATGAATTGTTAGCCCAACCATGCATATGGATGTCACATCCATATTTGATTCAACAATATAATATGGCTCCCTCATCCATTGAATATGGAATGTGCTTCCATTCTGAAAGTTGTCTCTTCCATTGAATTGGATAACACAACAATATTCTGCTCAACAATATTTTTATGGATATCTCTTTTAGACCTTTTCTTTCCGTGTAGTAATACACACAATCACACTGTGAAGACAGAAAAAAGAAATGAAAAATTTAAAACCAATTAAATTTGTTTTTCTTTATGTAATAAACAAAATTCATAAAAACTTAAAACTACATATTTTCAACATTTAGGGAGTTTGTACATCTACACAATCAATTCATAAAAAAATAATTTCTCAGAAATTGTAGATGAAATGATTTTGCAATTATTACTATAAAATTTAAAATAACAATCGTCCACGCGAAGTTTTGATGCCAACGTAGGCATTCTCTTTCGTCATAAGTAAACATTTCTCTAATTCTACATTAAAGCTAAATTAACTGTTAATAGAAAAAATGCTTCTTGAATAAGATGCATGTTCTTATGATATTGGATTCGTAATCAGCGACTCCAAAAACCCCCGAGTAACGAATTTCAAGTAAATATGAAGAATTTCTAACTTTGACGTCCGCCATATTGGATCCGCCATTTTGAATTTTTAAAAACTAACATCTGATTCGTAATCAGCAACCCCAAAAACCCCCGAGTAACGAATTTCAAGAAAATCAGATGAATTTTTAACTTTGACGGCCGCCATATTGGATCCGCCATCTTGAATTTTTAGAAACTAACACCTGATTCGTAATCAGCGACCCCAAAAACCCCCAAGTAACGAATTACATCAAAATCTATTAAAGATATTGTCTTTATTTACAATTTGTTATAGCTGTCAATGTTTGTTAACTTAATTTGTTTATAATTTTAAAAATTTTACCTGTTTAATTTTTGTTTTATTCAAGGAGTACACTAACATTAATTTCCACTAGTTTTAAAAAATAAATATTTGATTTTATAAATGGGAGAACAAATTATTTGGGGCCGTACACATAATACGTCACGCGGCTAGGGGGAGGGAGGGGGTCTGAGAATTGTGACTAAGTGTGACATGGGGGAGGGGGGGGGGGTGAACTCATGTGTTACGTCACAATCTTTTAAATTCAAAGATTATAAGAAATAATATGTGACAATGTCACTTTTTCTAAATAAAACAAGTTAAAAATGCTTTAAACTATTTAATATCTATTATGTACCTGTTTAACATCTATTGGTATATTATTTATAATATGATAAATAATATATTCTCTTAATTTGAATCAGTTAAAAATCATGGTTTTAACTGACAATCAGCAGTGACTGACTTTTTGCTTCTGAATCAGTTAAAAATAACTGAAAAATTATCCACAAAACACTGAAACTTTTCTAAATATCCTCTATATTATATTAAGTTAATGTACGACCGACCGACCGACCGACCGACCGACTCACACCTCTTTCTATCCTGTCTAACTATCTTTGAAAATACTTCACTCACACATGTCCAAAAAACACATACCCATGAATGTTACACATATACACAAAACACATACATGTCATGTCACGCATGCGCAGTAGTATTCCATGAATGTCACGCATGCGCAGTAGTGTTCTATCAATGTCACGCATGCGCAGTAGGGTTCTATCAATATTACGCATGCGCAGTAATGTTCTATCAATGTTACACATGCGCAGTAGTGTTATATCAATGTCAAGTATGCGCAGTAGTTTTCTATCAATGTCACGTATGCGCAGTAGTGTTCGATCAATGTCAGGCATGCGAAGTAGTGTTCTATCAATGTTACGCATGCGCAGTAGTGTTATATCAATGTCACGTATGCGCAGTAGTTTTCTATCAATGTCACGCATGCGCAGTAGTGTTCTATCAATGTCAGGCATGCGAAGTAGTGTTCTATCAATGTTACGCATGCGCAGTAGTGTTCTATGAATATCAGACATGCGCAGTAGTTTTCTATCAATGTCACGCATGCGCAATAGTGTTCTATGAATGTCAGGCATGCGCAGTAGTGTTCTATGAATATCAGGCATGCGCAGTAGTGTTCTATCAATGTCAGGAATGCGCAGCAGTGTTCTATGAATATCAGGCATGTGCAGTAGTGTTCTATGAATATCAAGCATGCGCGCAATTCACCCACACATGTATACTCAACATATACACTAATCACATGTACATGTATACTCACACATGTACATAAATTATATACACATGTATACTGACTCATGTGCAGATATAAACTGCTACATATACACAAATCACATATATAGATTTAATAAACGATTGATAATATAAATTGCTGAATTTTTTAAGATTCGTTGATGCACGTAGTGTCTGTTGAAATTTTTTTAAATATACGTAAGTACCTCACTCGCTAATGCTGCGCTGTCTGTGTTGTAAGGGAAATTATTTATTTACTTGTGTATTTACTTATTCCCAAGTGCGAAATTAAAAACGGCCCAAAACTGGCCCAGTGACGGCATAGTCAGTGCCTACTCTTGGCAGACAATAGTGGCCCGACTGTCGGGAGGTTAACCGCGGTAGGCCGTCGGCAGCCAATCATCGGCCGATTCTCGGTAAACATTAATGGCCCATTATTGGCTGCCATTACTCCCCAGTGTTGAAAAAATTTTAAAAAAATATATTTTTTATTTAATTAACTAATTAATTCATAATATTTATACAGTTTATTTCCCTGAATTAATCGCAAACTTACAAATATTTGAAAAATTCTTACCGCTCGCGGGGATCGATACCTGAACCTGACGCACCAAAGCCTAACACTCTGACCACTCTGCTACTCTGACGTGAAGTCGAGGAAGCAAAAGGGTTCTTATAAGCTATACTACACTGGCCGATACTGTGCCATTATTGGGCCGAGCTACGTCCCAATATTGGCAATTATAATTTACCATCATAGATACAAAATGATAGACATTAATATGGCATTCCTGAGCCAAGGTACGTCCCAATTCTGGCAATTATAATTTGCCACAAAATGTTTTCCATTAAAGTGCCACTAATGTGCCATTAATAGGCCGATCTTCGTCACATCACTGGCAATTGAATATTGCCATTAAAGATTGATCAACTTTGCCATGAATGTGCCATTATTGAGCCAAGCTACGCCCCAATACTGGTAATCATAATTTGCCATCAAAGATACAAAATTTTTGCCATTAAAGTGCCATTAATGGGCCGATGGTCGGCACATCACTGGCAATTGCTTTTTGCCATTAAAGATTGATCAACTTTGCCATGAATGTGCCACTATTAGGCCGAGAGCTGGCCCAGTCTTAAAAAATTTGAAAATCTGACCATCGGCGCCATCATTGGCCCATCAATGGGACGTTTTGAACACCAGTAATGGCCCAGTAACTACTGCCAATTCTCGGCAGACATTACTAGACCAATTATGGGCCGTTTTTGCAGTCTTGGCATTTCGCACTTAAGTTTGTTTGTTTGACAGAAATCAACAATAACTTTTTAAATGGATTATCAGTGAAAAATGACTTATATATCTGTAAGTGTAATTTTCAACTGACTTTTAGTAAAATTATTTGTTTGACAGAAATTTACAATAATAAATAAATCACAATACAATAACAATCAGTGAAGAATGACTGATATTTTAGTACTTTTCAACTGATTTTCAGTAAAATTCCACTGATTATGAATCCAAAGTCACTTTTTAAAAATACAAAATGGCGAATCCAGGATAGCGGACGAAAATGAAAGATTTAGTAAGAGAATACGTAAAAATAACATTTCGTATAATGTACAATGACAATTTTTTAAAATGTCACTTCATAATAATTTTTGTCTTATTACACAATGATTTTAAGTAAAATAATTTATATTTTTATAAATATTAATAATTTTTTACATTTTCTAACCACTATAAGGTTTTAATCTTGTAAATGTTCAAGCTCTAGTTTAGAAAGAAAAATTTATATTATTATATAACAATATTGTCTAGACTTGCAAAAACCCAAAGTCTAGACAAATTTGTCGTAACAATATTGTTACAATATATATTGTAACAATATTGGTGACGGTGACGTGCGTAAGAATAATGCAGTAAAAATTTCAAAAAAACATTTCTCAAAAAAATTAATAAAATAGCATTTTTATATAGTTTACGAGATAAAAATTCCTGAAAAAAAAGTGTTGAAATTATTTGATTGAAGAGCGTTCACAAATGATGTCACGCAATTTTTCGGGATTTTATAACCCCCCCCCCTCCCCCTGTCAAACAAATTTCATGCAATTTCACATGTAAAAATACATTGTGTCACGTTTAGTAGAGACCCTCCACCCTCCCCCAAAAAACGTGACATCATTTATGAACGCACCCTTGCAAATATCTTGCAAAATATTAAAAATTTTGTAAAACTTTTTGGCACACTTATTTAGGACCCTAAACACTATCAAATTACAAAGTACCCAAGTATCACGGAATATAACCTTAAATTTAAGGGAATATTGCATTTCATATTCGGAATATTCCAGTGGAACGTTCCAGAGATCTTAAACCCCAGTAGCACGTAATATTGGGAACATTCCAGCAATATGCCACGACATTGAGGCAATATTGGTAATGTTAAGGCAATGTTCTCAATATCGCTGTAATATTACGTGCTACTGGGAAAGTAATATTAAAATGTCCGCTGCACAGGAATATTCCAAGATATAAACATTTAGGGAATGTTCCACGATTATATCGAAGTAATATTCCAGGATGATGTTGAAGGAATGTTCCACCGTAATATTAATGGAATATTCCAGGGTGATGTTGAGGGAATGTTCCTAGATAATATTAAATATGTTGAAAATACCATTGAAAATCGTTTTTACTAAAGAAAGAAGATAAAGAGAAAAAAAGTCAAATTTTTTCAAAGTATGAAATTTTGGAATAATTCCAGGGAATATTCTGGGAATATTCCCTTAATATTCATTCAACATTACCTTGGAATATTCCATTAATATTACGGTGGAACATTGCCTCAACATCATCCTGGAATATTACTTCGAAATTACCGTGGAACATTCCCTCAATGTTATTTTTGGAATATTTCTGTGGGGCGGACATTTTAATATTACTTTAAGATCCCTAGAATATTCCGAATATGAAATGTAATATTCCCTTCATTTTAAGGTTATATTCCGTGCTGCTTGGGTATAAGCAAAACCAAAATTTCGTCGGTTCATAGAGCCATGGAACGCCCCATATAGCATTTTAAGATGATTCACATTGTGAACAAGTTAAAACCTACGATATTGGCTGGTTTTAATAAAAAATTTAGGGGAAAATGGGTCAAAAGTACTAAAAGATGGGAAAATATTATTTTTGAAATATCTTTTTTATTTTTTGTGCAGGGGAGCGTGGGGTAATGTGAGCTTTTAAATTTCACGTACTTAAAAGCCTTAAAATTCGCTGCAATGTCTAGAAAATCTTCTACAACCTTTGTTTATATCATTCCAAAACAAACGATTACATTCTTGACAAATTTTTAGTAAAGACAAGGGAAAATGTATTTTTTTAGTTTTCGTTGTAAACATCACCATAAGTAGTTAAAATCGTATTATTTAGTTATGCTTTTTCATTATATTATAGGTGAATATGTGTAGATATGTATACTTGTATAAAAATCGAGATAATAATAAAATTTGTTAATATTTTTATTTTTTTATTCAAATTTTGGCCTGTAACAATTCTGTGGGGTAATGGGAGAATTAGTGTCAGGTCAAAGAATCTTCGTTACTATGTTAGGGCTTTCGTTATTTCTTTCAAAATTGTAAAAGATATGAATATTCCCTTAATATTCATTCAACATTACCTTGGAATATTCCATTAATATTACGGTGGAATATTGCCTCAACATCATCCTGGAATATTACTTCGAAATTACCGTGGAACATTCCCTCAATGTTATTTTGGAATATTCCTGTGGGGCGGACATTTTAATATTACTTTAAGATCCCTGGAACATTCCACTAGAATATTCCGAATATGAAATGTAATATTCCCTTCATTTCGATGGGTTAGTCGAAAAAAAGGACACCTCGAATTTTGGTTGAAAAAGAGGACACCTCGCATTTTAGTTGAAAAAAAGGACACGTCGAAAATATTCATTTTACATCAACTTTCGTTTGGCGATACTAGTAGTGATGCATTACGAGCGAATATCGAGAATCTCGCGAAAAATACAATGAAAACAATTGAATGTTACAGTTTCATCTCTTTCCTTTTATGAAAGGACAAAGTCTCGTTATGCATCACTAGGCGATACTATGTGTAATGTAATTGTTTTTTGTAATAGAAGATTTAAGAACATATTATCTTCATAGTTTTTTGAGCACAAAATATCATAAGTCAATTACTTTACACATATCGTTCACTCCAAGTGGAATGTACGTATGTTTAAAGAACATTTTAGAAGTTACGTATCTTCCACGTTCAGTGAAGAAACCACGTATCTTTCTGTTCCGTGCAAAAACTACGTATCTCTGTCAGTCACTTAAGAAGATCTACATTTTATTATTATTATTATTATTATTATTTTTATTATTATTATTATTTTAAAGTTAATATTTTGTTATAAAGTAATAGTTTTTTCAAAAGTTGATGCAATAAAATATATATTTTTTAAAATAATTTAATTTTTTTTCTTAAAAATATTAGAATATTATTAGAAGTTTTTAAAGCGACTGACAGAGATACGTAGTTTTTGCACGGAACAGACAGATACGTGGTTTCTTCACTGAACCTGGAAGATAAGTAACTCCTAAAATGTTCTTTAAACATACGTACATTCCACTTGGAGAAAACGATATTATCGTCAAACAAAAATGCATTTAAAATTAATATTTTCGAGGTGTCCTTTTCTTCAACTAAAAAGCGAGGTGTCCTCTTTTTGAACCAAAATTCGATGTGTCCTTTTTGTCCACTAACCCAGCGATAAAATTATTCCATTTAATTGACTTAAGTAATTTGTATTTGGTTCAAATAATTATTTATTTGATACCATAAATTAAAATATTTGCGTCCAGTAAATATTTACTTAGTTCAAATAAATAAAAATAAATAAGTAAAAACAAATAAGTTTAAATACAACCGAACGAGCGTTAGCAAGTGAGGTATATGTCGCTAGTGTATATTAAAGATTTGCTTGCATACTTCGAAAAATTTACTTGCAAAGTTTAGTTAAAATTGTGTAAAGATTTAAATTTCTCACTCCAATAAATGTTTATCGTCAAATTTTCTTAAAAATATAGCTTGAAAGTTTCCTGAACATTTGAATTACATTTGCGACTATACTTTCGTGAAAATTTAAGTTAAATTTTCAGGAAAGTTTCGCGCTAAACATTTATTGAAGTGGGATATTTAAATCTTTACACAATTTTCACTAAACTTTGCATTTAAATATTTCGTAGCTTGCGAGTAAATTTTTAATAAATTTTTAGAAAAGTTTCGGTGCTATGTAGGTAGTTAAACGTGACTAATTGAATCAATCCAAAAAAATTGCATTGAAACATCAGTTATTTTTAACTAATTGGCAGAAAAAAATATTGCTATTTGAATTAGTGACTGACTTTTTGCTTCTAAATCAGTTATTTTTTACTGATTCAATAATTTAGAGTGTAGGATATAATGTCCAATGTGTAAAATCTACAGTGAAATTTACGTGTGTGACGTGACGTAGGGGGAGGGAGGGGTTCAAGGTTTGTGACGAAGTGTGACATAGGGGGAGGGAGGGGTTAAAAATGGTCAAAAATCGCGTGACGTATTAAGTGTACGGCCCCTTTGAAAAATTCTTCCTTTTGGTAAACTTTGCAATAAACAAATTAATATAAACAAATAAAAATTTAAAAATCAGGCCCGACAAAGCTCTTTGCAATTTTGTAAGCTTTCATTTAAAAAAAAATTAATAAAATCGGTTAAAAAATAAGGCCTGTAGACCTTTTTGAAACTCAATTTGCAAGTTTGCACCACTGTGCGGTATCGTGTTCAGCGGACAAAAATATATTGAAAACCACTCCGATATTAATAATTTAAAAAAAAGGTTTTTTTGCGTCCTTACCCCCACTTTTTTTAAAATTTTCAATTTTTTATCTTGCGCATATGGGTTTTAAAATGAGCATTACAAGTTTTAATTTAAAAAATCATGAAAGTCTAGCACGTGAGGTTAAAAAAAAAGAAAATATTACAAATCCCCAAAGTACTTTTTTGGGCACTTACCTTCTCTTTTCTCAAAATTCTCTATTTTTTTGGTCTTGCACTCCGATATAAAAAATAAAAAAAATATGCAAATCTGTATTATGAATATCAAGTACTGGAATTTTTTTATCAATATTCTAATAAGGTTGTTCATATACCACGTGGTCAGTTTTTTTGGGGAGGGGGGGCTTCGCAAAAATTCCTTCTTTTAAATTTTGCACCACTGTTTTATTTAATTTTTAAAAGATTTGTTTTACAGTGTTATTTTTATAATGTTAAAAATAACTATAGACAAATGTTTCAAAATTATATTTTTGAATAATTTTTTACGATAAAATTTTTAAATATTCGTATAATTAAAAACTTTTATAAAAATTGAAATTTTGTAAAATTAAATTGAAAATAATTTTTTTAAAGTATTTTACTACAGTTTTTAAAAATCAACTTTTGAAGAATTTTAATTGCAAATTTAGAAAATAATTAAATTCATTCTAATTCTTTAATATTGAATTATTTTCAATATTTTCAATGAAATATTTACGAAAATTCAAATACATAGGTACAATAAATCATAACAGTAACATTTTTTAGAATCGTTTTTAACGATTTAACGATTTAACGATTTTTTAAAAGATTTTACTAAATTTTAATTGTTTGGAAATTTTTTAATTGTATTTAATGGAAAAACTATTATCTTTCAAAAAATATTTAAAAATATTTTTAAAAGATTAATTTTTTAAGAATTTTTTTATTATCATTTTTTGAAAATATTAGATGTTTTAATAACTTTGAAATAAACATGGGCAGTTGCAGTTAAAATTATTAACAAAAAATTGAATTTTTGGATAAAAATAAAAAATATTTGAATTCTGGGAAAACTTTAAGAAAATTGTTAAAAATAATTGATTTACAGATAAAGTTGAGTTAAAAATTGTAGAAAATAATTCAATTTTAGAAGGGTTACTATGTTGTAATTTTTACAAATTATTAAATTTCAAAAGGTTTTAAATTGGAATTCTTTTAATGGAAAAACAAATAAGAAGTATTTAAATATTTATTTAACAAAATTAATCAAGTTTTGAATAATTGAATTTAGAAATCAGTAAAAGGGGTGAAATCAGGAAAATACAAAATAGAATTTTTGTGACAACACTGAATTAAATAAACGACTTTTTTTATTCTTTTTTATTTTTAAACGACTAAAGATAGTTTTTTACGCCTTAAAGTCGATCCGAATCCTTGTAGTACATAACTTTAAGATATTTTGAAATATCGTATAAGTATTTTTTTTAATAAATATATCAATTTATTTTCCATCATGAAATAAAATTTCTCTAATATAGTAAAAATTCGTAAGTGTTTAAGGTGAATTTGTATTTTTCGTGTTGAAATAAAGATTAAAATTAGATTTTTCACCTTAGAATTTTTTTTTCTTGTGACGATAAGAATCTTAAGGAAAAAGTAGTTTTTTCCTTTTGGCAATAAGAATTTTGAAATTCTGAATTCATGCTTGTTTAAACTAACAATGAAGAATTCAATTGTTGATATTCTATTAACGGACTGCCTTTAATTAAAAGTGCATTCTCTTTCAAGTGGAAAAGGATAACCCTCGGCGAACAGTCGCACAGTCTGAAAATTAAATATCAACTTTCTATGTTATGAGTTAAAACATGTTTCTCTTTGGACAACTTATTATTCCTCTTTTCGTTGCTGAGGTTTTCCATCCGTGAAGAATAATAACAAGTCGAGTGACTTTTTTTCCTTCTCATTTTTTTTAAATAGTCCACGCTCTGAGTTAAAAAATAGTTAAAAAAGCTTCATACTTTTTTCATGTATATATACGTATATAATATATATATATACGGACTGAAAGATTATTCAGTCTACAACGTACATACTCAAAAGTAAAACTGGCACTTAACACAGCATTTGTACTCGTTACTTTTGCAAAAGAAAAAAGAAAAAAGGGCGAGTAGTGGTGGTGGGAGGAGGGGTTGAGAGAGAAAAAACTTATCACGCTCCGCTTTTAGTTGCTTCAAATTTATTTTCACATGTCAAGCACGAAATTTTTTCTCTTATATCGTGTCAATATCACTTTTCTAACTTGTAGAAAATTCTGGGTCGTTAGCTTTTCGCCCCTTAAAACTTAGAAATGGAAAAAAAATTACTTATAATAATCGTCGTTTCGACATTAATATTATTCCTTCTGTCCCATTCTGACAACACCAGAAATTATTTATTTTAAATTTTATCAAGAATTTGAAGTAATTTCATTAAAAGTTACGTATTATTCTTAAGTGTTATTCTATTTATTGAAAAAAATAAAATATATTCATATTAATAACCATAGCAACAATATAACAACAAAGACAAAAAAAATTTCAAATTTAAGTGATGCAAGTATGCTTCACATTTATATTTATTAATATACGTTATTTTATGAAGTAAATGATATATCATTTACATAATATACGTTCAACTTGGGGGAAATATTTTCAATTATGCTTCACACTTATATTTATTAAAATACCTCAAAAAGAATACTAATACTTTCAGTTCATTTCTAAAAGTGGAGTAAGGTGTTTGTGTACAATGAAGTTTACTGGCATTTACTTTTTAAGTTTCATTTTTTGTAAAGAAATATTAACATTGTCTTTAACAACTAATTACTTTGATGGATTGATAAAGTATCTGAACGATGAATCTAAATTGCATCAGGTAGTGTTCATCTTGGACAATTCAGTAAACAATAAGGATCTAATAATGAATTCTCTCATAAGAACAGTAAATTCGTATTTCTCATCTTTTAGTATCGGATACAATGATATGAAATACAACAATCTTGACAAATTGCACGTAAAGTTACTTAGACGACCAAGAAGTACTACACTCTTTATTTTACAATGGAGGGATAATAATACACTACCCGAATTTGAGGAATTTTTGTTTCTTAACGATTTTTTAATGGAATCATCAAAACCAAAATGTTTAGTATTAAACTCTTTTGCCACAACTCAAGATCGCATCAACGGAACTTTGCACAATTTTTGGCAAAATGAGTATTTGGACGTTACTTAATTGTCATACAACAATCAACAATTACAAACAAACATCGAACTAAGTCCTCCAGTGATACCAGTGTTAAATCAATTAAATCCATTTTTTAAGAAATTTACCTCTAAAGTGGTATCATCAGAATCTCAATGGTTTCCAAATAAGCTGCTTGATAGGAATGGTTATAAATTGAACTTCTCTTGCCAACCAGCCAATGATTCATCTAAATACGTTTTTAACCTTGCAGCGAAATTTCTCAATATTTTAAAACATGATATGAATTTTGAACCCAATCTAATATTGCTGTTACATCCTCTGGGTAGAAAAATTCATGCTAAAAATTATAGTGTACTACAGAGCTTCTTTTCTAAATTCTTAGATGACATTTCAATATTAAATTCAGAAATATGGCTACAATATAGTACTATTGTTAATTGTAAGAGATCTAATGATGTTCTCTCAAGTCGAATTTTTAAAATATCTAGTCTACAAGTTGTTATTCCCAAGGAAGCAAAACCTACCAATGATATTGTAGTTTCAACAGAATTTTGGAACATGATCTTGGCAATTGTATATTCAAGTTACTTCTATTCAGTAATTCTCGACATTGGTTTACAAGAACCTGAAGAAATTTCATCACTTAAGGAACTTATCCAATCATCATTAACACCAATGATGTCGAATGATATGCAAACTGTATTAAGAATCAATGAAAGTTCTGATTTTCGACAATGGATAGAAAGATCAACTGAGCAACGAATTGGAGAAAAAAGTTGTTTACAAATTTTGGCCGAAAGTCGAAATGTCACTTGTGTTGTATTTAATGCTGCTAATAAAATCAATAAATATCAATCTAAATACGGTAATATAAATGTGAAAATACTGTCAGAAAATATTGGAAATGCCTATTCTACATTCATAGCAAGACCTTTTTCACCATATCTTGAACGCTACAATCAAGTAATTTTAAGAGCTACAGACTTTGGATTACTTAAAGAATTTTACGATGATGATCTACTTTTGAAGAGTAGCAGATATAAACTGGAAGCAATTGGAAAGGAGAAACTATTACCGGTACTTCTTTTTGTACTAATCTTTGGTTACTCTCTTTCTTTTATCGTTTTTCTGCTCGAAGTAATTATAGCCAAATTTAAAAGTAAATTGTTTGCTATAAACGAATAAGAAGAAAAAAAGAACATTTTAATACTAACATGACTGTTAATTTCTAAAAGTGGAGTACAGTGTGTCTGCAGAATGATATTTACTGACATATTCTTATGTGTGTCTTATTGTTTGGTGTGAAATATTAGCAGTGTGTTCAACAAGTAACGACTTTAACCCTTTCGTTGGCATTGACGCATTTATGCGTCAAATTTTTCCGTGCCCAGCGTGGCACTGACGCATTTATGCGTCAACTATTTATATCATGTTTAATTAGCTTCAAATTGCAATTAAATCATTCGGAAATCGTTACTCGGGGGTTTTTGGGGTCGCTGAACATGAATCTGGCATCAGATTTCCAAAATTCAAAATGGCGGATCTAATATTGCGGAAATAAAAATTAAAAAATTGACCAAATCGGCTGGAAATCGCTACTTGGGGGTTTTTGGGGTCGCTGATTTCGAATCTGATGTCTGTTTTTAAAAATTCGAAATGGCGTATCCAATATGGCGGACGTCAAAATTAAAAATCGGCTAAAATTCGTTACTCGGGGGTTTTTGGGGTCGCTGATTACGAATCTGATGTCTGTTTTTAAAAATTTGAAATGGCGGATCCAATATGGCGATTGAATTTTTTGAAAATTGATTGTTTTCTAGAGATGTTCTTGAAAACTGGTGTATTCTCATTAAACTTGATACTTGGAAGTTTTCTAGGTCGCTGATGTCAAATCCAAAGTCAAATTTGAAAAATTCAGAATGGCGGACCCAATATGGCGAACGAAAATTTGAAAAATCATTCAGATTTTTGTGAAATTTGGCATATGACGGAATTTTCGGTTAAAAATTACGAATAAGACTAATTTAAAAAAATTTAAATTTAGGAAATTAAAAATGATGAATTCCGAAAGGTGGAAAAACATGCAAAAAAGGTTTTCATTTGATTTAGTCTTCGTACTCATTTAGGATGCTTATTATAATTCGATTGAAATTTGTTATTCAGTTTGGAATTGACTTGAAAAAATACAAAATGTTGCATGATAAGACTAACGGAGATATACAAAATTACTTCATTTTTACTTTTGGGGACCCCCTGCATTAGCTAGTCAGATTCGTAATCATCGAACCTAAAAATTCCCGAGTAGCGAGTTTCAATCAATTTGATCGATTATTAATTTTTACGTCTGCCATATTATCCGTCATTTTGAATTTTAAAAAACAGACCCCAGATTCGTAATCAGTGACCTCAAAAACCCCCAAGTAACGAATTTTAACCGATCAGGTCGATTTTCAATTTTTTATGTCCGCCATATTGGATCCGCCATTAGGAATTTTCAAAAACAAACATCAGACTCGTTATCAGCGACCCCGAGAATCCCCGAGTAACGAATTTGAACCGATTTGGTTGATTTTTAATTTTTACGTCCGCCATATTGGATCCGCTATATTGAATTTTTAAAAACAAACATAAGATTCGTAATCAACGACCCCAAAAACCCCCGAGTAACAAATTTTAGCTGATTTGGTCGATTTTTGATTTTTTTATGTCCGCCATATTGGATCCACCATTTTGAATTTTTCAATTTTGACCTCAGATTCGTAATCAGCGACCCCAATAACCCCTAGGTACAAATTAAAAAAAAAAATTTCTGTACATTTTGGGCACTTTTGGTAGAATTGCCTCTGCCAACGAAGAGGTTAATGGATTGATAATAATTAAAACTATTTCCTGGAAGTTATTGCATTTTCCATCTTTTAGTATCGGATACAGTGACATGAAATACAACAATTTTGATAAATTGCAGGTAAAGTTACTTTCACAATCAAGAACAATACTTTTGGTGACTAGTCACCAAGAATTAAGAAAAATTTTTATTTTCCAGCGGAGGAATAAGACTGCCACAGACAAATTTTGGAATTATAACTTTTTGGTCGGATCATCAAAACCAAAGATGTCTAGTTCTAAACTCTTTTCCCACTTGTCAAGATGTCATCAAACGAAACTGAACATTATTTTTGGAAATTACTTTATTGTCATACAACAATCAACAATTACTAAGAAGAATCGAACCAATAAGTTCTCAAGTGTTACTCATGTTAAATCAATTAAATCCATTTTTCAAAAATAGTCCGTGATCAGAAACAATTCTCAGTTTATAGTACCAATACATATTTTTTTAGACAAATTTATTTCGATGTAGTGCCTTTTAATAATCATCGACTGATTAAAAATAATTTTTAATTAAAATTTTTCATTTAAATTATTCAAAAGTAAAATTTTTAGAAATTTCAATTTCAAACCTTTTAAATTTAAATTGCATTTTTACCAAAAAATTAAAATATTTTAATGTAATATATGTGGAATAAATGTCAAAAAATCGCATTTCATTAAAATACGTCAAACAGAGGCAGGGTTGCCACGGAACCTGGAAATGTCAGGGAATTTTACAAACCTTAAAAGAACCTGGAAAAGTCAGGGAATTTTAATCGGAATCCTGGAAAATTAATTATTATTTTCCTTAAATATTTTAAAATTAATTCAATTTCAAAAGAGTTGCGTTTACAATTTTCATAAATAGATGAATTTCAAAATGTTCTAATTTGAAATTTTGTGGGAGATTGGGGAATGTGGGCCACCACAATTATTTAATAATATTTATAAGTTTGATCATCCAATATTTTTTTATTTTCTTTTGTTCGTCTAAAGTAAATTTTTCATTATCATTTCATGACTTTACAACGCTTTACAATTAGGGGAGACTGGGCCGAAAAGTTAAACTGTCAAAACAGTTAAAATTCACTATCTTTCGAACGGAAATAGTTAGAGCATTGCAATTTTAATTATAGAAGGGTGTTATCACCCTAAATAAATGTCCGGAATTATGTGACATTGTGTTTATTTTTGTGGTGTCCACACGGAGAAAAAAATCAGGGCTTTTTAGCATGGAGTGGTCTATACCTTTAGCGCATGAGCGCTTCCTTACGGCGAAAGAACGAATTTGTACGATTGCAGCAAGAGCTCGCCCATGAAGTAAGACTAAGGAGTATCATCTCCGGGAGTGGGGGTAACCCTGAAAATTTCCGAAAGTTCGAGACTGCACGCCAGATGCATGAATTGGGGATTCGAGAGTGACATGCGCATAACTCATTTTCTTTGTAGGCAGATTTGAAATAAATGATAGTCTCTTTTGAAAGTTACTCTCAGTAATTTTTAAAAATATTTATATCAACAAAGAATTTTAATTTCTAATTCTCAAATATATATTTATAAATAATTTTTTTATTTACATTATAAACTTTTCTTTATACTTATTTTTTCTTATTATATACTCTTTTTTTCTTAATTGCTATTTCTTGCGATGGTAAACATGGTTGAGCCCTAGGTTTTTCTATTCTTTCATTACAATTTGAGACGGTCAGTTTCGCTAATTTTCTACTCTCTTGGGTCATTAATTTTTCTATATTGTCATTTCCTGCTCATAAAAAACAATTTTGAAAATAAATTATTTCATAGATATTGAGATTTAAAAAATAATTCAAATTTTAAATCCTTTAAAATAGAATAATTTTTAAGAATTGCTGCTGAAACTTATTAAAAATTATTTTTAAAATTTCAATTCAATTATTTTCTAGAAATTTTAACTAAAATATTTCTAAAATCCACTTGTTAACAAGACAATTTCATAAAATTTTGAATAATTTGAAAGTTTTTCAATTAAATATTATATACCTCCCGTGCAGAAATTGAAAATAGGACTTCGTAAGGCCCTGAATAGACACCCTTTCGTTTAGTGAGGCGCAAACTGGGAAAATTAGTATTTTAATATGGGTTTTAGAACTATTTTTCTGATTAATTTTATTGCTTATTATTTAGAAATTATTCTGTCATTTACTATAAAACTGTATACACTTGTCACAAGATACAAACAAACTGGTAGGAACAACATTGTGCTTAAATGTAAACAAATTATTTTCAAACAGATAATTTTTCAAATTTGCGACTACTGCGCATGTCACACTCGAATCCCAAATACTTGCCTGTACCGTGCTGCCTCGAACTATTGGAAACTTTTAGTTCCACCTGAACTGTTCGTTCTTTCGCCGCAAGGAAGCGCCCATGCGCTAAAGCTATAGACCACTCCATGCTACAAAGCCCTGATTTTTTTCTCCGTGCATATTTAAATTTTTTTTCACCCTACTTTTGAAAATTTTTTCGTAAAAGAAAATATTAACTTTTAAGTATATTTTTTTAATTTATTCTCATAGCGATTTTTTTAGGTCCTTACTTGCACCCAGAGAAATGGTATATTTGTCTCAGAACCAACTAGACTTTTTATTTGTTTGAAATAAATTTTATTTGGTTTGAATAAAATTTTATTTATCTCAAATATATGTTTTATTTGTGTCGAATAAAATTTTTATTTAAAAGAAATGAAAAGTCTAGTTGGTTCTGAGACAAATATACGTTTATTTAACTCAAATAAAATATATTTGGTTTAAATAATATTTTTCTCTGGGTGTGGGTCCCCTGAAGAGATACCTAAAGGTATTTGCTAAATATCTGTAGTCAGATTTTTTATATTTGTTGTTAAAGCCAAAAATGCACCCTGGGGCGAAAAGTTAAATGTATTTTTACATTTTGTTAAAAAATTTTTTTACATTTTTCGTTTTTTTAGGTTTATTTGTTTAAAATGATTTATTTGACATTAGGCAAGTACTCTGTCAAAAAACAAGACCGTTCACGTGAAAAAAAAAACCAAAAATTTTTTTTTTTTTGAAATTTTAATTTATTAACTTTATAACTGTTCTAAAGCTTTTGTTAAATAAACACAGATCTTTTATTAACTAAATTACTTGTTTACGTATACTTTAACTTATCTACTACTTAAGACCTACCAGAAAATAGTTTTAGTAGGCTAGAAATAGAATTTAACATTTTGCCCCAGCCATTTAACTTTTCGCCCCAACATGGGGCGAAAAGTAAAAAAAACAAAATTTTCAAAAAAGGACTTTTTTATTGAAAGTTGTAGAGGACAAGTTGCCCTACAATATTGATATATAAATATTTGCATCTAAGCGGATTATATTGTCTAAAAAAAATCATTTATGCGAAATTTAACTTTTCGCCTCAGTCTCCCCTACCTATAAAACGAAAACAAAAATCACCTTAAAAAATTGCATTAAAATATTTATTTTGGGTCTTCATGTTTTTATTGTTTTTACAAAGATTTTCAAGAATAAATTATGAAAAATATTTTTTTAATTATTGTGTGGTATTGGTTCTTTCACTTAAAAATTTGTAATTAACGGAGCATATTTTACTTGTCCAAATTGTGATTCCGATTAATTTCATTTTTTACTTTTTCTTTTCTAATTTTAAACTAATAATTAAACATTTATAACATTTTTAATATTTCTAACTATTTAATAAATATATTTCATCGTTATTTTTTTTTAACTCAATTTAGGCAGTAGCCCACAATTTCCCAACACTTTTTTAAAAATCATAAAATTGCAGTTTTTGGTAAAACATAACATTCTTTAAGGTAAGTGATAATTTTGGGAAACTGACTATGATATATGTTAGTTTATACCTCCTACTGACACGAAAAATTTTAAAATTTAAAAAAATTTTAATATTAATTTTAATATTTTAACAATAATAAAATTTATGACTTGTTAAAACCAAAATTGTAACTATATTTCACTTTCTCTTAATAAAATATAACATTATTTAAATCCATAGTTGTAATTTATGAAACCTATATTTATTATTTAGTAAACCAATTTGTTGTTTATAGAATTGTTTATAGAACTCATAGTTTATCAATTTAAGACGAATTTTAATATTTAAAGAATAAAACTGTTTCGTCTTGAAAAGATAAAGTGAGCGGATTTACCCTATGAACAATTGTGATTTCGAAATTTGGTATAATGTGTATTAAAAAGTTTCTCTAAATAAAACTAAAAAAGATAAATCAAAAACTTTTTTTATTTTTTTAGTGCAATATTTTAAAATTTATTATTTTAGAAACTTATATCTTAATTGCAAACGATCTAACATGATTAATTATATAATTCATTAATATGATTAATATGTTATTAAACGAAAATTGAAAATGTAATTATTATGTATATATTGATAAGAAAAAGAAAATAACTCGTTTCTTTGGCTAATGAGAAAATTTGTTTAAAAATTTATAAACCAATATTCATGTTCAAAAAATGTTCAACTCTCACCAGAGTAGATCCCCTAAACATTATCTTTCAAACAATTCTAGTTCACTTCCCAGTGATGTTTCTTTCTTACTCATTTCTTATTCATAAGGAGAAAAAAATTATTTTTTCGATATTTATTTGCAATACCTATATATATTTATTTATTCTTAAACGAAATCTTTTATAAAAAATTTACGAAAGCAATAAATATTTTTCTTTTGTTAGGAGGCAATTTCCAATTTGTCTTCGTGAAAGTGACTCGATCCTTTTGAGTTGTGTTTCATGCCAAAATAAAAGTCAAATGGAAGTTCTCAAGGAAAACGATACATCTGAAAGAAAAAGAGAAATGCCAAAACGTCTCTCTGAGCAATGAATAAGAACCAGAAAAATTCAAAGAGCAAAGATATTTCCGATACTGTAACCATATTGAACGTAAAGGTGTATAACAAAAGATGTGATGCATTGCATTTCGAAACGGGAAGAAGTAGCACAGAAAAAATGGATGGTAAAAAGTAACAAAGGTAATGGGTAAAAGTTGTTGGGGTAAAGGGTAAAAATTGTAGAGGGTAATATTGAAATGGGTAAAAATGTTACCAAAATATCACTAGATTAATAGACGACATTATTAAGAAAAATGCACAAATATTACACTTACGAAAGTCACAATGTTAGAAAAAGCTCTTATAATTAATAAATTAACTATTCTACAGTCGATTTATCCATTATTCAAGTTGTATTAAATCGTAAATTGTTCAATTATTAATGATAAATATGCGAACTGTGAGACCTGTCAATGCATTGGTAACATGCGTGATACTTGTAGCAGACTACGATTCACTACGATCATATTCTGAACGGCGGAACGAAAGGAACTGATTTGGATAAACGCGCGAAGTTTCAAAATGATGTATAAATATAGTAAACATTGAAAAAATTGGTTTCTTTGATTTAAGAGATATTACTAATAAAACATATCTTTTACCTTTAGAAAACGTTTTTTTACAACAATGTGATCAAAAATTAGAAATTTAGCAAAACTTTTTCGATTATTGAAATAAATTAATTTATTTCAATAAATATTATTTAAAGCTAAAAAAATCAGTATTTTACTTAGAAAAATAAATTGGAATAAAATATTTTTAAACAATTTCAAGTAAAAAATAAATAACCTGAACAATTAATTTTGATTGAAAATCAGTTATTATATTTAGTAGAATACAAAAAATAACTCCTCCTACTTTAAGAAAGTAATTTTTTATTCATTGGTTCAATAGCACAAAAAGAGAGTGAATATTTAATGTTTAAAAAGTTACATTTAGTCTTAACTCCTTAAGAAAAAAAGACTTCTGGCCAATAAAAATAAACACCTCCTATTTTCAAAGTGCAATTGTTTATTTGTTGGTTGAGTTAAAGAAAATGGAGAAAGTGATTAATGTTTGAAAAATAACACATATTACTATATGTGTTATAGAAAAAAAAGAATAATGAATGATTTAGACTAATAAAATAATAAACAAACTCCTTCAATTTTCAAAATCAATATTTCTATCTGTTTGTTGAGTTAAACAAAATGTAGAAAAAATTATATTTAAATTTATAATTTCAACCCCCAAACGAAAAAATGGATGTTCAAGACCAATTAAAATAAAATTAAAACTCCTCCTTCTTAAAGAAAAATATTTCTTATTTGTGGCTTCAATAGAACAAAATGCAGAAAATAATAATATTTAAAAAAGATAAAATTTAGTCCCAACCCCCAAAAGATAAAATGGATGTTTAAGACCAATTAAATTAAAATTTAAACTCCTCCCTCTCAATAAAAGCTACTTTCTATTCGTGTGTTCAATAGAACAAAATAGAGAAAATATCAAACTTTAAAAAATATAAGTCTCAACCCCTCACGAAAAAAAACTGCTATTAGCCAATAAAAAAATTAAACTACTCCTACATTTTTATTCATTGGTTCAGTTAAACAAAATGGAGAAAAAATTATTATTTAAGAAATAAAACGCATATAATTTCAACCCCCAAAAGAGAAAATGGATGTTCTAGACCAAGTAAAATAAAATTTAAACTTCAATATTTTCTAAAAATTAAATATTCTCACATTTTTTCCAGGGCATGTTCCGAATAGAAAAATTGCATTTAAGTAAAAAGGAGGAGTTTAAATATTATTTTTATTGGCCAAAAGTCTCTATCCTTTTTCTCTTTAAAAGTTAAAATAAACATTATATTTTTTAAAAATGATAAATATTCTTAGAATTTTTCTCAATGGAGCAACGAATAAAAACATTGCGCTTTTTGTAAATAGGAGGAGGAAATATTTAATTTTTAAAAAATAAAACATAATCCCAACCCCCCAAAAAAAATTGATGCTTTTAGACGAATAAAAATAAGAAACAAACTCCTCCTATTTTCAAAATTAATTTTTCTATTTGTTGGTTAAGTTAAACAAAATGAAGAAAATAATAAATATTTAAAAAATAAAACATATAACCTCAACCCCCCCCCCCCCAAAATGGTTGCTTCACACCAATGAAAATAATAAACAAACTCCTCCTATTTTCAAAATTAATTTTTCTATTTGTTGGTTAAGTAAAACAAAATGGAGAAAATACTTAATATATGAAAAATAAAACATTATAACCTCAACCCCCAAAGAAAAAATGGTTGCTTCACACCAATGAAAATAATAAACAAACTCCTCCTATTTTCAAAATTAATTTTTCTATTTGTTGGTTAAGTTAAACAAAATGGAGAAAATACTTAATATATGAAAAATAAAACATATAACCTCAACCCCCAAAGAAAAAATGGTTGCTTCACACCAATGAAAATAATAAACAAACTCCTCCTATTTTCAAAATCAATTTTTCTATTTGTTGGTTAAGTTAAACAAAATGAAGAAAATAATAAATATTAAAAAAATAAAATATATAACCTCAACCACCAAAGAAAAAATGGTTGCTTTAGACCAATCAAAATAATAAACAAACTCCTCCTATTTTCAAAATCAATTTTTCTATTTGTTGATTAAGTTAAACAAAATGAAGAAAAGAATAATATTTTTAAAATAAAACATATAATCCCAGCCCCCTTAGAAAAAATGGATGTTCTAGACCAATCAAAATAATAATCAAACTCCTCCTACATAAAGAAAGAAAATTTTCTATTTGTCGCTTCAGTTAATAAAATATGAAGCGAATATATAAAATTTAAGGTCAACCCTTTACAAAAAATATACTTCTAGCCAATAAAAATAAGATTGAAACTCCTCCTACTTAAAATTAAAGTTTACTATGAACTATACAAAAATAGATTGAATCTCCTCCTATTTTTTCGGAAAGGGTTGTGGTTAAATTTCATATTTTTTTAAAGTTTAATATTTTCTCCATTTTGTTCTATTAAACACACAGGAGGAAAAATATCTTTCATTCAGAAGGAGGAGTTTAAGTTTTATTTTAATTGGTTTAAAACATCCATTTTTTCTTTTGGGGGTTGGAAAAATATATTTTATTTTTTAAATATTAATTTTTTCTTCATTTTGCGTTTAACTTAATCAACAAATAGAAAAATTGATTTTGAAAATAGGAGGAGTTTGGTTGTTATTTTGTTTGGTCTAAATCATCTATTTTTTCTTAGGGGGTTGGGATTATATGTTTTATTTTTTAAATTTTAATTCGATTCTCCATTTTGTTTAACTCAACCAATAAATAAAACATTGCATTTTGAAAATAGGAGGAGTTTATTTTTATTGGCCAGAATTTTTTTTTTCCTAATGGGTTAAGACTAAATGTAACTTTTTAAAAATTAAATATTCACTCCATTTTTGTATTGTTGAACCAATGAATAAAAAAATTGCTTTCTTTAAGAAGGAGGAGTTTGAATCTTATTTTTATTGGCTAGAAGTATATTTTTTGTAAAGGGTTGACCTTAAATTTTATATATTCGCTTCATATTTTATTAACTGAAGCGACAAATAGAAAATTTTCTTTCTTTATGTAGGAGGAGTTTGATTATTATTTTGATTGGTCTAAAACATCCATTTTTTCTAAGGGGGCTGGGATTATATGTTTTATTTTAAAAATATTATTCTTTTCTTCATTTTGTTTAACTTAATCAACAAATAGAAAAATTGATTTTGAAAATAGGAGGAGTTTCCCAGTAAACGAAAACTAATTGAAATGAATTAAAAAGAATTCACAAGGAGCTTTCGTGAATCCCGCTTTGTGACAAATCCGAATTGGAGCTATGTTGCAATTTTCCTGAATTCGTGAAACTGTATTGAACTTCCGAACCTTCTATCCGTACCAATTCACTGGACAAGTTTTGAGCCTTTAATTTTTTTCAATTCGTTAGCACGAATTCAATGCATTCCTTGGCCATTTCTTTCGAATGCGAATTCGTTTGGACAAATTAGTACATATTGAATTAAATTCAATTGAATATACAAAGAGCTTGAGTGAATCCCGCTTTGTGACAAATACGAATTGGAGCCTACCAAAAATGTTAATTCGTTTCAATTCATTTGAATTAGTTTTTTTTTACTGGGTTGTTTATTATTTTGATTGGTCTAAAGCAACCATTTTTTCTTTGGGGGTTGAGGTTATATATTTTATTTTTTTAATATTTATTATTTTCTTCATTTTGTTTAACTTAACCAACAAATAGAAAAATTAATTTTGAAAATAGGAGGAGTTTGTTTATTATTTTTATTGGTGTGAAGCAACCATTTTTTTTGGGGGGTTGGGATTATGTTTTATTTTTTAAAAATTAAATATTTCCTCCTCCTATTTACAAAAAGCGCAATGTTTTTATTCGTTGCTCCATTGAGAAAAATTCTAAGAATATTTATCATTTTTAAAAAATATAATGTTTATTTTAACTTTTAAAGAGAAAAAGGATAGAGACTTTTGGCCAATAAAAATAATATTTAAACTCCTCCTTTTTACTTAAATGCAATTTTTCTATTCGGAACATGCCCTGGAAAAAATGTGAGAATATTTAATTTTTAGAAAATATTGAAGTTTAAATTTTATTTTACTTGGTCTAGAACATCCATTTTCTCTTTTGGGGGTTGAAATTATATGCGTTTTATTTCTTAAATAATAATTTTTTCTCCATTTTGTTTAACTGAACCAATGAATAAAAATGTAGGAGTAGTTTAATTTTTTTATTGGCTAATAGCAGTTTTTTTTCGTGAGGGGTTGAGACTTATATTTTTTAAAGTTTGATATTTTCTCTATTTTGTTCTATTGAACACACGAATAGAAAGTAGCTTTTATTGAGAGGGAGGAGTTTAAATTTTAATTTAATTGGTCTTAAACATCCATTTTATCTTTTGGGGGTTGGAACTAAATTTTATCTTTTTTAAATATTATTATTTTCTGCATTTTGTTCTATTGAAGCCACAAATAAGAAATATTTTTCTTTAAGAAGGAGGAGTTTTAATTTTATTTTAATTGGTCTTGAACATCCATTTTTTCGTTTGGGGGTTGAAATTATAAATTTAAATATAATTTTTTCTACATTTTGTTTAACTCAACAAACAGATAGAAATATTGATTTTGAAAATTGGAGGAGTTTGTTTATTATTTTTATTAGTCTAAATCATTCATTATTCTTTTTTTTCTATAACACATATAGTAATATGTGTTATTTTTCAAACATTAATCACTTTCTCCATTTTCTTTAACTCAACCAACAAATAAACAATTGCACTTTGAAAATAGGAGGTGTTTATTTTTATTGGCCAGAAGTCTTTTTTTTCTTAAGGAGTTAAGACTAAATGTAACTTTTTAAACATTAAATATTCACTCTCTTTTTGTGCTATTGAACCAATGAATAAAAAATTACTTTCTTAAAGTAGGAGGAGTTATTTTTTGTATTCTACTAAATATAATAACTGATTTTCAATCAAAATTAATTGTTCAGGTTATTTATTTTTTACTTGAAATTGTTTAAAAATATTTTATTCCAATTTATTTTTCTAAGTAAAATACTGATTTTTTTAGCTTTAAATAATATTTATTGAAATAAATTAATTTATTTCAATAATCGAAAAAGTTTTGCTAAATTTCTAATTTTTGATCACATTGTTGTAAAAAAACGTTTTCTAAAGGTAAAAGATATGTTTTATTAGTAATATCTCTTAAATCAAAGAAACCAATTTTTTCAATGTTTACTATATTTATACATCATTTTGAAACTTCGCGCGTTTATCCAAATCAGTTCCTTTCGTTCCGCCGTTCAGAATATGATCGTAGTGAATCGTAGTCTGCTACAAGTATCACGCATGTTACCAATGCATTGACAGGTCTCACAGTTCGCATATTTATCATTAATAATTGAACAATTTACGATTTAATACAACTTGAATAATGGATAAATCGACTGTAGAATAGTTAATTTATTAATTATAAGAGCTTTTTCTAACATTGTGACTTTCGTAAGTGTAATATTTGTGCATTTTTCTTAATAATGTCGTCTATTAATCTAGTGATATTTTGGTAACATTTTTACCCATTTCAATATTACCCTCTACAATTTTTACCCTTTACCCCAACAACTTTTACCCATTACCTTTGTTACTTTTTACCATCCATTTTTTCTGTGAGGGGGTGGCGAGGGGGGAGGGGATATATGTGTGTATATATACAGAACATCGCAAAATCCCGGGCATAAAATGTGTTGCATTCACCGCAACGAGTGTTACAAGAATTGAACCGCGCCAGCAATGTTCCTCTGTCTCTCTCACTCATATCTAGTTTCATATACAGGAAAAAGCGCCACTTTTAAGTTCTACCTTCAATTTATATTTATCGACCTCATTTTATGCCTTTGCCACGCTCATATTCTTGACTAGCATTTCATTTAACATGAAACTTATACCAACACAATATTAAACAATATTGTGTCATAAAATATTCCTATTTCAACATCAAAAACGAATCAAGCAACAATATTCTCCGCTCAATTTTATCAAACAAAATTTTAAAACAGAGAAAAAAAATTCAAACAATTTCACGATTATTGACAATTTGACAATTTTTTCCAATTTATTAATTAATAATAATAATTAATCAATAAACAAAAAATATTGCTCATAAAATTAAAATCATTGATATATCGTAATTTTTATTCGATAGTATTAAAAAGAGTAATTTATTTTCAATTCAGTAAATCTAGTTATTTTGCAAAATATAAATATTTAAATTGAAAAGAGAAGTGAAATGTAGAAAGGTATTCATTTGATACAAATGTATAAAATAAATAATATAAACTTGCGGTAAGTTTACAGGTTAAAAAACAAACAGATTAGACATAAAATGCGATGGAAAATATTTACCCACTTAGCACTTTTAAGCACTTGGCTTAAAATTTATCTATCACAAAAGCCACTTTACCCCACTTTTTAATGTCTGATTAATTTTAAATTCACTTAAAAAAATAAACCCACGTGCAATAAAACTCACTTGGTATAAACTCACTTGAAAAAAATGAACTCCAATAGCTTAAAATCCACTTGAATGACAATAAATCCACTTTCCATAAAATCACTTTAAATTAACTTACTTTTTGATTTTTAATCAACTTGAAATTCAGTTGAAAGAAACTAAAACCCACTTGCCATAAAATTTACCTGATATAAAACCCACTTTAACACACTTTTTTATTTATATTTATCTAGAAATTTACTTGACTGAAAATAAAACCCACTTGCCCTTAAATTCACTTGGCATAAACTGCACTTAAAAGAAATAGAACCCAAACAGCTTAAAATTCACTTGAATGCCAATAAACCCACTTGTCATAAAACAAATGCGGGCATAAAACCCACTTTTCAATTTATATATATAACTTTAAATTCACTTGAAAGAAAATAAAACTCCCTTACCATAAAACAAAATCTCACTTGGTATAACTGCACTTTAAACATACTTTAAAGAAAATGAAATCAAATAGCTTAAAATTCACTTGAAACAAAATAAACTCACTTTCCAAATAACGAATTCGCACTTGGCATTAAGTTCGCTTTAAAATGTATTAACCCACTTGACATAAATTACTTTTTATTAAACAAATTCGCTTGATATAAAATCAACTCGGAATAAAATTTACTTAACATAAAACTCACTTTAACACACTTTTTAATTTTCACTTAACTTGAAATTTACTTGAAAGAATATGAACCCAACTGGCATAAAATTCTTCAGAAATTGTATTAAATCACTTGACATATAGTTACTTTCAAAAATAATAAATTCCACTAGGCAAAAAATTCATTTAACGTCAAACGCACTTTAACCCACTTTTTAAATTTTATTTAACTCAAAACTCACTTGAAAGACATAAAAACTCACTTGGCATAAAGTTACTTTAAATTGTATTAACCTACTCGACATTATGTCACTTTTTATAAAATAAACTCATGTTGCATAAAATTTACTTGACATAAAATTTTCTTTAATATTCACTATTTTTTGTTTAAACTGTAGTTGAAACTCACTTAAAAGAAAATTAACCCGAATAGCTTAATATTCATTTGAATGACAATAAATCCGCTTTGCATAAAATTACTTGAAATTAACCAACTTTTTGATATTTAATCAACTTGAAATTCACTCGAAGGAAAATAAATCCACTTACCATAAAACAAATCTTCACTTGATAAAAAATTCACTTGAAATTGTATTAAAGCACTTGACATAAAGTCACTATTTATTAAAATAATCTCACTTGACATAAAGTCAACTTACTAGAACTAAAATAACAAAAATATAATAAATACAAACTTATTCAAAAGAGAATGAACTCACTTGATACAAAAAAAAAAAAATAAGATTATTTTAAGTAATTTGTTTAACAAATGTGTTTGATTTCAAGTGATTGTTGTGACAAGTGAAAATTATTTTAAGTGTCAATTTATTTCGAGTTGATTATGTCAAGTGAGTTTTATTACAACTAAATATAATATTCAGTAAGCTAAGTAACATTTGTTTGAAGTGAATATTATGTCAAGTGATTTGTATTACAAGTGAGTATAGTTTATGGTTTTATAAGTGAGTATATTTACGTCAAGTGGTGATTATATATCAAGGTATCTTCATTTCAATTGATCATTATTTCATATGGAACTGTTTACAACTTTTATTTTCCTATTGTAATTTTTATATGAAGTGAGTATTATCTCAAGTGAGTTTTATATCTCGTGAGTATTTTGTCAACTAAGTCTTATATCAAGTGAATATTATTTATGTCAAGTAAGGAATGTGCCATGTGAGTATTATGTCAAGTAATTACTATATCAAGTGAATATTATATTAAGTGCTTTTTATGTAAAGTGAGTATTTAATATCAACGGAATATTATGTCAAGTGACTTTTATTGCAAGTGAGTGTTAGGAAAAGTAATTATTAAATCAAGTGATAATTAAGTCAAGTGAGTATTATGTCAAGTTTAATTTCAAGTGGATAAATTGTGAGCACATTTTGTCACTTGCTGCTAGCTTATAGGTTAATCGGTTGATTCTTATTCTGATAATAATGTTGTCACTTGGAATAAAATTAACTCACTTCTGAGAATCAACACACTTGACTAAAAGTCACTTGATGCAAAGAATTTCTTTTGTGTCACAAAAGATAAAAGCTACCAAAATGTTTCTTTTGGACAATAAATTCATTTATGAAAAAATCTTTCGCTTAACACAATTGTGATTCTTAGATAAGTGTTGTATTTGTTTGAGAATCTTGAAGTTAAAAAGTATAGTGTTAAATTTTTTTCACGCTCCTTTCTTTAATAAAGAAAGAAAAATTTTTTTCAAACTGGGGTCGAGAGGAGATGCAGATAAAAAGTCTCTCGTATTTTTATTCAATCTCCCATTCTTTTCAATTCGAGGTGGAAAAAAAAGAGGAAAGAAAAAAATTAAACTTTGCACTTCTTCAATTTGAGATTAAAACTGTAAAAAGCCATTTTCATTCCACTTGATAAGAAGTACACAAACAATAACTGTAGTTTGAAATCAAATCGGAGTACTTCAAAAGTTTCAGTTGTTCCTCTAACTCCCTTGAAGGAACCATTTTCTCCCTTTGGAAGACGGTTTCTGGCAAACTTTACAGGAAAAGAGTAAAGAAAGTGGAACAAGAGATCAGTTTTTCCCGTCTCTTCTCGCATCTATTCCATCGCGAAATGATGTTGCATTCGCCCCCTCTGTTTTATGTTTTCACTTCTGACAAGACAGTGCAATAACGTGAAATGGACGATAAAAAAAGTCTGTATATTTTGTCTGCTTTTTTACTTTTCTTTTTCCTTCTCTTTTTGAGGGATCTTTTTTCAAGGTTTGTTTTGCCCAATTTTTTTTGTTTTTTTTTGTGTTCGAATTGAGAAGGAGAAAAAGAGATCGGTGAATGAACGGAAATGATTCTGCATTTGGGAGTTGCAGTAAACTGGAAAACGTAACTACATGAGTTTACTTTTAACGAGAAGAGTTTTTCCTTGTTTTCAAGGCCACTCGTTTCAGTTAAGAAGAACCTTCCTAAACCACATTCCTTTTTTGTGAAAATCTTCTTCAAAAATAATTAAACATCGCGGTCTTTTTTTTATTATTTACATATAAAAAGAAGCGAGAAATCATTTCATTTTATTTTTTCTAGTGCAATTTTAATTAAAAATTGTATCATAGTTCTGTTTTTTAATTCATTTCACTATTATATATATATCTATTATTTGTAAAAATAGCTGCAAGCAAAAATTGTTTCATATGGGCAATTCTACGTGAGATTTAAGTCGACCTCTTAAAATCGGCCAAAAATATTTTTTTTCTATTCTGTATCGAAAAAAACAGATATACGTATTTTTTTATTTTTGTTTAATTGTCCAAATTTTTGAGTTATGAATTTTCGAAATTTTGGACTTTTAATTGTAGACCTATATTTAGTAGCTTATAAGTCCGAAAATATTGAGTTTAGGAAAAAGTTGTTAAAGAATGAAAGTTTTAGTTTTCTTTCGACTTTTAAGAAATGTAAACAAAAAAAATTCTTTTTTATAAACAAATTAATTTTTTTTAACTTTGGGCCGGATTTTTAAAAATTTTTTTTAAATTTATACCTTATACCTTATAGTATAGAGAAGATTTTCCAAATAGTCCCGAAATGGGCTTCATGTGTTAAATGAGTTTTAAAACATTTTCAAAAATCACTTGCAAGCATCACAGTGGGATTTTTTTTACAATTAACATTTTAAAACTGTCTACAGCTTAGACCCTTTAATTTAAGACAATGAACACTCGAATAGATTAAAAATTGTACGCTGTAGACAGTTTTAAAAAGTTAATTGTAAAAAAATCCCACTGTGATGCTTGCAAGTGATTTTTGAAAAGGTTTAAAAACTCATTTAACACATGAGGCCCATTTCGGGACTTTTTGGAAAATCTTCTCTATATTATAAGGTATAAATAAATTTTAAAAAAATAAATAAAAATCCGGCCCAAAGTTAAAAAAAATTAATTTGTTTATAAAAAAAAATTTTTTTTCATAAAAAATTAAGAAAATTTTTTTTTGTTTACATTTCTTAAAAGTCGAAAGAAAACTAAAACTTTTATTCTTTGACAACTTTTTCCTAACTCAATATTTTCGGACTTATAAGCTACTAAATATAGGTCTACAATTAAAAGTCCGAAATTTCGAAAATTCATAACTCAAAAATTTGGACAATTAAACAAAAATAAAAAAATACGTATCTGTTTTTTTCGATACAGAATAGAAAAAAAATATTTTTGGCCGATTTTAAGAGGTCGACTTAAATCTCATGTGGAATTGTCCATATATTTTTTGATAATTTTCACAAACTTTTTAATTTTAAATTAAATTGAAAATTTTTTCCAGTTCGTTTCTGTTTTATTCCATTGTTTTCTCGTTGTGCGTAAAAAAAACTAACAGAAAAGAATAATGAAACTGAAAACTAATATTTTACATTTGTTAATTAATAAAAAAACATTACTTCAATGGCCGAACTTTAGTTCAATTATAATTACGAGCTGCCATTGTGAAGGATCCTACTCTTGAAAGTTTACATTGAAAATACTGTTTGATGTCAATTTTTATTCATTTTATATGAACTTTTATCCTTTGATTTATATTCAAGAATAATTTTCTATAGTTTTGGGTTTATACAATTTGTTCTCGTAATTTTTGTAATATTTATTATTCTTATTTCATTGTAGCATTGCGCTTTTGTTGTAAAAAATAATAAAATTATGACAATAACAAAGATATTCAATAAAAGTGTAGAATATTACATTTAACTTTACTTAGAATTTACAATAAAATTAAAATACAAAAGGATTTTCAATTTTACACAAAATGACGAATTGATGTTGGTGATATTATCTTGACTCCATTTTCACTTAACTTTCATTTTATTCTCACTTTATTTTCACTTTACTTTTATTTCATTTCCATGCATTCACTTTCACTCCATTTTCATTTCACTTTCACTTTATTCTCATTTTATCTTCACTTCATTTTAAATTCACTTTTATTTTATTTTCATTTGACTTTACTTTCATTTCATTTTCAATTCACTTTTATTTCATTTCCATTCCACATTCACTTTACTTTCACTTCTTTTTCTCTTCACTTCCACATCATTCTCACTTTATTTTTACTTAATTTTCAATTTACTTTTATTTCATTTCCATTTCACTTTACTTTCACTTTAATTTAACTTCATTTTTTATTCATTTTTATTTATAAGTGAAAATGGAGTGAAATTGAAGTGAAAATGTAGTGAAAGTCAAGATGAAATGGAGTGAAATAAATGTTCGATGACAGTGAAGTGAAAATGAAGTAAAAGCGATGTGAAAGTAAAGTGAAAGTGAAGTGAGAATAGATTGAAAGTGAAGTGAAAATTGATTGAAAATGAAGTGAAAGTGAGTAGTAAAGTCGAGTAGTAGTCAAGCGAAAGTGGAGTGAAATAAATCTTAGATGACAGTGAAGTGAAAATGGAGTAAAAGTGATGTGAAAGTAAAGTGAAAGTGAAGAGAAAATAAAGTGAGACTAGATTGAAAGTGAACTGAAAGTGAAATGAGTAATGTAAAGTGAAGTGAAAGTGATATGAAAATGAAGTGATAATAGATTCGAAATGATCTTAAAGTGAAATTGAGAGTAAAGTAAAAATAAATTAAAAGTATTTAAATACCTATTATTTATTCTTTTTCTGAGAATAAAAAATTCTGAATTAAAAGATATATTCTACTATTCGATAGTTGAATTGCTCCAGTATATTTCATGGTGAATTGCGTTCAAAAAAATTCCAGGAAATGACAAAATGAAAGGAAAACTCGCTAGAGATATCCTGGCGATTGGTTAGTTTACTGCAAACCAAACCCAATTTCCCAGGAACTGGTATTTTTCTAAGCTCAATAGACATCGAACGCTTCAACGATTTTAATGTATTTACACGTGAACCTTAAAATTTTTTGCCAGCGTAACTGTTTTCTAACAATTTTTTTTCTCTTAAAGTAAATTTTACTCTATGTACTATTGTTTCTATCTTGTGTTTTATCTTCTTTGTATTATTTTTATCATTATTATGTATAATTTATTACGACTTAAAAATATATGTTCTTCAGTTTCGATCAGTGTAAGCTATACCGAAAACCAACGAGTGAGTAGTTTCAAGCAATTTTACCGATTTTCAAAATTTTCTATCCGCCATATTGGATCCGAGATCCGACATTTTGAATTTTGAAAATTACAGTTAATATTCGTCATCAGCAACCCCAAGTGAGAAATTTCATGTAATTTTTTTAATTTTCAAATATTTTTGTCCGAAATATTGGATCCGCCATTTTGAATTTTGCAAATTGTATTTCAAATTTGTAATTAGCGACCCCGAAAACCCCCGAGAAGTCATTTTCAGATGATTTTATTCAATTTTGAATATTGATGATACATTTGCTACTTATCAATTATTTTGCACTGACTTTTCTGCGATTTTTGATCCACCATCTTGAATTCTTAACCTCTCAAGTTCACAGTTCGAAAGTAGAACTATTTTCTCCACCTTCGGCATATGTGTGACGAGTCAAAAAAATCTTATTGATGTGAAAAATGTGTTTTCAAAAAATAGATGCCCTTTTTTCGGTATTTTTTGAATTTTTGAAGCCATTGTGGATTTCCTGATAGTCAAAATGCTTTTTTTGACCCCTTCACTGTTTGAGACAAATTTATCCCCAGTGAACACAAATAACATGCATATATGCTGACATTCTCATAGAATTGTTACAGAATTGTTATATGCATGTTATTTGTGTTCACTGGGTCATGATTGTCCAAAAAAGTCCAGTAAAATCTGTTGAGTGAAATTTCATTAAATTTAGTATATAAGGGTTTTCGGGGTCGCTAAATCAAAATCTGACGTCAAAATTAAAACATTCAAAATGGCGAATCCAAAATCGCGGACATGATTTTTTATTTTATCGGAAATTTCATTAAATTTAGTATATCAGGGTTTTCGGGGTCGCTAAATCCAAATCTGTCGCAAAAATTCAAAATGTCGGACAAAATTTTTTCATTTTATCTAAATTTCATGAAACTTATTATTGAAAACCCTTATAATACTAAGTTTAATGAAATTCCAAATAAAATAAAAAAATCATGTCCGATATTTTGTATTCGTCATTTTTAATTTTTTAATTTTGACTTCAGATTTGAATTCAGGGACCCCAAACACCTTTTTATGCTAAGTTATAAGAATTTCCACAAAAAATAAAAAAAGTTTCTTAACCCCTTCGCAGTTCAGTTTTTAAATCGCTTGTGGGCCTAAAACGGTTCGAAAAAAAATTTCCAAAAATGTGATTTAATCGTATATAAGGTTTTTGGGGTCACTTAATTTGAATTTGAGGTCAGTTTTTCAAAATTCAAAATGTCGGAACCAATGTGATTACCTAATATGGCAGATAATTTTAAAATTGATGCGTTTCGACCGAAATTAATTTCTCTGGGGTTTTTGGTGTCGCTAATTACAAATCTGATGTCAGATTTTCAAAATTCAAAATGACGGATCCAATATGGCCGCCATGAAAATTAAAAATCCATTGGAGTTTCTTAAAACTTGTTACTCGGGGGGTTTTCGGACTTGATGCGTTTAGATCTAAATTTGTTTCTCGGGGGGGGGGGGGGGGGGGGGGGGGGGTTATCGGGACAAAATTTTTTAAAAGATTTGTTTAAAAATGTTTACACTGAAGTTTTTAAAATTACAAAATTCGTATTTAATGTAAAAATGGAAATTGTAATAGTTGCTTTTTTATCTCTTTCTTTCTTTTAATTACCTACTGAACCGTAGGCTGTACTTCTATTTAGTTAGATATTTTACAAACCATTTTACATTTTTGAAGTCTGACATCAGATTTTAATTCATTTTTAAAATTTTGGTCCCCATATTGACATCAATCAAAGTCTTAGTCAAAGTCATAGTCAAGGTTTTAGACAGAGTCTTAGTCAAAGTCCAAGTCATAGACTTAGACTTCCTGGTGTTAATTTAATCCTAGAGGGATTAAACTGTTGCAGATTATTTAAATCCATTCTGATGTTATTTTAACACCTCACGACTTACTGTGATAAAATTTAATTAATAATCCACCTCTTTAGCAATATTTTCCTTACAAAAGGTTTACCGCATAGAAAAGTAATTAATTACAAAAAAAGTAACCAGAAAAAAAATTAAATCGAAAAAGTTAAAATAAAAGTGAATCCTTGAATTTGAAGTGTACATTTTGTAATACTGTCGCGTCGTCCTTGAGTGTTTTTTTTATCGGTGGCAAAATTAACGAGCAATAGATTCACCCTACATAACTTTAGGCCCCTATCATTAAAGTGATGGATGATCGCTTTAGCGTCAGTCGAAATAACTCTTCAAATACGAATATAAAAAGCGATCGTTTTTTTTTCTTTTTTTTTGTCGGTTACTAGTTGATGAGTAATGTTGAGGAAATGGCCGACGAGCGATCTTTGGGTCGATAGCGCAGGCATACGGGTTACAAAGTTACTTTAACGAGTGTAGTGGGCAAATGTAAATGGCGTGGGTGCTGGTTCGAAGCGCGAAGAGGAAATCTGTGGAAAACTCGGAAAGGTGGAGGGTTTGGGGTATGTTAGTAGTATTAGTATAGTGGGTGGTGGGGTGTGGGGGAAATGCGGAACTGAAAAGGAAGGATGAGACTGGCGGAGTTTGTAATTGCAGCGGCTTTAACGCGTCGGTGATGGCCAATGGTAATGACCCGCTCCGAATGTCTCTCCTTGAAAGTCGAGGAGTGAAGAGAATAGTGCCAAGGAGTATTTCATCTCTACTTGCTTGGCTTTGTTCTTCTTTTTTATTTTCACTAACGTCCGCCACGACGCTTGTTATACTTGGATGTTCAGGTTTCTTTTCGTTACCCCTTTTAATAATTCCGCTACCCTCATTTTCATGATTCTTCAAAAAGTCATTTTGTGGTCGCAAGAAAAAAACATATTCTTATTACGTTTTTTTTTTTTAATTACACTTTTCTTTTACAATTTTGCTTTGAAAATAGCGCATTTTAGTTATAGGAAATCTTAGAAAATTGTGAGGTAATAATAATTAATAATTAATAATTAATAATTAATAATTAATAATTAATAATTAATAATTAATAATTAATAATTAATAATTAATAATTAATAATTAATAATTAATAATTAATAATTAATAATTAATAATTAATAATTAATAATTAATAATTAATAATTAATAATTAATAATTAATAATTAATAATTAATAATTAATAATTAATAATTAATAATTAATAATTAATAATTAATAATAATAATTAATAATTAATAAAATATAATTAACTGTTAGAAAAATAAACCCACTTGGCATAAAGTTCACTTGCAATTGTATTAACTCACTTTACGTAAAGTTCGTGTTTAAAAAAAATAAACTCACTTGGCATAAAATTTACAAAACATAAAACACACTTTAACCCACTTTTTAATTTTCATTTAACTTGAAATTTACTTGAAAGAATATGAACCCAACTGGCATAAAATTCTCCAGAAATTGTATTAACTCACTTGACATAAAGTCACTTTTTCTGAAAAAAAACTCCACTAGGCAAAAAATTCACCTTTTGTCAAACGCACTGATTTTTAGTCAACTTTAAATTCACTTGAAAAAAATAAAACCCACTTGCCATAAAATTTAACTGATATAAAACATACTTTAAACCATTTTTTTATTTATATTTATTTAGAAATTCACTTGATTGGAAATAAAACGCACTTACTATAAAACTCACTTGGCACAAATTGCACTTGAAAGAAAATGAACCAAAACATTTTAAAATTCACTTGAATGACAATAAACCAACTTGCCATAAAACAAATGCGCATTTGTTATAAAATTCACCTGAAATTCTATTAAACCACTTAACATTTAAAATAAATTATTAAAAAATAAACTCACTTGAGATAAAAACAACTCACTTGACATAAAATTTACGGGACATAAACCCCACTTTAACCCAGTTTTTAATTAACATAGATAACTTTAAATTCACTTGAAAGAAAATAAAACCCACTTACCATGAAACAAATTCGCACTTGGTATAACTGCACTTGAATTTTTTCACGAAAAAATCGTGTCGTGCCTTGACACGATACAAAGAACGCTTAGTAATTTGTGTCGTGCCTTGACTCGACACAAGGTTCACTTGGTAATTCGTGTCGTGTCAAGTTACGACACAAATAACGCATGCAAGATTCTACATAGTGTTTCATGCTTGTCCTTAAAACGTGTCTTGACACGACACGAATTACCAATCAAACTTTGTGTTGTGTCAAGACACGACACGAATTACCAGGCGTACTTTGTGTCGTGTCAAGGCACGACATGGACACGACGCGAATTTTCGTGTTTTTTCGTGTCCGTGTCGGTCCCTGCTTGAAATAAAACAAACTCACTTTCGAAAGAACGAATGCGCACTTGGCATTAAATTCGCTTTAAAATGAAGTAACCCACTTGACATAAGTCACTTCTTATTAAACAAATTAACTTGATATAAAATAAACTCGGACTAAAATTTAATAAACAAAAAATTCACTTTTACCAACTTTTTAGTTTTCATTTAACTTGAAATTCACTTGAAAGAATATGAACCCAAGTGGCATAGAATTCACCAGAAATTGTATATTTTTTTAAAGAATAAACTTTTATAGAATAGTTTTGAAGAATAAATTTTTTAAAGAATAAATTCTCTTGACATCAAATTTACTTAACATAAAACCAACTTTTTGAATTTCATGTAACTCAAAACTCACTTGACATAAAAACTCAATTGACATAAAAGCATTTAACATAAAACCCTCTTTTTTAAATTTTATTTAACTCAAAACTCACTTGAAAGACATAGAAACCTACTTGACATAAACTTAATTTAAATTGTATTAATCTTTTTGACATAAAGTCACTTTTTATTTTTAAAAAACTCACTTTGCAAACAATTTACTTTAAATCATTATTTTCTGTATAAACTGCACTTGAAACTCACTTAAGGGCATCCGGGAAAAATCAAGCCCAAAAAGTGTTTTCCCGCGTGTCGTCTCACTCCTAAATAATTAGAGATATTTAGTTCTGATTTATCATGATAATTAGGGGAATTCATGATGATAAATAATATTCTCGAAATTTACAAGTAATTTTTGAAATAAATATTGAAAAACGAAATTACAAAAGTTGGATTTTGGGCGAAAGTGGGAGACAATATGGCGGTCAGCACACAGACAAGTGGATCTATGTGTCAGTGGTCAAGGAGGTGGCGCCAATTCTCGGAAGTGGTCGCGAGTTGAACTGAGGGAAATGTATTAACCTCAAATTACTCCACTTTCAATCGTTAATAAAATAATTTCCTCGCAAAATTATTGCAAAAACGGAGAGGGCCGCTCCTCGGAGAGTCTTCCTCTATCACCCCTCCAAATATGAACCCGAAATATTTTATCCTCTCAAAATGAGACGTCTATACTGAACCGTGAAAAACCCCTTTTTTCCGTATATTTAAACAATTTTTTCAATAATTATTTATCAAAATTTCTCCAAATTCCGAGAGGACCGCTGGTTCCAGAGCATTTCTCTATATTTACCAAAAAATCCCGACTCAAAATATTCTTTTCTTTTTAAATGAGACGTCTATCACGAAACCAGTATTATTTCCCGGATGCCCTTAAAAGAAAATGAATCCCAATATCTTAAAATTAACTTGATTCTCAAAAAAACCGACTTGGCATAAAAGCACTTTCAATTAACCTACTTTTTGATTTTTAATCAACTTGAAATTGCAGTTGACATAAAGTCGCTATTTATTAAAATAATCTCACTTGACATAAAATCAACTTACTAAATCTAAGATAAATACAAACTTATTTAATAGAGAATGAACTCACTTGATACAAAGTCACTTGACATAAGTCCCAATTAAGATTATTTTAAGTGATTTTTTTTTAAATGTGTATTATTTCAAGTGACTGTCACAACAAGTGAAAATTATTTTAAGTTTCAATTAATTTCGAGTAAATTTTGTCAAGTGAGTTTTATTACAACTAACTATAATACTAAGTAAGTCAAGTGACATTTATTTAAAGTGAATATTATGTCAAGTGATTTTTTTACAAGCGACTATTACGTCAAGTGGTAACTTTGTCAAGTAAGCTTTATTTCAAGTTTATATATCGACGAGGTATTATGTCGATAATACAAGTGAGTAATATATCAAGTGAGTGTTTGGACAAGTAATTATTAAGTCAAGTGGATATTATTTCAAGCGAATATTATGACAAGTGAGTATTAAATTAAAATTAATTTTTTTCAATCGTCAATTATGTCAAGTGAGTGTTATTTTCTTAGTGAATATTACGTTAAGTGAAAATTGTGTCAGTTGAGTTAGTTTATCAAGTGAGTATTTTGACAATTGTGATTTATACCAAGTGAATTTTATTATTATTATTAATTATGTCAAGTGCGTTTTGTGATTATTGTGACTATTGAATCAAGTGATTTTTTTGAAGTGGTAATTATGTCAAGTGCCTTTTATTACAAGTGAGCATTTTTTAAATTTAGATTTATTTGAAGTAAATATTATATTAAGCGAGAATTATGTCAAGTGAGTTTTTTACCGTGTGACTATTTTGTCAATTTTGATTTATGCGGAGCGTCAATTATATCAAGGGAGCATTGAATCAAGATGTAAAATTAATTTTATTTTCAAAACTAATTTTTATTACCACTTATTACCAAAAGTACAAGAATTTTGAAAAATCCGTGCATTAATTCATTTTCACCGTAATATTTCCTATAGTCATATTCACATTCCTGTTGACTTAAATTGACATTTACGTGAAATAGGAAAATTATACAAATTTGAAAGAGGTCATTTCTTTCATATAAGGATAAGAAAAAAATTTTTTTATGTTAAAAAAATGTGAAGCATTTTTTTTCTATTGCTTCGAGGGAAGCTTACGTTGCTGATAATGACATGATAAGGGATTTTCTAGGGGTCGATATTATATATAGAGGGTTGGTTTTTTTTGAAACGTTGAATATAAAAATTTAGGGTTCATCATCCTTATTCTTTTCCCTTCACATCTATTTGTAATCGAGTCGATTTTTTTTTAAATAATTTTACACGCTCTATACCTTGAATTGGGGGTTTGAAAAATTATTCTCGTTTTGAATAATATATAGAGAAAAAAAGGGAGTGAGATCTTTTTAGCGCCATAAATGTAATATTTATCTTAAATTACAATTTTTCCTTGCACAATTGAATCTTGAATTTTTCAAATAAATTGAAGGAACACAAAATGATATTTTCCCAGTGGCGAAACCATGAGTCGAGCGTCTGACTCGACACGTTCATTTTTACTGAATATTCCCGAGGAACCAAAATAAAAATAATCCATGTTACCAATGCGCTTTCATGTGAAATGTGTTTTTTTCATAAAATAATATAATTCGTAAAATGTTAATTTCCTTTTTACCCATTTCTTCAGGTTTTAGAATAATTATAGAAAATTAATTCTTTTTTAAATAGTATTACAAAAAAATCAAAATTGTAATTATTTATTAAATTAATTGGAACTTTTATTAGAATTTGTAAATTACTTGTTTCCTTTTGTTTTTATTATTTTTATTTTTATTTTATTACAACTTTTACTATTATTTTATACACTTAGAAAAATTTAATTTTGAAATTAAAAAAAAATTTGGAATAATATTATCGGTAATTTTGTTTTCTTGCTTTAAATAACTGTTTGGGAATGTAAAACATTTATGGGACTTTATTCGCTCTGTGAATTTGTCTAGTTTTTTTTTTGAGACAATGTTGTAGCCACTTTCCACTTTATGGCACGTTTCTCTTCAAAAGAAATCTCCGTGAAGAGTCTGTTTAAGAAAAGAAACTTCAGTATAATCTAATTCTCCAAATTGTGTATAACTCCTTTCATAGTATCGCGTTTGGCGACGACAATTTCGTTGCAGCGTCAGTGAGATCGATGAAAACGTCTTGAAAATGACTTTTCACTATACTGGGTGTCTTGGAATTTGCATTTGATATTTAAAAAACATTTTTTAAATTAATATTTTCTTTTATTAAAATTTTATAATTTGCACATTTTTTTTATAAATTTTTTAATAAAATAAGTAGATAATGAAAATTTAATTTAAAAATTTGTACTTAAATTTGTTAAATAATGAAGACTCGAGACATTTTTAAATACAAAATTCCAGTTTGATACCACTGTGCACACTGCACATGTCCTTAATAGAATTATATTCAATAGAAATTATTATTTGTTTTCATTCTTTTGATAATAATTTTAATATAAAGTCTTTTCTTTCTTTTTCAGGTGAGTTAAACAATAAGATTATGTTTCCTGTCGAGTTTATTTCGTAAGTAATTAAATCTTCGATTAAAATTTTAAACTATTAAAGCTATAAGTTTTGATAAAGAAACTACAATTGATTCAAATTAGTACAATGCTTTCAGGCTTCGTACTCGATAATAGTTTTTAAAAAAGTAGCAAAAAGTAGCTTTCAGAATGAACAAAGTAGTAAAAAAGTAGGTATGGAAAAATTAAATTTGACTACTCAATTTTTTCATAATTTATAAATTAAATAAGATTCAAAAATTTTTGAATTTTTTTTTTTGAAAAACTACATTTCTAAAAAATTACTGTAATTCTTTAAACATTTAATCATTTTTTTGTAGAAATTTTTAAATAAAATTAGTCAAAACGTTAATCATGTTATTTCAAAATAAAAATTTTAATATTATTACAGGTTTAACAACAATTGAAACTCTCAAAGATTTAAATTTAAAAATCTTTTGAAATATAATAATTTCAAAAAATAATATAACGCTTCTAATAGGTATTAAATTATTATCTAAAATTTTAACTGAAATTTAATTTTAAATTAACTCTTATTAGAAAGTTCTTCGAGAATTATATAATTTAAATTCGAAAGTAAAGAATTTATTGAATAATTAAATATTTCTTAAAACTGAATTCTTGTAAAGAACTTTATCAAAATTTTTTAAAATAACTGAATTCTTCTAAAGAGTTTATCACAATTTTTAAAAATAAGTTAATTCTATCAACAAATTTTGTTAAACTTTTTAAAAATAATTAAATTCCTTCAAGAAATTTTATTTAAATTTTATTTTAAAAATAATTGAATTTTTTCGAAGATTTTTATAACTTATGAAAATAATTGAATTAATGCGAAGAACTTTATTAAAATTTTGTTGAAAATAATTAAACTGTTACGAAGAATTTTATTAAAATTTTGGAAAATTAGTTAAATTTTTTCAAGAAATTTAATTAAAAACGTAATAATTTATTTCAATGTGCAAAAATTAATGAAAATAATTATTAAATTTTAATAAACAAATTATATTAAAATTTGTTTAAATGTTTAAATTCTTCTATAGAATTTTAATAAAATTTTTAAATTGAAATTCTGCAAAGAGTTTTATTAGTTATATAAAATAAGTAAATTTTTGGAACAAATTTCATTCATATTTTAAAAAATAATTGTATTCCTAAGAAGAATTTTATTATAGTGTAAATTTTTAGAAATAAATAAATTTAAAACAATTTTTTGAATTAACATCATTAAAAATTTTAATTGTTGTAAAGCTGTAATAATATTAAAATTTTGAATTGCAAAAATTTTTAAATTTAAACAAAAAAATTGTTTAAGTTTAAAAAATCACAATTATTATTATGAAATAATAACAATAATAACAATAATATTTAAATACCTACTTGTTTAAATATTTATTTAACAAAAGTTATTGAAGTTTTAAATAATTTATTGCAGAAATTCTATAAAAAAGTTAAGTTTTTTGAAAAATTATAATTAACATTTTTTTGAAGACAATTTTAAAAATTGAAACTGTTGGAAATTTTTTCAAATTTTATTTAAATAAATTTTAATTTTTCAAGAATTTTATTCATTTTTTACTTTTAAAAATTATTTTTAAACATAATAATCTTGATTTTCGAATAATTTCAACTAATTTTAACTATTTGAAAAAAATAATTGAATTTTAAAACAATTAAAAATTAAAGTTATTTTTTCAAGGATGAAAAAAGAAGTTAATATTCTTCCTGGAGATCAGGAATAAACATTATCAAATTTTTGTAATAATCCTTAATAAAATAAGTTACTTTTTTTGCACACACAGTTTTCCTGAAAGTATCAAATTGATCCAAATTTTTGGTGTCAATTCGTTGCAATTTAATACTTTTAAGTTATCAGTGCTTTGAATCGACTAAAACGAGTATTTTCAATATTTTAATGGTTACTTTTCGCTATTTCTTTTTCATTAATTAACGAGTAGGAAGCGTGTAAAAATTTACGGGGATGTTGATTACGAAACGAAACTTTGTTTGTAAAAATTCAATAAAGTGGACAAGAAAAATAGAAAACACAGGTTTACAAATTAAAAACTTTTTTTTGTCAATCGAACAAAACATTTTTTTCAAATAGTAGGTGTTTTTTAAGTAAGAAAATCATAGTTTTAATTTTTTTTTCCCTCGTGCAGTTTTTCTGTAGCTTCAAATTTTGCATTTTCGAGGTTAAACGTCACTTAAACTTACCTGTAGGAAAATTAGCTTTTCAAAATATAATAAATGAGGTATCATTGGAAAGGTTATTAAATTACCTTTCGATCCATAGGTCACAGAATAAAATTCGACGAAAATTGAGAGAGTTACAGTCGATTAAAGATCAAATTTCATGACAATTTTGATGATTTTTAGACATTTGAGTAACTTCTACTATTTTTTTCTACATCAAACAGAAAAAAAAATTTAGGGTTTAATTTTTTTATTGATAGACTATATGATTACAAAAATTTTGAGTCCTTGTGGACCTCGATTGGATTAAACATGACAATTCTAGACTAAATTTAGTGAACGAAACTACTTTCTTCATTTTTAGTATCCCTTAAACATTTGCAGCAAAAATTCAAGTAATAAAATTTAGTTAAGCGCTAAAGTTACTAAAATCACTAATCAAGGGTTTCTAAAGTCGTAGGTTTCGAATCCAATGTTAGTTTTCCAAATTTCAAAATGTCGGATCCAATATGGCGGACAAGTTATTAAAAATCGATGAAATTCGTCTTAAATTTGTTACTTGGGGGTTTTTGGGGTCGCTGATTACGAATCCGATGTCAGATTTCGAAAATTGAAAATGATGGATTCATAATGGTGAACGAGTTTTTTAAAAATCCATCGAATTCGCACCTATTGAATCCGCCATTTTGAATTTTTGAAATCTGACATCGGATTTGTAATCAGCGAACCCGAAAACCCCCGAGTAACGAATTTAAGACGAATTTAATCGATTTTTAAAAACTTGTCCGCCATATTGGATCCGCCATTTTGAAATTTGGAAAACTAACATTGGACCTCGAAAATGCAAAATTTGAAGCTACAGAAAAACTGCACGAGGGAAAAAATTAAAACTTCACTGTAAATCAGTTAAATCAATCAGATTTGCTTAAAACTAATTAATTTCATTTTTAATTTTGCGTCTTCCATATTGAGTCCGACGTTTTGAATTTTTTAAACATATAAATAATTAGCGACCCCGAAAACCCTAGAATATAACAAGTTTCAAGAAAAACCTATAATTTTTTTATTTTTTCCGGCATTTTGAATTGGGAAAAATTGGGATTAAAAACGACAAGCAGAAATTATAAGAAATTTTCTGTTTCCGTTAAAATTGTCTCATAGAAATTATTCATGTTCGAAAACAGGAAATTCAAATTTTGTTTCGCTATTTGTTTTTTCAGCCACCTTCATTCGTTTGTCAATTGTGGTTACCCTTTTTGGTAGATTGTCAGAATTCGAAGTAATTTATAAATTGAAATTTTTATTAAATATGAAGTAGAATTAATTAAATCTAATTTTTCAAAAAAAAGCCAAAAATATTTTTGATTTTGAAAAAATTAAGTTAAATTTTGAATGATAAATAAGAAAAATTAGGAATTGTTATTATTATATTATTTTGTTTATATTTAATATTTTTGAATTTTCATATTATTGTTACTATTATTATTATTACTTTTGTTACTATTGAAGAGGTTGAAATTTCAACTGTTTTGAATTTTGAAATTGAAAATATGCTTTTGATCAAAATTGCAGATTTTGATGTGCACACCCAGTATGATGGTCGGAAGTCGCGAATATACATCTATTGCAATGAAATGCAAATGGAAAATGTCCCGGAGTCTATTCGTTATTCTCTCTCTCTCTCTCTCTCTCTCTCTCTCTCTCTCTCTCTCTCTCTCTCTCTCTCTCTCTCTCTCTCTCTCTCTCTCTCTCTCTCTCTCTCTCTCTCTCTCTCTCTCTCTCTCTCTCATTTTGCCGTGTAGAAAATTTTTGCTGTCTTTCCACGCTCGGACAAGTTCGCCATTACCGCGCTTTAAAATCGGTATCTGATAAAGATGAAATTTTCAACTGAAGAGACACTCAAGCATTACACAATTTTCAATGTTGTATGTATGTGTCTGTGAGTTTGAATGCGAGCAATGCTTTTGTGTTTGTCAGGACATTTTCAAACATCTGTGAAAAGAAGTTTGCATATGGCTATGCGAAAATTGAATAATCAATTGATCAGAAAAAAAGAGAAATAAAAATAAAACTGGGAACGATTTCCTTATAGATGAGAGAATTCTTTTTCTCCAGCTCTCTCTCTCTCTCTCTCTCTCTCTCTCTCTCTCTCTCTCTTTATGAGTTTTTATTTTTGTTTTTTTTGCAAATAATATTGCGCACGGATAATAATATTCAAATTGAATTTATTTTTATGTGTTTAGAAATGTTTGATATTAAAATAAATTTTAATGTAAACGAATATTGATATTGAGAAAAAAATTTTTGTTTTTCAAATAAATTTTATTTGACAGTGAAAGTTTATTTTATTAATATTTATTATTTGTATATTAATTTATTTGTTTTTATTTTATCACAATATTTATAATGGAAATTCTTAAATAACGTCGAAAAATTTTTAATATCTACTATTTTAATAAAATTTTCCAAATAATTCAATTATTTAAAAAAAATTTGATAAAATTTTACGCAAACAGTTAATAATTTTCATAAATACATAATAAAAATTTCACAGGAATTCGATTATCAAATTTTATATAAATTTCTTCGCAATAATTTAATTATTTTCATAAATAATAAAATTTTTTACAAGGATTTTAATTATTTTCATGAATAATAGAACTCAGCGCAAAATTTCAATTTTTTTTAATACAATAATTGTAATGGAATTCCTCGAAAAATGTAATTATTCTTAAAAAGTTTGTGAAAATTCGTCTAAAGAATTCAATTATTTAAAAATTTGTTGATAAAATTTTTTTATGAATTCGATTACTTAACATATTTTAATAAAATTCTTTGAAAGAAATTAATTTGTTTAAAAATTTTTTATAAAATTTACTTAGAAGAATTCAATTATTTTTAATACAATTTTAATTAAATTATTCGAAATAATGGAATTATTCTTTTAAATTATAATAAAATGATTTAAAAAAATCAATTATTTCTAAAAGTTCCAAGAATGCTATAATTCTTACAAAAAATAAATTTTTGAATTGTTTTTAAAAAAATTTGATAAAACTCGTTATGGGTAAGAATTCCTGAAGTGGGCAACGGATTTTCCAAGGTTTGCAATTTCTATAATAAACTTTATAAAAATAAAGTACTAATAGAGGGACAAACAGTCACCAAGTTTTATTTGAAAATATTTATTTGTTTATTTTTTATAAACAATTTAATTTTAATGTAACATTTTTTTAAAACATTTATATCTCAGAACTGGATTATCGGATTTTGATGAAAATTTTTGGACACAATTAATGAAGATTTCAGCTTTTTAAGGAAAATTATTTCAATGTTGAAAAAAATTATTTATTGTAAAAAATAATTGTTAATAATAAACAAATGAATAATTAATTGTGTTCTGGACCTTTTTCGTAAAATTTTTTTTCAGAAACTTAAACTATATAAATCAAGGATTAAATAACTGAAAGAAAAAGTTGGTAGATCGAAATAGTTTATTAACTGTGAATTTTTTTGTGAGCGCGGTCGCGTTGTTCCGTGCGTCGCGGCTTGACGTGGAGCTCCATAAGTTCATTTCACACTCACCACGAACACCAAGTATTCTTAAAAACTGAAATACAGAATAAGTATCTAAAATTTAAGATTATTAGTAGAATTATTTTACCACATTATTGTTTATACTAGTGACAATAATATGCCAAAATAATTTTTTCATTCAGGTATGTTTAAGAAAAGTAATTTACTTTTAATTAAATAAATTTCACTTTGTTGGTGTTTAACTAGTATTTTTGTTTTAATTTTCTACTAAATTTGTAAATAAATAAAAAATGTTTTAGTTAAAAGTAAAAATTTAAATTTCTGTTATGGAATTTTATCGAAACTGGTAAAATTTCGTCTAAAGTAAAGATTTTAAATTTGCTTATGTTGGATTTATTTTTTTAATATCATCAACGATAATTTGAAGAAAAAAAAACTGTTTATTACTCAGAAGACAATATTTTACACTTGGAATGTTTTCAATTTTAATTTTTTGTTCGAGAAATATTGTATAATTTGTTTTATTAATCTAACACAAGGAAATTTGAATTCTCTGCTTTAGACGAAATTTTACCAGTTTCAATAAAAATCCATAACAAAAATTTTAATCTAAAGAAAATTTTTTTACTGTGAACTTTTTACTTATTTAACAAAAACATTTTTTATTTACTTACAAATTTAGTCGAAAATTGAAACAAAAAGACTAGTTAAACACCAACAAAGTGAAATTTATTTAATTGAAAATAAATTACATTTCTTAAAAATACCTTAATAAAATAATTATTTTTACATATTATTGTCACTAGTATAAACAATAATGTGGTAAAATAATTCTACTAATAATCTTAAATTTTAGATAATTATTCTGTATTTCAGTTTTTAAGAATACTCTGTGTTCGTGGTGAGTGTGCAATGAACTTATGGAGCTCCACATCAAGCCGCGTCGCACGGACAATGCGACCGCGCTCACAAAAAAATCCACAGTTAATAAACTATTTCGATCTACCAACTTTTTCTTTCAGTTATATAATCCTTGATTTATATAGTTTAAGGTTCTGAAAAAAAATTTTAGGAAAAAGGTCCAGAACACAATTAATTATTCATTTGTTTATTATTAACAATTATTTTTTACAATAAATAATTTTTTTCAACATTGAAATAATTTTTCTTAAAAAGCTGAAATCTTCATTAATTGTGTCCAAAAATTTTCATCAAAATCCGATAATCCAGTTCTGAGATATAAATGTTTAAAAAAAATGTTACATTAAAATTAAATTGTTTATAAAAAATAAACAAATGAATATTTTCAAATAAAACTTGGTGACTGTTTGTCCCTCTATTAGTACTTTATTTTTATAAAGTTTATTATAGAAATTGCAAACCTTGGAAAATCCGTTGCCCACTTCAGGAATTCTTACCCTTATGCAAGAATTCAATTATTTTCCTAAATTATAGAATTCAATTTTTTATAATACACTTTTAATTAAATTCTTTAAAGTAATTGAATTATTCTTTTCTATTTTAATAAAAGGATTCAAAAAAATTCAATTATTTACAAAGATTTAAGATTTTAATAAAATTCAATTATTAAAAAAATATTAATAACAGTTGTTCAAAGAGAGTTCAATAATTATTTCCATAAATATTAAACTTCTTTGCAGGAATTCAATTATTTCAAAAAGCTTTAATAAAATTCGTTGCAAGAATTCAATTATTTTCATAAATAATGAAATTCTTCACAGGATTGGAATTATTTTTAATAAATTCTTCAAGCAAATAACTAATTATTTTTAAAAATTTTATTAAAATTCTTCGAAAGAATTTAATTATTTTCAAAGAATTTCATAAAATTCTTTATGAGAATAAAAATTTTAAGACTCATATTAATCGATATCTTCATGTTTTATGATAATATTCTAATAAGTTGTTGAATTTCAAAGAGGTTTGAATTTGAAGTTTTTGAAAATCTTAATTCCTATGGAAAAATAATAATAATTAAATATTTATTTAAAAAAGAAGTTATTGATGTTTTTAAATAATTTTACAATTAAAGAAATTCGTAAATAAATATACCTAACCAAACATTTTTTTAAGTAAAATGTTTTCCTTTAGTTTTTAAAAATTCAAAAATTTTCAATTTCATTTTCAATTAATGTTTGTAATTGACAAATAGAACTTATAAACATTTTTTTTTCTTTATTTTTAAAAAACTTTGAATTGTATTAAAACGATTGTATAATTAAGAAACAGAAATGATGCAAATTATTTCGTTATGAAAATTGAGAATTGTCTACAAAAATATTAAGAAACAGGAATATGTAATGTTTTTTCACTGAGAGAACATTGTACTTAATTCAAAAATAGAAAAATAATTTTAAGTGATTTTGTTTAATTAAAATTAGTTTGTAAGCTTAATCCCAATATATAGAAAATATCTACTGCTTTGATTCAAAAATATTATTTGTTTGAATAATTATACTTAGTTCAATCATATTTTCTGTCTTGATTTAAACAAAAAATATGTTTAGAAATTTTATGTTTGATTCAAACTTAAAAGTTGATTATAAGTATAATTTAAAAACAACCACAACTCATGTACGAATTAAATATATTATTTCTTTATGAACCAAAAAATATGTTTCAATTAAAATAAATATGATTGACTGTATAGCAAAGATATTTTAAGTTTGATTTAAATAAAATTTGGTAGGATCAAATAAATAATTAATAAGTTGTTTTCTCAGTGTTTTCCCAAAGAAAAGAATGAGTTTGTAAATATAATATTGTTACTGAGAAATAAAAATTATCCATAAAATAAAAACAAAAGCATACACAAAAACTAATTTCAAATTGCGGACAGAATAAATGAAGGAGAGAATTATCAGATTATTATAGTTAATAATTATGAAAAGAATTAATCAAAGAATTTCGAAAATATATTATTCTCAATTAGGACAAATTGCTTAGAGATTAATTAGAAAACTAGTTTTCGAGTTTCGACCCCGAATCAAGATAAACTTAATCTTTGCTTGCTATCTGCTTTGATCTCAGTTCGATTTGCACGTGTATCCTGAAGGATTTTCTGCACTAGTTGCTTAGAAAGAGATTTAACTACATTTTGGTCATTAGGTGATTTGTATACAACTATAGTTGTATTGTTTCACATGTTGATTGAAAAAATGTATAAAGAAATTAAAAATAAATATTCTGCATTTAAATGTGACAAGTTAACATTAACTCTTTACAAGAAGATCTCTCGTTTGTAGATTTATGGACTTTGGACTTGCGTAAGTTCCTTGGCTGAGCTTGAACACGTAACTCTCGTTCCTAATCCTACTTCATAGTCATCGCCTAAGTAATAACGTGGAATGGTACTTTAACTAGAAAGCAGTGGCTATATGGAAATGGTTAGACTTGCTTGCTTTTGACTCTCAGACTTGCTTTTATAAAATGTTGCAAACGCTTTCACAACCCTCCCCTACCCCCTTTGCACCCGCCTGCCAACTTTTACCCCAACTGCGAAAGGGTTTAAAGTTTTAACTTTTAAAGTATTTTCCGTTGCTTGACGGCTAGTCATGTCGGCTGGGTCTTAGTGATTTTATCCTGAATTTCGAAATAGAAAAATTCCAACTGTAAATCTAAGAAGAGCTTTTTTCATCCTTCTTGGATATTTTCAGAAATAGTAAAACAAGTTTTCAATTTATGATCAATACAGCTTTGGAAAAAATAAATTCTCTCTTTCAAATTTTTTTTACATTCAAATATTTAGTCCTTACTTTTTATCTCTTATTTTCTGAATTATTTATCTTGTTCTTTAATTATAATCTAATTCCTTTAGTTTTATTTTCGTGTCTGTTAGAAAATAATTTAAAGAAAATAATTATGTAACCTAATTTTCGTTTTATTAAACAATTTGTGTTTTCATAGTTCGCTGCTTTCTTTCATTATAAATTTAAATTTCCCAGCACTGTGTTTAATAAATTTACATTTTTATTCAATGTGCTGCCATTTTATCTACAGCCAGAATACTTGGAACAAGAGCGCAAACTTTTTCCACTATGAAAACAAAACTCGTTTTGTTTTTTTCGCCACTTTCTTTTTTTTTAATTAAAAAAAAATATATATATATATATATATATATACATTTATTTTTATACGTGACGGTAGGTAAATTTTTTTTTGCTTATTAAAACTTTCTTCCTAAAGATAGATTGAATCAGAAAATTGATTTCTACTTTTAATCTTTTCTCTAAAACAGAAAGATGCTTCATTATAAATAAAAAATTGATTATTAAAATACAAGATAAAAGGGGAGAAAAATGTATGTTTCAGATGAATAGAAAATGAAAAAGAACTGATTGGAGAGTAAATAAAAATAAAACACGGGAATAAAATAATGAGCTGCTTTCATAACTAGTTGGAAGGAGTGAAGAGTCTTTATTTTCTTGATTCAGAAAAGTAGCTTTTCCACCCTTAGTTTTCCGGTTTATATCCATCATCATAGCATACACAAAAAGAGAGAAAGAGAAAGAGAGAGAGAGAGAGAGAAAATACAACGCGGTAGTGTGGATATTTCTTTCATCTTATCAACCACTCCCTAGACAGGAGCCCGATAACAACGATGATAGGAGCTCAACTGACTCTTGCAAAAACTTATTATTCATGTGCTAGAGTTTCCTCCAGGTAACCAACGTTCTCCCTGCTTTCGTATTTGCTAATCCCATGAGACAGTCGATAAACAGCTTTAACTTCGAGACAGGTCATTTCACATTATTATCCACCACACTTAATTCACATCAATCGATATAAATTAAAAATATTATCATTCTAATATCGGTGGAAGTTTATGAAAAATTAAAGAGAAATGAAAAGACGTTATATTTCAGAAATAAATTAATAACGAATATCACTGAGAGAAAAAACTATTGGCCCAATAGCGCCATAATGTTGTCTAATGAAATATGTAAAATGGTTGAGATGTAGGGATGATAGAATTTTATTCAAAAAATATTAATTAGTTTGAAATAAGTGTTGCCATTATTTTCAATAAAATTTTTTTAAATTAATAAATAGTATTTACAGTTTGTATAGACTTTATACGATTTTAGACGATGGAATATGCTTTTGAATCAATAGCACGTGCTCTTATTTGAAATAGTTTTTCCTTCCATTATAATATTTATAAAGAAATTTTTTCGATTTTTAAAAGATGATGGAAAAATGGAAAAATTTTTAATAATACATTTTTTGTCTTTAATAAAAAAAATTTATCAAAAAATTTTAATTGTAAACCAAATTTTTATTTTAAATATATATCGATGATACTCTGTTATGTGTAAAAAGAGATCATGTTGACTTATATAGTTGTTAATACTTGTAATTCTTTTAATGACAATTTGAAATTTACTCATGAATTGGAATTTAATGACAGAATAAACTTTCTTGATTTGACAACAATTAAAAAGAATAATCATCTCATTACGAATTGGTTTCAAAAACCAATATCTTCTAATAGACTAATTTTTCCTCTAATCATCCAAAACAACAAAAAAAAGAACATTGTTTATAATTTATATGACCCGGCTATTTTATTATCACATGACTCTTTCTATAATGAGGATATTAATAAAGTGAAGAAAATTTTACAAAATAATGACTATCCTTTAGAATTTAATAAAAAAGAATGAGTAGCACAAAGTTTTGTTGATAATTAATTATTATAAATATGATAACTTATAGGATTTAAATATTATATTATTAACTTCTAATAAGCTTCAGTTCAATTTTCCAGCAGGAAATAATTAAAAAAATTATCTTTTTTAATTTATAAATGAAAAATATTTGACTGATGTCCGACTATAGAAAAAAGTGTCTGACTACTGAAGCATTCGTAATTTTTCATTAAAATTCTTATATTTTATTAAATACTCAAGTATATTTGTAACAAATTTATATGATTTTTAATCCTGAAGAACTCCTTTAATTGATAATGTGCTTATAAACACACTGTAAGGGAATTGAAATCAACATCATTTAAATAATGTATTATGATTGTATGTAGTGTGATAAACCACAAAAAAGTGTAGCTTGAAATAGGTATTAAAGAGCAAAGATATATTTATTTCTTAAAACATTTTTTTTTAGAAAAGCAACAGTTTTGATAATTGAAACTAATACTATAAATTCAATGCTCATGTGCTTTAAAATTAAAAGCATGTTTGAAAATAAAATACAAATTCAAATGCTATTGAATTGATTTAATTATACCTACGAAATATAATTACTATTTATTAATTTAACAAAATTTTATTTAAAATAATGTCAACACTTATTTGAAACTAATTAAGATTTTTTTAATAAAATTGCATCCACCTACATTTATAACAGCATGTGATTGTTAGGTTCTCAATGGTATTTTTTCGATCACTTTTCTCTTTAAGTATTTAATAAATTGAGCTGAAATTTTGTATGAAAGTCTAAAATACAATAAAGAAGGGCAGTGATGTGCAAAAGCTTTAATATTTTTAAAATTAATTATTACAATTTACTTTAAAATTATCAGTTGTCACGGTCACTTCTAATCAATTTCTCTTCATTACAGATTTCAAAGTGTTATATTATAATTTATTTTTGAATTATTAAAACTTTTGCACATCATTGTCCTTCTTTATTATATTTTAGACTTTCTTGAAAAATTTCAGCTCAATTTGTTAAATATTTAAAGAGAAAAGTGGTCGAAAAAGTTACCATTGAATTTCTAACAGTCACATGCTGTTTTAATTCAATAGCATTGGCGCTATTGGACTAATAGCTTTTTTTCTCAGTGCAGATGAAAGAAGTATTGAAAGATTATCAAGTATAGAAAAAAAATCAAGAATGAATAAATTAACGATTATTTTTATTGAAATAACTGCCACACATTTGGGAATCGTTTTGACAAGCACAACAATAGAAAAGAGATTTATTTATGAATCTGGTACACATGTTACAATATTCCCTCTCCCTACCCCTCACTCCTTGACATACATTTTATCCTGACAATATTTTCCCCCTACTTTCATTTGCAATTCCGTTTCATCCAAGGAGTATATCAAATAACTCCCTAGACGCGTACCCTTTTGTTCATTCCTTTTCTTGCATTTTGCGCACAACATTTGTATCTGTCTAGTCTTCTATATTCGAGAATTATCAGAGAGAGAAAGAGAGAGAAAATCTACGAAGAGTTGTTTTACTCCATTCTTTTTCCTCCCCCTCCCCATTCATCCGTTTTACTTCATTCATTGTAATTTTTCGCAAGGGTAAATTCCCCGTTTTCTGTAGAGATTAAAATTTTCATAAATAATCAGCAAGAGTCCGAGGAGCCGAACATTTTTAATTTGCTTAATATAACAAAAAAGAAAAGTTCAATGAATAGAAAATGTTGCGCCCTGCGCTCACCATTTTAATATTTTATGACTATTCCGGGAATTAATTACAGTCAAGTTCCGTTGGAAGTTTTTGTTTTTCTTTGCATTTTATTTTATTTTTCTCTCTTTTTTTGTTATATTATCAAAAAGACAATAATACACGCTTTGTTGAAATTAAAAACAAATGTTTACTAAAAAAAATATTCTGGAAAATAATACTCTTGTTATATTTCACTCCATTATATCCGTTTTCAAAGGTCCAAAGAGTTACTAATTGTTTCGTTTAAATTAAAAAAAAAGAGAAAAAAATTGTGTAGGTACTTTATTATATGAAATTTTCTAAATTACATTCAACGTTGGGAATATTTAATAAAATATTTAATATATTGGGAATATTTGATAAAATCAAGTAGGGGAGGATTAAATGTGTAAATTTCAAAAATAAGATCCAATAGGAAAGGGTCGAAAAGTAAAAATATTTTCTGATTAAAAATGAATATTATTTTGAGACGATGATGTAAGAAGTTTTCGACAAATAAATTCTCTATTTCGATGCAATATATGAACTATATATCTGCATAAATGTAAATTGCTAAGAAGAAAGTGGCGTGAACAAAAAAGTGCCGTGTGTGATAAATAATTTTTCACTGACGAAAGCACTTCTTGTTTTCCGGACTCTTGATTCCCAAACCCTTTGGAAAATGTAATGTACCAACCGTCAATGAAGAAATCCCTGAAAGGTCAGCAGTCGCGCATTGAAAAGTATGTTTCCCAAGTGGCATTGTGCCAATATTAGCAACCACCCACTGAAATCGTAGGATCGAGTCCAGTCAGAGCCAACAGAGAAGGAAAGAACGCAAAGATGGCAATGTGTAGAAAAAAAAGAGATATCTTCACTCTACAAACATACCGACATTGAATAAAAAAATACATATATAGAGAGAGAGGAAGGAAGCCTTTTTGCAAGCTCGATCAATTTACGATTTTTATGGTGAAAAAGTTTACTCGAAATCCCGGGGATTTTTCCCTCATGTATGCTTGCATATTTCTTTCTCGAGCAAGAGAACATGAAATAAAGTTGAAAGCTGAGGAAAAATTCTTCCAAATTTTTTTCCCCATTTTTGTTTACAATTTTTCCCAATTTCCCCATTTTTTGTTTTTTTTAATATTATACAACGTGGGATATTTTAGTTTTAAATTGTTTTTAAAAGTCAGTCACGATTGAGAAAAAAATTTCAATAGTATATTATTAGTCTTATGTAAGAATTAAAATTAATTATTTAAACATTTCTTTTGGTAAAACTCTTTACTAGAATGCAATTTTCAGAAATACATTCAATTATACAATTATTTTCATAAATAATAAAAGTCTTCGCAAGAATTCATTTATTTTCATAAGTATTACAATTTTTCAGAGGAATTTCAATTATTTTCAAAAATTTTTATAAAATTTTAAAATTTCACTTTTGAATGAATTTAATTAGAAATTTTAAACAACTTAGATTTTAAAAAAATTTTAATACTTCAAATTCTTCTGAAATTATTTTAACTTTTTAATATATATTTACTTAATTATTAAAAGTAATTGATTTATAAAAGAATTTTAGGTAAAAATTTTTTTTTTAAATTGAGTTTTGGAAAAGTTAGAAATTACTGCTGAAACTGAATTATTTTCAAAAGTAAAAAAAATCTTAGCAAAAATTTAATTATTTTGAAAAATTTAAGAAAATACTTGGAAAAAATTTCCATTATTTTAATAAATAATAAAATTCTTCTTCAAAATTCAATTATTTTAAACAATTTTTTTCATTACAATGATTTTCAACATCTAATATTTTAATAAAGTTTTTTAAAACAATTCAATTATTTAAAAATTTGTAACAAAATTCTACTCAAACATATAATTAATTTCATAAATAATAAAAATTTCACAGGAATTCAATTATTTTCAAATTTTTTTATAATTTTCTTTGAAATTATTAAATTATTTTTTGGAACTCAATTATTTTTATAATACAATTTTAATCAAATTCCTCGAAATATATAATTATTCTTAAAAATTTTATTAAAATTTGTCAAAATAATTCAATCATATAAAAATTTGTTGAGAAAATTCTTCATGAGAATTCAATTTTGAGAAACATTATATTATTTAATAAATTATTTATTTTTGTATTTAAAAAATTGAATTCTCGTAACATTTTCTAATAAAAATTGATTTAAAAATGAATTTTAGTTAAAATTTTAGATTATAATTGAATATTAAATACGTTATAGCACTCTCTAAATTTGAATCAGTGAAATTCCACTGATTTTCAGTGAAATTTCACTGATTCAAATAGCTGGAATTTAGCGACTGTGAATCAGTGAAATGTTACTAATTCAACCAGTGATATAACTACTACTGATTGAAATAGTGAGAAGAAATTACTGAATCAATTAGTTAAAATCAATAACGTACTATTTAAATCAATAAATTATTTTTTAATAAGATTTAACAAAGTGTTTATTTTTTATTAAATGTTACATTAAAAAATATTGAATATTTTTCGTAAATTAACAAATTTTTCATCGAAGAAAAAATTGCCTGAAGCCAACAGTTTTTAAAATTCAATTAATAAAATTATATTTAGTTATATATTCTTTAAAATTATTCAACGAAAAATGCATTAATGCAACTGAGTTTTTTGTCTTTTATCATATTCTAAAAAATACTCATTAGACTGACAAACAGTCATAATTCATTTTCTATTACTAAATTGTATCTAAAAATAATTTGAATTATTAATTAATTAAGAAAATTTAGTCTTCACATATTTCAGTTTTAATTTATGAAAATGAATTTCTAGAAATGTTTACAATTAATAATGTCAAAATGTGCTTTAACTAGTTCAATTAATTCAAATAATAAAATTATATTTAGTTATATTTTTTAAAATTAAAATTATTATTAATAATTATTAATTAATTAATTTATTTATTATTAATTATTATTAACTATTATTAATAAATTAATTTTTAAATTAATCAAAACACATTTTGAAAAATCCATGCATGGATTTTTAGAAATAATCGAATTTCGAAAAGGTTTTAAATTAAAGTCATTGAAAATTTGAATTTTCATACTTTTAACTAACAATTTTGTTGAATTAAATTTTTTGTAAAAGTTTAATTGAATTTTTGTTGAAATTATTTCAAGTTTATATTTTCTAATATAAATTCAATTTTACGAATTTTCAAAGAATCAAAATTTCGTAAAATTAAATTGTAAACAATTGGATATTACAATTTTCAAATAACTTTGTCAAAAGTTATTAAAAAGGATTGATTTAAAGAAGAATTTTAGTTCAAAATTTTAGACGATATTAATTGAATTGAAATGATAACAATAATTGAACCGCCGGATCGTCGAAGGGCATATAGCCCATTTTAATTACATTGGCTATATGCCCTTCTACGATCCGGCGGTTCAATTTTGGAGAAATTACAAATGATTCCAAAAATTTAATTAATTTCAAAAATAGTAAAATTCTTTGCAAAAATTCAATTATGTTCAAAAATTTTTAATCTTTGTTAAAATTTCAATTATCTTTATGAATAATAAAATTCTCCGAAATTCAATTATTTTCAAAAATTTTTATAAAATTCTTTAGAAGAATTCCATTATTGCCAAAAAAATTTGAATTCAATTCGTCGAAAGAATTTAATTATTTCCAAAAATTTTTATAAATTCTTTAAAACAATTCAATTTTTTCAAAAAATTTACTAAAACAATGCAAGAATTGAATTATTTCAAGTTTAAAATTAGAAAAAAATTACAAAAAAAGTTAGAAAAAATTCAAAAGGTTTCAAATACAGAAGTTTTAGAAAATTTTAATTTTAATAAATTTTAATTAAAAACTAGCTAAAACAAACGCGCGTAAACGCGCGTGAATACTTGCTGGGCGCAACTGCCATAACATAAGAACCCTGATTATCTTAAAAATAATGTAAGAAAATAAATAAATTTTGCAATAATTTTAATTAATAGTACCCAATGCATTCAATATCATTTAAAAAAAAATTAACAAATTATGCATAATTTTTACATAGTCTTATATAGTAATTACTTAACAATTATTGGAAAATTTTCTGTCTACTTCATAAAATAAACAAATCATAATATTGAATACTATTTCTCATAAACCGTTTTTCTAAAAAGGTTTGTATCATATTTCTAAATAGTAACAGTTATCGTCAAACAGAAACAATAATACTTCAATTAAGTATTTTTCACACCTAATTTCATTCTTTTTTTTAATAATATTTAGAAAATTAAATCTGATAGCGTGTAAGAATGGATGTCGAAATTTTAACAATTCTAAGAAATATGTTAAACGTTAAAACATTCATGATATTTTCGTGTCTTAACACTAAGGGGCCATTCATAAACCATGTAACCTCTTGAAGGGGAGGGGGGTCAAGCAATTGACTACGACAAAGGGAAAAAATGGCGCTAATAGGGGAGAGTGGGGCAAGACGGGGTAGCGGGTAAGACGGGGTACCGGCCCTATTTAACAAACGAATTAACCAATCGCGATTATATTTTACACAATACTGCACGGAGACGATAGTTTCTTGTTTATAAAACCTAAAAGCCATGAGAACAAATCTTTTATCTGTTTTACTAAAAAAACTGTTTTCGACGATTTTCTTGTCATTTTTTCACTTTTTTTAGGAGGCGTTTATTATTTAATAATAACAGTTAATGAACTGTATAAATTTTTTTCTAACTGTCAAGGGTTACATAAGAAGAGAAGCATATGTTTTTTTTCTTTGTTGAATCGTAAATTGCAGTAATTAATCGTTTTATTAAATTTCGTAGGTGCGGGCAAGATGGGGTAGGGGAGAGTGGGGCAAGACGGGGTTCACAAATTAAGCAAAAAAAAGAGAAATAAGAGAAGTTAAGAAAACTACTAAAATCAAGACTGAATAAAATAAGAGTGACCAAAAAGAAAAAAGCTTGTCAGGTTAAATCATCAATTAGCGATGGTAAAATGGAAAATACACCTGTCTCTATTGTAATGGTTATTATTTAGACTCAAATGAAGGCTGGCCTGCTTTTTTTATCTGCGGCCAATGGGCTCACTGCAGTTATGCATGAAGATGAAGATGCAACTTTTACTTGTAAAATTTGTCGACAGAAATAGGTTGTTTTTTGTTAGTACCCCATCTTACCAGCCGGTGGGGCAAGATGGGGAGATTTGCAATTTTTTCAATATTATTAATTATAAGCTTTGTTAAGAAACAGATAGCCTTTGTACGCCTTTTTTACGAAAGACTGATTTCCAAAAATGATAATTAAAAATAATAATAAAGTATATATTCGATAATTTTCGTTTTTTTGCGCTTTAAACCTTAAGTATCCCGTCTTGCCCAACTCTCCCCTACATGTAATAGCGTACTACGGGGGGAGGGTCAACATTCCCAAAAAATGGGGCTACGTGGCTTATGGACGACCCCTAACAGATGATAGTAAAAATTAGAAGTCAATCTGCCACCATTTGCGAAGTTAGGAGTTTATTTTTATAAAACACCTATTTTTCTAAAATGTCAACGTAATCTTAATCACGCTTTATTATATTCTTGCTGAACATGAATATCGTATTTATTTTCAATTAAATTCACGTTGTTTCACAAAATTTAGAAAAAATTGAAATATGGGTTCCGTACTCCCCCATGGGTCAAGAATAGTTAGAGCTAGTTTGGCACGAAAAAATCCTGCTAATGCGACTGGAAATTATAAAAAAATGTTTAATTATTCTTTTTAGGTTAATATACACAATGGTGCGTAATTATATGTGACCTGGACAGTGAAAAGGGACCTTACGTGCGAAAACAAGTTTTCGAGAAAACAGCAGTTAAAGTTTAACTTAGAAAAACCCTTGAAACTTTTTTAAATATTAATATTTTTTAATCAATTTAGGCTTATTTTCTTCACCGTGAATCACAGTATCTAAATAAATAACATACAAGTAATGAAATTTTTTTTTTACTAATTGTTTATATAAATTAATAACAAACTCCCCAAACATAGAAAAAATAATCTAAGTTTTCTAACTTGCAACAATAAGTATAAATAAGTGACACATGTTTGTAAGGGTTTTTTCGCTAATTACGAATATGATAACAAATTTGAATTTTAACTGTTGACAGTTGTCAAAGAAACTGTCAACTTTTCTAAATAATAAAAAAATTATCGTCTTCGTTATTTTAATTTGTATAATAAAAAAATCAGTTTTTTCGTATTTTTACTCTTCTTTTTTTTAACTTTAAAATTTTTTTTTAAAACTTCTAATCAACTTATGATTTTTTGGTTTTCACCATCTTAAAGAGCATTTCAAACCCTATCCGAATCAACAAAAAAGTAAAAAATGATTTTTTGACACGTAAGGTCCCTTTTCATAGACCAGGTCACATATACGGAAAAATGAAGCTTATTGACCAAGAAATTGGTGTTCGTCTGAAGAAAATTGGTTAACTTTCAGGTTCTAGTTCAGACGAATTTTTATTCAATATTGAAATTTAGAAAATGTTCAGAACATATTGTTATTACTTTTAGATATCAATATTAAATAGTCTAAATCCAATAAAATAAAGAAAACGAAAATTTACTGATTTTTTATAACATGATCCGAAAAGGTCTTAACTAACTATTCTTGCCCCATCCTCCCCTACTTTTATTCAACATACAATTCAAAAAATATTTTATACAGTTCAAATTGTAGAAAATTAAATTAAAACCCTGACCATCGTGGGGCCCTTTTCTTTATAGTATTATTAATATTAAATTATTATTATTATTTTTTTTTAATTTATTTTTTTATACACCCGTCTTAAGCCTACAATCTTGGCTATACAAGTGTTTTTACAACCGTAGAACATTTGTTACAAACATTTCTTAAATTTTACTTAATACTAAATTTTTGCGCCTACAGAGCGACTTAAAAATTAGGAGTACTCGCATTTGCCTGGATCACCCGTCTAATGGGTTTTCTCGCCAGTGGAGAGAGAAACTGTAGAAAACCTCTCCTGAGTACAACCGGTTTATCGACAGTCGAGTTCTAATGGTGTGTACCGGACAATAATCGACGGTGCACATCATTATACCTCGACGTCAAACCTCCCACTCAGATTGTCTCACGTGCCGGAAAAATACCAAGCCAAAAGGGCGCGAACCAAGGGTACTTACCCTTGGTCCTTAAAACGACCGCCAAGCAAGGTATCTATCCGACTGAGCTAATCTGTCGGTATATTAAACTATTATTATCAATATTAATAATAAAAATGGAAAAAATTGTTTGATTCAATTAAATATTTTATTTGTCTATTATCTATTACTTAGTTATTTTTACCAAATTTGCATTACTTAGGTCAAATAAATGGAATAATTCAAATTAATAAATATTGCTTCAAATCAATTACCATTAATTGGGTAAAATAATTAATTATTATTTATCCCAAATGCTTCTAAGGACTCACATGCTTGGAAATATTAACATTAACCCTTAAACCGCACCCTGGGTGTGCGACACCCATATCCTAGCTTTTTACTATAATATCTTATTTAAATTCGTAAAAATGAAACATGTGTTGATATTGGACAGTACATTTTGTACTTAACTTCATGTTTCGTGATTGATATTAGTCTGTCAAGTGTCTTTGTGTATTTTATAACTTTATGAAGTTGACGGCGAAAAATTTCTGCTTGTCTGACACCCAGTTTTTGGTTTAAGGTGATTTCAGTAGTTTAAAAAAACTCTTTTTTAATTATTAATATTAAATAAATCATTATGAAACCTATTTTCCTTCAAAATAGATGTACTGAGCAATATAAGATAATTTTTCAAAAAGATAATATCCTATTCCAGCTTAAAGAACACACTTAAAAGTCCCCGGGTGTCGCACACCCAGTGTGCGATTTAAGGATATTTTCGTAAGTGCACTGAGAAAAAAGAGGGCGCGTTGCAGCACATTTTCGATTCATGTTGCGCGACTCAACCTGATTTCAGATTCGTAATCAGCGACCCTGAAAATCCTCAAGTATTCAGTTTCAAGCCAATCTGATCAATTTTTTATTTCGTTGTCCGCCATATTGGATCCGCTATTTTGAATTTTGGAAAACTAATGTTAGATTCGTAATCAGTGACCCTTAAAACCCCTGAGTAACAAGTTTCAAGCAAATTCGACGAATTTTGACAAAATTTCCGCCATCTTGGATCCGCCATTTTAAATTTCGAAAAACTGATGTCAGATTTGTAATTAGCGATCCCAGAAACCTTAGGGTACCAAGTTTCATAAAAATGCATTAAAAATTTTTTCAAGGGGTTAAATACGTCAAATTCCAATTTCATCCAATATATTTCTCCTTAATCCATTTTAAATACTTCAAATTCCATCCAACATCCAATCAATCGAAATTTCAATTTTATCCAATATTTCTTTTCTTATATTTTAAATAAAAAAATCAAATGTTATTCAAAACAGGAAAAAAGTAAATGTCAATTTCTTTATCCTTTAAATTTAAAATGAATAAAACTATATCAAATAGTAATATAATATTTAGAAAAATACAACTATACCACTCAAGAAACACTTTAATTAACTCTCTACAAATTGTAGAGAAATTATATAAAAAACAGAAAATATCTAATGTTATCCAAAATAAAAAAAACTATATCAAATAGTAATGTGATATATTCAAAAAATAAATATACCACTCACGAAGCACTATCGTTATCTCTCTACACTACACTGAAAGAATTTTTGGGAGGCTGCAGGCTTTACATTAGTGCCGCTAGAGCTCGTTGCCTCAAGCTCGCAGTTAACCTCAAAAAGGCGAGAATCTACTCCCGAAAGGTAAGCAGCAACTCCTCAGGGGCAGCAGCTCACCTTTCGGGAGTAGATGCTCGCTTTTTTGAGGTGAGCTGCGAGCCCTGAGGAAGGGGCACTAATTTCGGACATTAAAAGTCAGCAGCCTCCCCAAAAATTCTTTCAGTGTACATACAAGAAGAGATGTCCCAGTTAGTCCCGTGAGGGGAAGTAGCCTTCCCCCACCATACGGCACACCAAGTCAAAACTGAGTCCTGAGCAACCCTCACAACGGAGATCGCTCGGACCCTTAAACCCTCATTAAGTAAAACTGTTAATGACTTTTTCAATAAAATATAATTTTTTTAAATAGTAACATTTTTTATTTTTCATTAACATATTTAAATTCCTTACTTTCTCACGATTCTATACATATGTTGTTTATCAAAAAAAAGTTGAAATTAAAAAAATTAATTATTTTTTCCAGATACATAGAATGAAGTTAACTCTACCAAGAACCATATACCTATTATTAAATAAATATTTACTGTTTCACATAGGTTTTATCTAAATCAGTTTAATGCTATTTGACCCAATATTTGCAGTATTTGAAGCAAAATACCATTTAACTTAATCTTTAAATTTTAACATTTTTTGGTAAACAACATATGTATAAAATCGTGAAAAAGTAAGGAATTTAAATATGTTAATTTAAAAGTTAAAAATGTTACTATTTAAAAATTTATATTTTTCATTATTAATAGAAAAGTCATTAGCAGTTTTCCTTAATGAGGGTTTAAGGGTCCGAGCGACCCCCGGTATGAAGGTTATTTGGGACTCAATTCCAAGTAGCCCTCGCAGCGGGGGGCTCTATGTCCCTTCTAACGGCGAACAGACAAACTAAATGCGAACAGACAAAATATATATATATATGCAAACGGAATACGGACTTTAATATTGTTAATTTACTTTTGGAGTGCTCAATTATACAGCCTCTATTATCATTATTACTAATTGAATTAAAATTATTATAATTTTTTTTATTCAAAGAACACTTATCCTTTGACTGCTCCATTGTTACAATTTTATTATTATTTACATTATTCCAAGGGTGTGTCTTCAAAAAATTATAAGAATTTGTTTTTTCATATTTCAAAAGACGCTTCTAATCACACTCTACAATCGAATGTCTCATATTTGATCTTCTCATCTCTGAAATCTGACATAGACGATTATCTTAAAACATTTTTTAAATGCTGCCTCATTTTGTTATTTATGCTTTCGTAATTAACAGTGTTTGGCATAACATTATAAAATAATGATGTTGCAAATGCTATTGCATATACTCCGCATTCAACACTACCCATTGGTTGTTGATCAACAGTAACAAAAACTACTGGTGGCTTAAAAGGATATAATCGACTTAAATAATTCAACTGATCTCCATTCAGACATTTTTCATTAAGACTATCAAAAATATAAATTCTTGTTGTAATAAATTTTACGAGGCCTTATACGGTGTAAACAATTTTATTCATTTTGACGACGTTTCGATACATTGAGTATCCTCTTCAGGTCAAATAATTGAAAATAAAAAACAAACAGTCGTTCAGTCATTTCATCGAAATAATAATAATAATAATAATAATAAATTAATGGAAACCCTTTTTATGAGGTGTTTCTGTTTTCTTTTGTTTTTTCGATGAAATGACTGAACGACTGTTTGTTTTTTGTTTTCAATTATTTGACCTGAAGAGGATACTCAATGTATCGAAACGTCGTCAAAATAAATAAAATTGTTTAAACCGCATAAGGCCTCGTAAAATTTATTACAACAAAATAAATGAAAACGGATGTAAAATTTATCAAGGAATATAAATTCTTACTCCATCATAATACGTACAAATCCAATGACCCCTCTTATTATGACCACTAAATAGTATTTGAATATGTTTTTCGCCTACTCCAATAGGTCTAATATATTCAAGCAGATCTTCATTTACAAATAAAGTACTTTGCATTCTAAACATAGAATTTGATTCTCTTTCCAAAATTTTTCCAAATTCATAAATATGATTATCACTTAACATTTTTTTATTATTAAGTATTTCTCTATATTCTCTAGCACTTAAATTAACATGGCCTTCTATTCTCGACATTTTTTAATCAATATTTTCTTTTTAATCTAATTTTAATTCCAATTTGTGGGTTTTGATAATAATAATTACGTTTTCCCAATTTATATTTTCTACATCACAATTTTATCAATTCTTACAAAATCATTGTCTCCTATATCAATAATACAAACCAACCAATATTTAACTCATAAAACAATATTCAAGATTTTAACTAAAAAAATGTATTTACTCCATTTCAAATAAGCCACATTCCAATTTTATCCAATATTTAATTATTTAACCAACATATCAATATTTAACCAATCAAATCATATTTAACCCATAAAACAATGTTTTTGAATTCAACAACCAATATTCTATTTAATTCATTTTCAATATGTCAAATTCCAATTTTATTCAATATACATATCCAATAAGCCTAAATTCAATATTATCCAATATATTCTATTTAATCTATTTCAAATTCGTCAAATTCCAATTTTATCCAATATATTCTCTTTATTCCATTTTAAATACGTCAAATTCTAATTTCATTCAATATATTTCTCTTTAATCCATTTTAAATGCATCAAATTCCAATTTCATCCAGTATATATATTTCTCTTTAATCCATTTTAAATTTTAAATACTTTAAATTCCAATTTCATCCAATATCCAAATTTCAATTTTATACAATATTTCTTTTCTTATCTTTTATTTCATCCAATATCCAAATTTCAATTTTATCCAATATTTCTTTTCTTATCTTTTATTTCATTCAATATCCAAATTTCAATTTTATCCAATATTTCTTTTCTTATCTTTTATTTCATTCAATATCCAAATTTCAATTTTATCCAATATTTCTTTTCTTATCTTTTATTTCATCCAATATCCAAATTTCAATTTTATCCAATATTTCTTTTCTTATCTTTTATTTCATCCAATATCCAAATTTCAATTTTATCCAATATTTCTTTTTTTATCTTTTATTTCATCCAATATCCAAATTTCAATTTTATCCAATATTTCTTTTCTTATCTTTTATTTCATCCAATATCCAAATTTCAATTTTATCCAATATTTCTTTTCTTATCTTTTAAATAAAAAAAATCAAATGTTATTCAAAACAGAAAAAATATCAAATTTTATTCAAAACAGAAAAAAATGTCAATTTCTTCATCCTTTAAATTCAAAATTAAAAAAACTATATCAAATGATAATATAATATTTAAAAAAATATAACTATACCTCTCACAAAAGACTTTAATTAACTCTCTACAAATTGTAGAGAAATGATACAAAAAAAAAGAAAAGAAAATATCTAATGTTATCCAAAATAAAAAAAAGTATATCAAACAGTAATATGATATATTCAAAAAATGAATATACCACTCACGAAGCACGATTGTTAACTCTCTACACTACATACAAGGAGTGATGTCCAAGTTAGTCCCGTGAGGGAAAGAAGCCTTCCCCCACCATACGGCACACCAAGTCAAAACTGAGTCCTGAGCAACCCTCACAGCGGGGATCGCTCGGACCCTTAAACCCTCATTAAGGAAAACTGTTAATGACTTTTTCTATAAAAATACAAATTTTTTAAAAAGTAACATTTTTTATTTTTCATTAACATATTTAAATTCCTTACTTTCTTACGATTCTATACATATGTTGTTTACCAAAAAATGTTAAAATTAAAAAAATTTATTATTTTTCCAGATACATAGAATGAAGTTAACTCTACCAAAAACCATACCTATTATTAAATAAATATTTAACTTAATCTTTAAATTTTAACATTTTTTTGGTAAACAACATATGTATAAAATCGTGAGAAAGTAAGGAATTTAAATATGTTAATGAAAAATAAAAAATGGTACTATTTAAAAAATTTATATTTTATAGAAAAAGTAATTAGCAGTTTTTCCTAATGAGGGTTTGAGGGTCCAAGCGACCCCCGCTGTGAAGGTTGCTCGGGACTCAATTCCAAGTAGCCCTCGCAGACCCCCGCTGTGAAGGTTGCTCGGGACTCAATTCCAAGTAGCCCTCGCAGCGGGGGGCGTTTTGCTCCCTCTAACGGCGAACAGACATACTAAAAGCGAACAGACAAAATATATATATGCAAACGGAATACGGACTTTAATATTGTTAATTCTAAAGTTAGTAACAATATCAAAAAAGAAATTTGAACTAAATATAGTTTGACACTTTAAAAGTTAAAGTTCAGTATGAGTATAAGTTTATACAATGAAGAAAATAAATCTGATTACATTATTATCGGAGTAGGCAAAATCAATATTTTGAAAAATTAAATTTTCTTATCTATTAAGTCTGTTGATTGCAGACAAAAAATTATTATACTATAAAGTAATAACATGAACATAATTAATACTATGAATTTCAACATCTATCTATCTATCTATATTAATAAAATCAGACTTTTGTCTGTACATTGCGCGAAATTAATTTTTTCTAGCATAATTTATTTATTTGAACAACGGAAAAAAAAGTACAACCGAAATGGAGAAATTTTTCGCCATAACAGCTAAACATTTCGTCAAAAACGAGCGAGCGATATTGGCATTATCGCTAGAATCGCGATATTGAATTTTACTTGAAAGGCAACCTAACCCTAAAATGATTTTTAATTTTTTTCAATTGTATGTTTCAAATTATAACCATATGAAAGTAAATTATTGAAATTAATACTGTTTTAAAACTAAAAAAACACAAAACTGATATTTATGCTGTCAAAAAAATTTCTGGGTAGGAGCCGTAGGAGCGGCAGGTTTCCATATAGTTCCAATATGGCTGACGAATTGCACTCAACCAAAGCTCACTATCACTGAATTGGCTAAACTTTCGGCTAATGTAGTTAAGCTTAATTCCAAACGTGGGTTATGTTGTTCTTCATTTTAATTATATTCCCAATATTGCTCGTTCGCGTCATGAAATTTTTTTCCGTGGCGTAATTAAATATTACATGTTATTTAGTCATATTTTAGCATAATTTTGAAAAAAATACTGTCCTATAACTATGTGAGTATAAAAATGTTTTTAATATAAAAAAATTGAAAAATTATAATTGGCAGACCAATTACTATCAAGCTTAATTCAGTAGTATTTCTGGGGTCTATGATAAACTTTTGACGTCAAAATAATGGAATGTAGAATTATTTGTTTATCTAATTAATCAAAAATTTTTCAATTGCAAAAACTTCGAAAATATTAAAAATGGAGATTTTTTATGATAAAATTGATACTGCAGGAATTCAAGAATACCTGTGATACGATACTTGCATTATGCTACTGGGAAAAAACTTATATAGTAAAAAGTTTTGTTATTTTAATTCTAGATTTAACTTTTAGGGATGTTTTGAGCATTGTAAAGGCAAAAGTTAAACAGGGTGTCTATTACACAGCTCCACAAAAAAAGTGTCATGTACTTTTGACTGGAATACCCTAGCCCTATGTATTTTGACGCGCTGAACACGAATCCGAAGTCCGTTTTGCTCCATCACGTCAGGATTTTTTTCTAACCTCAAAAAACATGTCGGATTTTGAGAGGTAGGCGATTTTTTTTTAAAAATTGATGGATTTACTTAAAACTTGGTATCTCGGGGTTTTTTGGGTCGCTGATTACGAATCTGAAGTTAGATTTTCAAAATTTAAAATGGCGGTTGCAATATGGCGGCCGAATTAAAAAAAATATTTTTAAAATAATTCCTTAATATTGAATCAAAATCCGACATTTTTTTGAGGTTAGAAAAAAATCCTGACCTGATGGAGCAAAACGGACTTCGGATTCGTGTTCAGCGCGTCAAAATACATAGTATACTTTGTCCAAATTTTTTTTCATCATATATAATTTAATTGGGAAAAACTGTGAATTCAGCCTGCAATAAAATTTAATAAAATAAGACCAATAGGTCTTATTTTAGATTTTAGCAATTATGATACAATTAGTTCGAATTTGACTTTACTATAACTCCAAAAACTGGTGGAAATTTGGATTAACTTATAATACAATAATTAAATTTCTACAAATAATTGATTAACATTGTTCTCTGCATTTTAATTGATTAAAAATAAATTATTTGATGATAGAAAGTCAATCACTGATTTAAAATAGTAATATTTTTCTAATTAAATAGTTAATGGTAGCTAATTATTATTTTTCCGGTCAAATTAAATTTCCCGCTATTTCCCATTTTTCGAGACTGGTAGACACTAGGGTGGTTCTTATTTTGGAAAAGTTGGAATTTCTTAGGTCGCCGGCCGGAATTTGAATTAAAATGTGAAAAAAATGAGATTCCCAAAAGAAAAGCCCATTTGATAAATTTTATCCCGTGCCGCAAAAGGGTTAAAGTTTAAATGGGGTTTAACATGGGTTTGGTGTACTTCTGCAAACTTTGTATTATAACTTTTACATTTTTTAAAAATTTGACTTGGGTCTATGTATTCCCATAGTTTTTCGTACGCTGAACACGAATATGATGTCAAAAATAACTTTTGACAACTACCAGTTGTCAAAAAAGCTGTCAAATTTTGAAGATGAGAATTTTCTCGACTTTTACATTAATTTCTACGAATAAAAAGGTTTCTTGTGAATATTTCAGTTTATATTTAGCAATTTTATACCCTTTGACAGTTGCCAGCTGTCAAATGAGTTGTCAACTTTTATAGAAATCAGATTTCAAAGAGTTTTAAATCAATTATCACAAAAAACTTCGAAAATTGCTAAATGAATATTTTTTTCTAAAAATAATTTTTTAAAGACAAATAAACTTTAAAATATATGTAGTATAAAAATATTAATTATTACGTGCCACTTGGGTACAACTTATTATATGTATTTACATATTTGATTTTCATAATTTAATTAATTAATTAAAAAATTATATTTTGTATTAATTTGTCTAATACATATATGTTTTTAAGTTTAATTTTTTTAAAAATTATTTTGAGGAGGAAATAATTTTTTATAAATTTTAAAATTTATAAGAAGTAATTGGGAACGTCTTAAAAATCCTATTTAATAGAAGTTGACTACTAAATTGACAGCTGTCAACTGCCAAAATATATTAAATACCTATATATGAACTAAATTTACCTACAGAACCGTTTTTTTTTGATAATTCATTTAAAACTCTTTGAAAACTGATTTTTATAAAAGTTGACGACTCATTTGACAGATGGCAACTGTCAAAGGGTATAAATTTGCTAAATATAAACTGAAATATTCACAAGAAACTTTTTTATTCGTAGAAATTAATGTAAAAGTCGTGAAAATTCTCATCTTCAAAATTTGACAGCTTTTTTGACAACTGGTAGCTGTCAAAAGTTATTTTTTACATCATATTCGTGTTCAGCGTACGAAAAACTATGGGAATACTTAGACCCAAGTCAAATTTTTAAAAAATGTAAAAGTTATAATACAAAGTTTGCAGAAGTGCACCAAACCCATGTTAAACCCCATTTAAACTTTAACCCTTTTGCGGCACGGGTTAAAATTTATCAAATGGGCTGTTCTTTTGGGTATCTCATTTTTTTCACATTTTAATTCAAATTCCGGCCGGCGACCTAAGAAATTCCAACTTTTCCAAAATAAGAACCACCCTAGTAGACACACTATTGAATGTATTCGTAGAAACTAAAACCCGTTGAAGACGGGCACGACAGCTAGTTAATTATAAAATTGTAAATTGCAGCTTTTTCAATACTTATTGACCTAAAATTTTTCGAATTTTTTTTCTTTTAATCTGCAAAAATTATGTTAAATGTGGTTTTTTTGGACTGACAATTTTAATAAAAATTTCAAAAAGTCTTTATTTAATCAATTAAATTTTTATGCTATTTATGAAGAGTATAAAAAAAATTCTCGAAATTAAATAACAAAATAAAAAATGACATTTTTTTGCAGTGAATAAAAAAATAGACTTAAATTTTCATAAGTTTATGTCGAATATTGTTGAAGAAAAGTTGAATATAACTTTTTATTTTTTAAAAGAAAAAGCTTTTAACTTTTTAAAGGTTTTAATTTCCGCGCTCTTCAATTCTAAATAATATTGTCCTTGGGTAAAGTAAAAAAAGATTTATGAAATGATATATATTTATCAGAGAAAGGTCATCGTATTTCTGTAAAATTTCTGGAATGCTCGTCTCTTTTTCCCTGAGTAAAAAAGTTTCCATTGTAGAGAAGTGATGTATTTATTGGATGTTGGAGATGATATTTTAACTTGAAAACTCTGCCCGTATTTTCTCTGACTTTGAGAAAAATTTTCTTTATATTTCACTTTCTTAACTTTTTTTCCTCTGTGTGTGTGTGAACTTTCTCTGAACTTACTTCTCACGAAAATTTTCTCTCGACACTAAAAAAAATAAAAATGTGTTAAAAAAATTTTTACATATTTTTACAATGTAAATTTATTTTGAAAAATGATTTTCCGCTTAATTTTTAACCATTAATTTTCGTATAATAATTGTGTAAAACATTAATTATGTAATTAATGAATAATAAATTAATAGATATAAATTTTGATAAATTGGCAATTTAGTTAGAAGTATCTAGTAAATTGATGTAATTAATAATTAATTAGGATAAGTGACAAAGTGACATTAAACTATTCATAGATTTTCACTCGTTGTTAAATGAATTACTATATCGAAATGTAGAGAGAGAGAGAGCGAGAGAGAGAGAGAGAGAGAGAGAGAGAGAGAGAGAGAGATTTAATTAATTTGACAATTAATTAACAATAAATTGAATTTTCGTTATGTGAAGAGTAGGTAGTAATAGAAAAAAATGTTTTTTTTCGATTCGAGAGAATTGTAAATCTTCAATTTTATTACCAATTCTCTATCGTTCTTGAGTTAACAGCACTACACTGAGAAAACTGGAGAGTCAAATTCGGAGGTTCAAAAAGTGTATGTTTCCTTTGCTTATGAAGAGAGTTAAATAGTCCTTCTAAAATAAATTTTGAATTGATAATGGAAATCTACTTGTATATTCTCTCCCATTATATCTGAGGGTTAAAAGTTGCGCAGAAAATGTGTACGATCTGATGCGCGCGAAATTATTTTTCTGACATTTTATGTATTTAATTTAGGGGTTAGGTTGCCATATTTATTCATTTCGCGCCGGATAAGGAAGGGATTTCTCAAGATGGTTAATTTGTCCCTCTGTTATAAACTCATTTTCCCTCCAAGAGAAATGGCAGGAATATCTTCCAATGGTGTATTTGAACATTTACATTGTTATCCAATAGCTAACTCTCAAATATCAACGATTTGTCCCTCCAGATGTTTAGTCCAATACTCCAGTTTTCTCAGTGTAGGTTTCTCATCCCTAGCGGGTTATAATATTACCTTATTTATAGATCCGAAAATTGCGTTATTAATTATTCAAAGTGCCTTTTACGTTTTATAGCCGTTAGTTGCTCTGGAGCCACATTCTCTCTTTCTCTCTCAATTTCATATTCTTCATATAACGCTACATTTTTAATTAAACCGTTTATATTGTCAATTAAGAAATTTATTCATTCCCCAGAGATTTTCAATATGAAATCGAATTTTTCCTTTTCAATATTGTTGATGAATTATTGAATTTTTTCATTAAAAAATTACAATTATAAATAATTGACATTATTATATAATAATTAATCTGATTTGTATGGTTTTCGAAATAGCAGAAAATTTTAATAAACAATACCTATTGGTTGAATATTGTCGAGTAGAGTTTGGAAAATACTCGTTAAAAATTGAGTGAAATATTGTATCAATATAGTAGTGGAAAAATTATGGCAAAATAGTGGCAATTCTGCTGCAATCTCTAGGTAGTATTGTGGCAAAATATGTAGCGGGAAATTTATGGCAATTTTATGGAAATGTTCAGAAAATACTGTAGCCGTTTTGCCATTATTTGTTAACATAGTGAAAAGCAATTTAATGAAAATAGAACTATTTATTTATAACACATTGGCAAAAAAATATGTTCACAATCGAATTTTAAAATGAAAAAAATAGTAGGAGAGACTGGGGTACCTACACCCGTTCACTTTTTGCCAGATCGGTAAACATCTAGAAAATTATTCTCTAAATCCAAGTTTATTTATACCATTTGAAAGCTGATGATTTCTACTAAAAAAATAAGAAAAAGTTTTTGATTTATCTTTTTTAGTTTTACTTAGAGAAAATTTTTAATTCACATACACAAAATTTCAAAATCACAATTTTCCAGGGTAAATCCGCTCGCTTTATTTTTCAAGTCGGAACAGTTTTATTTTTTAAATATTAAAATTCGTCTTATTCCCGTCTTAAGTATGATTTATTATTGATAAACTATGAGTTCTATAAAGAATAAATATTTTTTTAATAAATAATTAATATAGGGTTTCATGAATTACAACTATGGATTTAAATAATGTTATATTATATGAAGAGAATGTGAAAAGTGGTTACAATTTTGGTTTTAAGAAGTTATAAATTTTATTATTGTTAAAAAATATTACGTGAAATTATCGATCGGGGTAAGGTGATTGGCTTTACGCCGAATATATTCCTCACAGTAAAAAGAAAGTCTTATTTTAAGGCACGAAAGGTACCTTAATATAAGATGCAACGTTTTTAAGACAGCCTTCGCTTGATTTCAAATCATATTTTTTTGCTGAATTTAAAGCTTATCAAGCTGATTATCAGGACTGAATTTGCTAAATTTAAGGCAATCATATTAAAATATCAGCAGGTGTACACTTTTTACATCTAAATATTGAAAATTCTATTACGTATATATTGTTACTTATTTGGGTAGGTCCATGCCTAAAAAATCAAAGTTGTCCCCTAGTTCTTCGATTTTGTTGAAACTTCAAAATTTTAAAGTGGACTACATGCCAGTAAGAAGCCCAAAATCGATTTGGAAAAATTTTGAAAAATTTTGGATTTACGAGGTTTTTAAAACTTTTTTTGAAATTTTGAAAATGATATATCTCAAAGAAAAATGAATGAAATTTAATGAAATTTTCAGAAAATGCTTATTGTTTACTTACAATTTAGAAAAATATTTCGTAATAAAAAATTTTTTTTTTTAAACAAATTATTTAAAAAATAATTTTTAAATAAGGGACCATTCAAGTATTACGTAAGCTTTTAAGGGGGAGGGGGGTCTAGCTATTGCTTACTTCCATTAGAAAAAATGGCGCTAATGGATATAAAAAATCTTACGTTGGGGAGGGGAGAGGGTCTAAAAAAACCTCAAAAATATGCTTACGTAATACTTGAATGGGCCCTAAACAATTTTTTGAAAAGTTCAATTTTTTTTGCTTTTAATAACAATGATGGAGGGTCTAAAACTTTAGGAGATATTGGATTTTTTGCCCTTGCGCGCAACCGTAAATAGCGCATTTTCAGGCTATACTCTACACACAAACTAATGTTCAAAATCACCTATAACTAATAAATTTTAACCGAATAATAATTTTAACCAGGCTATAAATTTGTAAGAATACTGTGCATTTTTTAAATTTATATTTGTTTAAACAAATTATTATTATTATTATTATGTTCATTACTAACTTTTTACATATTGTGCCTAGAGAAGTGTATTTTTTTCTAATTTTGCAATTTACCGGACTTTAAATAAATACCGATGCAGATTTAAAACATTAAAATTAATGTTTTTAATTAATGTTTTAAAGCAAGATTTAAACAAATTATTATTGTTTATTACTAACTATTTACAGAATAGTATACTAGAAAGATGCAGTTTTTTCTAATTATGCAAATTTACCAAACTTTTTTCAAATGCCGATTTACATTAAAAATAAATCTTCCTGGTTCAGATTATATTGCTCTTTGTAATGATTTTAATTTCTTAACTCTAGCCGAACGACGATTAATTGATCAAGCTATTTTTATATTTAAATTACTTTATAATAACATCTCTTGTCAGAACCTTTTGAATTATATAGATTTCAGTGTACCTAGAATATCTTCACGCTATCATCAACCATTTTCTTCACCTATGCCTAGATCTGCAATTGGCTTTACAGCACCAATTCATTCAATGTGTAACATAATCAACCTAATGTTTTCACGTTCTGAACAAATTGTCGACTTAAATAACACAACCCAAACAAACTTCAAAAAAGCATTGTTAGGATACATCATGTCTCTTAGATAACTTCTGATATTTTAACGTTTAATCTTATTTTATGATTAAGCTTTCGTATATTATACTCATTTCTATGCTGTACTTCTATCAATTTTGTATTATTATGTGGTGCTCTTTAGTGGTTTTATACCGTGGGCTATCTCTTTGCAAAAAAAAATATAATTTATACAAAAATAAAAATTTGTTTAAAATTTTTTTAAATAATAATAATAATGATGTAAATGCAGCCAACTAATTTTTGTAATTAATTCTGTCATACTTTTTATTATATTTATTACACTGTACGAATGGGCACAGCCCGTATATATATCTAAATAAATAAATAAATAAATAAATAATAATTGTACTTTTAATTTTAATCTGGGTAAGTCCATTGTCAAAAAATTAAAGTTGTCCCCTAGTTCTTCGATTTTTATCAAACATTCAGAAATTGTCACAGAATACATGCAAATGAAAAGTGTGAAAACGATTTTATAATTATTAATTTTTGTTCAGAAAAATGTTTATAACAATAATTGTTTTAAAAAACTATGTTTTAAAGCTTTTATTCCAGAACTATACTAATAAACTTGATTCTAGAAAAAAAAATTCCTCAAAAATCAAACTTGGTTAAAAAATTGTTTAAATAATTTTTAATTATTTTTAAGATAATTTGTTTCAAAAAAAAATTTTTTTTTATAAACTATTTTCTTAAATTGTCCGTAAATGATAAGCATTTCCTGAAAAGTTCATTAAATTTCATTGATTTTCCTTTGAGATATATAATTTTCAAAATTTCAAAAAAAATTTTAAAAACCTCGTAAATCCAAAATTTTTCAGAAATTTTCGAAATCGATTTTGGGCTTTTTACTGGCATGTATTCCACTTGAAAATTTCGAAGTTTCAACAAAATCGAAGAATAGGATCAAAATTGAATTACAGTATTAAAGAAATACTTCAATGATTATTATTCTCTTTCTGTCAATAGTAAAAAATAATTATTTCTTTTATTTACCTAACTAAATTATTGTCTTTGGTGTGGTGTTATTTTTCAGTGTAAATTTATGCAAGCTTGACTAGTTCCTTATTGATTAAAGTACCTCGGTAAATATCACCCACATCACGGACCATTGAACCGCATTTTCTGCAGCTGATCATGATTAAATTAACCCCCTTGTCTTTACTATTTTCAAGCACGAACGGGCTTCAATATTCATTGAATACTTTGTTTTCATTATGTAAAATTATCGTAAACACAATTTATGCATTTTATCGTCAAATATTTTTTAATTGAATTTTTTATCTATTTTTTTGTATTCTTCCTAATCGATTGATTGGTTTTTGGAAATTTTTGTTCACTTTTTGTTTTTTATCAAGTAGTGTAGAAAGAATTTATGAAAATTGTTGATGTAAATTAAATAGTTGGATAAATTAAAGTTTATATATTAATGTTTTCGCAAAGAGTAATTTTCATTTTAGAAACGAGTCGTAAGAGGATTTTGCTTTTCGTTTCTGTGGAAGGGACTCGAGAGTGTATAGTTGCGCACTAAAGGTTCTTGGGCAAGTTCTCTTTCTCTTTCTCTCTCTCTTCTCTCTCTCTCTTCTCTTGGCAACTTCATAAGTTTCCATCGTGTGCCTAAAGTTACTTTAAAAGTTTCAGTGTACTCTAGACACTGTGTCGTGTATTTCGAGGACAGAACCTAGAAAATTTGCATGCAACTCTCACGATGCAACGAAGAAGGAAAGAACACAGATAAACTTGCCTTCCTTTTAACACAGCACAGGTGTCAGATCTCATTTTCTAAATAACTTTAAACAAAAGAAACACAAAGTGCACAAGAAATAAAAACAACTTTTCAAATAGAAAATTTTTACTTTCAAGAAAAAAGAGAGAGAAAAAGACAAAAATAGAGACGACGCGTTTCTTACATTTACAGAATGATGGAAAAGGTTTATATTCCTGGAATATCCTCTTTTACATTGTCAAATTATTTTTATCAAATTTTTCTTCAGAGAAATATGTATGTTAAAAAAGTTGAATATAAGGTTAAAAAAATAAAAATTTATTTTTTTATTGTTCATTTATCCTTATTTATTGCAATTAATAGGTAATTTGTTTTAAGAAAAATTCTTTTTAAACCAAATATAGTTTATATGGGTTAAACAAAATTATATTTGCTTCAGAGCCAAGTATATTATTTATTTTAAATAAAAAGTTTATTCGACACAAATAAAATTTATTTGAAACGAATAAAAAAGTTTAATAGACTCTGAGTCAAATATATTTTTTCTAGATGTAGAAAATATGATGAAATATAAAAAAAGTCGGGAAAATTTCAATTTTCGAAAATTTAATTTCAAAATAAAGATTAGCGATCACCAATATTAACGATATTTTGAATCGGACATTTTTTGTAGTAATTGATAGGATTGTCATAGGTCAGAGAATTCAGAGAAAAGTTAGAGAATTTTATCAAACATACTGGAAAACTATTAAATTTACAGAATTCATAAGAAAATTCTTAACTTTGTTGTCCAGTAACCTTTAAAAAAAATAAAATATTCAATTTGACTTTTTAAATTCTTTCTATTTCTAAAAATATTTTAACTTTACAGAATTGAAATTGAATTTATTTTAAATAATTTAATTCCTAAAGAACTACCATAAAACTATTACTTATTAATTATTTAGCTTATAATTTTACTAAAAAATTACAAAACTAATTTAGGTAACTTTATAAGATTTGCGTTCACAATTTTTATAAATAACTAAAAAATGTTTTAATTTTCAAACAACAATTTTTTTTCAATTCAAAAATTATTATTTTTTAATAATTTAAAATTCAGAATTAAACAAATTTATTAATTTACTAATCTTTTATTATTATAAAAAATTTTATTAAAAATCTTTGTACTAATTTGATTATTTTGATAAATAGTAAAATTCTTTGCAGAAAGTTTAATTATTTTAAATACAATTTTAATACAATTTTCTCGTAAGAATTCAATTATTTTCATAAATAATAAAATTCTTCAGAGAAATTTTCAATTATTTTCAAAACTTTTTATAAAATTCTTTAAAAGAATTTAATTATTGCCAATACAATTGTAATTCAATTCGTCGAAAGTATTTAATTTAAATAAATTAAATTAAATTTAATTTAAATTTTTATTTAATTAAAATTTCTATAAAATTCTTTGAAACAATTCAATTTTTTTCAAAAAATTTACTAAAACAATGCAAGAATTAAATAATTTAAAATTCAAAATTATCAAAAATTTTTTATTTTTTAAATTATTTGAACTATTGATTAATATAGTTATAGTTGAGACTATTAGGCAGGCATGATGGCAAACAATTTTTTTTCAAAATTAAAAATGGCTTCTCAAAATGTCCACCAAAGATTTAAAATTTTTAAAAATAACTTTAAATTTTAACTTGAGTTTTGTTTAACTTAAATGCTTCGGTTAAATAAAAAAATATTACTACATGGAAAAATGTTGCTCTTTGATGTTACTTAATAACATTATAAACAATTTCTTGAAACAAATTAAAAATTGTTGTCCAAAGTGGTGGAGAAACAAAATTTTTGTTCATTAATTTTTTTTTTTTTGCAAACAGAATGAATATTTAATATATAAAAATTTATTAAAAAGCATTAAATAGTATTTAAAAGTAATATAAAAATTTGTATACTGTAAAGTAAAATCGTAAAAAGAAATTATTAATTACATATTGTGTTCTTGTTATCAAAATGAAAATATAATTTTTCATTCAAAATTATTTTAGAATTAATATATTATAAATAGCATCTTTAGGATAAGGAAAAAAGTCAAAATTCTATCAGGTATTTAGGGAAAAGTTGCAGGAAAAAGCAAATTATTGTGTCAACCCTGATTGAACTTTATAATTAATTTTTTTCATTTACACAAAAACTGCCGAATAGTCATTTGCATAAACAATCATTTTGACAAGTAATATTAAAATACAATATGAAAATTAGCTGAAATTATAAATGACCTTTGATACACGAAACAAATAAACTGTCTACCATCAATTAATGAATTTGTCACCGAGGTAAATGAATTGTCAACCCAAAATTAATGAACTGTCAACTAAAAATTAATGGATTTTCAACCGCAGTGAATAAAATGGTATTTTCAAGGATAATTTTTCCCCCTTGAGAAGACCACAAAAAAAGGGGAAAAAATCAATAAAAGAATATTATAAAATTCAAAGTATAAAAAGAAAGAGAAAAAAATCCCCTATTATTATTGCATATTTTACACGTATAACACTTGTACGTGCTCCTTTAGAAAATAGATAATAAATCAAACTATCGGAATTGCACCGCGGCGCGGGAAAGATATCTCTCGTATATATATTGTAAATTCGAGTATACAATAAATTTAACATGAGTCAAGAATAGTTAAACGTGCGTTATGTCATGTGGATGCTGAATGGTCCATTCATATAAATATATATAGTTATAGATCACGCGGCAACTGGCAGAGTGGTGTTATGTATATACATATATACAGTGAGGAATGAGAAAAGTTGAAATTAATTCATTTTATGTCCTAGTTGCACCCACTACAAGCTACCCCTCTACCCATTTAGCGGTCATCCATATTCATTCCCATTTCGCTATCGTCTTTTACCATGGCAGGGAAACCTCAAGAGAACATATTGCTCTACTTAGAAGCCCTACCCCCTTTCCCTGCCCCCTTTTGCTTCCTTCTACCGAACCATAATGTTACTCAGCAATTTAGGCTAGTCCTTAAGAATTTACGGGGCAATGAAGAATTAATTAATTTGTACAAAAGAACTGTTTTTTATATTCATTGGCTTTTTCTGACTTTCAGCTTTTTGCTTGAGAGAGAAAAAACAAATCTTTCCTCAAATTAACTAAATTGCTCAATTTAGACATTAAATTGACGTGGATTTTTTTCTCCCTTTTTCTTTTGTTTTAATGAAAAAAAGAAAGTTTCTGATTCCGAGATTTTTTTCTTCCTTGTTTTTGTTTTTTTAGTAAAAAAAGAGTATATTTTGCAGTAAAATCGAATTATTTGTCAGGCTTCGGATTTATCTACTAAAAAGTATACTCGGAGAATATTTATTCCTGAGATTTTACTGAATTTAGTTCTGTAAAACTGGACTAAAAGACCAAAACAGTAATTGTTTAAAAACTAGTACTGTAAAAGCAATCTTAATAAATGATAATTGAAAAGGCATTAGCGCGTTAATTCATAAATTAAAACTTCAACTGTGTCTTTAAAATTTCACTGGCAGTTCGGTAAAACGTATAAAATAAGTATTGCTATATTTATGTTTACTGAATAGTTTGGTAAAATGTAAGATAAAGTGTTCGGTAAAATTTATATAACTGTTCTTATATAGTAATATGTATTTTACTTCACCACTTGTGAGAAAGACTAAAATTAATAAACTGTTCTTGTTCAGAATAAAAAATGATGCATATTAATGAATGATTTTTAAATAAATTTAAGAACAATTTATATACTATATATTTTTTTTTAAAAGGGGGTTTTTAAAATAAAGAACACTGGTTATTTTGTGAGAAAAAATATAAATATTTATTTTCAAACTTATTAATTGTATTTCATTGAAAATTTTTTTTTGAATCCAGATTACGTTTTGTGGCATAATAAACCATTTAGCTCTACAGATTCCATTGAAAATAATAATTTCCTTTTTTTCAAAATTAATGTAAAAAGCAACCTTAGAAACCACAAATTCCCTCTTTTATAGAACTACCCATATATTTTTAAATTTTAACATAAAAATTAAAAATAAGAATTTCACAGGGTGACTGCTTTTTCCATAAAAAAATTCTGGTCATAAGAAAGAATTCTCACAAATTATTTTCAAGATTTCAATTGAAGTATTCTCTAGGAATTTTAACTAAAATTCTTCTCTAATTTAATTATTTTTAATATTTTTTGAGAAAGTCCCTTATAAATTCAATTATGTCAAAAAAAGTTCACCTAAAACTAAAATATTTCTAAAATTCACTTGTTTAGAAGGCAATTTCATAAAATTTCGAATAATTTGAAAATTTTTTTATCCAATATTTCGTATCACTTTTGTTCTAATTAGATCAAATATTTACTAATTCAAATTTAGAGAATAAGTTTTGTGATATTTAATTTTTGCTCAGTTTTTCTAAGGATATCAAGATGAGAGAAAAAACGTATCAAACTAGTTGCGAGGTTATTTTTGTCATTTTTGTCTCAATTTGATATCCTTGGAAAAACTGTGTGCTTAAAATTTTATTAAAATTTTTGATAATAATTTAATTGTTTTGAAGAATTTTATGGAAATTTTGTGAAAATAATTCAATTCTTTTGAGGAATTCAATTAAAATTCTATCGTGAAAATAATTAAAATCTTATAAAAAAATTCTTTCGAAAAATGTTTTTAACATTATATAGAAAATAATTTTAATTTTGACATTTTTTCGTTTAGATACAAATTATAATACCTACTAATAATAATTTTGGTTATGCGGACACTCTTAATGTTAACTTTTTAGTTTTACCCTTAGCACTTTGTACGATTGGGCACTGCTAAAATTTTGCCCGTTTATAAATAAATAAATTGAATTCTTGGTGAGTAATTTTACTGTATTATGAGACATTCCACGCCAAACCAACATATCGTCAAAATTCACAGTTTTTATTTGGTTTAAACATTTTTTATCTTTTAGTACTAGTTGAAAAAGAACTTCATGATTTTATACGAATTTTTCAAAATTTTACGTTTTGAAAAAAAAATTTTTTTTTGAATGCTTATAACTTCTACAAATGTGGATCAATTTTAAACTTTCTTATATTAAAATTGTTTGTTTTTTCATGAACTTTTCAAAAATTTTATGAAGAAAATTTTTCAAAAATTTTAAGATTAAAATTTAATTTTTAAATCTGTTTGTATCCTTCGATTTTTTTAAAGAAAGTTGCAAAAAAACTACTTCCCTTTACGCAAATTCTAAGCCTTGTCCCGTCATGGGAAAATGATTTTTTCTATTTTTTCAGAATTTTTTAAAATTATCGAAATTCAGTATTTACTCATTCAGACATGTCCAAAAAGTGACGTTTAAGGTTTAACCCTAATTTTTTTTTCAAAAATACTCAAAAAATATAAAATTTCGGGAAGTAATTTTTTCTATAATCCAATTTCAGTTGTGATATCGATTTTTCCAAGTCATCTAAAGTTTAAAAAACCTTACAACACCCTACTTTTGATCAAATTGTCTGAATTTCCTTATTTTCTTGACCAGCGAGAACCCTAAATATGTAGGTATTTTAAATATTTATTACAAAATAAACTATTAGAAATTTTGTTAAACATTAAAATAAATTTTATATTTTAAATATAAAATCGTATTTTTTTGATGAATTCTAACTGAAAATTAAGAAAATAACACTGATAAACAAATTCATGTCGCAATTTTTCAGACAAAAATAGCAAGAACGCTTTTTAACGTATTTTTCTACGTTGAATTTGAATCCGTTGATAGATTTTGTATGGGTGTTAATTGTATGGGTCATTTTTTACTCTAAGTCGTATTTTGTTTATAAAATTGTTATAAAAAAATTATGCTAGATAAAGAGTGTTTCATCCCAAGCAACAGTTTTCAAAAGTTTTAAATTTTTATTTATTTGTTTAAACAATTGGAAATTAAATATATTTAATATGCATATCTTTTTTCCATTTGCCTATTAATCGAATTGTTAGTTTTACTTAAAATCCATTTGTTTATGCTTGGGATGAAACACCCTTTACACAGCTTAATTTGTTTATAACCATTTTATAAACAAAATACGACTTGTAGAAAAAATGACCTATACAAAACATTCTTATTTTTCCTCGTAGAATCGATTGGCGTTAACAGTTTTTAAAAAATTTTAAATTTTTATTAATTTGTTTAAACAATTGTTGTTAAACAATTGGAAATTAAAAACAGAAAAACATGTATATCTTTTTTTTCCATTTGCCTATGAATCCAATTGTTAGTTTTTTAATACAATGGCTGGTTTCTTCATGGGACTTAATGGGTTAATACCCAACTATGTCTTTGATTTTTGTGTATGCTTTGATTTTACCACCTCTAACAAAACTGAACTTTTCGTTAAAAAAATTCTTAATAAAAAATAATGTCTCACATAAAATTGGTTCTTCTTCTCTACTTAGAGCACAAAAAATATTTGTTCAAAAGATAAAGAAAAAGTTGTATAAAAGATTTTAATTCATTTTTTTTGTGATCAGAAAATAACAGTATACAAAACTATATTATCGTATGTCTGATGATTTTCGAGGATTTGAAAAATCCTCAAGACAAGTTATATATATTTGAAAGGAATAAAGCAGAGGAATGCGACAATATAATAGAGAGGCCAGAAGAAGATTTTCGAGGATTCCAAGAAAATCTGGAATGATCCGCAAGTTTATTGAAGAATACGTGAGATATACACACAAGCACTATAAATTCAACATGTTACGAAAATTGTAGGTTTTCCCTGAGGTTCTATTTCATAAATATCTCCTTTTTATTCAACCCAAAACCAATTTTTTCTCCCTCTCCTATTTTTTTTCTCCATTTTCCTCTCCTCTTATATTGTTTTCCAATTCCATCACTTTTTCAGTTCCAAAATCCTAATTCCATTGCTTGAGAATGTGTTCTTGATGTACGATGGCACTTGAAACAATTTTATCCGTCAGCTTTTCACTGACAAGCAGAGAGAGCGAGAAGGAAGCTAGTTCCGACTATAACCTAGTTCGATGAGATCACCGTAATATTTCACTGCCACTGAGAATCCAAGCGAAAATTATTGTTTGCAATCTTTCCCCCTTTAACCCCCATCCCTCTCGCTCACATGCGCGCAGAACCTAACAGAAAAGCGAAATCTAGGTTTTAAAGCGTCTCAAAAAATTTTTTTTTTCCATCCCCCCACTATAAATAAGGGACAAAAAGTAAAGTCCAGGGGGTAGAAAACTGAGAAAGCATTTTACTTTTTTTGTTCCTTCTCTTTTTTCCCTCCTTTTTAGACAATAAGGAAACTATATTGATAAGAAAGACTCTCTAATGGACGATTTCTTCGCCAACCGATGGCCATTTATCTTAACGCTAAATCCTTCGACGAGTAATGTGCTCGGAGATTTAAAACCGTAGCACCTTCAATTTTATCCGTGTGAAGGTGAAGAAATCAAATTCTAAATCTTCAATTTCACATTTAATTTTATTTAAACCTCCGCACCTAAAAATTCTATCGTGCACATAGTTAAAACATGGGAAAAATTTGTGTAAGATAAATTGTTTTTCAAAATAAATATTTGCATTTAAGTATTTTCCAGACGGATAATTGAAAATTTTTAAAATTGGCAGTTCAGAAATTTTTAAAATCTGACAAAATTCGGTTCAAATTCGAAAAGAAATTCTCTTATTTTTAAGTGTATCACTAATTTTCACAAGTAGGAAACTTTTAATGTATTCTAATTGTAAGTGAATTTCCACTTACTCAGATTTAAAGAATAAAGTACATTGTTTAACGAGAGGAGAACAACCCAATGGGAAATGACATTGTGGTGCCGATGTTCACCACTGGCTTAGTACTCAGACGATTGTTCGGCGTAGTCTAGCCGAGCCTCGACAATTAGTGCTGGCGCAGTACAAAATTTTTGTTTCGCCAAAGCTTGGACAAGCCACGGCGGCAAGTGCTGGCTGAGTATAGAAAAATTGTTCACAACGCTTTTTTCCAACATTGCTTTTTTGACATAAACTTGAAAAAAATTATAAAAAAAGTTTATAAATGTTTATTAGGGTGACCGTTATTTTGCGAAAGTTGGAATTTCTTAGTTCGCTGGGCAGAATTTGCTTTAGAATGTGAAAAAAATGAGCTATGCAAAAAAACAGCCCAATTGATCAATATTAACCCGTGCCACCGAAGGGTTAAAGTTTAAATGGGGTTTAACATAGGATTAGTGCACTTTTTTACATTTTGTATGAGAACTTTTTTTTTAATTAATCTTTTGCCTTGTCGACATATATATTTATGGTTTTGGATGTGCTAAACACGAATCCGATGTCAAAAAAAAGTTTTGATATCTTCCAGCTGTCAAAAAAGCTGTCAATCTTTTTAAAATGACAGTTTTTGTGTGAATTTAGACAGTTTTTGTGTTTAGTTTAGTAAATCAAACAAAATTTTGCTCATATAAAAGTATTTTAAGAACAATAAAGTCAAACTAAATAGCAATATGTAATATTGACAGTTGACAGCTGTCAATTGTGAAGAATACATTTCGCTAATATAATTCACCCCAGTGTACTTAAAAACACTCGTATGCAAGTATTAATTTAATATAAAAAGTCTCCATTTCAAAAGTTTGACATCTTAATTGACAGTTGTCAACTGTCAAATTTACATAATTCTATTCAGGATTACCTAAATACCCTGAAAACATTTTTATCTGACTAAGTTAATGTAAAAACTGTCAAAAACTCTCGTTTTTAAAAGTTTGACAGTTTAATTGACAGCTGTCAACTGTCAATATTACATATTGCTATTTAGTTTGACTTTATTGTTCTTAAAATACTTTTATATGAGCAAAATTTTGTTTGATTTACTAAACTAAACACAAAAACTGTCTAAATTCACACAAAAACTGTCATTTTAAAAAGATTGACAGCTTTTTTGACAGCTGGAAGCTGTCAAAACTTTTTTTTGACATCGGATTCGTGTTCAGCACATCCAAAACCATAAATATATATGTCGACAAGGCAAAAGATTAATTAAAAAAAAAGTTCTCATACAAAATGTAAAAAAGTGCACTAATCCTATGTTAAACCCCATTTAAACTTTAACCCTTCGGTGGCACGGGTTAATATTGATCAATTGGGCTGTTTTTTTGCATAGCTCATTTTTTTCACATTCTAAAGCAAATTCTGCCCAGCGAGCTAAGAAATTCCAACTTTCGCAAAATAACGGTCACCCTAATATATAGGGGAACATAGTCTAGGTCGGCCACCTTTTTGACTTTTGTTTATAACTTTTTTTTAAAAATGAATTTGGACAATTGAAGTATATGGTTGGAAAGTCATGTTTAATGGGAACATTTTTTCTGTACAAAGTAAATTGACAGGTTTAAAAATGAAAAAGTTATAAAGATTTAAAAAAAAAAAATTTGTAGTCCAGGTTGGCCATTACAGTCAAGGTCGGCCATGTTTAAAATTCAAAGGGCATTAATCTTTAAAAAATAAAATAACATGTTTGGAGTTACGGAAAATTGATTCTTTATTGTTTACAGTTTGTAACTTAATGAAATAACAAAATAATAAAAATAAACAATATAAAAAAATAAATATAAATAAAAAAAAATTTTTGCACTAAAATATTAATAAAATTAAATAAAAATATTAATAAGATGATCAATTATATTATGAGTTATACAGAATTGCAGTTTTTGCAAATGAAGTAGCTCGTCCTCATCTTTGCGCATTTTAAACACATAGTGGCCGACCTTGACAGTAAGTAACATTACCGAATTGTTGTAACCATAAAGAAATACGTTTCGGGATTCGATTTTTTATTTTGTTTTCCTTTCAACCATGAGTCCCACAAATTTTCTGCATACTTGCCTTGACGATTCAATTTGTTTTTTATCTTTTATTAATGGTTTTTCACATTATGCACAAAACTTTTTTTGAGCTTTTTTTGTACCGACGTCACAGAAAACACAATTTTCGATCCTCCGAAAATGTAATTGAACAAAAAGTTAGGTTTTACTAAGACAAGCTTCGACAAGCATGCGCGTAGGTGGCGCTAGTGAACTTGTCCAAAAAATCGCGATGGCCTACCTAGACAGTAGACCAACCTTGACTACATTCCCCTATATATATATATATATATATATATTGCACTGGATAATTGTAATTTGTTTAAATAGCTTCATAATTTTAATATTTATACTTTTTTATTGACTTAACATTTAGTCAATTAAATTAAATATTTTATTTTTTAATATA